>NC_047125.1:12157333-12794845 GCF_902500255.1 Thalassophryne amazonica | reverse complement strand
AGTAAGTTTATAAGGATCTATATCCTTATCCTGAACCTATATCTAAGTTGCAGCAACAAGAGGTACAAGATCAGATGTATTTCACAACTCTTTTTAAGGATATGTATTTGCTAATTTCACAAAAGTTTTAATTCTTGATTGCATTTTTTGAACTTGAAAATTCTTCTCTGTTATAAAGTTAATCAATATGAGGACAAAGCTTCAGCTTTTAGCTCATGCCTTTTTTGTTAAGGGTCCAAAAAAAGAACGTTTTATTCATTTAAAAAAAAAAAAATATCGGCTGATTTATCAGCTATCGGCAAATCAGCCGATTTATCGATTATCTGCATTTTTTTTCATCCAAATATCATTATCAGCATCGGCCTCAAAAAAATCCATATCAGTCGGGCTCTATTGACCACTTTATGTACAGAAGTAACTTGTGAATAAACTCTTATTTTCCATATTAAGATATAATTATGGAAGTGTGGTTAAAATGTGATTCTGTTGTGTGAAGCAGAGTGACTTTTGTGCTGGATGCTCATTTATGCCTTGACATTTGTTATTAATTAAATACAGCAAAATATTTGATTTATGAAATTTTTCCAATTTTCAAGGAGCAGTTTAAAAATGAAAATAGTCTTAATCTGTTGAGCTAATCATTAAAGGGGCCATATAAGGTGAAAACAATTTTGATCTACTTTCACATTTTCATGTACTTGAGGTTTAATTTTAAACATCTCCAAACTCCCACAAGTCTGTGATTGTCTTCACGAATTTTATCCTTATTTACACATCACTTAGGCCTGACACAGCTTGTGTGAGATATTGGTGACATATGTAACAAAAACACCCCAAAATGCTTTAATTTTACCAAAGATTGTTAAAAGACAACCCCCTCCCCTCACACTTAGTGGGCCAGGATTACCACTCTATTTCAAAATCATGCAATTACACCGGTCTATATTAGCCTGCCAGGGTTCGAACTCCACACATGCAACCTGTCTGCCCTTGGACAAGACACTAAATCAGCATTGTCTCAGTCCACCCAGATGTAAATAGATACCAGTGTCAGCTGGGGAAGTAACCTGTGTTGGAGTTTTGGACTCTCACCCGCTTGATGTGTCGGAATCTGGAGATAAGTGCCTGCGCTAGCACACCTTAAATGCGTTAAAATGCACTTTGTTGTGCAAGCAGTAACTCTATGCTCACTCTGTTCAAGCTGTCCACAATTGCAAAATTCATAGGTTATATATTTTATTTTTACACAATTAAAAAAAAAAAACTAATTTTGTAACTTTTCAGTAAAAGTGGTGTATGCATTAATTTATTTGGCACAATACATTTGCGTTTGAATTCCTTGAATTTATCTGCTCTATGCACCTCGTGATTTGTGTTTTCTGAGATTACCATCAACTGTCTGACCTATACGGTAGCTATGGCCACGTTTTCGACATGAGTCCACACACACACACACACACACACGGTTTAAAAGGGTAACGACTCATTCCTTCAAATTATTCAACCTAACCGCTGTACAACACTGAGAACCCGATTTAACGAGGCTTCTGAATGACGTGCTGTTGTCACATGATTGTGATGGATGGATGATTGATTTTTTTTTTTTCCCCCCCCAAGTGTTGACATGGACACACATTGGCGCACCCCAACCCCCACCCTCACCCATGGCATGCATAGCTGCGCCGCCCCACCCAAGGCTTTAGGTTCAAACCAAACCAGTCTTTGTGAAACTCAAACACAGGACGGCTTCAGGGTGTTAAAACCCGTCAGAAAGACGGTTGACAGCGCAGGACGTAAGTAAACAATAGGGAGGGGAAAAAACCTGGTGCAAATATTGACTCCCAGCACGTGTTTATTTGTGCTGTTGCAGGGACAAAAGGTGTTACCGCTTTGCGTCACGTTTCACACCGTGTTGCAGCTGATTTTTTTAAATCTAAATTAGGTATGCACATCTGTGATGTAGATAGATGTAGATAATACAGGCTCTTCCTGTTTTTGCATGGCTTCATAAGTGGTAAATTTATCTCAGGCACTGAATTATTCAGGCGTTCAGGCGACAAGGTTCCCATACCGATGCCAGGCTAAGTGCTCTGTCTTATCTTTGTCACTGGCTATCAGCCAGGAGGAAGCTGCAAGAAAAAAAAACCTGTTGGGGAGGAACTCCCGTTAATCGCCTTTTGAGCTATAGCAAAACTGCAAATACAGTGACTGTCTGAAATCCCTCAATGCTTGCAGCGTAATCGACATGATCCACAAGCCTACATTGTCTACCCATGACAAAAGCACCAGGACTTCTATTTATCCAGAACCCGAGAGAAATGGGTGCCAAAGGGTTTGACTTATAACAAATACAACAGCCTTCATCAAAAAAGTTCATATAATAGATTATAGAATTGTCCCTAAGCCAGACGCCAATTTTGACCCAATTGGTACCACTTAAGTCGATGAAACAACACAATCCAGCCTCAGTATACCATGATCTACACAAAAATGTGTGGTAGCCAGGCCAGGGTGAAAAGATAAAAATTCTCCAAACCATATTATTTGTCCGATTATAACAATTCCAAAAAAGTATAGTTTGGACTAGCAATGGACTCAGTGTTATGAGTTATGGGGTAAAATAACAAAAATGGCGGCGACAGGACAATTTGTATTGGGTGAAGTTAAAGTTGCGCCAACTTTCTTTAAATAGTGATGTAAATTACTGGTTGTGCCACTAGGGTGAGCAAATACAATAGTTTTGATTGTTGAATGCTTGGTCTCCGTAGTAATCATCAAACAACATAGACATCCATTGGGCTCTATGATGTCATAAAGCATAAAACTCAGTTTGACCAAAATTGGAGCAATTTAACCTGTGACCTATGTACAAACTGAAGTTTACATCTGCCACCATTTTTTGCCGTTTTTACCTAATATCACCATAATATCCACTCCAAACTATTACTTTTTGGAAAAAAAAATTGCTAACATGTAAAATACTAAATAATTGTGGACCCCCTTATGTGGTGGAATTGACTGGGTTTTATGCACCGGAACAAAGCCATGTGGTCTCCATGTCCTGATGTATTGTGCTTTGTAAAGTAAGTGGTTCTGTAGCGTCAGATTCTAGGCCTGACCGCTTGAAGCTACCCGTCTGTGTCCTTCAACAAGACACTTTATCTGCATTGTCCCAATCCATCCAGCTGTAAATGGGTTCCAGCCTCATCTGGGGAATACTTGTGACTGTCATCAGATCCAGGGGGAGTCACAGACTCTGATCTGCTTCACGCTGCCAGAGTTAAACACCGGCCCCGTTGTGCCACATTTGGCTCAGAAAGGATTTAAAAGAAGTTGGCACACTGCAAAGCCTTTTGTTATCATGGTCCAACTTTGTGGAATAGTCTGCCCATCAACATTAGAAAGTCAAATTCAGCTCAAATCGAGACTAAAAACTTTACCTCTGTTCTAGTTTTTATAATTACTGGATGGCCTGGGATTATTTGTGTTGTTGTTGTAAATCATATTTCACCAGCGTTATCTTGCCTGCTAATGTTTGTTTCTTCTAGATTGGACTAGTGCAATGTTCTATTTTCTGATTTACCGCAGTCCAGCATTAGGGGTCTCCAATTGGTTCAAAATGCTGCTGCCAGACTCTTGAGAGGAAGCGTAAAGTTCGACAACATTACACTCATTTTGGCTTCCTGTCCCTGTGAGATCAGATTTTAAGGTTCTGTTACTAACCTGTAAAATTATTCACAGACTAGGACCTCCATACTTAGCTGACCTAATTAAACCCTACGTACCGGCCCGGGCTCTGCGTTCTCAGGGTGTAGGACTACTTTATGTCCCTAGGGTGAATAAGAAGTCTGCAGGTCATAGAGCTTTCTCTTATCGTGCCCCTGTTCTGTGGGATGATCTCCCTGCATCAATAAAACAGTCAGATTCTGTAGAGACTTTCAAGTCCAGATGAAGCAGTTGAATCCTGACGAAACAACCACTGCAGGAACGAAGCTGAACGAAGGTTAAACGACGCCAACAAAAGTCAAAGAAAGTCCAGATTTCTTGTTTCCTTCGGGCTTCGTTGTCCTTCATTGAGTGTCGTGTGACTGGGCCATAAGATGCACTTATTTTCTCTTTCGTATGGTTAACATACTGGCATAGTATTGTTTTATGCTTTCTACTCTTAAATTCATTTTATTAGGAAATGGAGCGGGTCGCAGCATCAACTTTATCTAATGGGTCTTTTAGTGAAGCTTGGGGCTAGTGGCCGGCGATCACCTTAGTATTTCTTCTGTTTATCTTGTTGCTAAATGCTGATAAATTTTACTGTATTTGTTGTCTTTCTGCTGCCTGATCCTGTTTTTTTCCTCTCTCTCTCTCTGTTTGAGGTGCGGCTCCATCCAGAGATGGGCATGGTTGTCTTCTTCAACAGGCCTCCCGTCCTATGCACCAGGATGGACTCCCAGAATTTGCTGTACATTCGTTTTCATCAATTGTGTCGGTAGCATGGCCCAAGCAGAGGGTCACCCCTTTGAGTCTGGCCTGCTGGAGGTTTCTTCCTCAAATCATCAGAGGAAGTTTTTTCCTTACTACTGTCACCTGTGCACTTGCTCTACGGGTTGGTAAGGTTAGACCTTACTTGTGTGAAGCACCTTGAGGCAAGTTTGTTGTGATTTGGCGGTATATAAATGGAATAAACTGAAATTTAATTAAATTGAAATCGCTAATTGTTTCGTGATGTTTTACATATACGATGGCTGTGGTTTTACAGTGTTCTTGTCTTGTTTACTGTTTGTTGTATGGTTGTTGTAAAGCACAACTGTTTTGAAAGTCATATTTGCGGCAGTTAGACCTAAATGAATCAGCTGTCCTCACCGTTCATGAATCCGTAGCAATGGTGTAGAAGTGTATCCAGATACGTTGTCCAAAGTAGACATCGTGCAACACCTAATTCCCATTTGAACCCACCAATAGGATCACGGACGATCTCATGTACTTCTTACCGTATTATCCATAAGGTTTTATAGCATAACATTGGCCATATTCAAACAGACACTAACCAAACCAGGTTAACGTGGCTACTTAGGATTTAGCTAACTCAAGAGCTAATTTGTAAAGCAATAAGGACTTCTGCTGAAATGTGTTCTTCAGGTAACATTAAGCTATCTGGTCCCAGAGTTAATCCAGATGTACTAGATCTCCTTGATAGTCTCTGAGGCCCACTGGTGTTGGTGCTGATGCTAATTCCCGCGTTGCATAACCCACATGACTCTCGCTGGACTTGATGGTGGAGATAGTTTATGACGCGTCCTAAACAGAATGCTAGTCAATCACATAATGGCAAAAATAGTGAAAATGGCGGAAATAGACCTCATAAGCCCTGAGGCCCATTAGTGCTGGTACTTATTCCCAGATTCCATAGTATGAAGCAAGTGATGGTCTAACACTATCTGTGGACTGGATGCTTGTCCATCATGTACTAGACCACCCACATAGACCCTTAGGTCCATTGGTGAAGGTGCTTTTTCCCAGATTCTATAGCATGAAGCAAATGATGGTTTAAGACTGTCCGTGGATGGGATGCTAGTCCATCACATTGTGCTAGACCTCTAACATAGGCCGAGAGACCCATTGGTACTGGTACTTATTCCTGGACTCCATGGCATAAAGCGGATGATATTCTATCACTTCAACTGGACAGAACACCAGTTCATCACATTGTCATCAACCATATATATATATATATATATATATATATATATATATATATATATACACACACACTCTGCAACCAACATCTGATGCTTTTTTCCTTAAATACAGCATCACATATTCCTGTGAGACGAAGTGTGTGTATGCGCTCTAATTAAGGGTGACATCGTTAACTCCAACAATGCCTTGAGAAAAACAAACATGTTAACCGTGCGTGCACGCCTCTGGGACTCTACAGCCAGCTGCTTAATGGGCCGCATAAAAACATCATGAAGGAATCTGACACAAGTGCTCTTTACTCGTCTGCATACTCTTCATCTGCAGTCGGCACATGGCAGCGTGTGCGCCGTATTGTTGCCCACGTACGCTGTCACTTTAAACTTGCTGTCATTGTTTTCTTGCTTCCAAACTGTTTCAGTTATACACCATTTAAGCAAACTAACCGAGGTAACCAGGTGCCAAATGTTGTACCCAAAATCATTAGATTATCACATGATCCATCCTTAAACAGAAAAGACTTAAAATAGCGCAGCGGCTAAGAAAATATTTAGAGCAAAATTGTGCAAATGGTGATACAAGCACCAAAGTTGGCACAAATACTCCTTAGACATTACTCTTTTGAACAAACCGACTGGCCACTTGAATTTTCAATAGGCGGCCAGGTAGGGGTCAGTTGAAGAATTACACAGGGGTCAAAATTAAAAATGCTCAAATCATTTTAAAAACTGCACCACATTTGTCTGATCATAAAGATTCCAAAAAGGTATAGTTTGGACTATCTATGACTGAATGACCAGAAGTTATGGGGTAAAAATAGCAAAAATGGTGACAAAGGTCAGTGTCAGTTTGTACAGGGGTCAAAAATTAAAGTTGCCCCAATTATGGTAAAAAAAAATTACACAGGGGTTAAAATTAAAAGATTGCTCCAGTCATATAGAAAACTACACCACAATATTTGCCTGATCATAAACATTCCAAAAAGGTATATTTTGGACAATCTGTGACTGAATGTTGTGGAGTTATGAGGTAAAAGCAGCAAGAATGGTGACAAAGGTCAGTTTCAGTTTGTACTGGGGTCAAACGTTAAAGTTGCTCCATTAATTTTCCTCCAGCTGTATTTGTGCTGAATTTGATGCTTGTATCACCATTTGAAGGATTTTTGTCTGTTGCACCAATAAACCCACAGAGCATGAACCAGCTGCTGTCTGTTAGCTTAAACGTGTATATAAGGCAACCCGAAGTCCATAGTTCAAACAATGTGTTCAGTTCAAATCTGGGGCAAGATTTTTCTTCTTCTACTAAGGTGGATTAGAACTTTTTGTGGTACACGGCACCAACTACTGGACAGGAGGAACTTAGCAGTCAATGTGATGCACTAATTTGAAAATGCAGGTCTTTTAATCAGATTTCAGGGGAATCCAGTGAAACTCCGGCCTCCGCTGTAGCTCCACCCATGCCAGGAAGTGTTCAACATTTGACATTTTCTGTTTCACTGTTACTGAAAATTTGGCACTTCCTGTTTGAGTGTGAGCTTGCCACTAAGTTCCTGTGAGATTCCATGGGATCTCGTCTGTCAAACCAGGAAGTGTTTGACATTTGAACATTTCCTGTTTTGCTGTGGATTTGAAATTCCTTCCTGTGCCTTCCTGTTTAGGACTCCCTGAACCATGAGCGAGCTTCGCGCCACTGGGCGATGCTTCGCTCGTATTATGAACCTTACTGTGACCTAATTGTACAGATGGAGTCTTGACACCATCCTATTTCTGTAATTTACCAACTATTTGTGTAGGTGGGGGTGGCACCGCGCAGTAATTCATGGGGTTGTTTGAGCCGTGAAGGATACACCTGTTGTACCCTTCATTTTCTGGGGAAAGAAGGCTGCTGCCAGCGGCCCACATCCCAAGGAGTCTTTGAAATGAGACATCCGAGTTACGCGACTTATAACGTACGCAGCTTTCGAATGGTGCGGCCCCTGAATTGGATGGAAAGGATCTACTTCCTGTCACGCCTCCTGTCCAAAAAGGAAAAGTAGAAGCCATTTCAGGCTTATTTTTTGCTTATAGCTGGACCAGTTCTGCACACAGAGAATTGTGGGACTTTGAGGATATTTAACATGAAAACTTTGATGTATCATTGAAGTTTTATTTTTTTAAAACCTTTTTTGTCTCTCACTTGTGAGGCACTGATGGATGGAAGAATGTAAAGCAGATACATTTCCAGCTGGTTTTTGCTCCACTGGTGAGAGTGGGGGGAGGACGGACTTTGTTCTTTCTCCACCGCTAAACAGCAACCCGCAAGTTATCTTGTCCATCACCGGAGGAAAATATAAACACGATCCTTTACACACAGGGCGGTAAAGAGGCCTGCGTTCAGTACGTGATCTCCAATTATCTGACATTATTTAGCAATGTGACAAACGCCAGCTGACAGAATTCTTCCAAACAGTATAGTTGTGTGATCTGTGATGAGCAATTATAGCAAAGTGTGAGGATGAATGAATGAATGAAAACTGTTTATTTCGAACATTTGATACAACAACAAATACAAGATAGATCAGTGAAGACAACAAAAAAAGTTCCTACTGTGTACCCAACATGTCTGAAAAGGGGTAGGGTGAAGCATCAGCTTATTTATCCCTACCCCTTCTTCCCCACAACCAGTAATACCCTTTGCCACATATACACATAGATTCCTACACACCTAAACCGATATCAGTGTATATATATATATATATATATATATATATATATATACAAACATAAATATACACCTACACATACCTACTTACATACAAAATACTATATATTTACAAGCCGAAGCAAAAAACAAAAACACCCTAACCCTCATTACCCTTCCTCCTCCCTATACCCAGAAAAAAACATATTTTTGTACCCAATCTGTTCCACATCCTCACCCCGCAGACAGAAATACAGAAACCTTTTAATGTTGTTCGTGCCCACTGATGCTTTAAATTAAATTTCCCCCTCAGACTGCAATCCCCTGATCTGTTAAAAAACATATTTTTAATATTTGCTGGAATTGTTTATTGCTTTATACACGATTTGTACTGTTTGAAAATGAACCAAGTCTGAATTTTAAGATTTTGGATTGTAAAAATAGTGGATTTGTATGATCTCTATAGCCAGTATTATGAATAATTCTTATAGCTCTTTTCTGCATTACTGATAGTGATTGTGTTGTACCTTTATAAGTATTACCCCATACCTCTGCACAGTACTGTAAATATGGTAAAACCAGTGAGCAGTAAAGAATGCGGAGTGAGTTGTGGTCCAGAATATGTTTCGCTTTGTTTAGAACTGAAATGCTTTTGACAGTTTACTTTGTATATGTTTTATATGAGTCTTCCAGTTTATCTTATCATCTATTATCACCCCCAGAAACTTATTTTCATGTACCCTTTCAATATCTACCCCCTCGACTTGTAACTGAAGCTGTATGTCTGTATTACAATAGCCAAATAACATGTATTTTGTTTTACTTAAGTTTAATGATAATTTGTTTCTGTCAAACCATATTTTCAATTTTCCCATTTCTATACTGATCCTCCTCAGTAACTCCTGCAAATCCCCCCCTGAACACAAAATGCTTGTGTCATCTGCAAATAATACTAATTTTAATATTTTGGAAACATTGACAATATCATTTATATAAATTAGAAACAGTTTTGGACCCAATACTGACCCCTGTGGGACACCACAAGCATTGTCCAAGCATGATGATGTATATTCCCCCAACTTCACAAACTGTTTTCTGTTACTTAAGTAGCTTCTCACCCAGTGCATGATCACAAGGATGACAACAAAAAAAGTGGAAGTGGCTGACGTGCAGAGATCAACGTCCACAGAGGGACTATTCTAGTCTCATCGGGCTCCGTTCCACTTCCTGCTCGCAGACGCGCTTGTAGCCGCTCCTGCGGTGAGGTTTTTATTCAGAGCTCATCTTGCAGCTCTTGTTGAAGCAGTTTCCAAGGCACTGGTGTTTCTCATCCCACAGGTGTTCATTAGCCAGGGGTCCCAGGGGCCGGACCGCTGAGGCTGGAACTGCTGTGACGGCAGAGTTTAAAGGCCGACTCGCTTAGTGATCTCGCTTATACAGACAGGACATTTGATTCTCTCAGAGACCAAGACTGATGGATTTGGGATCGAATGAATTGATAAAGATATTAAGGGCTTCAGCTGTTTGTTCATAATGAATTCATGATAAAATGTCAACAAACTCAATGAATTCACCTGTGGACCTTGAGAGGCACTGGACAAGACTCTACGACTCTCCATGGACCCCAGTCTGTTCTAGGTTACTTCCCTAAATAAGGCTGGTACCTATTTACAACTGAGTGGACTTGGACAAGGCAGACAAAGTGTCTCAGCAAGCACATGCACCAGGTATCAAACCCAGATCTACATATTGGTAGACCAAATATTGGTTGAAAAACAGTTGTATAAAACAAGTGTATCTTGAATACCATTTAAACTAGTTGGCAAAAGCAAATTTTCCATGCGTGCTTATGCCAGTTAAGGATCACGGGTGATATGACGCCTATCCCAGCAGCCACTGGTCAAATGTAGGGTACGCCTTGGGCAGGTTGCTAATCTGTTGCAAACTAGGATTTCAATTTGGACATTTTCTGCCATATTGGATTTGATTAAAAAATTCAAAAAAATCCACAAGCCACAAATTTTGTACAGTCTTCACAAAAATTGCCAGTAGATTTCGAGACCAAGCCTGACTGTTCTAATGTCATGAAGACTTAGGACAAAGTCCCTGATCACCAGACAAGAGTCTAAGTGTTTTAGCTGTACTCAATTGTATAAAATATCTTCTTAAAGTTGTCCAGAAAAGTCCGAGAGAATCAAGTCCCAAAACAAGTTTTTATTTTGCCGGCAAAAGGAAGTAATATCACAAGGTCCCTATAACACAGAAAACACCAGGACTGCTTCAAAAAGACAAAGGATTACAGCCACGTTTATGCAGTTCAAGGGTCAGTTACTCCACCTGTAGTGGGTGGACCTTCCAAACTTGGTAACTCTTAGCAAGAGTATAGTTTGTCA
Source organism: Thalassophryne amazonica (assembly GCF_902500255.1). Lineage (NCBI taxonomy): Eukaryota > Metazoa > Chordata > Actinopteri > Batrachoidiformes > Batrachoididae > Thalassophryne > Thalassophryne amazonica. The sequence continues at coordinate 12,784,082 of NC_047125.1, read as the reverse complement.
TTAGCAAGTCATCTATCTATCTCATCTATATTTGGCAAAAAATTACACTACACTATCTACAAGGTGACCCAAAAACAAAGAACCCATAAAAATGGTTTTAAATCTTATCCTACAGATGTCCAGCAAATTTAAAGAAATTCCAATAGTCTTCCCCAACATGTATTGGTCAACCAAGGAAAAGACATTTTACCTGGAGACCTATTACACCAACAAATCATCCCATTTGGAGCATAATTTTGAGAGACCATGACTTTTATGCAAAGCCACCAAAATAACAAACTTTGGGGGGTGATTATCATACACAGACTGAAGTTTAAGTCCAGCATATTTTGTAGGATTTATTCGTTTTATGAGTTCTGGATTTTTTTTATTATTATTATTCACCGTGTATATCGGCGTTTGATGCATTTAATGGATTTTCCTCTCTCAAAATGATCGTCCATCACAGCCCATTGAAATTGGTGGAAATACAGGAAGTGAGGTCATATCTCACTAATGGTTTGACGTATTGTTTGTGGCCTCAAGACCCGAATTGTGAGAAAATACCAAATTTAGGCCCTTCAGACTATTTTGAGTAAATGCTTCAGGGAAGCATTAGCATGGCAAAAACCTTTCAGCTTCTTGGAGGGGGGGGGGGCTTTTGCCTTTCAGCTGACCCCCTAATTACAGCCCTCTTAACCCCCTGCCACTTTAAGCATTTTTTATTGTAAATGTAAATTAATAGTCAAGGTTTTCAGCTAGTTCACAGTAGGGCTATACAATATGGCCAAATTATTGTATCTCAATATTGTCAAATAAACTGTCATAAATGTCACTTATATACATGCTGTCCATATTCTAGAGCCATTTAAGTGGGTAGGGAGAGTTCCCATGGAATAAAAAACCTTTTCAACCTACCATCCCTGGTTCTCAAGACCAGGTACTTAAGTGTCTCTATACTCTTTTTTTTTTTTTTTTTTTTAAGATATTTAGGTGTAACTTAACCAACACTAGTAGAGTTCCACCTTAAATTTGGAATGTATATAATAGAAGATATACCTTCCTGAATTTTCATATCAATATGATTTATGATATGACTATGATTTGACACAAAATGCAGCAACAGTGAAAATTAAGCATTCTTAAACAAAACAGTAATAATACCACACTCATTGTGCAGTCATCATAAGGTTAGGATACTGTGCCCTCCAAAGTATTGGAACATTTGGAATTTCACACATTTTAATTTGTTTATGCCATTTTAATATAAGAAATACAAAAAAATAAATAAAAAAATAAAAATTTCTAAAATTATCTTCCTTAACTCAAAACTGAAAGCAAATCTCTAAAACTTGATAAAACCTGTAAATAATAATCAGTTTTATTGCCAGTTTTCTCTAGACAAGTCAGGGGATGGAAACATGAACATTTACAAATCACTGAATATGTCTTGGATTTTATTTACCTACCTCAATTATGAAGAAATACAAAAGTTTCTTTCATCAAAACATCAAATCTACGCTTTCATCTCAAATGTACTTTGTCAAATTGTAGCTGAACTTTCAGGTCTTTTTAAGAAAATCCTCCTCTACACCACTTCATCAGGAAGCTGGATTTTATCATTTTAGTTTATTTATATCAAGTTGTAGAGATTTGCTTTCAGTTTGAGTCAAAGAAGTAATTTTAGAAAAAAAAATGGATTTGAAAATGAAATAAATTAAAATGTGTGAAATTTGAATTTTTTTCAAATTTCACACATTTATTTATACACATTTTGTTAAATACCAAGTGTTTCAATACTTCTGAGGCCAATTGAGAAACATTGAGGAACAGCATCTTACGTCTCATATATAGTGCAGCAGATGAGAATTTTTAAAGTGGAATCCTGCAAATGGTGATACAAACATGAAATTTGGCACAAATAATCCATGGGTGATTCTTTAACTACGGGCACTATTGGCCTTGTAAATGTAATTTCCACCACACCATTTCCTTACAATATAAAGTGCCTTGGGGCAACTGTTTGTTGTGATTTGGCGCCATATACATGTGCTCTGATGTCACTGTTTATCTCCATAGAAACTACCCAAACAATCTTTCATACAAACTGTTTAAAGGGACATTACAGTGTTGTGGTGGAAATTACGGCAATAGTGTGGGACAACTACATTGTTTAAAAAAAAAATCACAACAGTTGTATGACATTGAATACCCCAATTATGTTTTGATTATTTTACTGATATTTTATTCAGATATTTTAAAACATTAGAAAAAAGTTTTTTTTTACCATTCATTTTTATCATTGAAGATCAAAAGTCTGGGTGTGGGACAAGCACAAAACAGCAATATTTGCATATAATGATGCTGAAAAAAAAGGTGAAAAAGTCATCATAGACTACTAGAACAAATTTCTTAAAACACTTTCATTGTAAAGATAACTATAAAAGTGTGAAATTTCCCCTTTTTTCTGTTTTTCATACAATATGATCAAAGGACATAAGTGCCCATAGTCTAAGAATCACCCCCATAGACATGAACTTAAGAAAAAAAAACTGATTGGCCACTTGAACTTTCAAGAGGCACCCAGGTAGGGGTCAATTGAATTGCAGGTTTTCTTTGCAGCCACTGACTCCACCAGGTGATTTCACTGGCTGCAAAGAAAACCTGCACCCTCTTGGCCCTTTGTGGAACAAGTTGCCCACCCCTGATCTAAATTAAAAGATGCTTGAATCATATAGATAATTACACCACATTATTTGCCTGATCATAAACATTCCAAAAAGGTATAGTTTGGACTATCTGTGACTGAATGTTATGGAGTTATGAGGTAAAAGCAGCAAGAATGGTGACAAAGGTCCGTTTCAGTTTGTACAGGGGTCAAAATTTAGAGTTGAAAGATTGTTTCAGTTATCTGCTACACTAATAAGCCAACAGAGCATGAACTAGCTACTGTCTGTTAGCTTAAACGTGTATATAAGGCAACCCGAATTAAAGGATAAACGCTGCTTTTAACAACCTGGACCTCATTTCTGGCATAAAATATGGTTGTTTACTCACCAGTATAAGTTCGGTGTGATTAGACATCCATAGTTCAAACGACATATTCAGTTCAAATCAAGCAAACATTTTTCTTCTTCTAAGGTGGATTAGAACTTTTAGTGGTACACAAACTACTGGACAGGAGGAACCTATATCAGTCAGTGTGACTCACTAATTACAAAACACAGGTCTTTCAACCAGACTTGTGGTGTGGTGCCGTGACACCTCAATCATCTGTGTCCAATCAGAATTCAGGGGAGTCCAGTGAAACCCCGCCCTCCGCTCTAGCTCCACCCATGCCAGGAAGTGTTCAACATTTCCTGTTTGAGTGTGAGCTTGCCACTGAGTTCCCGTGAGATTCCATGGGATCTCGTCTGTCAATCCAGGAAGTGTTTGACATTTAAACATTTCCTGTTTTACTGTGGATTTGAAATTTGGCACTTCCTGTTTAGGACGCCCTGTACCATGAGCGAGCTTCACGCTGCTCGTATTAATCTCTTAAAATTCACAAACAAAATATAGCCACAATTATTTTTAAAGTAAATTTCTTTATTTGACATTATAATACAAACATTTTAAGAAGAAATAATTTGGCAGGCTGTACTTCATGAAGCTTATTGAGCTGAATGTCACTTTTTCCGAAGTCATGTTTTTTTTGTGTGTGCCTTGTTTACCCTCTTAGGCACTTAAGATAAGCTCCAAAATAAACTCATGTCACAAGCCAGACACAGAAACCAAAGCTTGACCTTGAGGAGCTCGTAGACCCAATCGATGCCCTGTCAATGGTTTATTTTTTGACGATTTGACCTTAGGAGAAATAAAATGTACAGAAAAAAAGCAAAATAAATGAAATGCACAGGTACTTTTGGTAACATTCTCAGAATTTCTCCTTTTCAACAACATTATTTACATATTCTCACACTAAGGAGATGTGAATGGAAATTCACCTGCACGTTAAACAGTTTATGTGAATTCGTACATCTGGGATATGAGTGTTGATGTCCAGAGGAAATGTTTCATAGAAACCCAAAGAGAAAACATGGCCGTCTTCAGTCACATGTTGAAAACTAGATGACCAATGACATCACGCAATGGAGTGTGAGCTAGGACTGCCCCCTTTGTACCCTTAACCTCATCCAAGAACAACAACAACAAAAAAACTCTCTCAAAAATAATAAAAACTGTCCTCAAGCCAGATGTTCAAGATGGTTCCCCAAAACAGCCACCATTAAGACCAAACTTTCAAAACTATATACATGAGAAGAAAATCTTAGGTACAATACATTTGCATCTTAACTTAATTCATGACCTTTGAATTCAAAATGGTGTCACCAAAAATGGTTTCCCATTAAAATGCATCATAGCAATAAATTAGATTTAATAATTGCAGAATTTCATATTTTTTGGCAGCCAGTTTGGATGCCATCCTCAATATCCGGCTTGAGGCTAGTTTTTTAGTCTTTGGAAACGTTCATGACTGTAGTGTGTTATACACACACACTACAAAAGTTGGCCTGGTTTACTTGTGGTCGTGGGGGTTGTAAAGGGAGCGGTTCTAGCTCCCCTAATAGCGGTATCTGAGCTCTAAAGACTGGACGGGGCTTCACTATCATGTTGGGTCACAACCACTTTAGCACTTTAGTGTCCTTGGCGCTATATTTTCTTGGCCAAACAGGGACTGTGCTCACAGTTGTACTACTGTAAAGCCAATTTTCTGCCAGAAGATTGTGTTTTTATTAGATGTTTCCCCTGTAAACGGAGTTTACCGTCATCATGAAAATTAGCTTAACATCTTAATTACTATATGAACGAATAGGTCTTGACCAATCCAGTACTTACAGATCAGTAACCGTCATATTTATGGAAACTTTTCATCCCCCAGAAGTGTAAATTCTGAAAGGTATTATTTAACCTGCATCTAACGCTTTAACTTTTACAGATGATAGAAAATAATTTCTTCAAAACAGAAATTACACACTTGATATATGAATAATGCACAAACTGATTTATAAATTTCTAACTTACTCTTTTCCGCAATCAACCGACGTGTGCGTTCTATGTTTCCTCAAATGTTTCGCCCTTTGAGACTTTAACATTGTTCAGTTTCTTCTTTTCAAAAATCACTAAATCAAGAATGATATAAATAACATCAAAGTACGGTTAAATAATAAAAAAAAAGTGATGACCTTTCATCTTCCATTTGCTCAGTGGAAAGAGGCAGAGCTCCCTGAATAGACAGGCAATATGCTAATACCTAGCATATCGTCAAACATCGTATAAAAACCAACGGCAACCTGATGGTCTTATGGCAATAATGATGTGGCAAAGCGGCGAATAAACAGCCTGAAGGCACAAACTTACCTCAGATGTAACTAAAAAAAATAACAAAAACAAAGAAATATAATTGTTATTGTTCATATATTCATCAAGATTTATCCACCAGGGGGCAGATTTGAGCTGAATCATGTTTCTGGTTTGACATGTTGCGCAACCACCTGATGACATCCCCCCCCTCTTATTTGTCCTTGTTCTGCCTCTATACTGCCCCCATGGTTGACACAGATATTGCAACTCGTGATTCATTGCACAAGTTTCGAAGGATGCGATTAAAAAAAATATGTTTGTGCCTTTACAATGAGCATGGAGTGTTTTTTCTTAACTCTACCTGCAGGAAATGTTCACAGTCTGTATCTTCATTTATGCATTTACGCCAACGTCGCAGCATTCAAAATGTTTCTTTCAGCCATGTCCTCTGTCTGTGCACAATAAAAAATAGAGTCTAAAATAAAACTTTTTTGTAAACTGAGTTTTTGTCACTCGTTTGATTTCTCATCATTGGTTTTCTTCTGAAGACATGCTGTGTTCAAGTGCTCCCGCTTGTCACTCGGAGTCCTCCCCGGCGGTGGCTGCCTCCAGGGCAGCGAGAGCCTCCGCCACCATGGAGTCCGTTACGCTCTGTACCTCCTCCTCATCCTCGCTCTTCATCATCGAGATGCCGCTCTCAACGGTGGAAGCATCCGGCGTTTTTGGCAGTCTGTGGTCGTCCTTGGTATCGGCCGAGGACAGGCTGGTTGTACTGGTGTGGATGTCCACCGACAGGACGCTCCCTTCGTCCCCCGTGTCGCATGGGTATTCCGGTGTACCTCCCACGCCTTCGTCTGTCTCGTCAGCCGTTAGGCTTTCGCAGCCTGTCACGCACTCAAGGGCGGAGTTGTCCCGCCTGTTCTTCTTCGGTTGGTCTGCACCTTTTCTGTTGCTCTTCATCCTACTTGGCTGATTCTCGTACTCGTGTATGTTTGGGTACACTGGCACCTGGCTTGGACCTTTTTCCTGCATGACCCATCGTGGTCCCATTGCTTCTGGGTGGATGATATACAGGCCCCCAGCAGTAGGGGGCGCAGTCCCCTGTTGGAGCTCCTTGGCGTCTGCAGGAGCAGCGTGTAGCCTGTGATTGATGTGGTTATTGTCCGACTCAAGTTTGAGGGTGCTGTCATGGGACTTGCTGTAGCCCATGTTTGGGACGCCCTGCTTCTGCTTGTTGTGGCGGCTTTCCGGCTGGTAGAACGAGCTGCTGGTAGTGTCGCCCTTCCTGCCGTCAGTGGGAACAGACGGGTCATAGATGTAGCTGTGAGAGAGACAACAGGACTATTTTTAGATTCCCATTTTGTTTTGATGTACAGTACTTTGCGTTAAAATGTCAAAATGTCTACATTCTTCTTGCACCTGATGCACATTTTGAAACATTGGGTAGTAGGGAAGCTATGCCCCTCTGGCGACAACTAAAAGCTTTAACAACCCCCAAAACACAGCTGGGTTACTGCTAAAAAAATGCCCTCAAATCAGTTACTCAACGTGGCATCTAAAATGGCTACCAACATAGATTTTTTTTTTCCCATTTTGGGAATGACAGGCAAACTACCATTTTTCAATAAAATGCCCATAAGAGCATCAAAGCAACAAACAATACAATTATTAACAAAACACTATATTTGGGTGGGTAATTTGGACACCATATTGAATATCTGGTTTCAGGGAAGTTGCTATGTTTGGCGAACATACCGCTTGTGTTTTGGGTTCATCTAAGGTAACTAAAAACATTGGTTTGGTTTAGTTCTTGGGCAACTTCACACCCATCTGCTGTAAAAGTCCCTCACTCTTATTTTGCATTTTCGTCCATTGTGTTGTCGCGGCTATACTATTTTTGTTTTACTGACGGGATTATAAAGAAAAGAAAAATACTTTCTGGTGTTTTAATATGAACTGGGTAACCTGCACGAAGAAGGGTACATTCTTTTTAGTTCCTCTTGAGTTGCTGCTTGAGTGTGGATGATCTGGCACAAAAATCCCTCTCAAAAAACAGGTCTTATGTACTGTACACTGACAACAGTATGTACATAGTTTGTTTACACTTCCTGCACCTCCTTAGCTCTGCTAATATTTGCTTTTCTCACGATCGTTGTATATAATCGGCAGTGGATGGACATGGATACACACCGCTCCATTTCAACCTGTAAAATACCTTTACAACGTTGCATCACTAGTGTGGAGGAAGAAACAGGTTCGTTTATGTGATGATGCCTAATGAAACGTGATTAGATGTTTCTAGCGTGAACCTTAACTACACAGAACTGATTTTTCAGGAATAGGTTACCGACAGGAGGAAACGCCGTTAAATTACTGTAATTTATCAGCGAAAGATTGTTTTTTTTTTTTTTACTTTTAATTAAATACGTACCGTAAATGCTTTTTCTGAACAGTGCCTGTAACACAGCTGGTAAAAACACACACACAAATCATAAATGCTTTTTTCTCCAAACAGGGCTTGTTAAAAAATAAAAATAAAAAAAGCGTAAAATGCTTTTCCCCCCCCAAACAGGGATGGTAACAAAAAAACAAACAAACAAAAAACAAAACAAACAAACAACAAAAAAACAAAATAAAATAAAATAAAAAACACAAACCGTAAATGCTTTTTTTCTCCAAACAGGGCTGGAAACAAAAAACAAAAAAATCCCACAAAGCATAAAATGCTTTTTCTGAACATTGCCTGTACGCGACTGGCAAAAACAACAACAAAAAAAACCCCAAACAAACAACAACAACAAAAAAAACAGTACAATTGCCTACCAGGAAAAGTCCTGTGCACTAAAACCACTAAAGTTGTCTTCTTCAGTGTCGGAATTGAACAGCCTCCAAATTACTTCGTCACACGCTTCCTCGGTCTCTTTCGTTGTCGCTCTCAATGTCACTTTCGTCTTGGGGAAAAACTGCCCTTGAAAAATCCATAAATTAGCCGCATCATTGTTAAAGCCGCAGTGTTCAAAGTGTGTGAAAAAGTAGTGACTTATAGTCCAGAAATTACGGTTCACAGTTAGCCTGCTACAGACAAGGCTAGCTCAGAAGCATGCGTTACCATGGATACTTAGCAGGAAATCCTGTTAGCCACAATGATGGATGCTAACTCTCACATACCGACGCGAGAGTCATGAAAACAAACTAGGACTCCACTTTAGCCGGGTTGAGGGAGATTTTATATATCTACATCCACCCTGTTTGTCTTCCCGTGTTATTTGCTTCTACTTATTACCACGATTAATGCTAAATGAGGCCCCTTCTGGCCAACGCCTCCACAAAATTATTTTTAGCCCCAAAAAGCTAAGATTAAATGGAAATAAATGGCAAATGAGATGCTGATTGTGGACCTCAAATGGTAATCAGAATACGAGGGCTGTCTGGCGCTTTGTTTGATCAAAATTTTTTCTAAACCTGTGAGACACATCGAAGTGGACACAGTTCGAAAAATTAAGCTGGTTTTCGGTGAAAATTTTAACGGCTGATGAGAGATTTTGAGGTGATACTGTCGCTTTAAGGACTTCCCACGGAGCGAGATGTCGTGCAGCGCTCCCAGGCGCCGTCGTCAGCCTGTTTCAAGCTGAAAACCTCCACATTTCAGGCTCTATTGATCCAGGACGTCGTGAGAGAACAGAGAAGTTTCAGAAGAAGTCGGTTTCAGCATTTTATCCGGATATTCCACTGTTAAAGGAGATTTTTTAATGAAAGACGTGTGGACGGGTCCGCGCGTCGGGACGCAGCCGGCGCGGTGGAAAACACCTCCGTGTTGATAACCATTTGTAAAATCCAGGCGGCTTTTGGTGGCTTTCAGTTGAGTGAGTATATGAGAAATTGTTTAACAGCTGGACATGTTCCAACTTGTCCTCAAGGCTTCCAACAGAGGTGTTTTTCCTGTGGCGGAGCGTCGCGGCGGCTGCGAGCCGACGCTGCAATCCGTCCGCACGTCTTTCATTAAAAAAATCTCCTTTAACAGTGGAATATCCGACGACGTCCTGGATCAATAGAGCCTGAAATGTGGAGGTTTTCAGCTTGAAACAGGCTGACGACGGCGCCTGGGAGTGCTGCGCGACGTCTCGCACCGTGGGAAGTCCTTAAAGCGACAGTATCACCTCAAAAATCTCTCAGCCGTTAAAATTTTCACCGAAAACCAGCTTAATTTTTCGAACCGTGTCCACTTCGATGTGTCTCACAGGTTTAGAAAAAATTTTGATCAAACAAAGCGCCAGTCTCTCAGCAACTTCTCAGACAAAGGAATTCCGACGAGGGGCTGGACGACTCCTCCCACAAGGAGTGCTCACAGGCGAATGACGTCACCGACAGGCGTGGAAAAACTCACGCATGCGCACGAGGGTTCAAGCATGTCTGACGTAAAAACATATGAATGAAATCCATATAGTTTTTGAAAAAAATAAAAAGGACCTATACTTTATGGACAGACCTCGTAAGCACCAATAAATAAGCTTTTTCAAAGAGGTGGTTCATTATGATGCTTGCTAAATGCTAAATATCGCAAGGGGCTCTGTTCACCCACAGGAACACCAACTTGTTTTTATTTTCCTGCTGCTAATCAATCAATCAATCAATCAATTTTTTTATATAGCGCCAAATCACAACAAACAGTTGCCCCAAGGCGCTTTATATTGTAAGGCAAGGCCATACAATAATTATGTAAAACCCCAACGGTCAAAACGACCCCCTGTGAGCAAGCACTTGGCTAAGTTCATCACTTTTTGGTACAACTCTTTTGATCATCGACAGTATTGGAGTTTGGTAGGATTTCTTCTGGGGGACGAGCAGGTTCGAGGGAGTTTATCTGGATGTTGTGTTACCAGCTGTCAGACATCACCCGCTGTGACAGCGTTGTGTTTTCACACCTTTTCATCAGTTTTCTCCTCCGGCTGATGGCTCCCTTGAGCCTCACGTCCCCAGCAGAGCTCCCTCCATCTCACACCTCCAAAACACCCTCCTCCTCCTCCTGTCTCCTCCAGCTTCAATCATCTGCCATCCCTTGCACCGACTCCTAACCACAATTGGCAATCCTTCTTGAAAGATGGCAGCTTTTGTCGGTTCCCCTGTTTTCTTTACACAAATACAGATGTTTGTGATTCCCTAAAAAATAATGCTAACGCAACTTTTCTGATATCTCACGAACACATCAGGTGCCTACGCTAACACGGCGCTCTCCCTGTGACTCTCTAGCGCCACATCACCCCCTGCGTATCTCTGTTAGCGGTGCGAGGGCTCAGAAAATGAATGTTTTCTGTCCCTTCTCACACCTTGGCAGCACCGCTGCAGTCTTGGAGCTCAAATTGGAGGCTCGCTTTACTAGAAAAATAAACCGAATAAGCTGAAACAAACACATCGTATCAATGTAAAAAAACAAAAAACAAAAACAAATTCTTCATTTTTACTTGTTGCCCAAAGAGATGGATACATCTGTTGTGGAATTTTAAAGTGGAAATGCAAAGTTTAGGTTTGTTACTTTCCCCCTAACCAAGTTCTCCAAAAGATGAAGCCAAAGTAGGTGGCTCGCTCCAAAAAGTGAGTCACTCCCCATAGACCCCCATGTTAAAATGTCCAACTTACAGCCTGGTATGCAAAAATAATAATAATAAAAAAAAAATGGATTGGGTCTCTATCGTTAGTTTCCCAGGTCATGATAATGGTATGGTAGGTCAATTTTTATGCAACTATACATTTTAGGATATTTTATGCAATAAAATTATGAATAATTTAGGGCGGAGCTGTTTTGAGTGTAGTTGGCCTTCATAATAACTCAGCAATGGGTGTGTTTTTACCCCACCAACCATGGCAAGAATATTATTTGGGTGTTTTGGTGAACATCTCCAGATGATTACTAGTCAAGGGTGTCAAAAAAAGAGCAAATTTTCCAGGAAATCTCCACAACCAAAGGGGCTGTATTGATCTGCTAATCATTTGCCACTATGTGATGTCATGATGATGTCACTGAAAGGTCATTTAATGATGTTACTGTAGTGTGGACCCCCCTCCTCCCCCAACATTTATTATATGCACTAGTTTGATACACTTTTAAATAACTAGCAATTTTCTTTGGGAGTGTTTTAATCTTTGAGTACCAAGGGGGCGCTATTATTACTATGACGAGAGTCGTAGTAATAATATGCAACTGGGATACGTCATGTGCTACACATTTAAAGTTACAGTGTGTCGGGTTTTGGAGCGTTTATTAGCATCGTAACCATCTGTTCATAAAGAACAATAACAAATTGATGTTTTCATGAGCTTATAATGAGCCTCCAGGAGGCTGCCATGTTCATACAGCCACCCAAAAACAACACGCATACTTTACCTTTTGTTTTTTGTACCACGGCTGCAAGACTGAAGAACAAAGTGGAGAAATCAGTGGTTGCTTGCCTATACACTGTCTCCCGGTTGCTAGCACAGGCTAGCACGCTTGTGAACCGTCATTTTTGTGAAACGGATGATCAAGAGCAGGCAAAGGAGCATGAATCCCCACTGGCAAAGAAGCGAAAATGACCAGTGACAGTTTATGCAATTTGCAACATCGCCACCAGATGGCACTAAATTCTACACATTGTAGCTTTAAGATGGCATTTGTGAAATTAAACGTAGGATGCAGCAGTGTCAGGTAGAAGGGTGGCTTAATGGTTAGCGTTCTCGCATCCTCCCAATATGTTCACATAATGTTTTTTGGGATTTATGCTTCCAGGAATAGAAAATAAATACCAAGACGTGACAAAATATCTTTGTTTTTTTCTCAAAGTGGTTGGGAATGTGTGCTGTTGAGCCTTACGAGTGAAGCCGACCCAGTAACCTACAGTCTGACCCTGCCAAACTCCAAACAACGCTAAGCCCAGAAATGTGACGCTCCAGACTATTAGGCACGTATGTGTGCGCGCAAACATACACATGGGTGTATTTGACATGAGGAAAGTCGAGGGCGGTATTGGGGGGGGATTACCACTCTGGTATGCGAGTCACAGTGCTGCCATTCATTAATCCACAATCAAAAATCCGTTTTCCTGCCCTGGTTCAGTCTTAGTCTGCTTGTTCACCTCAAACACCAGGGCGGTGTTGAGGCCTGACAGCGCTGGCATGTCGGCTTTTAATGAACAGGCAGACCTGCGAACAAATACTGTAACCAAGGGTGACGACTATTGGCGTATTGACTCACACTCGGTACAAAGACCCCACGTGAGGTTGAGAGTACAAGACGTGAAATGGTAATGTGGGATATTTGAAGTGGCACAGTGAACCTGCAGATAAAGGAACCGTGAGTGGTTACCGATGACGTGGACCGAGCTCCGCACAATGGGCAACGCGGTTTACGCTAATTGCGTTTGCAACAAGACAAACAAAAGGTTGTGAAATGTTGGACAAGTGGACTGCACGCACTTACTGCGTGTTCAGGCACAACATATAAGAATTTACAATGAATTTGTGCGCCAATCAACTGACAGGAAAAACAACTTTTTGACCATTGTAATAATAGATTAAATGATTGAACTTTTCGTGTTGCATTTCAAAATGTTTATAGCTTTAATAAGATTCTTTGAGCACTGTTTCGTAAATCGTTAAATCTGACATTTTATTAAATCGAGTGGGATTCTGTTTTACACCATCAAAAAAGGTACTTTAGATATTACGATTTTAAAAACAATTGTTGCCATGTGTGTGCTATTAGGGATGGGTATTGATAAGATTTTAATCAATATCAATTCCGCTTATCAATCTGATTCTTTATCGATTCCCTTATACCTCCTGTGAATTTTACGTGTACAAAAAGTAGGCTTTACAGGTTTTCTATGTCAACAGCATTTTATTGAGATTTAAAGTAAATAAATGTGAGATTGATCACTGGATCCTTGAACTCTGGTCATAAAATAAAACTAAAATCTGTACATGCTCACTGGATTCTAGATCTCTGGGACAGGTTCATCCAGGAGTCGGCAAGACCTTATTTAGGACATTGTTTTGGTGATTAGGGATGTCCTCGTGTACTGTAATAAATATTCCAGAGAATTGATTCTCTCAGAATTGAGAAAAATAGTCCTGAAAGAAGTTTCTGTTGGAAGTATTTTGGACATAGGATCAGCAGGTTCGGTGAATTGGAAACTTTATAATTGTCCAGGTCCAGGTAAAAAAAGATCTTGATCTCAGTGGGACAAACCTGGTTAGATAAAGATTGAATTAAAGTGGAAGGGGGAAGTGTTGCCATTTTAAACACTTTTAAAGACACTGGACTCTGGAGGCTTTAGTACTATCACACAGAAGGTGGCAGCAATGCAACAATAAGGATGCCAGCTGCTGATAAACACCACAGAAGAAGAAATGGTGCACTTTGTTTATTTCACAGGACTGGCATTTTGAGGTCGGAGCGCATTTTCACATTCACAAAATGCCTCAAGAAACCACAAAAAAAAAAAAAAAAAAAAAAAAAAAAAAAAAAAAAAAAAAGCATAAAAGTACTTAATTTACTTATATTTGTTGTCAGTCTGGGTAAATTGTCGGACTCGAACCCATTAATTGTGCAGCTAATCTTGTTTCCTCAGCGGTGCGTGCATGAGACAAAAACAAACATTTTCATTATGGTGACAACAAATGTTTTCATTATGGTGAGTGGTCGAAGCTATCTCCAACCACCAGCTTGCTCCAGCGTAGTGAACTGAAGAACCGATAAGGGAATCGTTAAACAAAATGGCTATTGATGCCGGTGGATCGAATCATTTCTTACTGATTCTTAACAGGAACTGGTTTTCGATACCCATCCTTAAGCGCTATATAAATAAAACCAGCTTGATGAGGATGCCCAACTTGGAACAGACAAAAAGGTAGATCCAGAGCATGGAGGAGGTTACACAGTGACTTCCCAGTTGGTTCTATTCCCATTTTATCTCATTTATACTCAACAAGAACTGAACTTTAACTTTAAATTAACTCAAACATTCAGTATACGTTGAACTACATATTCAATGAAAGGGTTCGGGCTCGTGCTTAGTGCTTGTCATTTAGCACAAGTGGCTGTGTGTCTATACTTAGTAGAGACAGTGGAAGTAGACAGTATAACAAATTTAGAAGGTAGCCCAAGTGAGAGTAGACCTACTGGGAATATTTGATGAGATGAAATGGCAAAGTTTTTTGTCGACAATATGGAAGTACACCAACTGCGCACAAATCAGAATATGCTGCAGCCCAACTAAACTGGGGACACGATGGGAACACCCACTATGAGCTGCTTGAGGAACATCTGGCCTATCTTGATTGACCTGTTGTGCTTGCAACCCATATAAACTAGAATATGGTTGAATGGCTGAAAAGGTCGATGTATTTTAATTCATTTAAACTCAAGATGGCTGCATTTAGGTTCCAAACCACAAATCAGCGCCACACAATGCATCCTTTCTTAACCAGTCATGTAGAAAACAGGCTAATCTTTCATAACTGGCCACTGCAAGCAGGGCGGGATCAGAGCCACACTTCCCACACAGGGTCTCACTACAGGGAGCACGTTGGCACAAAATAAAAAGGTAATGAGAACCGAACAGATCCGGACAGGCTTCTCACCTCTTTATCATCCGGCAGCACCGGCACCCCATTTGGCCAGCTGTGTGGTGGAGCTGTGGAGGGACATTAGTAAAGCAATTAAACTTTAATCACGCAAACATCAGTCACTGAAAGAGACAAACTCCACAAGCCATTTAAAACACGGAAAGTGGCCTCAAATTAAGTTTTCAGGTGGTGCTATTTCCTACGTCTGCGTTATCATGCGCCACAATGAACCACAGCGACACAAATCCCCACTTTATGGTTTTTAAGTGAGTGCTTTTTGGGGTTCTCTCAAGAGTTTGCTTCATCAGTCGAGTTTTGCTTTGCCCTTGGTCTCTATGGTGTTTGGACATGAAGTGGAAAAGTGTGCGCCTGAAGCACTGATAGAGATGTTATTGCCATCCATCACCCTTATACGTGCGCAGAATGGGAGTGACCTTTTCTCTCCTGGTGGTGTGTTTCTCTCCGCTTTGGCATTTCATTGCCCGGGTAAATAATTAATCACAGAGTCTTGAATAGATTTGTCTGCAAGCAAAGGGGGGAAAGAGAAAGCAACAAAGGTAGAGGACACAGTATCTCTTCGTGAAATGAAAGGAAGGATGTCTGCCTGCGGGACGAAGACGATTCCAGTGTTAACCTTAACTCTCTGACCTGAATACCTTCAATTTTAGCTTCAGTGCACAGTTAAAGAATGGAAAGCAGGCTCCATTGCATAGTAAAACAAGTAGTCGTCGTCCTGGGTAGCAGTGATCACGGAATATTAAAAAATATTGACTGACTGAAAAGGACAAAAATTCTGTTTTTTTAAAATCCAAAAATCCCTTTGGGCGAAAAATTACATCCCTTTTTAGGGTAGGGGTTAAAGAAGCCAAAACAGTGACATAGTCAAACTGTGGATTTTGACCTTTGAATATCTGTGCGCCCTCAGTAAGCCTCATTGATCTTATGGTATATGAATGTATGGATGGAGTTCTCCCATTTAGCGTTGTATTTTTCAAGGCTAACTGAGGGCGCCACCTACAGAGGGCACTTCAAGTCACAACTTTTGGCATTTTGGGCTACATTTGGGACCCTCCCAGGGCCTGCACCCTGAATAAGCCTTGCTTATTTATGCAAATTTGGATACACTGGGACAAGTTCTTTCCAAATTTGCATAAATGGCGGTGGCTTAGTTAGGGCGTTTTTGCATAAATGGCGGTGGCTTAGTTAGGGTGCTTTTGCATAGGTGTCGCTCTTTATGTTAAGAACGTGATATTTGGCGATTTTCATTTGGCCATATCTCGGTGCGCCCCCTATGGATTTCAGTGAAACTTGTTTTATTAGGTTCCTCTATCCTGCTATTCAGGATAAAGATACCCTAAAAAGGGCCGTAATTTTCCTCCCAAAGGGATCTTTGGATAAAAAAAATTTTTTTTTGTCCGTTTGGACAATATATCTTCCCCTAAATAAAACTTCAGTGGCCTACTGAAACATGATATATCACCCCCTTCTATAAACCATTCCACAGTTACAGACTATGGCTCTTAAGTAACAAATCACAATATCCATCCATCCATCCATCCATCCATCCATTTTCTTCTGCTTTATCCGGAGTCGGGTCGCGGGGGCAGCAGCTCAAGCAAAGCTGCCCAGATCTCCCGATCCACACACACCTCCCCCAGCTCCTCCGGGGGAACCCCAAGGCGTTCCCAAGCCAGCCGAGAGATGTAGTCCCTCCAGTGTGTCCTGGGTCTTCTCCGGGGCCTCCTCCCAATGGGACGTGCCCGGAACACCTCTCCAGCGAGGCGTCCAGGGGGCATCCGGAAAAGATGCCCGAGCCACCTCAACTGACTCCTTTCGATGTGGAGGAGCAGCGGCTCAACACCGAGCTCCTCACCTTCTCTCTAAGGGAGCTGCCATGCGGAGGAAACTCATCTCGGCCGCTTGTAAAGTTCTGAGACTAAAGGATTAGAATTGGCTTTGTTGTCTCTGTACTAAAAGTTGACCTTAGTCAGCATCAGTCAAAAAGTGATTTGGGTGAGGGACTGACAAGTGATCATACAAGACAAGCGATTGTTAGTCTGATAGTTTCTTGGGAAGCGTTTCTGTGAAGGACAATCATGGGCTTTCGCGACGCTTGCATTGTGTTTTGTAGTGAGCTTTCACAATCTTTAAAGCACATTGAGGACTCCATCAAAAATATTTGTGCAAAGGTACACATACACATGCAGAAACATGCCTAATCTTTAGGGTCACTCAGCATAAATGTGTTTGACACTTTTTAAATGTGTTCTGAATAATGTCAGAAGCCTTTTTGAGTAGATGTGGTACAGATACACAATATTTATAAAGCCACCAGTCTGACTTTACATTTAAAATGACTAATCTACTCATCTGTGAGCATGAAGACAGGAAAGGTGATAGTAATCCACCAGTATTGACCTCTGGTCTAGTGGTTAAAGGATCCTGCCCAAAGAGCCCTTCGTCATTTATTGGCCTGACATGGAATTGAGATCCTATCAGGCCGGAAAATGAAGAAAGACCCTTGAGCAAGCGATTGAACAGGTGTATCTAATAAAGTGGCAGGTGAGCGTAAATCTGTCCATTTACCAGACTTACTGTGAATATCTGTTTTGATCATTGACCCAAATGAACCTGATGGTTACTGAAAGAAAAAAAAAAAAGAAAAAAGTGCGCAACTCTGGGGTTGACCTTCATCGACATAACGTTTGGTAGCAATATCATACTGTAAGTATGATATTCTTGGATTTAATATGGATTTATTAGTGGAAAATTAAAAGCAAAAACATCCATCCATCCATTTTCTTCCGCTTTATCCGGAGTCGGGTCGCGGGGGCAGCAGCTCAAGCAAAGCCGCCCAGACCTCCCGATCCACACACACCTCCCCCAGCTCCTCCAGTGGAACCCCAAGGCGTTCCCAAGCCAGCCGAGAGATGTAGTCCCTCCAGCGTGTCCTGGGTCTTCCCCGGGGCCTCCTCCCAATGGGACGTGCCCGGAACACCTCTCCAGCGAGGCGTCCAGGTGGCATCCGGAAAAGATGCCCGAGCCACCTCAACTGACTCCTTTTGACATGGAGGAGCAGCGGCTCGACTCCGAGGTCCTCCCGAGTGACCGAGCTCCTCACCCTATCTCTAAGGGACCGCCCAGCCATCCTGCGGAGGAAACTCATCTCAGCCGCTTGTACTCGCGATCTCCTTTTTGGGTCATGAGCCAAATATCATGACCATAGGTGAGGATCGGAACGTAGATCGATCGGTAAATCGAGAGCTTTGCCCCCCTACTCAGCTCTCTCTTCACCACGACGGTCCGATACAGCGACCGCATCACTGCAGATGCTGCACCGATCCGTCTATCGATCTCACGCTCCATCCGTCCCTCACTTGTGAACAAGACCCCGAGATACTTAAACTCCTCCACAAATCACAATATAGTTTTGTTTAAAAACAGGAAAATATGAGTGAACAAATTTTCTGCCATTTTCGTTTTGTTGTTGTTCACACTGTATATTCTCTCTTACAGGTACATACTTACCTAGAGGAACTATCTTATTGCTCCTTGACACTTTCAGAGGGATGTTTCATGGAGATGTGTGCCAAATGGAGAACTGAAGGACTTCTTTGAGTGTACTGTGTTGTTAAAGAACATTTTTCCAAAGAGGACATCTTGCCAAGTTGGGTTATTGGGTTATTTATCTTTCGGCTGCTCCTGGTTGCTCTGAGTTACCAGAGTGGATCTAGTACAAATCCTCATTGGGGTTTAGCAAAAATATTACATTGGATCCTGATGCAACTAAACTTCGACATGGACAAACACACACAACTCCTGGTCTCCACAAGTACTAAGCAGGACCTACTCTGCTTCCCTTCAGAAATCAGGTCTACGCAGAGCAGCATGTATTCACAAACTCTGAACTATGAAGGAAGGTACGGGTTTGTGGATTTTGGCAGGTCAGGCTCTTACTAAACCCTGCTAACTTCATGCTTGTTCACACTCTGAGTATGTTAGAAATTCAACCTGGTGAAACACGGGTGCATCTTTGGCCTTCTCGAGCCACTGTGGTCCTCAACACTTATGCACCTGTGTGCTGCATCATGCCTGGAGAAATGCACCACACAGGCAAAAAGCCGTAACTGACTCTCCATCCTCATGCAAGGGATACTTGTCACTGGAGTCTTCTGAACTAACCACACATTTGACACAAAAGTAATTCCAGAAGCACCCATTCAACCCCCCTAAGGGTATATACGCAACAAAAAAAGCAGCAAACACAGGGATATGGAGTGTAGATACTGTACGATGGGGAATCACACAAAGGGATCAAGAAACTAAAACAAGAAGTGTTTATTTGTGTTATTTGTCCTCCGAAGACACCTGGCACCAAAGGCAGCCAGTCGTTACCTGAGGTCACTGGTTCGAGTCCAAGTCCCACAACCATACAGTAACACAGGAACCACTGGGACACTAAAGATTTGGCCCCTCATTCTCCTGCAAAGATACTGGCATTGGCAAACACCTCTGTCCTCATGACTCCATAAGCACTTCCTAGGTGTCTCTTGATCTCAAAGACAAAGGACCCAAAGGACATGAATGCAACTGTTGAGATAAATGAATATTCAACCATTGCTCATTGCGGCCACAGATTCTACATGTGTATGGGTGCTTAGTTGCAGCATTTCCTTCTTTGTATGTGTAACTATTCTTTGTTGGGCTTTGTTTTGTATTGATACTATGGCCAAGCAGATGGCCACCCCTCCGAATCTGGTCTGCTTTAGGTTTCTTCCAATCATCAAAACTCCCAAGGGAGTTTTTCCTAACCGCTGTTGCCAATGTCCTTGCTCAGAGGGTGTGGAATGTTAGACGTTACTCGTGTGAAGTGCCTTGGGATGAATTATGTTGAGATTTGGTGCCATGTGAATAAATTGCCGCATACACTTACCCTCCTGATTTCCAAGACCAGTAGGTCATTGAAAGCCTGAATCTTCCTCTTAATCCAGGATCATCAAAAACACAGACACTCCGACTCCTCACTCAGTTTCTCAAGTGCTGCCATCAGAGTATCCACTAATTCCATAAAGATCACAGCATCATCCAAAAAAACTAAGTTGGTAAACCTTTCATCACGAATAACGATACCCAAGTTGCTGGTTTCCAAATTTGAAGCACCTCAATAATAAGCTGACAAAAACATTCCTCGTAGCTACAGGATATTTAATTTCACAACCAACCGCCTCTTGTTTTACCTTCTTCCTCCCTTTGTGCAATTCCCCATCGTGCAGTATCTATACTCCGTATCCCCGTGTTTGCTGCTTCTTTGTTGCGTATACCCTTAGGGGGGGTTGAATGTGCTTGCCTCAGATTCATGCATCCTGACTCATTTGGGGAGCTTCTTCACTGACAAATTCAACTGCGTATCTGTTGGCTGCACTAAATGGTTCTAAACCCTTGGATGTAATTGTCTCTGATAAAAGTGTTTAGATGATTGCTGGCACCAAAGTACAGATAAAACAGTGTGATAGAAAACCAGCGCATTTATTAAGCAATGAGACATTTTACAGGTGAGAACCTAATAGCCACAGATGCATTTGCATTTAAAGAGTTTTAATCCTTCTTTCTCAATGAGAAAATGTTCTACTTCATATAAATATACAAATCAGGTGGTGCAACATGTTTGCTATCACGTTCAGTGTCTTTCTACCACCTAAATTAAAGTTTGGACCAGGCTCTGCAGAACAGATTTTTCAGGAAATAAAACTACTAATTATGTTTAAATCAAAGGTGATATTACTGTAGGACTGCAGGAAAAATTGGTGTCTGACCACAACACCTTCTGGGCAGAAATCACTGGGATATACAGTAGTGTTCAGAGTAATAGTAGTGCTATGTGACTAGTAGAAAAGGGGGTGTTCACAATAATAGTAGCATCTGCTGTTGACACTACAAACTCAAAACTATTATATTCAAACAGCTTTTTTAGCAATCCTGTGAATCACTAAACTAGCATTTAGTTGTATAACCACAGTTTTCATGATTTCTTCACATCTGCGAGGCATTAATTTTGTTGGTTTGGAACCAGGATTTTGCTCATTTACTAGTGTGCTTGGGGGTCATTTCAAGGCCATGTCCTCTTCAGCATAAGGCAACATGACCTCTTCAAGTATTCTGACATATTCAAACTGATCCATGATACCTGGTATGCGATATATAGGCCCAACACCATAGTAGGAGAAACATGCCCATATCATGATGCTTGCACCACCATGCTTCACTGTCTTCACTGTGAACTGTGGCTTGAATTCAGAGTTTGGGGGTCATCTCACAAACTGTCTGTGGCCCTTGGACCCAAAAGGAACAATTTTACTCTCATTAGTCCACAAAATATTCCCCCATTTCTCTTTAGGCCAGTTGATGTGTTCTTTGGCAAATTGTAACCTCTTCTGCACATGTCTTTTATTTAACAGATGGACTTTGCGGGGGATTCTTGCAAATAAATTAGCCTCACACAGGCGTCTTCTAACTGTCACAGCACTTACAGGTAACTCCAGACTGTCTTTGATCATCCTGGAGCTGATCAGTGGGTGAGCCTTTGCCATTCTGGTTATTCTTCTATCCATTTTGATGGTTGTTTTCCCGTTTTCTTCCATGCCACTGTTTTTTTTTTTGTCCATTTTAAAGCATTGGAGATCATTGTAGATGAACAGCCTATAATTTTTTGCACCTGCGTATAAATTTTCCCCTCTCCAACTTTTTAATCAAACTATGCTGTTCTTCTGAACAATGTCTTGAACGTCCCATTTTCCTCAGGCTTTCAAAGAGAAAAGCATGTTCAACAGGTGCTGGCTTCATCCTTAAATAGGGGACACCTGATTCACACCTGTTTGTTCCACAAAACTGACAAACTCACTGACTGAATGCCACACTACTATTATTGTGAACACCCCCTTTTCTACTTTTTTTTTTTTTTACTAATACCCCAATTTCATAGCCTTAAGAGTGTGCATATCATGAATGCTTGGTCTTGTTGGATTTGTGAGAATCTACTGAATCTACTGGTACCTTGTTTCCCATGTAACAATAACAAATATACTCAAAACCTGGATTAATCTTTTTAGTCACATAGCACTACTATTATTCTGAACACTACTGTATCGGCAAAAAAAAGGAAGATTATTGCTTTTTATACAACCAGAATTCATTGTTGTATCTTCATTTGATTCAAAAGAGTTTGTGCATGTCTGAAACTGTTATTTATGCTACCATCTTGGCAAGGACACTCCTAAAAAAATACATTTTTAATCTCAATGAATTGGTATGGAATGCATTGTTGATCTGTATTTTTTTTTTAAACAGTTCCATCTATATAACATGAACGGGACTCAGGCGGCCTTGAACCTGGGAAGTTTTGCTTGGAAGGCAAGCATACTTACTTACTGTTTACAGCACTGTGCCATCACACAATGAGAACCACTCTGAAAATATAACAAACTGTATATCATATTGCCATATGAACACATTTTTACTGCATTTACAACAAGTGTGTTCTGAAAAAAATCATGTCTGCTTAGAAGTGAGTAGGTTTTATATCAACAAGATTAAACAGATTCTGCACTTTATGATGTTTGCAGATGACATTGTGATCTACAGTGAGGGTAGAGATCAGGTTGAGTCTAGTCTGGAGATGTGGAGATATGCTCTGGAAAACGGGAATGAACATCAGTGGGAGCAAGACTGTGTGTGTGAATGAGAAGCTTACAAGATATAGAAGTGGTGAAAGTAGATGAGTTTAAATACTTGGGGTCAATTGTCCAAAGTAATGGAGAGAGAGGTGAAGAAGAGAGTGCAGGCACTGCCAGGCAGGGTGGAGTGGGTGGAAAAAGGTGGTAAGAACATCTGCAAGAGTGAAGGGGAAAGTCTACAAGACAGTAGTGAGACCAGCTATGCTTTACAGCTTAGAGACAGTGCCAATAACAAAAAGACAGGAGACAGAGCTGGAGGTGGCAGAGCTGGAAGTGTTGCAATTCTCTTTGGGAGTGACGAGAATGGACAAGATAAAGAATGAACATATCAGTTTTGAGACAAAGTCAGTGAGGAGAGATTGAGATGGTTTGTAGATGTGCAGAGGAGGGACCCAGGGTATATAGGGAGAAGGATGCTGAGGATGGAGCCAGCAGGCAGGAGGAGAAGAGAGAGGCCAAAGAGGAGGTTTATGGAAGTGCTGAGGGAGGACATGCAGGTGGTTGGTGTGACAGAGGAAGATACAGAGGACAGGGCGAGATGGAAATGATTGATCTGCTGTGATGACCCTGAATGAGAGCAAAGAAAAAGAAGAAGTAGCACATGATTGACATACATTCATGCAAGCTATTTCTTTGTGATGCTGTGATATAGTAACATCTAGTCCTGTATAGCCTTGACATTTGATCAATTGTTAAACAATAAATTTACTGGACTTTGACCTTTCAAGGTCCCATAAAGTCAAATTTTATGTGACCAATAAAAAGGTGACATATTACTTCATATTGGTGTTCAACAGTAAACACAGCTGTATCTTTAAGAAATTCCTCAAAATAGCCATTCTACGAGTTTGACCTTCCCAGATCACCCAGTGTGAAAGGTCATGCATCAAACATAAAGGTGGTACAGGTTGTATTCATGTTTCATAGTAGCTAGGGATGCACCGATCCACAATTTTTCACTTAAAATCCGATCCCAATACCTGAATTTGGGTATCTGCCAATGGTGATACTTTGCTGATCCGATACCAGAGCTCTGTTTGCTTTAATATTATTATTATCATTATTGTTGATTTTATGAGGATTTTCTTAAAAAAAGAGACCTGAAAGTTCAGCTACAATTTGCCAGAAGGTGCATCTAAAATGAAAACCTAGATTTGATGTTTTGGTGAAAGAATGAAGTACTTTTATAGACGAAAAGACACACTCACTCACTCACTCTCTCTCTCTCTGCAAACTTCGAACTTTTTGGAAACACGAAGCCTTTCAACTGTAAAATAAGTGTATCATCAGCGACGCTCACGCGCAGGATTTTAATGGAGAATTTTTGTCCCTTTCAGCGGACAGAATCTCTGTTCGGCTCCTCATTGGCTCCTCGGGACAGTGAAGCGGCTAACTTTGAGCACACATTTTCAACAACAATTCAGTTCATTTTTTGGTAAATCTGTGCTTGATGAACAGACAATTTGAACACGAGAGCCGGGAAGAAATTTGCCGCTAACCGCAGCTAGAACATGGTGGAAGAGAGCTCTCTCAAACAGCTCAGCTTCAAAAACCTCCCCTCCTCACTCTCGGCAGTAAACAAGCAGAGAGCAAACAACAGCAGCTGAGACGATTCACAGTGGCTTTTCTCCGGTATCTGAAAATGTCACGGGTTGGATCGGTATTTTCTGATTAGTGAATTACGTTGGTATTGGAACCCGATACCGATCTGGGATCGGCTCGCTCCCATCCCTAATAGTAGCCATGGTGTTTCGGTAACTAGTTTCTCAAAATAGCCATTCTAAAAGAGTCTGACCTTCAAGATCACCCCAGGTCAAAGGCCATGTGTCTTATATGTGTCTTAATGCCATAGGTATTAAAGGCACTGCGCTGCGGTGGTTTGAATCATATTTGTCTAATAGATTACAATTTGTTCATGTAAATGGGGAATCTTCTTCACAGACTAAAGTTAATTATGGAGTTCCACAAGGTTCTGTGCTGGGACCAATTTTATTCACTTTATACATGCTTCCCTTAGGCAGTATTATTAGACAGTATTGCTTAAATTTTCATTGTTACGCAGATGATACCCAGCTTTATCTATCCATATCAAAGCGCATATTAAACAAATATGTAGGACTGCTTTTTTGCATTTACGCAATATCTCTAAAATCAGAAAGGTCTTGTCTCAGAGTGATGCTGAAAAACTAATTCATGCATTTATTTCCTCTAGGCTGGACTATTGTAATTCATTATTATCAGGTTGTCCTAAAAGTTCCCTAAAAAGCCTTCAGTTAATTCAAAATGCTGCAGCTAGAGTACTGACGGGGACTAGAAGGAGAGAGCATATCTCACCCATATTGGCCTCTCTTCATTGGCTTCCTGTTAAT
This sequence comes from Thalassophryne amazonica, assembly GCF_902500255.1. Lineage (NCBI taxonomy): Eukaryota > Metazoa > Chordata > Actinopteri > Batrachoidiformes > Batrachoididae > Thalassophryne > Thalassophryne amazonica. Next base: position 12,759,061 of record NC_047125.1, on the reverse strand, counting down.
TCTAGAATAGAATTTAAAATTCTTCTTCTTACTTATAAGGTTTTGAATAATCAGGTCCCATCTTATCTTAGGGACCTCGTAGTACCATATCACCCCAATAGAGCACTTCGCTCTCAGACTGCAGGCTTACTTGTAGTTCCTAGGGTTTGTAAGAGTAGAATGGGAGGCAGAGCCTTCAGCTTTCAGGCTCCTCTCCTGTGGAACCAGCTCCCAATTCAGATCAGGGAGACAGACACCCTCTCTACTTTTAAGATTAGGCTTAAAACTTTCCTTTTTGCTAAAGCTTATAGTTAGGGCTGGATCAGGTGACCCTGAACCATCCCTTAGTTATGCTGCTATAGACGTAGACTGCTGGGGGGTTCCCATGATGCACTGCTTCTTTCTCTTTTTGCTCTATATGCACCACTCTGCATTTAATCATTAGTGATCAATCTCTGCTCTCCTCCACAGCATGTCTTTTTCCTGGTTCTCTCCCTCAGCCCCAACCAGTCCCAGCAGAAGACTGCCCCTCCCTGAGCCTGGTTCTGCTGGAGGTTTCTTCCTGTTAAAAGGGAGTTTTTCCTTCCCACTGTAGCCAAGTGCTTGCTCACAGGGGCTCGTTTTGACCGTTGGGGTTTTACATAATTATTGTATGGCCTTGCCTTACAATATAAAGCGCCTTGGGGCAACTGTTTGTTGTGATTTGGCGCTATATAAAAAATTGATTGATTGATTGATTGATATTCGATTTAGATGTCTGATGGTGATGTTACACTAGCTGTCTACACAAAGAAAGCAAGAGCAGCCTAATGTAATAAGACTTTACAGTAAGAGGGTTCGGTTTTAGTTTGAATCTGGATTCACAAATCCAACAAATGCGCCAACAATGTTGATTGCTAAAACGCCTCTTAATTACAAATCATACAAAAGCAACAATGAGTAATGGCTAACAAAACAAAAACAGTGATGACCTTTACAAAAATATCCATCCTTGAAGTCAGTCTCATGACTTTCTCAACTCATGTCACATCATGGGGAATTTTAGGAGGAAAAAGAGGGATTTCCTCGAGCCAACTTGACACGGGACACTCCGCTCTGCTGTCATCAGATATTATGACCACATTCAATTTCAAAGAGTATAGAAGTAATTCTACAAAAATAACTGGAAATGTGTGTTGTGCAGTTTTGAGTCTCATGAGGTTACAACTGGATAAACGTGCTGGAAGACAGAACTGTTTTCTTATTGTCAAATTTTTTGCCTTCCTTATAAAACGATGTTTTTCTGTAAAATCTGTCTGACAGTGAGTATCCGATGAGGATGTATCAGACTAATGGGTGGCTGCCTGCGTTGGAAAAAGCTGGTTTGCAGAAGAATGGAGTTGGGTTGCAAATTTGCAAGGCAAAAACGGGCTGGTGGGTGAGCGAGTGCTGACAATGTGATTGTAGTGTTACCTGCCTTGGGCAGGCTAATCGCTTTGCTATTGGACAGCACAAATGGCTCACAGTCACAAAAGGGGTTGGGGGAGCATCCACAGCCAGACCCTCCCTTGGACATCTACCAATTCTTCTCCAAGCAACCAGGCCCCAGTGAGGAAACAGCTACTTAAATGGCTGTGCAACTTCTGGATTTAAACTCAAATTGTGTCTCCCAAGTAATCTGCTTTGGGACAATGAAATGCCAAACATGACTAATTCAGCACGCTAATATATGTTCTGCCTCCAAAGTGTCTACTGCATCTGTCATCTTTGACATTTTAATTCTTGTAGAGTAAATGGCTTCTGATACGCACAGATAATTAGAAACCAAGAAATCACATTCATGGTGCACACACCCAAGAATTCCCATTACGACTGTTTCAAGTATATAGTTTATGTTTGATATTGTATATATGCATTATGTCCAGGAAGGTGGACTTAAAATGTATACAAAGTGACTGAGGGCATTTAATATACCAATCACGTTTGGACATAATTTGGTTTTCTTAACTTTAAAATTCATGTTGTTCATTTAAAAATGTTAAAATCTGCATTCATTCAATCTGGCACCATGGACTCTGATATACTGGAATATACAGTACAGCATTACCAGCAGGGTTCCAACAATTTAAAACAAGATGGAGTTACAAAATTAAATAAATTATACCAGTCTCAATGATATTTAAGAGGAACTTTACAATATGGGTGTGCAGAATATGCGGTAGACAGTATAAATGATAGAAATTTGGCCTATGATAGAGATTTGGACTCCATCAATTGTAATAATGCTTGTTGATGCAGACACAGAGACCATGGAGCAGGAGACGCTGGTCAGAAAACAAACAAAAAAAAGTGTGCACTTCAACCTCTATACCACTTTTTAAATTCAGTTAATAGGCCTTCTATAACATGAATTATAATAATCAATAATTTCCGCTATGTTTTTTCAGGAATTTTATGGTCACATTTGGTGCACATATTTGCAGAAAGCCGCAGCAAAAAGACTCAATTATTCCTCATTCGGTGCAGGAGAAGCTAAGGAAAAAAACCCCACACCTTCTTATTTATCACTGGTTCAAACGCATAACCGAGGCCAATCAGGATCACCAACCCACGTGGGATGCACTCTGAGGACTTTCTGAACAAAATGCCACCAAAGGCAGACAAAAGTACTAACACTTTATGATAATGAAGCTCTAAGTGTTTTATTGTAACCAATACCAGCTGACTCATATTTAGAGCATCCAAGTTACCAACTGGATTGTTCTCCAGGAAAATTTCCAAAGTCTTAATCAGATAAGTGGTTTTTATTTATTCAGGCATGAGTCATTGTTTATTGGCATTAACAGGGCTTTATCTGCTCCCCGGGCCATTCATTTATTATATGTGGCTCCTGTTTTTATAATGGAGAAAATCACATGATGGGTTGAGAGTTCAGGACAGGCACCATGGCTTCCGCTTTTTAAAAAAATTCTACAGGAGAAATTGAAACATTTCATCTTGGGGAAGCAGGTGCAATAGAAGTGAGACAGGCTAGGAGTGCCTCCTAAATCTGAACGAGATTGAATTCCAGTGGATAGCCACGGTACTGGCAGCCGGAGCCATTATTAAACAATTTGTGTGGGTGTGGGAAATTTCATCCACAGTGATAAGACTCTGAAAGAGACCAGCTGAAAATAAATGGACTTTGAGTTTTTTTTGTTTTTTTTTGAAAATGGGAGTTAAGAGATAGTTTCCTCACCATAGTGGATGACCCAACATTCCAAAAAAGTTAGGACACTAAAGCATTTACCACTCTGTAATGCTGCCATTCCTTCTCAAACTTAAAAGATGCATCTTGGCAATGAGGATACCACGTGATGAAGGCAACATATGTTGCTCCAAAATCTCAGTGTCATTTTTTTGGCATTAATTCTGCCTTCACAGAAGCTTACTCACATTACCATAACAGATCCTCCCTTTTGACTTGTTGCTGATGAGTCTAGATCGCTTTATTCATCTTTTTTTCTGGCACACACAGTGTCCCTTTTTTGCCAAAAAGGGACAAACAGGACAAACTACAGGTGTCTCTGGGTTTTCTGAGGGACAGTCTAACTGACTATCAGAAGGCTGTGAAGGAGGCAAAAGCACAATATCTGTCACATATTATTTCTAGCAATTGTCATCGTCCCAGTGTGTTATTTCAGACTATAAACTCAGTTGTAAATCCACACACCTCTGTTTTGATGGATGCTACAACCGCAACCTGTGAAGAGTTTCTTCAGTTTTTTATTGACAAGGTTTCCTCAGTCAGACAGAACGCTGATCAGAACTATAATGTTGAGATGTCTGCTCCTCGTGCACATTCTGCTATGCTCGAGCAGTTTGAGCCCATTTCTTTTGCATCTCTTGCTGATGTTGTCAAACACATAAAATCCACAAGTTGTCCTTTAGATGTTGTTCCAGCTAAGGTGCTGAAGGAGGTTTTTACAACCCCTGGCAAAAATTATGGAATCACCGGCCTCGGAGGATGTTCATTCAGTTGTTTAATTTTGTAGAAAAAAAAGCAGTTCACAGACATGACACAAAACTAAAGTCATTTCAAATGGAAACTTTCTGGCTTTAAGAAACACTATAAGCAATCTGGAAAAAAAATTGTGGCAGTCAGTAACGGTTACTTTTTTAGACCAAGCAGAGGGAAAAAAATATGGACTCACTCAATTCTGAGGAATAAATTATGGAATCATGAAAAACAAAAGAACGCTCCAACACATCACTAGTATTTTGTTGCACCACCTCTGGCTTTTATAACAGCTTGCAGTCTCTGAGGCATGGACTTAATGAGTGACAAACAGTACTCTTCATCAATCTGGCTCCAACTTTCTCTGATTGCTGTTGCCAGATCAGCTTTGCAGGTTGGAGCCTTATCATGGACCATTTTCTTCAACTTCCACCAAAGATTTTCAATTGGATTAAGATCCGGACTATTTGCAGGCCATGACATTGACCCTATCTTTTTGCAAGGAATGTTTTCATAGTTTTCGCTCTATGGCAAGATGCATTATCATCTTGAAAAATGATTTCATCATCCCCAAACATCCTTTCAATTGATGGAATAAGAAAAGTGTCCAAAATATCAATGTAAACTTGTGCATTTATTGATGATGTAATGTCCCCAGTGCCTTTACCTGACATGCAGCCCCATATCATCAATGACTGTGGAAATTTATATGTTCTCTTCAGGCAGTCATCTTTATAAATCTCATTGGAATGGCACCAAACAAAGTTGCAGCATCATCACCTTGCCCAATGCAGATTTGAGATTCATCACTGAATATGACTTGCATCCAGTCATCCACAGTCCACGATTGCTTTTCCTTAGCCCAAGTCCCAAAAACCAGTTTTATTTGTTATTATCTATCGTCCACCTGGTCGTTACTGTGAGTTTCTCTGTGAATTTTCAGACCTTTTGTCTGACTTAGTGCTTAGCTCAGATAAGATAATTATAGTGGGCGATTTTAACATCCACACAGATGCTGAGAATGACAGCCTCAACACTGCATTTAATCTATTATTAGACTCTATTGGCTTTGCTCAAAAAGTAAATGAGTCCACCCACCACTTTAATCATATCTTAGATCTTGTTCTGACTTATGGTATGGAAATAGAAGACTTAACAGTATTCCCTGAAAACTCCCTTCTGTCTGATAATTTCTTAATAACATTTACATTTACTCTGATGGACTACCCAGCAGTGGGGAATAAGTTTCATTACACTAGAAGTCTTTCAGAAAGTGCTGTAACTAGGTTTAAGGATATGATTCCTTCTTTATGTTCTCTAATGCCATATACCAACACAGTGCAGAGTACCTACCTAAACTCTGTAAGGGAGATAGAGTATCTCGTCAATAGTTTTACATCCTCATTGAAGACAACTTTGGATGCTGTAGCTCCTCTGAAAAAGAGAGCTTTAAATCAGAAGTGTCTGACTCCGTGGTATAACTCACAAACTCGTAGCTTAAAGCAGATAACCCGTAAGTTGGAGAGGAAATGGCGTCTCACTAATTTAGAAGATCTTCACTTAGCCTGGAAAAAGAGTCTGTTGCTCTATAAAAAAGCCCTCCGTAAAGCTAGGACATCTTTCTACTCATCACTAATTGAAGAAAATAAGAACAACCCCAGGTTTCTTTTCAGCACTGTAGCCAGGCTGACAAAGAGTCAGAGCTCTATTGAGCTGAGTATTCCATTAACTTTAACTAGTAATGACTTCATGACTTTCTTTGCTAACAAAATTTTAACTATTAGAGAAAAAATTACTCATAACCATCCCAAAGACGTATCGTTATCTTTGGCTGCTTTCAGTGATGCCGGTATTTGGTTAGACTCTTTCTCTCCGATTGTTCTGTCTGAGTTATTTTCATTAGTTACTTCATCCAAACCATCAACATGTTTATTAGACCCCATTCCTACCAGGCTGCTCAAGGAAGCCCTACCATTATTTAATGCTTCGATCTTAAATATGATCAATCTATCTTTGTTAGTTGGCTATGTACCACAGGCTTTTAAGGTGGCAGTAATTAAACCGTTACTTAAAAAGCCATCACTTGACCCAGCTATCTTAGCTAATTATAGGCCAATCTCCAACCTTCCTTTTCTCTCAAAAATTCTTGAAAGGGTAGTTGTAAAACAGCTAACTGATCATCTGCAGAGGAATGGTCTATTTGAAGAGTTTCAGTCAGGTTTTAGAATTCATCATAGTACAGAAACAGCATTAGTGAAGGTTACAAATGATCTTCTTATGGCCTCGGATAGTGGACTCACCTCTGTGCTTGTTCTGTTAGACCTCAGTGCTGCTTTTGATACTGTTGACCATAAAATTTTATTACAGAGATTAGAGCATGCCATAGGTATTAAAGGCACTGCGCTGCGGTGGTTTGAATCATATTTCTCTAATAGATTACAATTTGTTCATGTAAATGGGGAATCTTCTTCACAGACTAAAGTTAATTATGGAGTTCCACAAGGTTCTGTGCTAGGACCAATTTTATTCACTTTATACATGCTTCCCTTAGGCAGTATTATTAGACGGTATTGCTTAAATTTTCATTGTTACGCAGATGATATCCAGCTTTATCTATCCATGAAGCCAGAGGACACACACCAATTAGCTAAACTGCAGGATTGTCTTACAGACATAAAGACATGGATGACCTCTAATTTCCTGCTTTTAAACTCAGATAAAACTGAAGTTATTGTACTTGGCCCCACAAATCTTAGAAACATGGTGTCTAACCAGATCCTTACTCTGGATGGCATTACCCTGACCTCTAGTAATACTGTGAGAAATCTTGGAGTCATTTTTGATCAGGATATGTCATTCAAAGCGCATATTAAACAAATATGTAGGACTGCTTTTTTGCATTTACGCAATATCTCTAAAATCAGAAAGGTCTTGTCTCAGAGTGATGCTGAAAAACTAATTCATGCATTTATTTCCTCTAGGCTGGACTATTGTAATTCATTATTATCAGGTTGTCCTAAAAGTTCCCTAAAAAGCCTTCAGTTAATTCAAAATGCTGCAGCTAGAGTACTGACGGGGACTAGAAGGAGAGAGCATATCTCACCTATATTGGCCTCTCTTCATTGGCTTCCTGTTAATTCTAGAATAGAATTTAAAATTCTTCTTCTTACTTATAAGGTTTTGAATAATCAGGTCCCATCTTATCTTAGGGACCTCGTAGTACCATATCACCCCAATAGAGCGCTTCGCTCTTAGACTGCAGGCTTACTTGTAGTTCCTAGGGTTTGTAAGAGTAGAATGGGAGGCAGAGCCTTCAGCTTTCAGGCTCCTCTCCTGTGGAACCAGCTCCCAATTCAGATCAGGGAGACAGACACCCTCTCTACTTTTAAGATTAGGCTTAAAACGTTCCTTTTTGCTAAAGCTTATAGTTAGGGCTGGATCAGGTGACCCTGAACCATCCCTTAGTTATGCTGCTATAGACGTAGACTGCTGGGGGGTTCCCATGATGCACTGTTTCTTTCTCTTTTTGCTCTGTATGCACCACTCTGCATTTAATCATTAGTGATCGATCTCTGCTCTCCTCCACAGCATGTCTTTTTCCTGGTTCTCTCCCTCAGCCCCAACCAGTCCCAGCAGAAGACTGCCCCTCCCTGAGCCTGGTTCTGCTGGAGGTTTCTTCCTGTTAAAAGGGAGTTTTTCCTTCCCACTGTAGCCAAGTGCTTGCTCACAGGGGGTTGTTTTGACCGTTGGGGTTTTACATAATTATTGTATGGCCTTGCCTTACAATATAAAGCGCCTTGGGGCAACTGTTTGTTGTGATTTGGCGCTATATAAAAAAATTGATTGATTGATTGATTGATATTCGATTTAGATGTCTGATGGTGATGTTACACTAGCTGTCTACACAAAGAAAGCAAGAGCAGCCTAATGTAATAAGACTTTACAGTAAGAGGGTTCGGTTTTAGTTTGAATCTGGATTCACAAATCCAACAAATGCGCCAACAATGTTGATTGCTAAAACGCCTCTTAATTACAAATCATACAAAAGCAACAATGAGTAATGGCTAACAAAACAAAAACAGTGATGACCTTTACAAAAATATCCATCCTTGAAGTCAGTCTCATGACTTTCTCAACTCATGTCACATCATGGGGAATTTTAGGAGGAAAAAGAGGGATTTCCTTGAGCCAACTTGACACGGGACACTCCGCTCTGCTGTCATCAGATATTATGACCACATTCAATTTCAAAGAGTATAGAAGTAATTCTACAAAAATAACTGGAAATGTGTGTTGTGCAGTTTTGAGTCTCATGAGGTTACAACTGGATAAACGTGCTGGAAGACAGAACTGTTTTCTTATTGTCAAATTTTTTGCCTTCCTTATAAAACGATGTTTTTCTGTAAAATCTGTCTGACAGTGAGTATCCGATGAGGATGTATCAGACTAATGGGTGGCTGCCTGCGTTGGAAAAAGCTGGTTTGCAGAAGAATGGAGTTGGGTTGCAAATTTGCAAGGCAAAAACGGGCTGGTGGGTGAGCGAGTGCTGACAATGTGATTGTAGTGTTACCTGCCTTGGGCAGGCTAATCGCTTTGCTATTGGACAGCACAAATGGCTCACAGTCACAAAAGGGGTTGGGGGAGCATCCACAGCCAGACCCTCCCTTGGACATCTACCAATTCTTCTCCAAGCAACCAGGCCCCAGTGAGGAAACAGCTACTTAAATGGCTGTGCAACTTCTGGATTTAAACTCAAATTGTGTCTCCCAAGTAATCTGCTTTGGGACAATGAAATGCCAAACATGACTAATTCAGCACGCAAATATATGTTCTGCCTCCAAAGTGTCTACTGCATCTGTCATCTTTGACATTTTAATTCTTGTAGAGTAAATGGCTTCTGATACGCACAGATAATTAGAAACCAAGAAATCACATTCATGGTGCACACACCCAAGAATTCCCATTACGACTGTTTCAAGTATATAGTTTATGTTTGATATTGTATATATGCATTATGTCCAGGAAGGTGGACTTAAAATGTATACAAAGTGACTGAGGGCATTTAATATACCAATCACGTTTGGACATAATTTGGTTTTCTTAACTTTAAAATTCATGTTGTTCATTTAAAAATGTTAAAATCTGCATTCATTCAATCTGGCACCATGGACTCTGATATACTGGAATATACAGTACAGCATTACCAGCAGGGTTCCAACAATTTAAAACAAGATGGAGTTACAAAATTAAATAAATTATACCAGTCTCAATGATATTTAAGAGGAACTTTACAATATGGGTGTGCAGAATATGCGGTAGACAGTATAAATGATAGAAATTTGGCCTATGGTAGAGATTTGGACTCCATCAATTGTAATAATGCTTGTTGATGCAGACACAGAGACCACGGAGCAGGAGACGCTGGTCAGAAAACAAACAAACAAAAAAAAGTGTGCACTTCAACCTCTATACCACTTTTTAAATTCAGTTAATAGGCCTTCTATAACATGAATTATAATAATCAATAATTTCCGCTATGTTTTTTCAGGAATTTTATGGTCACATTTGGTGCACATATTTGCAGAAAGCCGCAGCAAAAAGACTCAATTATTCCTCATTCGGTGCAGGAGAAGCTAAGGAAAAAAAACCCACACCTTCTTATTTATCACTGGTTCAAACGCATAACCGAAGCCAATCAGGATCACCAACCCACGTGGGATGCACTCTGAGGACTTTCTGAACAAAATGCCACCAAAGGCAGACAAAAGTACTAACACTTTACGATAATGAAGCTCTAAGTGTTTTATTGTAACCAATACCAGCTGACTCATATTTAGAGCATCCAAGTTACCAACTGGATTGTTCTCCAGGAAAATTTCCAAAGTCTTAATCAGATAAGTGGTTTTTATTTATTCAGGCATGAGTCATTGTTTATTGGCATTAACAGGGCTTTATCTGCTCCCCGGGCCATTAATTTATTATATGTTGCTCCTGTTTTTATAATGGAGAAAATCACATGATGGGTTGAGAGTTCAGGACAGGCACCATGGCTTCCGCTTTTTAAAAAAATTCTACAGGAGAAATTGAAACATTTCATCTTGGGGAAGCAGGTGCAATAGAAGTGAGACAGGCTAGGAGTGCCTCCTAAATCTGAACGAGATTGAATTCCAGTGGATAGCCACGGTACTGGCAGCCGGAGCCATTATTAAACAATTTGTGTGGGTGTGGGAAATTTCATCCACAGTGATAAGACTCTGAAAGAGACCAGCTGAAAATAAATGGACTTTGAGTTTTTTTTGTTTTTTTTTTGAAAATGGGAGATAAGAGATAGTTTCCTCACCATAGTGGATGACCCAACATTCCAAAAAAGTTAGGACACTAAAGCATTTACCACTCTGTAATGCTGCCATTCCTTCTCAAACTTAAAAGATGCATCTTGGCAATGAGGATACCACGTGATGAAGGCAACATATGTTGCTCCAAAATCTCAGTGTCATTTTTTTGGCATTAATTCTGCCTTCACAGAAGCTTACTCACATTACCATAACAGATCCTCCCTTTTGACTTGTTGCTGATGAGTCTAGATCGCTTTATTCATCTTTTTTTCTGGCACACACAGTGTCCCTTTTTTGCCAAAAAGGGACAAACAGGACAAACTACAGGTGTCTCTGGGTTTTCTGAGGGACAGTCTAACTGACTATCAGAAGGCTGTGAAGAAGGCAAAAGCACAATATCTGTCACATATTATTTCTAGCAATTGTCATCGTCCCAGTGTGTTATTTCAGACTATAAACTCAGTTGTAAATCCACACACCTCTGTTTTGATGGATGCTACAACCGCAACCTGTGAAGAGTTTCTTCAGTTTTTTATTGACAAGGTTTCCTCAGTCAGACAGAACGCTGATCAGAACTATAATGTTGAGATGTCTGCTCCTCGTGCACATTCTGCTATGCTCGAGCAGTTTGAGCCCATTTCTTTTGCATCTCTTGCTGATGTTGTCAAACACATAAAATCCACAAGTTGTCCTTTAGATGTTGTTCCAGCTAAGGTGCTGAAGGAGGTTTTTACAACCCCTGGCAAAAATTATGGAATCACCGGCCTCGGAGGATGTTCATTCAGTTGTTTAATTTTGTAGAAAAAAAAGCAGTTCACAGACATGACACAAACTAAAGTCATTTCAAATGGCAACTTTCTGGCTTTAAGAAACACTATAAGCAATCTGGAAAAAAAATTGTGGCAGTCAGTAACGGTTACTTTTTTAGACCAAGCAGAGGGAAAAAAATATGGACTCACTCAATTCTGAGGAATAAATTATGGAATCATGAAAAACAAAAGAACGCTCCAACACATCACTAGTATTTTGTTGCACCACCTCTGGCTTTTATAACAGCTTGCAGTCTCTGAGGCATGGACTTAATGAGTGACAAACAGTACTCTTCATCAATCTGGCTCCAACTTTCTCTGATTGCTGTTGCCAGATCAGCTTTGCAGGTTGGAGCCTTATCATGGACCATTTTCTTCAACTTCCACCAAAGATTTTCAATTGGATTAAGATCCGGACTATTTGCAGGCCATGACATTGACCCTATCTTTTTGCAAGGAATGTTTTCATAGTTTTCGCTCTATGGCAAGATGCATTATCATCTTGAAAAATGATTTCATCATCCCCAAACATCCTTTCAATTGATGGAATAAGAAAAGTGTCCAAAATATCAATGTAAACTTGTGCATTTATTGATGATGTAATGTCCCCAGTGCCTTTACCTGACATGCAGCCCCATATCATCAATGACTGTGGAAATTTATATGTTCTCTTCAGGCAGTCATCTTTGTAAATCTCATTGGAATGGCACCAAACAAAGTTGCAGCATCATCACCTTGCCCAATGCAGATTTGAGATTCATCACTGAATATGACTTGCATCCAGTCATCCACAGTCCACGATTGCTTTTCCTTAGCCCAAGTCCCAAAAACCAGTTTTATTTGTTATTATCTATCGTCCACCTGGTCGTTACTGTGAGTTTCTCTGTGAATTTTCAGACCTTTTGTCTGACTTAGTGCTTAGCTCAGATAAGATAATTATAGTGGGCGATTTTAACATCCACACAGATGCTGAGAATGACAGCCTCAACACTGCATTTAATCTATTATTAGACTCTATTGGCTTTGCTCAAAAAGTAAATGAGTCCACCCACCACTTTAATCATATCTTAGATCTTGTTCTGACTTATGGTATGGAAATAGAAGACTTAACAGTATTCCCTGAAAACTCCCTTCCGTCTGATAATTTCTTAATAACATTTACATTTACTCTGATGGACTACCCAGCAGTGGGGAATAAGTTTCATTACACTAGAAGTCTTTCAGAAAGTGCTGTAACTAGGTTTAAGGATATGATTCCTTCTTTATGTTCTCTAATGCCATATACCAACACAGTGCAGAGTACCTACCTAAACTCTGTAAGGGAGATAGAGTATCTCGTCAATAGTTTTACATCCTCATTGAAGACAACTTTGGATGCTGTAGCTCCTCTGAAAAAGAGAGCTTTAAATCAGAAGTGTCTGACTCCGTGGTATAACTCACAAACTCGTAGCTTAAAGCAGATAACCCGTAAGTTGGAGAGGAAATGGCGTCTCACTAATTTAGAAGATCTTCACTTAGCCTGGAAAAAGAGTCTGTTGCTCTATAAAAAAGCCCTCCGTAAAGCTAGGACATCTTTCTACTCATCACTAATTGAAGAAAATAAGAACAACCCCAGGTTTCTTTTCAGCACTGTAGCCAGGCTGACAAAGAGTCAGAGCTCTATTGAGCTGAGTATTCCATTAACTTTAACTAGTAATGACTTCATGACTTTCTTTGCTAACAAAATTTTAACTATTAGAGAAAAAATTACTCATAACCATCCCAAAGACGTATCGTTATCTTTGGCTGCTTTCAGTGATGCCGGTATTTGGTTAGACTCTTTCTCTCCGATTGTTCTGTCTGAGTTATTTTCATTAGTTACTTCATCCAAACCATCAACATGTTTATTAGACCCCATTCCTACCAGGCTGCTCAAGGAAGCCCTACCATTATTTAATGCTTCGATCTTAAATATGATCAATCTATCTTTGTTAGTTGGCTATGTACCACAGGCTTTTAAGGTGGCAGTAATTAAACCATTACTTAAAAAGCCATCACTTGACCCAGCTATCTTAGCTAATTATAGGCCAATCTCCAACCTTCCTTTTCTCTCAAAAATTCTTGAAAGGGTAGTTGTAAAACAGCTAACTGATCATCTGCAGAGGAATGGTCTATTTGAAGAGTTTCAGTCAGGTTTTAGAATTCATCATAGTACAGAAACAGCATTAGTGAAGGTTACAAATGATCTTCTTATGGCCTCGGATAGTGGACTCATCTCTGTGCTTGTTCTGTTAGACCTCAGTGCTGCTTTTGATACTGTTGACCATAAAATTTTATTACAGAGATTAGAGCATGCCATAGGTATTACTATCCATGAAGCCAGAGGACACACACCAATTAGCTAAACTGCAGGATTGTCTTACAGACATAAAGACATGGATGACCTCTAATTTCCTGCTTTTAAACTCAGATAAAACTGAAGTTATTGTACTTGGCCCCACAAATCTTAGAAACATGGTGTCTAACCAGATCCTTACTCTGGATGGCATTACCCTGACCTCTAGTAATACTGTGAGAAATCTTGGAGTCATTTTTGATCAGGATATGTCATTCAAAGCGCATATTAAACAAATATGTAGGACTGCTTTTTTGCATTTACGCAATATCTCTAAAATCAGAAAGGTCTTGTCTCAGAGTGATGCTGAAAAACTAATTCATGCATTTATTTCCTCTAGGCTGGACTATTGTAATTCATTATTATCAGGTTGTCCTAAAAGTTCCCTAAAAAGCCTTCAGTTAATTCAAAATGCTGCAGCTAGAGTACTGACGGGGACTAGAAGGAGAGAGCATATCTCACCTATATTGGCCTCTCTTCATTGGCTTCCTGTTAATTCTAGAATAGAATTTAAAATTCTTCTTCTTACTTATAAGGTTTTGAATAATCAGGTCCCATCTTATCTTAGGGACCTCGTAGTACCATATCACCCCAATAGAGCGCTTCGCTCTTAGACTGCAGGCTTACTTGTAGTTCCTAGGGTTTGTAAGAGTAGAATGGGAGGCAGAGCCTTCAGCTTTCAGGCTCCTCTCCTGTGGAACCAGCTCCCAATTCAGATCAGGGAGACAGACACCCTCTCTACTTTTAAGATTAGGCTTAAAACGTTCCTTTTTGCTAAAGCTTATAGTTAGGGCTGGATCAGGTGACCCTGAACCATCCCTTAGTTATGCTGCTATAGACGTAGACTGCTGGGGGGTTCCCATGATGCACTGTTTCTTTCTCTTTTTGCTCTGTATGCACCACTCTGCATTTAATCATTAGTGATCGATCTCTGCTCTCCTCCACAGCATGTCTTTTTCCTGGTTCTCTCCCTCAGCCCCAACCAGTCCCAGCAGAAGACTGCCCCTCCCTGAGCCTGGTTCTGCTGGAGGTTTCTTCCTGTTAAAAGGGAGTTTTTCCTTCCCACTGTAGCCAAGTGCTTGCTCACAGGGGGTTGTTTTGACCGTTGGGGTTTTACATAATTATTGTATGGCCTTGCCTTACAATATAAAGCGCCTTGGGGCAACTGTTTGTTGTGATTTGGCGCTATATAAAAAAATTGATTGATTGATTGATTGATTGTTTAGGTGCTAATGATGGCTTTCGTTTAGCTTTTCTGTATGTAAATTCCATTTCCTTTAGGCGGTTTCTTACAGTTCGGTCACAGACGTTGACTCCAGTTTCCTCCCATTCGTTCCTCATTTGTTTTGTTGTGCCGTCAAAGCGTCTGTCTTGACGCTTTGACGTCTTCCTTGGTCTACCAGTATGTTTGCCTTTAACAACCTTCCCTTGTTGTTTGTATTTGGTCCAGAGTTTAGACACAGCTGACTGTAAACAACCAACATCTTTTGCAACACTGCGTGATGATTTACCCTCTTTTAAGAGTTTGATAATCCTCTCCTTTGTTTCAATTGACATCTCTTGTGTTGGAGCCATGATTCATGTCAGTCCACTTGGTGCAACAGCTGTCCAAGGTGTGATCACTCCTTTTTAGATGCAGAATAACGAGCAGATCTGATTTGATGCAGGTGTTAGTTTTGGTGATGAAAATTTACAGGGTGATTCCATAATTTATTCCTCAGAATTGAGTGAGTCCATATTTTTTTCCCTCTGCTTGGTCTAAAAAAGTAACTGTTACTGACTGCCACAATTTTTTTTCCTGATTTCTTATAGTGTTTCTTAAAGCCAGAAAGTTTCCATTTGAAATGACTTTAGTTTTGTGTCATGTCTGTGATCTGCTTTTTTTCTACAAAATTAAACAACTGAATGAACATCCTCCGAGGCTGGTGATTCCATAATTATTGCCAGGGGTTGTAATACTGTTGGGGCAGGTCTCCTAACTTTTATCAGTGCTTGTCTTAGATCAGGGTCTGTTCCAGCTGCTTTTAAACATGCTGTGGTTCAACCTCTTCTTAAAAAAACCTCACCTGGACTCATCAGTTTTATCCAATTTTAGACCTGTGTCTCATCTGCCGTTTCTGTCTAAGGTTTTAGAAAAGGTTGTCTTTTTACAGTTACAATCATTTTTAGAAGACAATCTCATCCTTGAAAAATTCCAATCTGGGTTTAGATCGCGACACAGCACTGAGTCGGCACTTTTAAAAGTTCATAATGACATCACTTTGTCAGTGGATGCAGGGAATCCTGCTGTGCTGGTCCTGTTGGACCTCACAGCAGCCTTTGATACTGTGGATCACACAGTACTTGTTTCCCAGTTAGAAGATTTTTATTGGCATTCATGGTACTGCACTTAAGTGGTTTAGATCATATTTGGCTGAAAGGAGCTTCTCTGTCATGATTGGGGACCTCTCCTCATCAACTGCTCATCTGTCTTGTGGTGTGCCGCAGGGTTCTGTCCTTGGGCCGATTCTATTTTCTTTGTACATTCGTACATTCGGCCAAAATTTTGCCGATAGAACGCTGTCGTTAGTTACTGAAATAATGTTGTGTAGACCTTATTTCTAGCATGAAGAACTTTCATTTACTGCTAAGACGTTGAAACATTCAGCTGATTTATTGGCTATCGGCAAATCAGCCGATTTATTGATTATCAGCATTTTTTTTCCATCCAAATATCATTATTGGCATCGGCCTCAAAAAATCCATATCGGTCGGGCTCTATTCATTACCAGCCCAAAACTCCCTCCGTCCCAACTTTTCTTGGAACATGTTCTTGGAACACCACAGCTGTATCTTTAAGAAATTCCTCAAATAGCCATTCTACGAGTTTGACCTTTCCAGATCACCCAGTGTCAAAGGTCATGCGTCAAACATAAAGGTGGTACAGGTTGTATTCATGTTTTCATAGTAGCTAGGGATATAAACAATATTAACAAATACATAAATAATAAATTAAGTTGACCACACAAAACATGAAATATCTTGGGCTCATACTGCCTGCAATGAAATAAAAGTCAAAGTCAATGCAGGAATCAGAGAAAAATCCACAAAAATGATTTTTGGTGTAAAATTGAGGGAGTTGAAATATTTTTGAGGGTTGAAACCGAGTAAAGTTCCTTTAAAGGCGATAGTTTCAAAATTAGAGCATATGCTAGATTTTCAAAGTATAATGGAGGTGAGTTGATGAGAAAACATGGTGCTCAGTTGTTCATGAGCATTTCAAAATCTGTTTTCAGGAGGTATTTAGTAGTCTGACAGGAAAGTGATCTCAATGTATAAATTATTCTTTACAACTTTTGTTATATACTGTTGTGACTTTATAGCCAGCCCAACAAAACCACCTACCAAAAAACAAATAAGGCTTCTAGCCCATCCTTTCACCTTGGTAGAGTGCAATATGGGTTTGAGTTGTTGGTGTAAACACTGCACATACCAACACGGTAAAACCAAATAAAGGTAGATGAGGTCTGACATAAACCCGGAGAGCTTCGATAACATCTGGGCCTCGCAAACAGATCACTAAAATCCATTTTTTCCAACATACCAACAGTAATTCAACACCAGAGTTAAGCTGGCACTTTTTCAGTTGTTGCCCGAGGTGAAGATATGAAGATATATCTCTCTGTGGCTCTCGGAACATTATTACAAAAACAAGCTAAATCTTTCACAGACAACAAGAAATTGTTGGCTCAGATGAAAAAAAAAGCCTTAAATTATTAAGTCGGCACTTAAATCTTGGCATGCATGACGAACGTGTGTATTGACAGGACAGTGAGCTGGAGATCATGTTTATATGGGTGATGTGTGAAGGAAAAGTGGGCTAACAGGTCCAACATCGATGTCGTGCTTGCTGTCTTTCTTTCTCTTTATCTTTTCCCATCTACAATATAATCGCTCACATTTTTCCTTGACATTTGACCTTTCAAACCACAAACTAGTCAACATAGGTCTGGCAAAAGCATGGTGGGGATCCCCTTTGCTAATACTTTTGTGCCCGCCTGATATACTGAAGGTGAATTTTTGATAAAAGCTCAAACAAGAAGGTACGGATTTCCATATCACCCTGATTTATCTACAATAAAGTAACTGAGAACCTCGAACTGTCATTGAGCTTCTGCACTGGAGTACAGCAGAATGGGCAAAGAGGTCATCTGTCAAATTCGTGGTGCAGTTTAGCTAAAATTCCCATAATTGTGCATTTTTGTGATTAAATCAATCAATCAATCAATTTTTTTATATAGCGCCAAATCACAACAAACAGTTGCCCCAAGGCGCTTTATATTGTAAGGCAAGGCCATACAATAATTATGTAAAACCCCAACGGTCAAAACGACCCCCTGTGAGCAAGCACTTGGCTACAGTGGGAAGGAAAAACTCCCTTTTAACAGGAAGAAACCTCCAGCAGAACCAGGCTCAGGGAGGGGCAGTCTTCTGCTGGGACTGGTTGGGGCTGAGGGAGAGAACCAGGAAAAAGACATGCTGTGGAGGGGAGCACAGATCGATCACTAATGATTAAATGCAGAGTGGTGCATACAGAGCAAAAAGAGAAAGAAACAATGCATCATGGGAACCCCCCAGCAGTCTACGTCTATAGCAGCATAACTAAGGGATGGTTCAGGGTCACCCGATCCAGCCCTAACTATAAGCTTTAGCAAAAAGGAAAGTTTTAAGCCTAATCTTAAAAGTAGAGAGGGTGTCAAAACCTTATAAGTAAGAAGAAGAATTTTAAAGTCTATTCTAGAATTAACAGGAAGCCAATGAAGAGAGGCCAATATGGGTGAGATATGCTCTCTCCTTCTAGTCCCCGTCAGTACTCTAGCTGCAGCATTTTGAATTAACTGAAGGTTTTTTAGGGAACTTTTAGGACAACCTGATAATAATGAATTACAATAGTCCAGCCTAGAGGAAATAAATGCATGAATTAGTTTTTCAGCATCACTCTGAGACAAGACCTTTCTGATTTTAGAGATATTGCGTAAATGCAAAAAAGCAGTCCTACATATTTGTTTAATATGCGCTTTGAATGACATATCCTGATCAAAAATGACTCCAAGATTTCTCACAGTATTACTAGAGGTCAGGGTAATGCCATCCAGAGTAAGGATCTGGTTAGACACCATGTTTCTA
This sequence comes from Thalassophryne amazonica, assembly GCF_902500255.1. NCBI lineage: Eukaryota > Metazoa > Chordata > Actinopteri > Batrachoidiformes > Batrachoididae > Thalassophryne > Thalassophryne amazonica. Next base: position 12,740,422 of record NC_047125.1, on the reverse strand, counting down.
AGATTTGTGGGGCCAAGTACAATAACTTCAGTTTTATCTGAGTTTAAAAGCAGGAAATTAGAGGTCATCCATGTCTTTATGTCTGTAAGACAATCCTGCAGTTTAGCTAATTGGTGTGTGTCCTCTGGCTTCATGGATAGATAAAGCTGGGTATCATCTGCGTAACAATGAAAATTTAAGCAATACCGTCTAATAATACTGCCTAAGGGAAGCATGTATAAAGTGAATAAAATTGGTCCTAGCACAGAACCTTGTGGAACTCCATAATTAACTTTAGTCTGTTAAGAAGATTCCCCATTTACATGAACAAATTGTAATCTATTAGACAAATATGATTCAAACCACCGCAGTGCCTTTAATACCTATGGCATGCTCTAATCTCTGTAATAAAATTTTACGGTCAACAGTATCAAAAGCAGCACTGAGGTCTAACAGAACAAGCACAGAGATGAGTCCACTGTCCGAGGCCATAAGAAGATCATTTGTAACCTTCACTAATGCTGTTTCTGTACTATGATGAATTCTAAAACCTGACTGAAACTCTTCAAATAGACCATTCCTCTGCAGATGATCAGTTAGCTGTTTTACAACTACCCTTTCAAGAATTTTTGAGAGAAAAGGAAGGTTGGAGATTGGCCTATAATTAGCTAAGATAGCTGGGTCAAGTGATGGCTTTTTAAGTAATGGTTTAATTACTGCCACCTTAAAAGCATGTGGTACATAGCCAACTAACAAAGATAGATTGATCATATTTAAGATCGAAGCATTAAATAATGGTAGGGCTTCCTTGAGCAGCCTGGTAGGAATGGGGTCTAATAAACATGTTGATGGTTTGGATGAAGTAACTAATGAAAATAACTCAGACAGAACAATCGGAGAGAAAGAGTCTAACCAAATACCGGCATCACTGAAAGCAGCCAAAGATAACGATACGTCTTTGGGATGGTTATGAGTAATTTTTTCTCTAATAGTTAAAATTTTGTTAGCAAAGAAAGTCATGAAGTCATTACTAGTTAAAGTTAATGGAATACTCAGCTCAATAGAGCTCTGACTCTTTGTCAGCCTGGCTACAGTGCTGAAAAGAAACCTGGGGTTGTTCTTATTTTCTTCAATTAGTGATGAGTAGAAAGATGTCCTAGCTTTATGGAGGGCTTTTTTATAGAGCAACAGACTCTTTTTCCAGGCTAAGTGAAGATCTCCTAAATTAGTGAGACGCCATTTCCTCTCCAACTTACGGGTTATCTGCTTTAAGCTACGAGTTTGTGAGTTATACCACGGAGTCAGGCACTCCGTGGTATAACACACACCTCCATTGGAAGCCTTAAGGACAAGTTGGAACATGTCCTGCTGTTAAACAATTTCTCATATACTCACTCCACTGAAAGCCATCAAAAGCCACCTGGATTTTACAAATGGTTATCAACACGGAGGTGTTTTTCCTGTGCCGCCGCACCACGTCGGCTGCGTCATGACGCGCGGACCCGTCCGCACGTCTTTCATTAAAAAAATCTCCTTTAACAGCGGAATATCCGGATAAAATGCTGAAACTGACTTCTTCTGAAACTTCTCTGTTCTCTCACGACGTCCTGGATCAATAGAGCCTGAAATGTGGAGGTTTTCAGCTTGAACAGGCTGACGACGGCGGCTGAGAGCGCTGAGCGACATCTCGCACCATGAAAAGTTCTTAAAGCGACAGAATCACCTCAAAATCTCTCATCAGCCGTTAAAATTTTCACTGAAAACCAGCTTAATTTTTCGAACCGTGTCCACTTCGATGTGTCTCACAGGTTTAGAAAAAATTTTGATCAAACAACGCGCCAGTCTCTCAGCAACTTCTCAGACAAAGGAATTCCGACGAGGGGCTGGACGACTCCTCCCACAAGGAGTGCTCACAGGCGAATGACGTCACCGACAGGCGTGGAAAAACTCACGCATGCGCACGAGGGTTCAAGCATGTCTGACGTAAAAACATATGAATGAAATCCATATAGTTTTTGAAAAAATAAAAAGGACCTATACTTTATTGACAGCCCTCGTATGACTACTATATACGATATACTGCAGATTCTTTCCTGGTGGATGCATATCATGTTCTGAGCCCGTCTGCAGTTCAGCTTCTTTCCGGGAAGCTTAGAGTGATGAACAAAATGTCATACAAATACAAATCATCATACAAATCGTCTTACAAATGCAACGCTGATAAACGGGACTGAGTGCAACATGGTCACAATTCACTTTTGTGTAATTCACCACACTGGCTCTTCTGTTTAATTTACTTTGGGTTTAAATAGTGCAGTGCCCTTAGGAAGTACGTGTTCCTCTAGAAAAGTGGGGGTTTTGTTGACGATCTTTGTCAAGCTGGCTCGTGAGAACGTTCCGCCGTGTGCTATTAAAGCAAGAAGCATCTGTGTGTCTGTAGCTCACATATCTCTCAGTGTTTGTGTATTATTTATTTCTTCCGCCTCTCCCCTGTGAACGCGTTCGAGATAGGCATCTGTTTAAGGCAGAGTGGCTCATCTTTTCTGACAATCTTTGTCAAGGTTGTCATGCGAGAATGTTCTGCCCTGTGCCAATAATGATGACGACTTAAAAAAAAAGGTTTTGAAAATTAATCCCCCAAAATTTTCAGAATAAAGGATGCGCATTATCGTGCCATGCGCAAGCCATTCACATTCGCTCAGCAGTCTTTGAATTGGAGTCTTCCTTCATGGGCCTCGAACCAAAACCACGATGGTCGCAAAAGTAGTACATCATTACTTCATACCCACAAAGCCACAGTGCTGATGCCCGCCCTCCCTGTGAGCTGAAGCTGCACCTGACAGATTGTCCTCACGTGACATGAGGGAACGGCATCATGTTTGCTAATCCAGTTCCTCAGGATGCAGGTGGCTATGATCGTGAACATACTGTTATTTGTCCTTAAACGACACCCAAACAGAACCAGTATTTCCATGTAGACATGTGGAATGACCCTCTATTTCTCTGATAAGGTGCTCCACTAATCACGCTTTTAAGACCCATGTTCATTCTTTTTAAGATCAGCGTATGAAGAAAATAAAGCCCATTTACCTGCTTTTGTGTTTTGTTTTAGTAAACTGCGTACAGATAAGAAAGCCTCCCAAATCTCCCAAAACGTATCAGAAAAGTTGACACGTTTTTCTGGATTCTTGTTAATGTGTAACTTTTTCGATTGCAATTTCACACAAAAACCATATATGTTGCAACACTAACAGCGTATTCCACAAATGTCATAATAAGTGGCAATTAGGAATGAGTAGGTGGAGCCAGATTTAGGGTGTCCCGGGGGCGTGCCCCCTCCCCCGGAAAAATTTTGCAAAGAAAAAAAAAAAGAAACGTGGGTTATTAGGTGGTTTTTGGTTCATTTTGAGTGTTATTTTAATTCTTTTTTCTGAACAGATTATTTTAGACATATTTGCAGTATAACCAATAATAAGCATGAAACTGGGTTACAGTTTAACACTCCTCCATTTCCCTTCTTTCTCTCTTTCTTATGCACTCACTATGTACCTTATCTGTTGGATGAGACAAATAATCAGGGTATTTAATGATCACAGGCACACAACCGCTATAAAGTGTTCAGGCTGCTTAGCGAGACTAATGTATTTGAACCATGGAAACTATTTAAAACTTACTCTTTGACAAAATTTTCCAGTTGCTTAGCAGAGCAGTTTACAGGAACGATGTCTGCTAACACAGTGAATTCCCTAATGTTCCCTTGTTATCTAGCGGTATCTATTGATAATAACTAGGCATAGCAGCTTAGCTAGGTGATGCTGATGTTAGCTTCCGATTCTGTTGTTGATTCAAAGCTCTCAAGAGCGCTTTGAAGATTTGTGACCTTTTCTTTAAATTATGTGATGTGTAAAAAAGTATGTACACAGAACAAAAGGAAAAAGTAGCTGGAACACAGGTGTACACTCATTTTTCAGGGCGTTACGGCCCGAGACGGGCATCGGTGGCCGTGAGAGTGCAGCCACAGAGACAGACAGAGAGCAGCTGCTGTCTACACGTGCGCGCGCACACACACACACACACACACACACCACCGGCCCCCGCTGTTAGGGAACACAAAGGTGTAAAAACAGAGGTCATAGAAGGTGCAAGTCTGTTTGCTATTTAACCGGTGGGGAATATCAATGTAAACCTGAACGTGAGGTGCAAAGGAGTTGGATTTACCGCATGCCTGGACATGTTTGTAGTTCACACACAATCAACCAGTCACACAGGTGCCTGGCCTCCCTTTTACACTGGAGCGCACCAGTGGAAAAGTACTGGGATAATGAGAAAACAGTTGCAAGTAAAATACGTTCTGGCGAGGTGACGGATTAGCGCCAACCTGCCAGAGTGTGCACTGGACAGTGATCACCAAAGCTCCCTGATGTGAAGCAGTCAGGTGAAGTTTTGAGTTTTTGCATTCATGCTGACTCATTTAATAGTTGATTTCAATTCACGTTTGTTTTTTTATTTTTCCTCTTATATTGGAAGTGGGGGGGGGTTCTGTCACAAACAACAATGCTTTGCGTTGCAATATCACATCTTCGTGATGCCAATTGTGCACATAAATTCAACAGCTTTGAACCTGGCTGTGAATTAATAGTAGTTTCATAGTTTTTTAATCATAGGCATTACCTGAACAAGTAAATGTACAGGAAAATGGAGTGTATGTGCACTGCGAACCTACTTATGTAAGGCGAGTCTGATTGTTGCGCACTTTAAAATCGACCTATGCAACCCTGGGCTTTGGACCAGGTTTTCTTTGGTTTATCAGGTGGACACTAGGAATGAGACCAGGCTGCAAGATGGAACCCAAAGTATCACTTCCAAATCTGCATCTGACAAATGCGCTTCTTGCCAGTTGTGAAAAGCGTAGTTGTCGCGGCAACCAATTCATATAAACTCTACGCTCCACAACCCACAGTTGTTCCATAAATCACACATCTGTATCTTTACATTTTCTAAACTGATGTGAGTAACTGAATTTGAGCATTTACTCTGCATATGCAGTGATAAGAGGAGTTTTTTCTTACAGCAGCCTTTCAGATGTCATGGCGCAGAGTGTGTGTACGTGTAACATGATGTGCAGTCTCCAAACATCTCTTTCAGACGGCCTTGGGCGGCAGCCTGATGCAAACAAGTCCGTCTTCTCTCTATTACCCAGCAGCCCACACTTATCAATAGCTGTCCCCTCCCTCGGTCACACTGCAAACAGACCTGCTGCTGTTTTCCTAGTCAGGAGATCCGAATTGCACTTTAGACGGTAAACAGGCCTGCATGGGTAAATGACGCAGTGCTCTTTATGCGGTGCTAAATATAGGCACATTTTTTATTTGGTTACAGATCTACTCAAGAAACTAGAGTACAGAATTTAAAATAAACTCACCAATGAATTTTTGAACAACAACATTAATGTGCAATAGTTCCAGTTATTGACACATTTTGATAGATGTACATGAAATCATCATTTAGTAGATTTCTGTGTGAAACCATGTATCAATGTTCACCAAATTTTAATCAGTTTATCGTCATTAAGTTATTACTTCCACCAAGGGCGTAATAAAATCATCAGCATTTATTTATTTATTTGTCTGTCTGTCTCTTAGCAGGATTATGTCAAAAGTACTGTCAAATCAATTTTTTTGGTTTTAATAAATGTTAGAAAAACTGGATTATTGTGGTTTTGAGGAACTTCCTTAACAATTTTGTTCAGGAAGTGCCCAAAATAATCACTTAACCCTCATTAACCGTTCAGGGATAAATTGACAGTAAATGTGTAAACCTATTCTGCTCAACCTAAGTTTCGGGATGTGTTAATGTTTAATACATCAAAACACATCCATTAATTGAAAGAAGAATTGGAAAGCCTTGCATGAGTGCACCGCTGGATGAGGGGTTTAAAGGGGTCATACTGTGCAAAATTACCTTTAACAGGTAAATGTGGTTGGGATTTAATGTTAAACCACCTCACAGTTGAGCCCTGCTGTCCTCGCCTCCTTCTACAGATAAACAGAGAGTGTACTAACCAGTAGTATCTCTCTGTGGAATGAAAGTAGCAGTCTTGCAGACGGGAAGGCACTGGGGAGGGTTGTGAGGGCAGCAGGGAAGATTATCAGGGCCCGGCTGCCAACCATTGGTGAACTGGCAGAACAGCGCTGCTTGTCCAGGGCAAGGATAATCAGGGACACTTCACATCCCTTTAACAATCTGTTTTCCCCCCTACCCTTGGGTTGACAGTACCATAGCCTGAGTTGCAAAACACACAGATTCAGGGACAGCTTCTACCCAACTGCCCAAAGACAGTTAAATACAAATCGATAGAACTATCCAATATAGAATGTAGGATATAGAATACACTTTCTCCTTGTAGCATCTTCATATGTGCAATATCCTGTGTCCTTTATTTATTTATTATTATGTATGTTGTGTATACACAGATACAGAGACAGTTATTAATCTTTTTTTAACCTATGACTATCACAGTCCTTGGACTGGTATTCTGTGCTTTATTCTGTTTTTATCTATTCATGCAGTGCATCAATCTTTCGTTCTGTACACCATCTGTGCTGTTTTTACTGAATGACAATAAAAATGAGTCTAAGTTGCACAGTTTTATGTTTGTCCATGTAGAAGCAACACTAAGCAAAGCGTATGTAATAAAATGGCCCATTTATGCTTATGTGACACACTGTAAAAGTCATACGGCAGTATGAATACATCTGAATATATGCTCATAACTGAGTCCATTCTTTTCCACTTATCACCCGCGGGACCACAGCGGATATACAAAAGCGGATATAGAAACATGATCCCCCCATCAATACGTGTCAGACATATTTCATGTCAACACTAAACTGCTAGTTAAAAAGTTGTTTCCACTAAGTTTCATGCCTGTACCTCACGTGCTATAGCGCCACCACCAGGCCAAATGTAGAGCTCAATTTGCACATGGAACTTTTGAATCATATGCCTGACTTTCAAAGCTCATGTACTGCTGGATTAGTTTGATGCTCAACGCACCCTATAATGATTATTTTCACCAAGTCAAGACTTTCCTTCATATTTTATTTTAAGGAAAAGTCTAAATATTTTTCGCATGCCATAAATTTTGTCCAATTATTGTGAAAAAGCCAATGATGATCTACAGGCCGAGCCTCACAAAGCTTTCTGTATGACTGTTTGGTTTTTCAAAGCGTTCATCTGTTACAGCCGACTGAAATTGGTTGTGAATCCGCCAAATAGGAAGTGAGGTCATATCTCAGGGTTACTTCGATGTATCAAAACCAAACTCAGTATGTGGCCTTGAGAAGTTATTGTGAGGAAGCACAAATGGTTTTTGCAAAAAATAAGAAGGTCCGATACTTTTCTAACAGACCTAGTAAACACTTCTAAAACTGAAAATGCTGTTTTTGGAACCTGCTAACACCTCTGGAGTGATTTACAAGACATTTTGCGGATGTTAGCGTGGTGACGTCACACGCTGGTCTTGCTAGCTGCAAAGCTCTGTTTAGTTTGTGTGTAAATATAATCTCTGTCATATATTATGTAAACGCTAGTGCGAAATAAACATTTCTAAAACTGAAAACGCTCGTTTTGGAAACTGATAACACCTCTGGAGTGATTTACAAGACATTTCGCGGATGTCAGCGTGCACACTAACTTCCGCTAACTCAAAGCTAGCTTCTGCTCTTGCCCAAAGCTCATAAACATAAATATTGCTTATGAATGATTAAATGATTGATAGAAGGGCTTTATTGAACATGTACAAATTGTAAATAAGACAATGGGATTTTAATAATTAATGTAAAGACAACAAATGTATAATTTTATATATACACACATATTCTGAAATGTAATGATTTTGTCAATTATGTACTACTTTCAAATTGAAAACAAAAAATAATCCTTAAAAAAACAATAGGCCACTGGGCAAACACAGACTGGAGCTCTGTTTATCCTGTTTCACATGATTCAGCTGCAGCAACCTTAGAGCAGCAAGGCAAACTAGTCCTCAGGCAAAGAGTATTTGCATACACTTTTAATGGCCTGCTTAGTAATGGTAATAATGTGCAATACAGGTGGAAAGCAAAACAAAAGGGTTTAGCGCACCACATCTTAGCATGTCGTGTCAACCAACTATCAGGATGTGTTGAATCGCACCTGTTGAGGGAAAATAAATGACTTGGAAACTATCATCAAATTGAAGAATTGCACTTTGGTGCTGAATGCGCCACAACACTGACGTGATCGACTTCCAGGAAGAAGGATAAATTTTGGGTGACATTTTAACCGCCCTGTGGTTCACTAAAGCTATGCGTTAGATATGCAAACAAAGCCCAAGGCTACGTATACGAGTCCTGGTCCACCTCTCCCCGCCATCTCCATTCCAGGAAGAACAAATGTTGCCTGTAACTGCTCACTGATCACTCATTAACCCGCCTGTTTGCAGTTCTCAAGGTCTGACGGACGTTTTTAGCTCAGCACTCGCCTCCTGAAATAAGATGTTTGACTCAAGAGCTGAAACGGTTACTTGATTAACCGAATGTTTGAGCAACACAGACTCCTTCAAGTGTAACAGTGGTGTTTTTAAACATCATTTTTTAAACACCAACTTGTGGTAATTAATCATTTTTCTGTAGTTATATAAGGTAAATTAAATATCCAAAATATTTAATCAAAATAATGGTTATTTTTTTGTGCTTTCTGAGTTCTGCTACGATAGCCAAGTATGCCTTTGAATACTAGCTACAGGCGATTAATATAAATAGACTGTTGTTGCATTGTTTGCCGCGTGTGTAATAAAATCTCCAGAATTCGCTCGTGTGGAACCCCTTGGGGTGAAAAGCATTAACTCAGCAGTTCTTGGAGATGCATGCACCGCGCAAGCTACAAGGACATGGCTGAATCTATGGATAACACTACGGCAAATATTTGTAACTTGCTCAAAGAAGGATGGACAAAGTCCCTGAAATGTGTCACGGATGTGACAATCGCAACAATAAAATATTTCTGGTCAATAACGCATGCTTTACATTTCATTGTTGCACTCTTGCCCCCCAAGCCAATAGCATAAGTAGGACTTCACATTTACGCAGATTTACGCACTGCTAAGCTTGAGGATTCAGTTTGTAGCATTGGGTTCCTGTGGCGTTGTCTCCTTTCCAACCAGAGACGGTAAATATTGCGCTGTGCACCTTATAAACGTTGGTCATTGACATCAATTTCACCAGCATTTGATGAACAGGCTAACGTAAAGAGAAATTATGTTGGAAATAGTTTGTAAATTCCAGTTAGGCTAAAAATGTGTCTAGCATAGCCTAGCTTGTTAGCTGCTACATTAGACTATAAAGTAAAAGACAGTCTTTATCAATATGTATTTAGAATGTCCAAAAGCTACATAGCTATGTTTCAAATTCTTAGAACAGGTGGATCCTAAAACCCGGAATCATTCGGCGACATCTCGGAAACAGTACTTATTATGTAGATCAATGTATTTCTGCTTATAATTAAAAGTCATATGGTAGAGTATGTTTTAAATGGAGTAATATAGTGCGGTTTTAAGAGTGATTTACAGATAGATTTTAAAAATCGAAATCATTCGCTGTTTGAAAATAAGTAATATTTCTGAGATCTCTCGTGGGGGGGGGGGGGGGGGGGTAAGAAAAGGTAAGAAAATTCACATCATTTCAAAGTGCACAAAGTGACATCTTCAAAATATTTAGTTTGGTCCAACAACACTCAAAACTCAATTCACACTGCTACAAAAACAGAAGCTTTGGTGTCAACCAATCAATAAATAAATATTGAATACTAATTAGATTTTTTTTTATCCATTCAGGGTGATCATTTTCTGTTATTTTTTGAATAAAGCTGCAACTAATTCATGTTAATGATTTAAATTGCATAATGAAGTAATTAGTATGTATATATATATATATATATATATATATATATATATATATGAATCAGTTTGAGTATATTAATTAATTTATTATTCATCATCTCACAAATAATTTCCAGCTCTTGTGCACAAGATTTTTTTTTGTTCAAACTATTAATAATTCTGAAAATAGTTTTTTTTTTTTAAATTAAAAAAAAAAAAAATTCTATTCAAGAATGATGTACAGCAGTGGTGCAAACACTTGCTTCATCATCAGTTTAACATAAATAAGTAAATAAATTGCAGTTTTATTTTCTGTTGTTGAATGTGTGGATGTGATATTTTATATAACTTTACCTCGCCATATGGTCACAACATTACAGCCAGACGTGCACCTGTTTCTGTCGACGCTACGGCAACTAACACTTCCATCCACACCACCTTGTTGTAAAACGAAATATATATATTTTTAATAAAAGTCGTTGATAAGGCTTGTAAAAGTGGAATAAGTGTTAATAGCACCTACCTGTTGCGCTAAGCGAAGATGTGACGCTCCTCTAAGTATGAAAAAACCACCGAAAACTTCTGCTGTCATTGAACTTTTCTCCCCCCAAATACTCACTTGACAGAAAAAAAATACGTTTTATAAATCTTAGAGGCTCCATCGATTATTTTCAGCGCTAAGTGATGGTTTTTGTTGATTTGAATCCGCTGAGAAGCGTTTTATTTCCCCCTCGGTGACCACACAGTCCCATGTCTCTCCAACTGATGTTTGTTAGCTTAGGATACACCAGCACCTCCGTCAAGTTACACGCAACTACCGCCGGAAGTCTGTCACAACTTTCAAGTTAAACTTGTAAAGCTAAAAAAAAAAAAAAGTACTTTGCTTTTAAAAAATGCTACAGTGCTGGAATGTTGTAAGTGTTATGACATTTAAAAAGTTTAGATAAATTTGCATTTAACTGAGTTTTTTTTCTCCAAAACACCAAAAATAAAGGATGCCATTTTTATTTTATGCTATCAGATAAGATCAACTTTATTTATTCTGAAGGAAATTATTTTGAGTACAGAAACAGTAAACAGTGAACAATGCCCCCCACAGACACACAATAAGGAGAACAAATTCATGCAAAATGCCTGGAAGACCTTTGCACAAGATGTTTGACAACACTGCACACAACCCTGAATAACAACTCGACTGAATCACTCTTATGTATTCATCCTGCAGAAGGGGGAGGGATTATACAATCTGATTGCCACAGGTAGGAAAGACCTCCTGTGGCATTCTTTGGTGCATCTCGGTGGTCTCAGTCTGTGGTTGAAGGTACTCAGGCTGGACACTAGTGTGGCATGCAGCGGGTGGGAGGTGTTGTCCAGGATGCTGAGCAGTTTCCTCAACATCCTCCTCTCTGACACCTCCACCACAGATCCAGCTCAACCCCCAGGACAGAGCCAGCTCTCCTGAGAAGAGGCTCAGGTCTAGGCCATAGTCTGTAAGAGACTATGGCCTCGACCTCACTCACTAGAATGGTGGTGGGTACATAGGGTTTTAACTATGGCCTTTGAAATTTCATAAAGCTGACAAAATTTAGTTTCTACTGAAATCCAAGCATTATAATGTAGGTTTATTTTTGCAGTTAAATTACTGCTCATTTTAAAAAGAGAACATATTTACCTGGGGGAAATTCATAGGGAATATAGAGTCTTTCATGGTCCACTCATACCCTGCGCATTTGGAGGAGTTCCAGTCACACTCGTCACACACAAGAAAAAAAAAAAGGCAAACCAGCATGAAATGTGGTCACTGAAGGCATTCAAACATAAGCTAATGTTTATATAGATATTTTTATTTTTTAAGTCAAATCCCACAATAAATCACACCTAGATATCTGCCATTGATATTCCCATTTCAGAACCTCCATATTTCTGATAACTGCAAGAAAACAACAAATCTTCGTGCGACGTCATGTTAGCGTGTTACTTGAACCCCTGCAGGCATTCAAAGCATCATGGGATCCTGAAGTCCAGAAATGCCTTTTCCTTTTTACGCTGTCGTACAGATAAACTGCAGGAGGTTTTCAGAATATTCGTGCTCTGACCACTTGCTTGATGAATGTTCCAGGGGCGTGCATGGTAATATCCATAAGATGTCTTGTAAATCATGTCAAAGGCGTTTACCTGGCTTCATAAACAGTTTTTTTTTAGATTTAGAAATGTTTCTTTCTCACAAATGTTTACAAAATATATGAGAAACATAGTAGATTTACACAGAAATAAGCTGTTTCAATGCATTTCCCCCCATCTTCGTTTATTTTGTTGGAGCAAGCATCCAGCTGACATCACGCCATCTTTATTTACTCTGACTGTTGGCTTGATCTTCCCAGCATTCTTTGCGCAGACTGGGAGAAGCCCCCTTGTGAAGTATGACGTCGCTACTAAATATATGTCATGGCATTTGATTGCTTGAATTTCTCCCCTTCAGGGGTCAAAATTCTAAATTTGTTCTTGACGTAGCAAATTTTGACCATATTGGTAATATAATATTATGAATTCCTTATTTAAATGCAAAAGAATACATTTATATTGGTGCTAATGAAAATTCTTTTATCACTTAAATCTTAAAAAAAAAAAAAAAAAAAAAAAGACCAGAGGCCACACAGCTTTAATGGAGTTAGTCAGCAAAAACGCCTGTGCTGAAATTTTGACTTCTGGCAGATGATTTTGAGGACCAATTTGAGCAGTGTTGGTTTCTATTAATATGCGCAGATGCACCATTTGAGCAGCCCTAGGTTCTGGATAGCAACCACTCAGAAGGATAACAGGTCGATCCTCACTTCTTCAAAGTAGACATGTATGTGCTGCAGGAAAGTGAAATGTGGGCGAAAGGGTTTGAATATGTCACCAAAATTTCAACATTTTTGTAAACCATAAAAAAAACACATCAGTGATGATTTTCAGTCATGTTTCCATAAGATCAAAATTAAACGCTTGATTGTTTATTGTCATTTCCAGCCCTGAGGATGGCAGCATGGTTACACACTTGGAAAAACTGGTTTTAGTGTTTAACAGATACACAGGCAACAAGTTCAACAACGGTTAACAGAGGCCGCTGCAGGAGCAAACAGGTGGCGGATCTTTAAAACAGTAAATGCTAAGCAAAAAAACAAACAAACAAAACGAAAAGGGCATCTGTGGTTGCATGTGACAGGAAGGCAGGTAGCACTTAGACACAAACATGGCAAAACATCCGATGCATGGTTGACCTCTTTGCAAGACGTTCAAAGCTCTGCCAAGCACTGCTGCATAAACACTGTTTTCATTCTACTGCTTTCTGCTGCAAACAGCGAACAATTTAAATGTTTTGGTCCTGTCATTTGTAATATTTCATATATACAACCCCTGGCAAAAATTATGGAATCACCAGCCTCGGAGGATGTTCATTCAGGTGTTTAATTTTGTAGAAAAAAAGCAGATCACAGACATGACACAAAACTAAAGTCATTTCAAATGGCAACTTTCTGGCTTTAATAAACACTGTAAGAAATCAAGAAAAAAAAATTGTGGCAGTCAGTAACGGTTACTTTTTTAGACCAAGCAGAGGAAAAAAATATGGACTCACTCAATTCTGAGGAATAAATTATGGAATCACCCTGTAAATTTTCATCCCCAAAACTAACACCTGCATCAAATCAGATCTGCTCGTTCGTTAGTCTGCATCTAAAAAGGAGTGATCACACCTTGGAGAGCTGTTGCACCAAGTGGACTGACATGAATCATGGCTCCAACACGAGAGATGTCAATTGAAACAAAGGAGAGGATTATCAAACTCTTAAAAGAGGGTAAATCATCACGCAGTGTTGCAAAAGATGTTGGTTGTTCACAGTCAGCTGTATCTAAACTCTGGACCAAATACAAACAATATGGGAAGGTTGCTAAAGGCAAACATACTGGTAGATCAAGGAAGACATCCAAGCGTCAAGACAGAAAACTTAAAGCAATATGTCTCAAAAATCGAAAAATGTACAACAAAACAAATGAGGAACGAATGGGAGGAAACTGGAGTCAACGTCTGTGACTGAACTGTAAAGAAACCGCCTAAAGGAAATGGGATTTACATACAGAAAAGCTAAACGAAAGCCATCATTAACACCTAAACAGAAAAAAACAAGGTTACAATGGGCTAAGGAAAAGCAATCGTGGACTGTGGATGACTGGATGAAAGTCATATTCAATGATGAATCTCGAATCTGCATTGGGCAAGGTGATGATGCTGCAACTTTTGTTTGGTGCCGTTCCAATGAGCTTTATAAAGATGACTGCCTGAAGAGAACATGTAAATGTCCACAGTCATTGATGATATGGGGCTGCATGTCAGGTAAAGGTATAAAAATCATTGAAATTAAAGAGGAAACTTTACAGTACAAGTAATTCTTGATTGTTTTGTTAATACTTGTGGACTTGCCTGTATTTTTTGGAGTAGATGCTCTACTGCAGTGATTCCTAAAGTGTGGGTCATGGCCCCCGTGGTGGGCCATGAAGCTGTTGCAGGCAAATTATATATATTTTGACTAGTTTCAGGACTGGTCCAATATAGGCACACTTCACTTATGTAGTTGGGCAATGAGAGGTCAATAAAAACAAAACACCCAAAATATTTATTTAAAAAAAATCTGTAATAAATATTAAACAATGGGATTTAAATTGAGTGTTGTTCTTCATTTACCTGCCCAATCTTAACATAATATATACATATGGAAATACTTAATCTACTGTCAATCAAAGCTGTGGTTAAAGCTTTTGGAACATTTTCATATCTCAGGTTTGGCGATGGTATTCGTTGCAGTATAGCTGCTACTTTTGTTGATCATGATTGCATTTGTTGACCTGGACCCAATTAGTAGGCAAATTTGTCAACAGTTTTTTTCGGTAACTCTGTCCCACGGGTTTTCGGTGTGTTGTGTTGGACTCAGTTCAACGTATTTATAATGCCCCAAATCACAACATAAATCATCTCAAGGCGTGACGCACAACCAAGGTCTTAACGTGTGGGACTAGACCATGGTCTGGACCTTACCCACATGCATGATAGTAGGTGGGTACAGTGTAGATCAGGGCTCTTCAACTCATTCCAGAAACGGCAGAGAGGGTGAAGATTTTATTTGTGACCACTGATTTCACTGATTAACATCACTGAGCAAATGGAATCAGTTAATCAGTGAAATCACCTCGTGGAGTCTAGATTATGGTCTCTCGACCTCACTCACTTGAATGGTGGTGGGTATGTAGGGTTTAGACTGTGGTCCAGACCTCACTCACTAGAATGGTTGTGGGTACGTATGGTTTAGACTGTGGTCTAGACCTCACTCACTAGAATGGTGGTGGAAACGTAGGGTTGAGACTGTGGTCTAGACCTCACTCACTAGAATGGTGGTGGAAACGTAGGGTTTAGAATGTGGTCTAGACCTCACTCACTAGAATGGTGGTGGGAACGTAAGGTTTAGACCGTGGCCTAGACCTTAATCACTCGAATGGTGGTGGGCATGTAGGGTTTGGACTATGGTCTCTAGACCTCACTCTCTCGAATGGTGGTGGGAACGTAGGGTTTAGACTATGGCCTAGACATCACTCACTCAAATCGTGTTGGGTACCTAGGGTTTAGACTATGGCCTAGACCTCATTCACTCGAATGGTGGTGGGTACGTAGGGTTTAGACTGTGGCCTTGACCTCACTCACTAGAATGGTGGTGGGTACATAGGATTTAGACTGTGGCCTTGACCTCACTCACTAGAATGGTGGTGGGTACGTAGGATTTAGACTGTGGCCTTGACCTCACTCACTAGAATGGTGGTGGGTACGTAGGGTTTAGACTATGTCCTAGACCTCACTCACTAGAATGGTGGTGGGTACGTAGGATTTAGACTATGGTCTAGACCTTTGTCACTCAAATGGGGTGGGTGAGTTAGGTCTATACTGAGATTACAGTGCCAAACACATTGATGTAAACTAAAGACATCAACATGGATACACATCCAGGTCAAATATTTAGATTTTTAACTGTCGCATGTGCAAACTCGTCACTCTTGTCTCTTCAACCCATCACAAGCAACCTACTCTTGGACTGACCCCTATTCCTCCAGTTCACCTGACAACATAATGGAGAAAAATACTTCAGAGAAGGAAGGTGTCACATACAGTTTCTTTCTTCCCAGCATGCTTCAGAAGGATTAGGTCAGGGCACGCCAGTACCCTTTCCCCCCTGTAACTGGGCCTGCGTTGAAGCAATGGGCAAAGATTCCAAGATTAAAGAGGGCGAAGATGAAAAGTTAAGAGTTTTTCTGATTGAATTTCTCATATCTGTTTCCCAGACAAAGAAAATTACTTTACTCACGCTGGATCACTTCATAAAATGCACCGTTTGTCTTTGGCTCCAACATCCTCGAAGACTGAACAAGACGTTATTAAGTTTGGATTCTTTGTTCATTACTCGCAAGGACAAGACGTTATTGGTTGAACTCACCTTTCAGGACCAAATGTGTGTGAGTCACGGACTTCACCGTCACTGAAAGTACAACTTATAAAAACGATCCGTTCACAAAACAAAAGGACAAGATGACACAAGGAGGGACCTGGATTGCAGAGTCAATACCGCATACAATAGAACGTTTTAGTGTTGCGTAAATAAGAGAAAGCGTCCTACTCTACTTGTCCCTCAGTTGGATGTGCACTGTGTGACTTGTGAAGACCTCCTGTTGGATAAACGTGGTTTAATTATTCACCTGTGCAACACTGGAGGTGGAATGTGCTCCGGATAGTCAACCCCTTGTTGTCCTATAAGGCCTGGAAGCAGCTCCAATAGCCAACAGACATGAGCTCACCATTATTACAATGAGAGGCATGGCCAAACCCGCCGCTGCCATGGATCTGGCGTTGCCGTGGAGACAGGACACACTCACAAACACATCCTGGCTCAGAGTGACACCACTGGGAAATTAAAAAGGGAACCCAAAGCAACAGGGTTTTTTTTATTGGTCTATCATGTCTTTGGCTTGCATGTGCGTGACACATTCATCTCGTCTCTTAATTGCAATGGCAATGCAATCCGCCATTGGAGAAATATTCTTCACGCTTGTCTGGTGTTGAGTGTCAAGCTCAGAGGGGAAATTATGAGCTTGTCGCCACCTTTTACATCTGCAGTTTGTGTTTTGACACTGTCACCTTGTGAGAAGGTGATCTTCACCTGGAGAACCAAGAGTCACGGGACATGCATGAATGATGTTTTCCATCAAGATTGCTACATTATATTTTAGAAGGTGATTCCGCCTGGAAGGAATAATCCAGAATCCATATCTGGATTTTGATCATCATGAGACATAATGGGTTTTTCCCCTTTTGAAGGTTGCTCATTCTGTAGGTTTCCTAGAGATGGTATACTATAACCAGCTATGGTTGGCCAGTTATGGTATAAATGGCTGAAAATCTCTTGAGTAAACAAAATTTTTGGCATCCATTCGTTCATCTGTGCATACGCTAGTCGCACTTCCTTGACCCAATATTTTGATTTTCACCAGATTTGAGTTGGACATCCTAAAAGAGTGTAACATTTTCCAGAGTGTAAGGGTTTTATTTTCTTACTAGTTTGGGAGGTCCTGCAACTTACATATCAAAAAAAAAAAAAAAAAAAAAAAAAAAAAAAAAAAAAAAAAAGCTTAAGCAATTTAATAATGATAATAGTAACATTGTTTAGATTAGGCTTTCCCAGGAATCAAAGCACAAAGCAAAATGTACTCCAACAATAAAAATCAAATCCCAAATAGACTCACGTTTTTTTAAATTATAGTGTTTCAAGTGCTGTCGATCAGCAATCCGTGTCCATCCAATGATTTATTTTGTCCAAACTGCATCAAATAACATCAAATATGTTGTCCTAAACACGTTTATTTGTCCATCTTGCTTAGTTTTGCCATTTGTCATTTTGTTAAGTAACAGCACAGGCTATTGTGTGCACATGTGCTACACTGCGTTCCTATCCATTAAACTCACCCCAAGAGAAAACCTGTGTTAAAAAAGTTCCACATTGAGGAAAAAAGGGTGCAATTGATACTCTGGAAAATATGGTATCTCAAGATGACTTTGAATTTAAGCTTGATTGGGATTCACCAAGAACCTCAAAGGACTGCCCACTTTCCAGGATAGAGTCTTAACTGTTGTAATTTGTTATCCCTACCTTAAATAATCAGCAGCACAAAAAAACATCCATCGAACATATGTTAGCAATGCTCAAGATGTAAATTTGGAAAGCAGAACTGTCAGTGTTCCATTTACCCCAAAACCTTTGTTCATAAATTCCAATTTGCCCCACGGTTGGCACACACATAGACGTGGGATGCAGAATTGCCCAGCAAGGCCGACTCCCCCTGGTCCTTTTTGCAAATTTCCATCAAAGTTGTTATATCAATGAAGGATGACTCCAAAATTGCCATTAAAGAATTCATTTTTGGCAATCGTCAATGTCAACGTCAAGGAATTTCATTTTTCAGTCCCATGTGGACCAAATGTGGCACATGCTTGGGTAAATTCTAGACGCGCCAAAGGTCAAACATTGGGTGAGGGTCAAAGTCATTGAGATAATATGTTAGATGTCTGTCGCACTTATCTTCGTGAGCAGGATTACCATTGCCTAGTCCTCTTAAAAAAAATACATGAATAAATTTACCAATGTTGTGGCATATGGAGCCAAAAATGTGAACCATTTTTATTACATTAAAATGTTTCTTACAAACAATGCATACACACTAGTTCATATTGCTTCAGACATAAGTTTCTTTTCAACTTTAATTCCAGTTAAACAACTCTGTAACAAAATGTAAGTACAACATTTATGAAAATATAAATCTCTAAACAGTAAGTCAGTCCTGACAATACAAAGAATACCATAGAAACATTCATTACCAGTATGTCAACTAAGAGTTGCAAACATATAAGTTATTAAAAGTCATTCAAGTTACTTAACATATTATAATACCATTTACTGGCTTCCATATGGACACATTCAAATATACTATGAAACTGGCATTCCGATATATCATAAGAGGACTCTTTTTCAAACTTTTTAACAAAGTACTTTTTTCTATCGTAAACATAATCACAGTAGAACGCTAAAACAATTTGGTAACAATATAATTACAGTACAAGCCTCCAAAAACAAACGAGACCGTCAGTAAAATAAACTATAATCGGGACTTTGGTAAATACATAATGTCTTTTTTTTTTAATTTAGAAACTCTTCAGTTGTACTTTAAAGCTTGCACTGCTACCCGGTTTCAAATGATCGAAGGGCAATTATCTCAACAGCTCAAAATAGTAAACATACAATAATATGGAGTAGCCCTTTAAAATATATGTAGAGGTGGACGTGTGGTTTTGTTTCGTTCATGTTTCTTAAAGCTGTCCGGCCTTTGGTTTAAGGTTTAAGTCATAAAAAGAATTTTCATTTGTACCACTATAATTTTATTAATTATTTAAATAAGGGATTCATAATATTATAATGCCAATGTGATCAAAATTCATGCTGTCTGGAAACAATTTAGAATTTCAGCCCCTGAGGGGGAGAATTTCAAGTGATCAGGAAGTCAGATCATGTGGGGGCTTCCTTCAAGCAATACAAGGATGCTGGGAAGGACACCACGATTGCCAATCCAAGTAAAGAAAGGTAGTGTGACATGAGCTGGCTGCTAGCTCGAATAAAATAAACCAAGATGGCGGAAAACACTCAGAAACAGCTTTCTATATAAATGTGTTTCCCAGATATTTTGTATAGGTTCGCAAGAAATAAGCACTTCTAAATCTAAAAATGCTGTTTTTGAAACCATATAACACCTCTGAAATGATTTACAAGACATCTTATGGATGTGCACTCGTATGCTTCCTCCTGTACAGTACGTAAGAAGGAAAACAACATTTGCCATGTAATTCCGCCCAGATAAATGTGTTCTCTTCATTGAAATAAGCTGTAATTTTGCAGTATGATACAAAAATAAACCTACATTTTAATTCTTGGATTTTGGTAGAAGCTAAATTTTGTCAGTTTGTGTCATTTGAAAGGCCGTACAGCTTTAATTAATCTCTTAATAATATAGTATCAGATTACTACATAATCCATCTTTATTGTAAGCTGTTAAAGTTGAGATAAATTTTTATTTTAGGCAATTCCTAGTTTAAGACGAATCTAAATCACTTAACTTATACAATGTTTTATATGAATAAATATTATTTTTCACAAACTACTCATAAAGTGCTTCCGTCTATGGTCTAAACCTCTAAATCTACTCACATGGCCAAATTGTTTCAGCGAAACAGTGGACTATAATCACTTCGCCCCCTTTCTCTACTGGAACGTTTGAACAAACTCGGCTAATCCTAAAGCAAGAACACTGGTTAAGGCGTGCATGTGTCTGGTGCTATGCTACACTGTATGCTCCATAGTGGTGTATCCCTTAGAACTAACAGCACACGAATTGATGGAACTGCAGGTAAATTCACATCAAGTTTCTGTAAACTGTTCGAAGGAATTTCTAAAATGATCATTACAAAGAGCAAAATGCCTCTGATCTCCTGCGTGGTTGATCGGATTTCCAATCATCCACTTTCACCATCAATGCAAGTATTGTGTAACTATGTGTATACTGTGTACAAATTCCCTGCATCTTCATAAATCTTGTAATCTGCTCATAAATAGCGTTTTTTTTTTTTTTTTTTTTTTTTTAAGTCCAGGCACTCACTTTGATTGCATTAAGCACAATAGAACATGTTAAGGAGTTGCACAAATTGCAGCAGCCAAAGAGATATGTACATATGTTCATAATACTTCCTTTTTAGTGCAGCAAATAACTGAAACAATACTTCACATGGTGATGCAAGCACCAAATCCAGCACAAATTCTCCTTACACATTGCTCTTTTGAAAAAAAAAAAACAATTTTCAATAGGCGGCCACATAGGGGTTAATTGAAGAATTACATAGGGGTCAAAAGATAAAAATGCTGCAGTCATATTGAAAATTATACCACATTATTTGTCTGATTGTAAAGATTCCAAACAGGTATAGTTTGGACTATCTATGACTGAATGTTATGGAGTTATGGCGTAAAAACCTTAAGAATGGTAACAAAGGTCAAAAGTTAAAGTTGCTCCAATTTTAGCAAAAAATGGTGCAAATTGTTGATTGAGCTACTTGGATTAATAAATGGAATAGTTTTGACTGTGTTGAATGCTTGGTCTCTAAAGTAAAAGTCAAATAATGTTGACGTTCATTGGATTCTATGACATGTGACATGTTACCCCATAACATGACAACTAAGCATGATACATGGTGCGAACTATTCCTTTTTGAAACCCTATTAACTCAACCAATAATTTGCATCACCTTTGAACAAAATTGGAGCAACTCTAACTTTTGACACCTGTACAAACTGAAACTGAACTTTGTCACCATTCTTGTTGTTTTTACCCCATAACTCTATAGAATTCAGTCATAGATAGTCCAAACTATACCTGTTTGGAATCTTTACAATCAGACAAATAATGTGGTATAACTTTCAATATGACTGGAGCATTTTTATATTTTGACCCCTATGTAATTATTCAATTGACCCCTACGTGGCCACCTATTGAAAATTGAAGTGGCCCGCCGGTTCTTTCAAAAGAGTAATATCTAAGGTGTACTTTTGCCAAATTTGGTGCTTGTATCACCATTTGCAGGATTTCTCTGTAAATATTCTGTTATCTGCTGCACTTTTTTGTACAGTACCAACTGATATGAATACAAACATAAATATAAACTTCTTGAAAGAACGCTATGGCTTAATGTGCACTATTAAATGGAGCTTAACAATGAAAGTGGCCAAGAGCGCCAGAATGATGTTGAAAATGTTTAACCAAGACATTTCAGTCATAACGTTGTTCTTCAAATGCAAAAAGACACGTAATGGCAAACTAATACCTCAGATAATATACATGTTTTTTCTGGACGAAATTGTTTTTTTTTTTAAACAGTCTTCATGTGTAAAATAATCAAAAAGCTAAAGTATCAGAAGTTGGAAGGAAGTAATACATCGTTTGAGTACAGCGTTGTAACGTTCAGCCCGTTAGCTACCCAGAGGGCTGACATCTGCAGCTGAATCACGTGGATGTAAACAAGAATCGACCGCAACCCCAGAGATTTTAAAGTTTATCCTCAATCTCCACCCTACTGCCCCATTAGTCCATGGGCCAAGAAGGTTTTCGGTGACACCAAAGGAGACGAAACAACACTTACAATCCAGCTTCTGTACACCACAATTTACAGAGAAATGTATGGTGGCCATCCCAGGGTGGCAGCTCTAGCGGGTTGGGTTCTATGAAGAATTACATGGAGGTCAGTATTTAAAAATAATCAAAATCATATTGAATACTATACCACATTATTTGTCTGATCATAAAGATTCCAAAAAGGAATAGTTTGGACTGTCTGTGATGGAATGTTTTGGAGTTATGGGCTAAAAAGGTGAACTGCACTTTGTACAAAGCTCAAAAGTTAAAGCTGTTCTAATTTTGTTTAAAGAAAAGTGATGCAAATTGTTGACTGAGCTAATATGGTTCTAAAAGGGAATGGTGGTAATAATATGTCGTATGTCATAGAATCCGATGGACGTTTCCTTGTTCGACCATTACTCTGGAGACCAAGTATTCAAAATGGTTAAAACCATGACATTCACAAATCGTATTAGCTCAACCAATAATTTGCATCACTTCTTACCAAAAGTAGTGCAACTTTAACTTCTGACCCCTGTACAAATTAAAATTGACACCAAAATGTGTCACCAGTTTTGCTTTTTATACCCTATGACTTCATAACATTCAGTCATAGATAGTCCCAGCTATCCCTTTTTGGAATTTTTCATTATGTTTGTAGCATTTGTACATATTTGATCCTAGTGTAATCCTTCACAGACCCCTACCTGCTACAGCTACCACCTTTGGATGGCCAGCATACATTTTTATGTAGTCCATGGTATAGTCCTAGTGAGTGCTGGTTTCTCCCCGTAACTGGCATTAATCATTGGCATTGGTATATAAACCAATAATAATATGCCAGTAATACCAATAATAGGAATTGGTATTAGGTCAAAATTGGCTTTGGGCTCATGGACTATAACCTGGTTTGTGCCTTCTAGGCATTTACTGCACCAGTTCTCCCTTTTTGGTAGGGGTAGTTGTCTCACCTTCTCCAGAGTCTGACACATTGATGGGGCTATCCCTGGAGAAGACCTCTGTGGACTCCCTCCAAACGCAGTCAGCAATGGTCTTAAAGGAATGGTTGCTGCACTTGGGCCGCACCTTTTGTGAGGCGTTGTTGACAATCTGCCGGCTGTTTGAGGTGGCGATCTTTATCTTTAGAGCAGCGTCCACGCGGTCCACAACTGTGTATGTGCCAATGCTACCATCCTCAAAGCCGATAATGATGTTCAGCGCACGTTGTGAGAGAGACAAGAAAGTGGGTGTCTTGTATAGAGAGCATGTTCCGATGCTCTTACCATCAGCAAGGCGCATCACAATCAGACTGGACACAACACCAGCCTCGTCGTCTTCATCACAGTTCCGGAAACACACGTATACAAGATAACGTCCATCCCTTGATAATTTCTGCCTCCAAATAATACCAGCAGCATGGACAAGTCTCAGTTTTCCATTGTGAAGGTCTAGGACATTAATGTTCTCATCGCCTTTGGACACAATTCCTAGTTTCCCATTTGGTGAGATCTGAAAGTCCTCTAGGTTTTTGAGGAAGTTGGATGGCAGCTGGACTCTCCTGCAAACAGACTCATCTGCGACATTCCAGATGAAGACGGTCTCAGTGGATGTGATGAAAACCACACAGTCTGGGCAGTCCGGAATGAGTTTGAAGTTAACGATGGTAATGCCATCATCACAAACAAACTTCTTGGATACGCTTCCAGACCAAAGGCTGACAGCGAGGAGCTTGTTTTTAGTTGTTCCCACAAGGAAAGTGTTGGCTGTTGTGATCAGGGCATTCTGGAGGGTGACTAAGATGTTGCACACTTTGTGCCCAGTAGCAAGCCTCCAGACCCTGGAGGCATTTTGCTCACAGAGGGACACAACAAATTGGTCATTATGTGTAATTAGCAGCTGTGATATTCTCTGTCCATTAATGCGGAAGATATTTTCCCCAGTATTTGTTTGCCAGATGTACTGACTGCACTTGTCATCTGATGTCACCATGAGGTCCCCTGAGGAGGTTAGGACACAGTTCTCCACTATGCCCTCATGTTTGAAGACTGTCTCAATGAAACCTGTGCCAAAGTTCCACTTGTGAACAGCTTCTGAGCCGTCCATGGTGAATACGTAATCCTCTCTGCCAGTTAGTAGTAAGTTTTGAATTTTCTTGCCCGTTTTGTCAATATTTGACATGGCAGTGATAATATCGATATCCCAAACTGACAGCACTCCACTACTGGCAACAGAAAGCAGCAGGTTGTGGTGGACTGATTTAATGAGCTTGACGATGGCCCCTGAGATCTCAATTAGGCTAGCCATGCACTGTCCACTGTCCCTCCTCCAGACAAAAATGGATGATGTGTTCTCCATGGAGGCCACAATGCTTTGGCCATTCTTGGAGAGAACTGCAGCCACAAAGCGTTCACTACGCTTGGCTTTGAACTTTTCAACCATTTTCCACACTTTTGTGTCCAAAACCTCAATGCTTCTGGCCTTACAAATGAGAATAGATCGCTGATCTTCTGATAACTCAATGCCTACAACTTCACTTTCATCGCCTCGACAGTCATAATCTTCCATCAGTCGTGGGTTGGTGATTTCTTTTGTGTTCCAAACAGACAAACTGCCTTCATTGTCAATCATCACCATCTGGTGAAGAGTGTCCAGAACAAGGATGGACTTGACGAAGCCCCCAGAAAACTCAGAGGTGACAGTAGCCAACTTGTCTCCATTTCCCAGATGAAATATTGATGCAGTGTTGAGATACTGGCCACAGAATGCATACATCCCATCTGGAGAGCACTGGACACATGTCACCTCATACCAGCAATGGAACTGGTAGAGAGGCCAACCATACAGTAAGTCAATGACATTGACATCTTTACTCGCCTCGAGCCAAGCCAAAGCATGATGAGTAGACAAAGTAAAACCATTAATGAAGGCCACACCCCCAGTGACACCACCATGCTTAGATCCCTTGATTTCAACCTCAGATAAAAGGCAGGATTTATGGTTGTCATAGATGAGCAGCGTGTTTTTGGTTGTAGCCACAACAAGATACTTCTCATCAGTGGTTAACCTGATTCCCAGCACTACAGACTGAGCTGTATCAATTTGACGCAGAAGTTGTCTGCTCTCCACATCCCATGTGCTGACAGATCCATCTTCTAGTGCCACAAGGACAATGTTTGGGGCCAGTGTAGGCAGGATTTCCACTATTTGCATGTAGCTGGAACACAGAGGAAGCCTTTCTGGACTGTAGGTGACATCCATAGAGGAGTGAAGAGGCACAATAGAGCAATACTTTGGGCCGTCTTTGTCACACTCCAAGAGGAGGTGTCTGAGCTTGGGAAGGGAGGTGACAACTGGCAACAACCTTTGCTGCAGTTCTGCCGACAGCGATGTTGGATTTTTCAACACTTTGACTTTGATACTACGGAGAGTTGTGGCCAAGAACTTTAGCTCCTTTTCTTGAGTATAGCTATAAGCTAGGTCAATGTCTGTAATAGCCTTTTCAAACTGGCCAATCTTGATCATTGTATAGAGCCAGCTGAAGTTCATGATGACCCCAAACATAAGATCGTCAGTGCGCCCACTCCTGCTCAGGTGGTACACCAGTTCTGTCATTTTTCGATGATTGACGAAGAAAATGTCGGGTTCCAAAAGGTTGCACTGGAACACCCAAGGCTGCTCAGGAGTCTGCCTGTCGTAGGAATATTTGTCTGACGAGGGCTTCTCGTGGGGCTGCTGATGGTGAGGGTTTTTGTGATGAGAAATATTAAGGGATGTGAAATGATTGTTATCATAGGTAAAGATCTTCTTCCTGCCTCCTGACCACGCACCCAGAAAGTACTCCGCTAAGAGGCTGTGCATCTGATGAACATCCTCTTCATTGCTGAGATACAACTTCTGAGCAATGAGGTGTAGGTGTCTGTTGGCCCAGACCATCAGAGTGACATTCCGTACCTGCCGCTCCACCAAATAACCCTCCAGCTCTTCTTTAAGCTTTGCAACCAAGTCATACGAGATCCTCAGGGGGTTTCTAAGGTAAGATGCCACAATGACATCACCAAGGACTATGTTATCCAGGGATAGGATGTCCTCTAACTCAACCTCAGTTAATCCAGCCTTGGCCATTGTGATATACCCCAATGCTCTGAAGACGAATCTTTGGCCCAGCTTGTTCTCCACTGAGTAGAATAACTGTTCTATGCTCTCATGTACCGTGGAACACAAAGACCTGTCATCCACATCTTTGTGAGACCGCCAATGAACTACCTCTCTGTAAATGAGGTTGACAAACATGGGTAGTGTGCACTTGGCAAGCGCCTCATTGACGTATATCTGCTGGCCTGAGGTGACCTTCCTCTGTACCCCCAGTAACTGCTGCTTCAGTGTTTGGCTGCAGACCTTGCGGTCTCTCTGTATTAATTCCACGTAATATCCCTCATCAAGGATGAGATTTCGGAGCTTCTGCAAGATGCCGTGCTTATTGGGCAATGTAGACACCACAATGCGAACTGTTCGTGGCAGGTGTACAGGAAGCCACCACAGCTTGCGGGCATCATCAACGTCAGAGAGCTGCTCCAGAGCATCCAGGACAATCACAAGGGGCCTGTGGAAAGAAGATTCCCCGAGAAGATTGATGAGGAGCTCCCTCATCTCCTGGATCTTGTTAGGCAAAGAGTGGATCAGGCAGTGGTAGTTTATTGCAATCTGCTCACAGATGCTCTGGAGGAGGGTGCGTAGGTCTGTGGAGAGCTGGCTGGAGGCAATAAATCGGATAATAACCACAGGGTCGGCTTCGGGGCCCATTTCTTTCTGCAACCATGTGTAGGCCTAAAAAAAGACATAGGGAGATGGTTATTAGAAAATGTATGTCTTTTACTTGCTAGTCTGAATAACATTTCAAGATTGCAAACAAATGGCAAGACAACAGACAATATTAATTATAGGAATAATTAAAAAACTATACCACAGTGATGGAACGAGGATGGAATGTTGAAAATTTTATGAGGCTCAGATGTTTGCCTAAATTTACTGTGAATGTAATTAACTTGTATCCTACCAGGAACAGTCAGAGAACCACAATCAAACAGCGAGAATAATCAAAGCTCACCAGCGAGAGCGGAGGGATCTAATTACTATTCCAACACTACGAGGTCGGGCTCGTTAGTACACCAAGAAGGATCAAGGTTTATTACATTTTACATATGACTGAATATGGATGCTGCTTTTAATTCTTATGATGAACAGAAAAATATGCATTTTTAAGTGCAATTATATTTTAATTTTTAATTCAGAATTTGTTTTCCATGAGAAACACCCTGTAAAGGAGGGCAACTTCAGTTTCGAGTCTCTGTTGACACTTTTCGAGTGACATTTTTGGGGCAATACTGTTGTCGGCGGCCATGTTTTTTGCGCCAGTGAGCGAGACGGGGAAAAAGAGAGATGAATATATACGGTATTTGCAATGAGTAGTTTTGAGTTTAAGTAAGGACACAGGTCCACAAAAATAATGGAAATCTCTATAACTATTCTTGACTACATGTCTATGGATGATACTGTAATAAAAAGCTAAATTTCTACATTATTGGATTTTAGAAGTTTTGATCATTTTAAAAACCTATTCAAAAGCAATGCCCAAACTACTTTTTTTTTGTTAATTCCAGTATTCTGTGCTATATTTCCAAGTTGTCAACTCCCTATAGAGTCATACCGTAGCATTAACCAGTCTCCACCCTCATGTTTTTCCACAATCTTGATGAAATGAGAATGACAAAAAAAGAAACACTCATTTCAAGGGGCAATATTTTGCAAAATTATTTTTAATCAATTTTTTACAGTTTAATGTGGTTGATCATTGTTGTACATCCTCAAAATGCCACAATTCTATGACTGTTTATCAGAAAACCTTTTTTAGTAAATATCCAGTCCTGAAATAACCCCATTCATTTGTCGAAGTCCCATCACTTCCCCAAATTTCAAGAAAATTATTCTAATTTGTTTCTGAGTCCTCCTGGTGACACGCACATATTTGAAACGAAACATTTGTATTTATCTTAGCCACAAAAATCTATATTTGTTTATGTGGAAAATGCATTAGCCAACTATAACAAAATACAACTTTATGTGTTTTTTTAAAATTACAAAAAAAAAAAAAAAACACTATGGAAAATGATGTCTGATAATGCAGAAATATGTTAATTAAAAAATATCATAGTGATATTACAAAATAAATATGCCCCAAGTGGAAATAAAACATGATGTGTTAATTTAAAAAAACAACAATAAAAATTAAAAATAAAAAAGATGGACAACTGCAGCTCTAATGGATTGAAACAACAAGGATTCATTCAATACTATAAAAAAACATTTTATTGCAAAAATGCACTGACATCTTTTGCAATTTTCACAGTCCCCCCACTATATTCATCTCATCCTGAACTTTTAATGCTTTGCATGATGAAACGATCTGCACATAGTTTGTTGTGCCGTCACCGTCTTGACTTCACCAGCGTCACATTTTTCATACTTTCTCAGTTCAGCATCACAGTTACCCTGAAATCTTTCGGTTTTTGTAAATAATTGCTTTTTATTGCACATTTTGTACAACTCTCCACAACACGTGAATGTTATGAACTCACCTTACATAGTGGAGAGGCATCTATTATTAAGATTGGACAGGAGGGGTAGATCTGTGCACGCGTGCTGTGCAATCCTACGATGTGATCCAAATGTAGACGGGCAGCCAGATGGTGCACGCAAAACCAGTGGGTGAATACGGTTCAACAAACGGGTAAATATGCACACAGATTTTAGAAGCATTGACAGATATGCACGTCATGCATGTGACAGGAGATCAGAGGTATGCACGGTGATAGGTGGCCTTCAGAGAGACGCACAAATGGACAAGTGAGCATTTGACAAGAAGAAATGGAACAGTTGTAGGCTCCTTCATACTCTGCTGTACATTGATCAACACGAGCGCACAGTAAGAGTGGTCAAAATCGCTCACCTGTTTGGCGACTTCGGCGAGCAGCAATGTTTTTCCTGTGCACGGCCCCCCGTACACCACCAGAGGGCTCATTCTGCTCCCCTTGAATGGCAGAAGGTACTCTTGTATGTAATCCAGTGACTCGCTCTTGTACGTGTACAGCGATGCATAGGCTTTGCACAGCGACAGGTGTTGTAAAACCTCGTCGTACAGTTTGTCAGACTCGGTGTCAAAGTTCTGCTGGACCGTGGCTTGAATGATGTCCACCATGTCCTCGTAGAACTGTTTACACAGACCTTCTACGTAGTGGCTCTCCACCTCTTGGGAGTAGCCCAGCTTCATGTCGCAGTGCGTGACCGACGAGTAGACTCGGAGGTTGGAGGCGGCCACGATGGTGGGGATGAATTCATCACGCACCTTCAGCAGACGTTCGTAGGCTTCCTGATTACGCATGACGCGGTCGCTGCTAATGACAATATCCATGTATTTTGCCATGTCGGGGAGTTTGGCAAAGCGGTCGAAGTTGGAGATTTTGCGAATGTAGCAGACACATTTCCTGAGGAAGGCAGGAGTTTGTTTCCCAAGAGCAAAGTCCAACTCATCTTCCAAGGCTGAAATGACAAAGAACAAAATGTTTTACTGGTGTTGAGCACTGCTGCCATTTTGAGCATTTAAACTGACATATGCAGTTAACATGCATGTGAGGGCACTGGTCTGTCTCTTGTAGCTAATGCAGCAAAGGGGTTAGTGTAGTAATTAGCAACGAAATATTGGCGTACACTCTTGTGATAATTTTGGTTTCTGTGTAAAACTACATATATTGTATGTATGTATGTATGTGTATATATATATATATATATATATATATATATATATATATATATATATATACATATATAGTCTAAGGCACACCTGTGCACTAATCATGGTGTCTAATCAGCATCTTGATATGGCACACCTGTGAGGTGGGATGGATTATCTCAGCAAAGGAGAAGTGCTCACTATCACAGATTTAGACTGGTTTGTGAACAATATTTGAGGGAAATGGTGATATTGTGTATGTGGAAAAAGTTTTAGATCTTTGAGTTCATCTCATACAAAATGGGAGCAAAACCAAAAGTGTTGCGTTTATATTTTTGTTGAGTGTATATATATATATATATATATATATATATATATATATATATATATATATATATATATATATATATATATATATATACACACGCACACACGTCCGTTGTCGTCGACGCCATTGGTGTCGTTGTGCGTTCATTGCAATACCTCAAAAACTGTTTGATACCTTTTTCTAATTTGGCAAGGGCGTAATATGGATCATTGGCTTTGTTTCCGTCTAAAAATCATATTCATAGATTTGTTTGTTTGGAAATGGTGGCCATTTTTTGAGTACTAAAAGGCAATCTTCTTAAAAACTGTCTGATAACTTTTTCCTAATTTATCAAGGGCATAATATTGGTCATTGACATTGTTTCTCTCCTAAAATTATTTTGCGTAGATTCGTTTATTTGGAAATGGTGGCCATTTTTTGCGAAAATAGCCATTTTGAGTACTGAAAGGCAATCTTCTTAAAAACTGTGTGATAACTTTTTTCTAATTTGTCAAGGCCATAATATGGGGCATTGACATATTTCAATAAAAAAAAAAATTATAGTCAGATTCTTTCGTTTGGAAATGGCGGCCATTTTTATGCCAAAAGCAGCCAATTTGGGTATTTGTACTCAATTTTCTCAAAAACGGCTTGATAACTTTTCTTTTTAATTTAACAAGGGCACAATATTGGTCATTGACATTGTTCCTGTCCTAAAATTATTTTGCGTAGATTTGTTTATTTAGAAATGGCGGCCATTTTTATGCAGACAACAGACAATTTGGGTATTTGGACCCAATTTTCTTAAAAACTGTCCGATAACTTTTCTCTTAATTTAACAAGGGCACAATTTAGTCATTGACATTGTTCCCATCCCAAAATTATTTGCGTAGATTTGTTTGTTTGGAAATGGTAGCCATTTTTTTGCTGAAAATGGCCATTTTGTCTTGGGCTTTAATTAAGCCGTTAACTTGCGGGGAACTTGGCACTCCAGTTTAATCCTCAATGAAAGGGCAAAAACTGTGATTTTTGGGGAAAAAGATGATGTCGTTTACGGTGACACTATGATTGATAACAATCCCAAGAAGGTTTCAAGAACAGAAAAAAGTTGATCTTACTCAAATACCAAAATTACCTGAACACAACAAACGACAAAAAAAAAAAAAAAAAAAAAAAAAGGTTTTCTCTCACTCACTGAGAGTCTAAAGGCCGCCATCAAACAAGCTGGATTTAGATTCTTGTAGCAGCAAAGCTGAACAGCTTTGAGACCTTTTTGTATTCTGATTAGACAAATTCCTCTTGAGCCTTGTTGATAAAATTTCAAGCGCTGGAACGACTGAACTGTAGCGCAAAACTCCCTCGCCTAACCTTCGCCAGCATCTCCTGTGCTGCTTTGCTCAGATGGCGGCTGGATAAATAGGTGTGAGTGGCAAAGTCGTCTTGTTTCCCCTGTAAGCTGCACTCAAACACATGACAACACATCCACATTTTCTTATGGAAATCTAAGTTTTAGCAGCAGTAACTTGATTATCGAAGCCCCGGCGCCGTGCAAAACACTCCACGTCTTGGTGTTTAACATGAGAGCTCAGAAGGACAACTTTTATGAGTCATGATTTTTACATTATTTTTCATGACACCAACAACCAACACTGAATCCAAATTTATGATAAAATACAAAACAATCAGCCTGAATACAACACAGAAAAGTACTGACAAAAAAGAGGAAAAGTGACACTGAATCTCGATTAATTACTATAAAGGTTTAGTGTGATCCATTAAAAGATAATAATGGAGCTTTGTTTGTCATGATGCGTTCGTTTCCTAATGATGATGTAAAAATGGCGTTTAAGTTCTTAAAAATGTATTAATTTTGTAACATCAGATGTGTTGCAAAACTTGGACATTAAACATAACAATTAGAGTTGAATTTTGTTATTAGAAGCTACAGTGTGTAGGATATAATGACATCTAGTGGTGGGTTTGCAGACTGCATTATGCAGTCACTGAAAATTTTGCTGCAAAATGCAAAAGGAGGGATAAGCATGTCTGCATGTTTTGGGCTACTGTATCAACACTGCGGTGCAACATGCGCCCACTTTCATGGAGACAAAAAGGGCGACCTTCTAAGTTCATGTAAACATATTGCTTGTTACGTCCGCCAAGGACATAAAATCATTGGTGTTTATTTATTTATTTCTTTGTCTGTCTCTCTGTTAGCAGGATTACGTCAAAACTGACACAGATTTTGATGAAATTTTCACCACAGATAGATATTAGGCCAAGGAAGACCATTAAATTTTGGAGGTGATCCGGATCCGGATTCTGGATCAAGTTTCACATAGGTTTTGAAGGATTACTGTTAGCAGGATTACATCAAAACAACTGCACGGATTCTCACCAAATTTGCACCACAAATAAATATTAGGACATGGAAGACTCTGATTTCTATGGTTTTATTGCAAGTAATTTCACTTTAATGTGCAAATAGATATGAATGCTACACTCCGTTTATACTAAGTCCTACACACTGTAGCTTTAAATCGGACAAGTTGGCCATATAAGTCATCAAGTGTCAAAAAACAGATATTAAAGTTCAAACCGCACAACAGACCATCACTCCATCACAAAAACTCAACGGACAGCGTATGTTCCTGACTTTATAAAAGTCGGAACATACCTCAAACTTAAAAACCTCAAACTAACCAGAACAAAGGAATTTCTTGGCCTGAGTGCTTTTCATGGACCCTTTCTCTTGAAGCTGCAGCACCGCCGTGCGGAATATCTTCTTGATCTCCTCCGACACGCTCCTCCAGGCTTTGTCGTTCTTGGTCTTGGCCGCGCTGCTGGACTCCATCTGAGCGGGACAGAGAGGTCAGCCCGAGGACTCGCCTCGCATACTGAGGAAATGTGCTTCATCACATTTTTAGTATAAAGACCAAAACTGGCATATTTGTAGCCTGAAAATTTGAAATGATTTGGTTCATCATGATTACATTGGAGACACATGTGAGAAAAACTGCTTTTATGGAATAAAATGTTTCAAATTTTCCAGTTTCTGACATGATTATGATGAAATCATTTTTGATATATATCTTTTTCTCACATCTTATATGCAACATAATAGTAATTAACAATAAATCTGATTGGAAAAGGGAAAACACAAGAATAATAATAGTTAAAATTGCGTTTTTTTTCATGTACGAGTTGCAACACACTCACTGATTTCAATAATAAATAATCCAGCTATTTAAATATATTTCACAGTCAATAATGGCGAAAATAAAGCTGCAACTTTGTGTGTTTCCTTTAAATATTTTGTGTAATGATGTGTATTGATTATGGAGTCACAACAAGAAGGTCCAAGGTGCCAAAGGGCAAAATTTGTAGGGTTTGAATGCCGATATGTTTGTTTTGATGAGTATGTTTTGCTGATTCTTTGATACATTCTGTTGAGTATCCATGAAAATGTGGTGCCATCTACTGCACTGGCAGCATTTCCACATATTTGACCCTAACGGGGCACTCGTTAGAGAGGATAACCCTGCCAGAATTCCCTATGGTGCAATATCAGAACAAAAAAATGTGCAAATTTTGTCAAATATGTCAATTTTATCCCACTTTTTTGAATATTTGCAGATCTAATTTGCAGATTTAATAGCTTTTATTCCAAAGCGAACATTTTGTAGAAATCATTTCATTCATATGACGGCTCATTATCCTGTGTGCCAGTGAAGCAGGGTATTTAAGCCTGTGTGTGTCTGTTTTTGAACAAAGATAACTCAAAAACAGCTCAACAGATTTTCACTAAATTTGATGTGAATACTTATTGGGCAGCTATCTGGAAATGATTAACTTTTGCAGAAGTTTGGACAAAATCACAGTCAAAGCCAACAAAAAGATGTTGCAAAAAACATATTTTCTGCTATATCTCAGCAACCAATAGGGCTAGAGAGTTGATCACAAGCTTATATTGATCAGAAAAATATTTGTGATTGACTGGTAAAACTGGTATCATCATGACATCACAAAGACGTGATCAAAGGAGGGTTTTCATCAGCCCTCTTTTTCATCTTGCTGTGTTAATACAAAATTCAAACGCTACACACCAGGTTTGTGTACGATGTAGGAAAATAAAAATACCTGTGATTTGAATGCACACTTACAGAGTTCTGGAAGTTCTTAAACATTTGGGCTTTGGGTTTGAGGTAGTATGCGGGTGGCACGGAGTTTTCGTCCCTGCAGTACCACTCTTCCAAAATGTGTGTGTCCAGCCCCGCCTCCATGGCTGCGTCCAGGATCATCTCAAATTCTGCCGAGTTCACCTCGCCAGGCACGCGGATGCTGCCATACCGTTCCCCCACGAGACCCTGGAGAGAGGTAGACAAGGCAAAAATAGAGGTCATAGGAGGCGTGTCTCAAATAGCCGGAGGTATCCAGAACTGCAGGGACGGAGCATAACTTTGGAAATGAAGGGAAACTACTGTCGCCTTTTAAAGGACCATACTAAAATACGAAATGGACGAAATGGAGCGAAACGGGGACTGATAATCACGAAATGGGGGTAAAATGTAACGAAATGGAGCAGACTGACCCACACTGACTTCAAAAAAGTACTTTTATTTAATTGTTTGGCTTTTGTTTTTTGTGAGATGCGCTTAGTAGATGTAATTGGGGCAGGTGCGCCATCTGCTGTTCAAGAAATGAAACTTCAGTCAACGGGTCAGTCCATTTCGTTACGTTTTACCCCCATTTCGTTATTATCAGTCCCCATTTCACTCCATTTTGCTCAAAAATAATCAAATAAAAGTAATTAATTTAATCATATTTGGAGTCAGTCTGGGTCAGTCTGCTCCATTTCGTTACATTTTACTCCCATTTCGTGATTATCAGGCTCCATTTTGCCCCATTTCGTATTTTAATATGGCCACCTTTTAAAAGGTACTACAGAGAGGGCTATTTCCACGCACCCTTTGTGAAGTATTGTTAACCCACAGCTCTTTGCCGCCATCACCGAAACCATTCATGTGTTAATTGCACTTCTTGAAACAGCTTCAAACAGTCAGGACTGAAGTGGGACACAATCTTTACCCTTACTACACTCTACAGTACCGACTGCTTCAAAGGACTGAGGTGAACAACTAATCAAGTGTGAAATGTTCATCTCTTTGTCTCACTAATGTCTCACTCTCATCACAGACGGGGTTTCGTCAGTGTCTGTGCATAGGTCAGGCAGCTGATACTATCGGTTGTGTAACCACTGGCTGTCTGCCATATTGGCCGTCACTGTTACCAGCCCTTTGTAAGGTAATGTGACAATGCTGGATGTAAAAGAAGAGTAAATCTAGGTGTCATCATCATGCCTACTGGAGGCTCAGATATGGGGTGCAGAAATTGGAAAAATTTGTCATTTGATACCTTCCTGAAAGACCCAGAACAGTAGAAGCATAGGTCATATGCAATGACACGAGAAGGTATTTTGCTCAGACATTATTTATTCTTATGAGCTCTGAAATGGCACAATTGTTACCCTAAGCCGCTACACATAAGCAGGGCTTAAACCTTACCCAACCCATGAGCAAACACATTGGTGACAATAGTCAGGAAAAACTCCCTCAAGCTTTTTTTTATTACAGGAAGAAACCTCAAGCAGACTAGACTCAGGGGGGTAACGTCTGCTGTGGCCATACTAACAAATAAAACAGAATTGTCACAAAAAGCCGTGATATAAGCAGTGTTGCCACAGTTACTTTGAAAAAGTAATCCAATTACTGATTACTCCTTGAAAAAGGAACTTAGTTACTTTACTGATTACTCAATTGGAAAAGTAACTAAGTTAGATTACTAGTTACTTTTTTAGTTACTTTCCCCAGCTGCCGACAACAACCCACCTCAACATGACAATGATACCTGTTTTGCCAAAACTCACTTTATAATCACCCTTTCTTGACTTCAATGAAAATAAATACTTGTTTTATAAAAAGTAAAATAAAGACGTCTTTCTTGACCTCATATTTAACTATTGACAGCACTGTAACAGTAAAACCTGCTATTTCTAACCTACATTGTTTATAAATGTAACTATTAAATTCATTCTAACATTTTTCTAACATTTAAATTCTTTCTAAACATTTTACTTGTCGAAATTATTATTATTTTAAGTAGTATTAGTAATTGTAGCTAAAAAAAAAGGCTTCAAAACTGGACCTTTAATCTAGGGGTGTTGTGGGGGGGCACATCCTTGCCCCACGCCCCCATTCTATCTGGATTCGCCCCTGCTTTGGCGTCTGAGCACAAAGAATGGATAACATTTATTTATGCAGAAAACATGACCAGATTTACAGCTAAGAAAGTTTTATTGCGTTTTCACATCATGTGGTCCTCAGAAAGAGAGTTTAGGTGCATTTGAGTGGAAAATAATGTTAGTTGTTGACGCGTCGCGGAGGATCAGCTGTTTTTAGCAACAGATACAGAGCAGCTCGGAGAAAAAAAAAGCATAAAAATGTCTTTGTAAAGCTCAGTGTAGGTGTGCTGTTGTCACCGCGCTTTAAGAGGTGAGGACGAGTCGAGCTGCTGAAAAAAAATGCGGATGAAAAGCTCACAGCTCACTTAAAGTGGGCAGTTCAGTCGAACCCTGACCCCCTGCCCACGGACCACGTTTAATGCTGCTATCGACCCACAATGCAAAAATAATAGTAACGCACAATGACTTGGAGAAGTAACTTTAATCTGATTACTGATTTGGAAAGATTAACGTGTTAGATTACTCATTACTAAAAAAAGTGGTCAGATTAGAGTAACGCGTTACCGGCATCACTGGATATAAGTATATATAATTGCTGTGCATTGCACATCCTGTGTGTTTGTGCCAAATAAGATCGACTGATATGAGCCTTTTGCGATCAGATTGATATCAGCATTATTGTTGCTGATATGAAAATTTTTATTTTACAGAATAAACAATGCAGAAAAAACACCTTGGCTGTTGTAAATGGTGTCATAACAAAATATGACCAGCAGAGGGCACTCCAATGGCATTGTTTACAATGCCGTCAAGCATGGCTGGGACCCTTACCATCTCACATGAGCTTCAGGAGACAGAGGCAAAGCAACCAGCTGCTCTTCATTTTCAGTCCGGCAGGGCGTTTTACTGCAACATGAGTCAGGTGGTTGCTATGCGGGGGGGGGGTTTAAAATAGGCACATGGCGCATGATGAGTGATGCGATGCAGTGACTGTCAATCCTCGTGAAGACAGCACAATGGCAGTGTGATGTACATTGGCAGGTTGTTGTTTATATTTATAGTTATTTGGAATAATGTTTCTGTTTAAAGAGTAACATATCAACCCAAAATTACATTCTTTGCCATAAGGGCTTAATAATTAAATGGTAGAAATTATTGCCATGTTTTATGTATATATCGGCAGATATATCAGTATCTTAATGTGGGTATCAATATCGGCCTCCCAAATATCGATAACGGTCAGGCCCTAGTGGATTTAGTTCCATCAATGCATGCATCCATCACAGCAGATTCAATATCATCCAGAAAACTCCCAGTGCAGAACAGAGCCTGTATCCAGAACATATCGACAGAGTGATTCTGTATATTTGTTTTGCTATCATTATAGCTAAATCGGAAAAACATGAACAGCTTTTGTACGATTTATGTGAGTGGAAAAAGTTTGCCAGATCATTTCAGTCAAAACCTTCAAATCATTTGTAACTTTCACACACTAGTAACTGCGTTAACAAGGCGGTACGGGTCAGTAATGTTTGAGAATCAGAAACATCATTGTGCCATAAGATACTAAATTTACAACCCCTGCCGTTCCTCCGCCGGCAATAAGCGACCATCAAAACCAATGTAGATGTTTTCTCTCAACCAGACAGAAAACAGAACACAGTCTCTGCATAATTAGGCATCATCAAATTAAACCGTGGCCCTTTTACCCGACCATTATCTCTCACTGTCTACGTGATGTATCCGAGCTCCACTGAGTCTCCATTGTTCTCATCGCTCGAAATGCAGTGAGACAGCAGATTCAATATTATCCGAAGAGATCAGGGCCATTTACCGGCACAGCACTTGATCTGCTCGATCAGTCACTTTTGACGACAATGGAAGTACAAAAAAAAAAAAAAAAAAAAGAGAAATAAATAAAAAAAAACCTCACCGGAAACCTTCTACATCATGACCAGCTCCTATATCTCCTCCATGAGTCGTAACTCACATGCAGGTAAGGCCTCGGGGGAAGAGCGAGGAATGGGCCAAGTGACCGTGAGCTTGGTCAAGCGTGGTAAAACAACATCGATGCGCTCGCGGCAATGACGCTTCAAAGCCATTGCATGTTGCCCTCCTCGTACCCTTGGCATTCAAAGGGAGAACAGATGCAGAATCGCATGATGCCGTCGGACAGGCGAAACTGAAAACACATTTGCACAATTTTTTTGACTTATTGACTTACAATTTTTTTGAATATCAGTTGTTTTTAAGGGAGAGGTTTAATTTTCAACTTTGTATGTTGGATTGAGGCACTCAGTACCATGCTTTCTCTCAAAATACTATATGTTAAAAACAAAGGTAGGATACCAGGATGGATTGGTTTTCCTTTGACATCAGTTCGCTCCAGCCCTGCTGTCTGAAAGTGTTTTGACAAATTCTTACTAACAGGTCACTCACTGGAGATAAACATTAGAACATGAGACCAAGGCAGCTCACGGCTGAGCATCCCCCTCCACAAGAGGCATTTGCAAGAGGTTAAATGGCACCTTTTCTTTGTGATTCCTCACAAAGGGGTCCCAGTCCCCAAACTAATGCTATGATATGACCTCACTTCCTGTTTGCCAGATTTGCAACTGATTTCAGTTGGCTGTAATGAAGTTGTGACATTTGGACTGAATGTTAACTGAGCCAGTTTTCAGAAAGATTGGCTTTTTTTTGTTTTTAACCTTCTCATCCAGTATTGCTGAAAATGCGTGGTGGTGGAAACTGATGTGAGACAATCGTATTAAACTTGGCTTGAGCCGATGGCGTAATCCAAGGAATCTAGTTGGCACCTCATATTTGAAGTTTCAAAAGTTGGACATGCAAACACATCTCCATATTTGACCCACTCGGGGGTGCTAGATTACTGGAAATGCAGATATGAAACTTGGTGAAAAGAATGACAGTACTGATCTCAGTAGTGCACCAAATTTTACAACTTTTTACCCCG
Source organism: Thalassophryne amazonica (assembly GCF_902500255.1). NCBI lineage: Eukaryota > Metazoa > Chordata > Actinopteri > Batrachoidiformes > Batrachoididae > Thalassophryne > Thalassophryne amazonica. Next base: position 12,700,934 of record NC_047125.1, on the reverse strand, counting down.
CGGTTATAGTGTAGGCATGAAATGTGATGGACACATGCATTGATGGAAAAAGCGTGTTTCTGTAGTAAAACTCACATAATGATATGGGTGGACCAACTAATTTTGTCCCTTATAATCAAAATGTGTTATAGGTATAAAACTGAGAAAATCCGCTATATGTACAAAATGTACAAAATTCATTATATGTATAAAATGGACAACATATGTTTTCCTAAGTCCGCTGCGGAGTGGTACCTTAAAATCTTAAAGCGTGATTTATGCTTCTGCAACTCTGTAACTCTGTGGCCATGCAATGACGTTGGTGTGTGCGTGACCCTTTTAAAGTTCTCTGTCACGTCTTTGTGCAGTTTGCTGCAGGAACAGCTGCTTTCTCTGGATTAATTTGTCCCTCAATGACCTCCACTTCTTTATGCAATCATGAACCTCCAAACCAACGACATGGCCGTACAATTTTTCTCCATGAATTGTGGGTCATTTGAGCATCTTTTTCCGACTCCTTGTTGTAAAGTTGGTCATATTTGTGGACTTTTCTGCTAAACGTATTTGATCCATGATCAAAATGTAATTGGTGGGTGCATTGAAAACTATTAAAATAGGACGAGAGAGGAAAGAGTGAAAACGTACAAGCCCTTATGGTCTCAGTCATTAAGCAGGTGTACGTCAGGCTCTGGGGAGGATTTGCAGCTATGCAGAGGGCTCTGATCTAAAGTGGTTTGGTTCGCCACACCTAGGGATATGTGTGAAACCTAACACCAGATAACAGTGCAGGCAGCAAGTAGCGTTTTGTTAGTAATCACCAGCCTTGAATTACACCCTGCCTCATTTAGGTGCTGGGTCTGAGCATGGTTTGAAAAAATGAACGGCAAGGCATTTAATCAAGGAAATACGGAACCCACTTTCCTTGAATCGGCGGGTGTCAGTACTGAACTTCATTTTGTACTTCTGTTGTGGCTGGGCACATCCAGACTACTCTATCCGGTACATGTGAGGAGTTTTTAATGGAAATGCATTGCGATCAGACAGGATGGTTTGTCCTACGTGAGCGAAAATCCGTTATACACAGTGTTTATTACATGGAAAACCATACAAAAGCATTGGGACTCTTGCTTTTGTCCGGTGAGTGTGAATATCCGGTTTATACAATCACGGTTTAGGGGATGAAAGGCAGAAGGTAACCAATGAATGGATGAATAGCTACAAAAATGAAGACTAGCTTGGCATGATGAAGATCTAACAACTCATCTACGCTTGCAATCATTAAGTGCTGTTATTGTTCTTGGAGGCTTTTGCTGTGTTTGAACTTAAAACTAAACACATTGATTTTGGTGTTACCACTTTTTCCTGTCAAAAAAGCTACCTAGGAGAACATCAGGCAAAGAATTACAGTCCCAGTCTGTGAGTTACAAACTCACAGATGACTACACTTTTGCAAGGATAGTGGCCGAACATTACCGCCATGCGTAGCATACTGCACTGACAAATGCTCAAATCCAAGAACTGTTGTCTCAAACAGTTTGAAACCGGAACTTCTGAAGGACCTGCGGCATGTCGTCCGCCCACTTTAAATGGCTTTCAGTGAGTCACGCTGCTGCAATGATGTGTCAGAAGATGACGGAGGCACTGGGTTGAACGATTCTGAGGTTGAATAAGAGACATACTGTGTTCAAGAGAGAGAGTTTGTCTCACGGCGACATAATAGGGTGGACGGGAGTGGATCTATGCGAGGAGAGAGTGAGACAGACCAGAATGAAGTTAATCACACAAAATCAGGCGTATAAATGCACAGGTGGTAATACTTCACACTTTGGATTTGCAGGTGCAAGGACCAAACTGGTCACCACAAAACAGATGGGGACGGAACGCAATCCTGCTTTAAGCTGCAACCCCCCCCCCCCCCCCCGTTTAGTTTCATCCTTGGAAGGGGTTCATACTCTGCCTAAGTGCACTTTATCTGATGAGCCTGGGCACGCTGTTGAGAGAGGCGGCTGAGATATTACCAACGCAAAATAAATCAATCAAATCGACTGTAAAGATATTTGCTGCATGAGCTTTGGCCCCGAAAAGGAAGAAATGTCAAGATTGTGTATAGATCTAAATTCTACGAGTGGATTTATTCAGACAGGCTGATGAGTTGAGTTTGAATTAATCTCACCTTTTGTCCAAGTCTTGATGAGGTTTTCTTGGGTCTGAACCCCGTCTTAGCAGGAAATCCGTGCTCCTATACCCCCAACTATCCTCTTACATTCAGCAAAGTTGGATGAGCGACTGAGCATTGCCTTCCGATATGCACACTTGAGGCGTTTTATCAACTCTGGCTTTTTCATGAGGGAATTTAAGACCGTTGGATAGAAGGGTAGAGACAGTCATGGATCATTGTCATGCTTAATCTCCAGGTCAATGATTCCATATCACCATGCCAACCTCTCCTATTGCCATGGAAACTACCTTCCTGCATCTACGGTTTACAAAGAAGCCCCCATCACCTAAGTGTATGTGTGTTTTCAACCATGGTTTGCCACTTATTGCATTGAGCCGTGACCTTTAAGAGACATTTTCGAGAACTGATTCTTAGTCATAAAGAAATACTAACTTGCTCAATAAAAAGCTTGTTATATAACAACTGACTTTCTGTCTCGACTACAAACCAATACAAGTCTACACAAGAGCAATCCGACAATTCAGATCCTCGTAATCAAATCCTCATGTCTTGAAAAACATGACTTGTACCTACTACTATTTGATGTTTGGACACTTTTATGCCCACGAATCTCCACTGTATTGAATTCAGATCAGTTCCTGGGATTTTTTTTAGATAATAGTAAGAGGTCACCCACTCTATCATTTTAAAATTTGGTGTTTGGCCACCCGGAATAGAAGCCAAATTGGCTGAAAGAGTCCTTTAATAATTTGTTGAGCCTACATCTGTCTGATCTCTGGGGAAGACCAAGTCAAATGTCAATAACATCAACTGGTTTTAAATTACAGAGAATAACAAAGGCACAGATGTGATTTAAAAAAAATCCATTTCCAAACAGAAAATCCAACCCAAAAGGGACCTGGGGATTATTGGACATGAACGGAGAAAGACCTGAGGCAAACCAGCTGCAACAACAAGCAGTCAATCTGAACAAATTCCAAATTGAAAAAGCATGACACCCTAAAAAATAATGAAAGAACCAATTGCCTTTTTCTCAGCACTTTTACACCAGATATATGGACAAACAAACCTGAGGCAAGAGGACAGGATCCACGTCACTGAATGAAATTTGGTAAGTTGTTTTGTAGAAACCAGGCGGACCCATGAAGACTTCCAAAGGAAGAAAACTGAACCCCTAACAACAAAGTGGAAATGAAGATGGGACAAGGTAAGGTGAGACCTTACCCTTGTGAAGCGCCTTGGGGCGACTTATGTTGTCATTTCACGTTTGATAAATAAAATCTATTAAATTTAAGAATAGAATAAGGATTTCCCCTTTGCATTAACATTTTGAAACACATTTCAGTTCGAGGGGCACTAGTTAGAATTCATTCATCCGTTAAGGCTGAAACATGCCAGATTTTACTATTCCATTTATTTATACTGTGCCAAGTCACAACAAATACCCTCCCAAGGCATTGTACCAGCAAGGTTTAAACCTTACCCATGCCAAGAGCACTTTGTTACAAAAGGCGTTGACTGCGGGATGACTTAATCGATACTAGGGGTGTTTGTTTGATGGTATGTTGCTTCTTATCTAATGTGCTTAGCTCTTGTGAGGATTTGTAATTTGTAGAACCTCTTGTTGCCCACCAGGTTGATGCCCTATGGTAGAGGTTGAAGGTAGGTCACCTTCGAGTGTGGGGTCCAGTTAAAGCCTCACTTCCGGCCTTGCTCTACCACTCCTCAGTATGTCCCATGTATGAGTTTGGTGGTTTTACTCTGATATTTTTTGGGTTTGTCTGCTGTGCACACCTAGTGGCTAGTCTAGGCTGTCTTTGGACTGTGGCTATGGTTTCCTTTGTTTATGCTGAACTAGATCCTACATCTCTGGAGTGTTTGTCTAGATGTATGGAACCTGTACATGAACCATGACCCTGAACCTGTAGACTATTACTAAAAGTTGGGGTAACAATCAAGGATGGGAACACCTTGTCTTCAGGTACTGTGAATAAGTGGACACTTTCAAACAGAACTTCAGAGATTGGTTAGGGTGATACAATCCATACCAGTATCGTTTCTCATATGAAGCTTTGAGAAGATGAAAGGCAAGTTAACTAATCCAAAACTCGGCCAATCTCAGTACTCCTTTAGGGTATCTACTGACCGTGCATGAGGTGAGTCATGAGGTGGGTAGCTGTGACAAATGCCAAAAGTACATTTATATTTCCTGGCTTTGCACCAATTCTTGAGACTCTACCACAACAAGAATGGTTCTTTTTCCAGTCTCGACGAGTCCTTGTCACCATTGGTTCTGGGCGCATGTGCTTAGCTACACATCACTGAATCCATCACTCTGTGGCACTGCCTTGGGTCTTGTTTGACACCAACCCAGACAGACAATCAGTTTATCCCAACATCTTGACCTTAATCATCTATCTACTACAGTCAGGTGAAACATGAGTGTCCACCTGGGCTTCTCCAGCCATTGTACTTGGCCCCACAAATCTTAGAAACATGGTGTCTAACCAGATCCTTACTCTGGATGGCATTACCCTGACCTCTGGTAATACTGTGAGAAATCTTGGAGTCATTTTTGATCAGGATATGTCATTCAATGCGCATATTAAACAAATATGTAGGACTGCTTTTTTGCATTTGCGCAATATCTCTAAAATTAGAAAGGTCTTGTCTCAGAGTGATGCTGAAAAACTAATTCATGCATTTATTTCCTCTAGGCTGGACTATTGTAATTCATTATTATCAGGTTGTCCTAAAAGTTCCCTGAAAAGCCTTCAGTTAATTCAAAATGCTGCAGCTAGAGTACTGACAGGGACTAGAAGGAGCGAGCATATCTCACCCATATTGGCCTCTCTTCATTGGCTTCCTGTTAATTCTAGAATAGAATTTAAAATTCTTCTTACTTATAAGGTTTTGAATAATCAGGTCCCATCTTATCTTAGGGACCTCATAGTACCATATCACCCCAATAGAGCGCTTCGCTCTCAGACTGCAGGCTTACTTGTAGTTCCTAGGGTTTGTAAGAGTAGAATGGGAGGCAGAGCCTTCAGCTTTCAGGCTCCTCTCCTGTGGAACCAGCTCCCAATTCAGATCAGGGAGACAGACACCGTCTCTACTTTTAAGATTAGGCTTAAAACTTTCCTTTTTGCTAAAGCTTATACTTAGGGCTGGATCAGGTGACCCTGACCCATCCCTTAGTTATGCTGCTATAGACTTAGACTGCTGGGGGGTTCCCATGATGCACTGAGTGTTTCTTTCTGTTTTTGCTCTGTATGCACCACTCTGCATTTAATCATTAGTGATTGATCTCTGCTCCCCTCCACAGCATGTCTTTTTCCTGGTTCTCTCCCTCAGCCCCAACCAGTCCCAGCAGAAGACTGCCCCTCCCTGAGCCTGGTTCTGCTGGAGGTTTCTTCCTGTTAAAAGGGAGTTTTTCCTTCCCACTGTTGCCAAGTGCTTGTTCACAGGGGGTCGTTTTGACCGTTGCGGTTTTTCCGTAATTATTGTATGGCCTTGCCTTACAATATAAGGCGCCTTGGGGCAACTGTTTGTTGTGATTTGGCGCTATATAAATAAAACTGATTTGATTTGATTGGAGAATACTTCATATCCAGAGAAACGTGCCACATGCCCAAAATGCCATAGCATCTCACCATGTTTCATGACAAATCAGGTAAGTTATGGGAAGGTGATGGTCTCGTGGTTAAGTGCTGGGCTTGAATAGAATGGAGAATAGAGTTTTTATCGTCATTGCACAAACCAACTATAGAAGCAAAAATACACAAAAATAGACAAACTGACTCAAGGGGCGCAGGTTAGACTTGATATTAAGGCTATTATTTTGTCACTGGAGTTTAGCAATGAGGAACTGGACAGATCTGGATTATTTGTGTATGTGACTGAGCAGGTATTAAGAGATTTCCGTGGTTGCACAGATCCCTTGTGGCAGCAAGAAACACACCTACTCTGCTTCTCTGCATTTGATCTCTCTTGAAATCCACAGCACAGTCTTTCCAGGGAAGCTGTTTTCCCCACGCCGCGCTCCCGTCCTCCCCCTTTTGTCGCCTCCTTCTCGTTATCGCTCCATTTCCCACAGTTGGAAATCCTCCAGCGTCAGCATATCAGTAAGACAACGCTTCCTTGTCTTTTTGCACATAAATCATTTCTGCAGGATTCGTTTTGGTCTTTGTTTTTTGGGCGGGAGGTTTCTCTTTATCCCTTCTTGTTTTTTCCTATCCCTCATTCCTCTCCCCTGACTCATGCACCGGGCTCCGTGACAGTTGTTTTAGCATGACAAACCCTCTGCCACATCTTCACTTTGAAGTCCATGTGCGACTATGTAACGGGGTGACACCTGAGTGGCAGCATTTTGAGATGAGCGTTAATAGAGTTAAGATTGTTCTCACGTCAATGCTTGCTGTGGAGAAAACTGGCATGGCAGACACACAAGTTCTTGCACATATTTACACAGATTGTATTTGCTGCGTACAATAAATATACTATGTGTCTACCACCCTGTAAAAATAAACAACGGGACTCCGGAGATGGCCCAGACAACCCAGAACTGTCAGAAATAAGAATCCAAGTCCCTGATCAAAGCGCTGCTGTCGCTCCGAGCTCATGGCGATGGAGGACCAGGGCTACAGGGACGGCGGCAGCTGCCACCGACAGGTCGGAGTGGGACTTGATGGTTAATTCTGTGGAGATGCTGTGAGGTCTTTGGCATCAAATACAACTTTCCCCACAGACTACAAACCACTAGAATATGTCATTAATGATTTAACCAGCCAGATGGGGAGGCATGTCTGACGAATGTGTGTCTGGTCCCCAGAGCTGGCGTATACCGCGACAACCTGTCAATCTTATGACGGAAAACGCTTCAGGTCAAGGTGTTCTGTTTGTGTGCGCCTGAGTGGGAGGCTGTCTGAAAGCAAAAACAGACAAAAGGAGAACAGAACAAAGAGATGTGCGTTTGTGTGCGTGTTGCTGGGTTGATGTGTGTGGCGCGCAGTATTGCTTGGGGTCAGTTGGGGTTAAGGCACTGAAATTGCAGCAGGGGCAGCAGGCAGTGAGGCTGATGGGAATGAATGAAATCACGGCGCTGTGTACAACACTCCAGGAGGAGACTGTGTCACTTCTGTTCAACACAAATCTAATGATTTCATTCTATTTCAGTCCATTTTAGCTCAGATTTAGGGCTTGTTCATACTATTCCCTGCTCTGGTAACAGTGACAGGCTTGGAATTAGCCAATCCCAGGCAGCTGGTGACCACAATAAAGCAAAGGTAATAAATTTCAGTCATTTTGTAACTCAGCAAACTGAAACAGCCTGTGGGATAAAATACTTTCATCTGTACTGCAAATTAGTGATAGCTGCATTAAAAGTGTTCAGGAATGTTTTGAAACATTATTCCAGAGTCCTTGGGGCTCTCATGAACATCTAGCCTGCAGAGACAGAGGAGGCCAAACAAACCATTCTGAACTGAGAACCTTGTTCACATAAAATAAGGTGTTCCACAGGGCTCCATCTTAGGCCCCCTGTTTTTCTCCCTTTATAGAGCACCCCTCGGGCACATATTGTGGTGTTATGGGATTACTTTTCATTGCTATGCTGTTGACACTCAGTTGTACATGCTGATAACTGCAGGTAATCTCATACCTCTCAGGATTGCCTTGCATCAGTGAAAAGCTGGATGTCCAGCAATTTCTTACTTTTAAACTTGGACAAGACCAAAATGATGGTCCTTGCTCCAGCAACACATTAAATCAGTTTGACCAGCTAATGCTTAACCTAGACTCGTGTGTCATACATCACACTGACAAAGTGAGGAACCTTGGGTGATTTTTGACCCCATGCTGTCCTTTGAACTCCACATTAGAGATATTTGGATTTTCTATATTTCATTAATACGATGACGAGAGAAATTAATTAGTTATTGCTATTTGGATTTTCTATACTTTGTTAATTATTAAGTTATTTAATTTTTTATACTCGTATATATTAAATTTAAGTATTTTTACATTAGGGTACTTTGGCTAGATTTGCATTGATTGTTCCGATTGCTTGCCTCTACTGGTGGTTGGCTCTCACTGCGGTATTGTATCACTTCCTGTTCCGGAGCACAGCGGTGTTTTGCTGTATCTGTTAGCTGTTTAATCTGCGCAGTTAGACTGATCGTTACCTAGATAACGATTTGTTTCACAGTGTAATCTTCACGTGCCTTAACTAAAGCACTCCCTCTGCTGAATCACCTCTAAATTATTTACACATTATTCACTTTGTGTGTTTTTAGGAATCCGCTAGCTTAGCACAGCTACTAGCTCTTAGCCGGTTTAGCATGGCGGCTTCTCCTGTCTCTCCCGCACTTTTCTGCTCTGGGTGTGAAATGTTTAGTTATTCCTCGGCCTCCTTTAGCAGTAATGGTACTTGTAATAAGTGTAGCTTATTCGTAGCTTTGGAGGCCAGGCTGGGCGAATTGGAGACTCGGCTCCGCACCGTGGAAAATTCTACAGCTAGCCAGGCCCCTGTAGTCGGGGCGGACCAAGGTAGCTTAGCCGCCGTTAGTTTCCCTCTGGCAGATCCCGAGCAGCCGGGAAAGCAGGCCGACTGGGTGACTGTGAGGAGGAAGCGTAGCCCTAAACAGAAGCCCCGTGTACACCGCCAACCCGTTCACATTTCTAACCATTTTTCCCCACTCGACGACACACCCGCCGAGGATCAAACTCTGGTTATTGGCGACTCTGTTTTGAGAAATGTGAAGTTAGCAACACCAGCAACCATAGTCAATTGTCTTCCGGGGGCCAGAGCAGGCGACATCGAAGGAAATTTGAAACTGCTGGCTAAAGCTAAGCGTAAATTTGGTAAGATTGTAATTCACGTCGGCAGTAATGACACCCGGTTACGCCAATCGGAGGTCACTAAAATTAACATTGAATCGGTGTCTAACTTTGCAAAAACAATGTCGGACTCTGTAGTTTTCTCTGGGCCCCTCCCCAATCGGACCGGGAGTGACATGTTTAGCCGCATGTTATCCTTGAATTGCTGGCTGTCTGAGTGGTGTCCACAAAATGAGGTGGGCTTCATAGATAATTGGTAAAGCTTCTGGGGAAAACCTGGTCTTGTTAGGAGAGACGGCATCCATCCCACTTTGGATGGAGCAGCTCTCATTTCTAGAAATCTGGCCAATTTTCTTAAATCCTCCAAACCGTGACTATCCAGGGTTGGGACCAGGAAGCAGAGTTGTAGTCTTACACACCTCTCTGCAGCTTCTCTCCCCCTGCCATCCCCTCATTACCCCATCCCCGTAGAGACGGTGCCTGCTCCCAGACTACCAATAACCAGCAAAAATCTATTTAAGCATAAAAATTCAAAAAGAAAAAATAATATAGCACCTTCAACTGCACCACAGACTAAAACAGTTAAATGTGGTCTATTAAACATTAGGTCTCTCTCTTCTAAGTCCCTGTTAGTAAATGATATAATAATTGATCAACATATTGATTTATTCTGCCTTACAGAAACCTGGTTACAGCAGGATGAATATGTTAGTTTAAATGAGTCAACACCCCCGAGTCACACTAACTGCCAGAACGCTTGTAGCACGGGCCGAGGCGGAGGATTAGCAGCAATCTTCCATTCCAGCTTATTAATTAATCAAAAACCCAGACAGAGCTTTAATTCATTTGAAAGCTTGACTCTTAGTCTTGTCCATCCAAATTGGAAGTCCCAAAAACCAGTTTTATTTGTTATTATCTATCGTCCACCTGGTCGTTACTGTGAGTTTCTCTGTGAATTTTCAGACCTTTTTTCTGACTTAGTGCTTAGCTCAGATAAGATAATTATAGTGGGCGATTTTAACATCCACACAGATGCTGAGAATGACAGCCTCAACACTGCATTTAATCTATTATTAGACTCAATTGGCTTTGCTCAAAATGTAAATGAGTCCACCCACCACTTTAATCATATCTTAGATCTTGTTCTGACTTATGGTATGGAAATTGAAGACTTAACAGTATTCCCTGAAAACTCCCTTCTGTCTGATCATTTCTTAATAACATTTACATTTACTCTGATGGACTACCCAGCAGTGGGGAATAAGTTTCATTACACTAGAAGTCTTTCAGAAAGTGCTGTAACTAGGTTTAAGGATATGATTCCTTCTTTATGTTCTCTAATGCCATATACCAACACAGTGCAGAGTAGCTACCTAAACTCTGTAAGTGAGATAGAGTATCTCGTCAATAGTTTTACATCCTCATTGAAGACAACTTTGGATGCTGTAGCTCCTCTGAAAAAGAGAGCTTTAAATCAGAAGTACTTGACTCCGTGGTATAACTCACAAACTCGCAGCTTAAAGCAGATAACCCGTAAGTTGGAGAGGAAATGGCGTCTCACTAATTTAGAAGATCTTCACTTAGCCTGGAAAAAGAGTCTGTTGCTCTACAAAAAAGCCCTCCGTAAAGCTAGGACGGTTTTTCCGTAATTATTGTATGGCCTTGCCTTACAATATAAAGCGCCTTGGGGCAACTGTTTGTTGTGATTTGGTGCTATATAAATAAAACTGATTGAATTGATTGAAATTGATTGATTATCCATGGGGGACGTGCTAGTATAATATATGTCATGCAAAGATAAATCAGATAAAGAACTCTTTTTTGTATTGTCTGTTGTTTGTCCATGAGAAAAAGCAGGGGGAATCAGTGCATACAGGGTTGGGGACAACAAAGCAGAAGCAAATGTAAAACTCAGCCTGGGCAAGGAGATTATGCTCCCTAGAGACCTGGGTTCCTGTCTTACCCATAAAGCATTACTTCTCCCCCTGATCTCTCACCTCAATTTCAACATCTAGAAACAGATATGTTCCATTTGAATAATTCACTATCCATTTTTCTTCCTGCCTTTGCCCTTTGTAGTCTCCTATATTCCTTCGTTTGTAGCTTCATTTCTTTTTTTCCCCATCTCTACATTGATCTAAAAACAGATCTCTGTAATGTCGGCGCTAATTACGCATCGTGTCACTCGCACTCCTTGCAGGAATTTTTACATAACTCATTCAGAAAAGTGTATTTTTAGTTCTGGATTGTACAGCTTTTTTGCACTTCGGTGCTACTCAGTGTAGTATAAAACTCGACTGTTTGCACACAGTCTCTCAACCACATGTGCACAGCGATACAATAAGTTACAGCAGCGCAACACTACCCGAAGGTCTTTTCTGCCATCATTCTTCAAAAGTGACCAAGCCGGCACTCGTAAAAAAGACAAGTCTGCAAGAAAAATTAGATTTCATTCTTATTTGGTACTTTCACCGTGCTATTTGATGGCACAGCCTGGGAACAATCCAGGCCTAATGTCATACAGGAACTGTGTAATGAGACAGAGAGGGATGGCGAGAAGAGGATTCGGTAACCTAAGCAGCATGCGATACTCACAACAAAGCAGGGTCCGGCTGACGTCTTCAGACATTCTTCCAGGAGCTTCATTCGGAGTCGCTGCAGCTCTGGACTGTCCCATTCCTCTGGGTCCACGCCCCAGTACAGATCCACCACCTGAACACACAAATACAGAGTTACGTCACAGCAATAAGGCAGCATGCAAGCCTGGCGTATGGTTGTGCTCCTCGCGGATCATCTCTAACCTTCTCCTTGTGCAAACAGAAAGTAGAATCTGGCTCTCTGGGGAACATGTTTCAAACAGAGTAAACAGCACAGCCGCCTTCGCGGTAATGAAATGAGCAAATGATGCATTTCTTCTTAAAATTTGCTTTTGAAAATTAGCACTTCAAGAAATTAGAGTGTGCACAACAGCCTGATTTTACAACACGTTCAAAGACAAATACCCATGTCAGGAAAATCCAGGACTTTATTGTTTACCAAGAGCTATTTCAAAATAAGAGCCAGTTAAATTACCCAATATCCCAAGACATTTCAGGCGCCATATAATTTGGACAGAATGCATTGTTAACCACAACCCTAATTACCATCTCCAAATATACATCATATCTGTGTAAAGCAAGAAATATTTACAGTATATCTAATTACAGTGTCTTTTATCAGTGCTCTTGGGTGGCTGTTGCAATTAATTATGCAAATCTCCACCTCCACATACAAGTATTAGTATGTGTTGTTATATTTGTTTTACAATACACACATTCTGAAGAGGACATGTGCATGATACTGTATTCTTAGGCCATAGCTGTTAGAAACATACAAAAAAGCGGATATTAAAAGACAGGTGCAGACACACCTGATTCTCCATCAGGTGAATAATTTGTGTGATTTACAGAGAGAAATGAAGCTGTAGTGTAACAAAAGGTTGACTTATGAGCTTCCTGTTTTAATATATAATGCACAAAACAGTACAAATGTGTTGTATCTTTAAATTAAGTGTGTTATCGAGGGTCTTGTTTGTACAGAAAAATGACTGACATCATCCACCGCCAGCAGGGAAGAGTGAAGGATCACCAAAACAACACGGACGGGTGCGACGAAGATGATGGTGAGGAAATGCCTCGCTGAAATGGCAGCAATCCCGCCCACCGGTGGGGTGTGAAAGCTCACAACCCTTCAGCCAGGGTCGTGACATATGACCCTGCTGTCTGGGGTGTCGGTTGCCTTCTCTATATCCGTTTCTCCTCGTCTACTTGCCTTTGGGATGGGCAAAAAGATGAAACGGGCTGCTGTCATCTTCACGCTCTGATGCCCACCAGATTGGCGAGTTTAAATGAGTTTCACCTGGCAAAATGACAGGCACATCCGCAATGACAGGCAGCCCTGTAATGCCGGCCAGCGTTGGCTCCAAGACCGCCGGAGTTGACTTTGACAAGCGGGGAGAATATTTGCCTGTGCAATTATGGGTAAGAAGGAAAGCTGGAGAGTCGGAGCGCCGGCTCGGCTCATCCGCCTGATTGTTGTGCAGCTGTGAGCAGCTGTATCCCTGCAGATGGAGGCAGATGTCAACCAGCTGCAGATTTTGCATTAAATTGTTTCCACCACAAAGCTTTAGATGATTTTCCAGCAGGCTGGTAAAAACGCATGTCAGCACAAAGTTCTACAAATGGAAAACAGTCCCCAGACACATACTACGCTTCTTTCAGTCACGTCACGTTTTTTTTTTTTCCTTAAACAGTGATGTGAACACACTGCTTCACAACATAAACATTGCCTGGGGGCTGAAAACTGGGATTTGGGGGTGCTATTCTTGCAAAGGGTATCTTTTCAGTTGGCGGCACTGGGCCTATTGCTTCTGCTTCAGCTATGAAAGCTGCCTGAGTTGAGCTGGGCCTCTCTAGCTAGCTCAAATATTTTAATTGTATTTTAGTTACAAATTAATTGTAGTTAAATGCTCCTTCTTGCTTCTTAAAAGTCTTTCATTTTTATTTTTGAACAGACAACCTCCGGTCCTGAAAAAGTAAGCCAACACCAAAGTGCCAAATCTTCCAGTTTCCTTTTATGTCCAGGCTGCAAAATCTAGTCAATCCACATGCTAAAATCTCCAAATTTGCATCAGAAATATACATGTTTTCAACCTGTTTGGTCTTTATGGCAACTGCACCTGGAGGGAGGGCGGTATATTTAAGATAGTTTAAGATATTATTAGCCACAGAATTGTGAATAAATAGGAGTGTGATGACTTTCAAGTGTGCCAACAGGTCCATGCAGCCACCTGCTAGCACTAGCTACTAGGTGCTATGTCTTCTCAGAGCATTTTATTGTAAATATTTGAGATAATATGGCTTGCATTACAGTTAATTGTACTAACAAGTCATTTAAGATGTCAGTGCTCCAGTATTTCTGTTGAGTAAAACTTTAGTATAATTTCATTTGTATTTAGCACCGCTAGTGCAAATTAATTTGTACCCAAGCCACCTGCAAAAACCACCGCCCAGTCCACAAAGAAATTATCTAATCAAACACCTGTGCCAAGTTAGCATGTTTGGAAAGAATGAGACGGGGTGTGTTTGGGTGTCATTGTTCACACTGGTCTTGTCCAACCTTTTTACCCAGCCTTTAAAAAAAAAAAAATTGTCCAATAGAAAATGCATGGATCTCGCGGTTGCCAACACTTACTTGGCGTTAATGAAATCTCAGTACTTGCAGAGTAGTTTCCACCCTCATGTAGGATTTATACTATGACTGAGCCCAATATGACCATTTTATTAAATGTTGTACTTTCAGCAAATTTGCTTATATTTCTCATTTTTGTTGAAAACAACCCCAAATCCATCTTAAATAATCAATTATTCACAGTTTTCCCTGTCTTTACCAAACGCTATTACTTTGAAAAACCTTCCGTTCAGTCGTGCTTGCATAATAAGCGCCCCTCATCGTGGTCTATTGTGCAGAACTACTTCACACATCAGTCACCGTGTATCAGTGTCACTAATCTACTTCCAACAAGCGGGTGTGTGGGAAACTCGAATCGGCCGAGTGTTGTCAAGGACCGGAGGGAGGAGGGATGAAGTGAGATCTGCGCCCCCGATTAAAACAGGTTTCCACTGGGTTCCAGCTGGTGATTGAGAGGATGCACAGTAATTAAAAGCTAAATGAAGACATTAGTCATATCTGCTCGCCATTTACTTGTGCAGGGAGGATATACTGATTTAATTTAGCCCATCACCCACTGCTGTGGAAGGAAGGGCAGATGTATATGAGAGCAAAGGCAAAAATGTCTGTCCAAAGGATGCAAGGATGTATTGAAAACAGAGCCCCACCGATATGGATTTTGTAATGGCTGATATTAATACCGGTATTAGGGAGTGAAATTATTATTATTTTTTAAAATGATGATATCGGATATCTGCAAATATGTAAAACTATTTATTTTTTGCTAACATTTGCAAAATCTATGCATAAGCATTTGCATAAAATAGAGTTCTTGTCTATTTTGGTGCCACCTAGCTGGCAACATAGTGACTACTTGTTTTTTTGTTGCCATTCTGATTGAAAATACATGGCATCTGGTTGCTTTGCCACTGTTTCTTATAGCAAATGCAACCAAGGGGTGATGAGGTCCCAGCCATGCTTGACAGTAGTACTATCGGACCACCCTCTTCTGGACAAATTATGTAATAACACCATTTCCAACAGCCAATGTGTTTTTCTGCATTGCGTATTTAGTATCAGCTAAAATAAAGCTGATACTGATATGTTCCTGAAATGCTGATATCGGCTTGTATTATCAGCCAGCTGACATATCGGTCGGGCTCGAGTTGAAAAGGTTAAAATAAAAAGGCTTTTCATGTCATAATGAAGGTGACAGTTAAACAGACTAGACTCCTTTGGGACTGGATTTGGCTGAAACTCATTTTCTTTGTCTTTTCACCCCGTTCTCTCCTTTTCTTTCTCAACTTTGAAATTTCTCTTTCTTCCTTCCCCAAAATGATGGTAGCGGGGGTGCTGCCACTTACATAAGAGCTGAAGTAGCTTCATCTAAGCAGCTTTTTGCTGCCCTTGGAAGGCATTTGACTGTGGCGGGTCAAGTGTAGGAGAAGCTTGTTTTTTTCTCCCCCATTTATCGAATGTTAGACTGTTATTGGGATTATGCCCAGGATGGGCAGGGGTGGTGGCCAAGTGGTTTGTGTGCTTGGTTTCAGTATGGAAGGTTCCTGGTTCAAACCTCACCCCTGCCACATTTCTCCATGTAATGTGTTAGTGTTGCCAGATATGAACACTCAGAATCTCAATTTCAGTTTAACTTTATTGGCATCCGAGCTAACTAAAGTGTAACCTGGGGTGGTGCAATAATATCCATGCACCCTATTGTCATACCAACCGGTGAAGACTCAGAAACTGAACGGTCACTCTGGATGCATTTGTCGGAATTCTACAGATGGGAGTATAAATGAAGTCCAACTCGATCTTTGATCATTTGTGCCAAATATCTATATCTTTCCTGTTGACGTGTGCCTCTTCTGCATTCTGCAGACTGAACGCAGTGAACAATTGTCTCGGAACAAGAATGTGACTGGAGACGGTGGCCTGCTGCCAAGGAATGGAAGAAACACTGTACAAGAAAAATGAGAAACACATAGAGTCTTACGCCAGCCGGGGAAACTGATAGAAGAGCCGCGAATATGCAAGGTTTGAGAAACACTTTATCATTTAAAAATCTTTTCCTTTTCACATCACAGCTATCAGTTTGTCAAAAACCACATCTGTTTTATTTAAAAACAGAAAATAATTCAAAGAAATTACATTTTATTTGTGGTTCCCGTCTGTCTATTCTCGAAAGAATTGGCAATTTTTTTTTTTTTTTACGAAAAGGCAAATTGACAGCTTTAATTACCTTCCTAGATAAAACGTCTGTGACTTATGTTGTGGAAATCCGCTTTTGGACTCCTGATTTCTCTGGGAGACAAGACTACTTAGACACGCCCACAGGGTTTGCAGGAGCTAGAGTGACTAAGTGCACCAATGGATCCTCTCAGACATCGGAAAATTTATCATCATCCAAATATCTCGCATTGTTTCACCTTTTGATGTTGTTCCAACCTCATTAGAATCAAATCTACTTATAAACACTGATAATACTCCCTAGATACTCATACCTTAAACAATTTCAGTAAGTCTTCTGTAGAAGGTGGATGGATTATCACGCTATGCTACGGCTGTTTTTGTGCCATAAAATGGACATAATATTGTCCATCCATCCATCCATCCATCCATCCATCCATCCATCCATCCATCCATCCATCCATCCATCCATCCATCCATCCATCCATCCATCCATCCATCCATCCATCCATCCATTTTCTATACCCGCTTACTGTACTTAAGGGCGTTGGGGGTGCTGGAGCCTATCTGAGCTGTCATAGGGTCAAGAGTTGGGGTACACCCTGGACAAGACGGCAGTCTATCGTAGGGCCACATACAGACAGACAAACACAACCACACCTACGGTCAATTTACAGTTTCCAATTCACCTAACTTGCATGTCTTTGTAAGTGGGAGGAAGCTGGAACACCCGGTGGGAACCCACACAAACGTGGGGAGAGCATGCAAACTCCACACAGATAGGACCAGGTGGGAAGTGATCCCAGGACCTTCTTGCTGTGAGTCAACAGTGCTAACAGCTACACCACTGTGCTGCCATTGATCAACATGGGCAGCCATATTTGTTTTTTTTTTGTTGGGTTTACCCATGACATCATTGGGGATTCCCCTGATTTTTTTTTTTACTCCCCACACAGGAACAAGTTGGGGCTATATTTGAATTCAGCATCATTTATAAAACGAGCTGCAAACACGAACCTAATACGGCATTCTTTCTTGTTCATTATAATATACCATGTTAATTTAAATTGATGCAATTTTCTATCATGGAGTGACACATTAGTAAAAACAATTTGGAATACCAGCACAGTACCAGAATAAAAAGTGATGCTGCAATATGCAGTAAACTCTTGACTGAATGACATATATTTGCTAAATAACCAATAAGACTCACATAAAATAGTCTGACACAGACTTTAAAGCTCAAAGAAACACAAGGTATAAAATCTCATCTGTGCCAGATTATCTTGCATACGCTGATTCCAGTTTGACCCTGGATCTGTTGATTTGTTAAAGAAGTGCATATGCAAATGTGTGATGAAAAAAAAAATGACAGGAAAAGTAGAAACCCATAAAGGAAAAAATAGTAGAAATTAAAGAGTCAGAGTCTGATGCCCCCAGGTGGTGTATGCTGACTGAATGAGGACGTGGCCCTCGGCCTGTGAGCTGGATTTGTGTCCCCCTTATCCTCTGTGTATACCTCTCTCCATCCTCTTAAGGAGACACAGTGGATGGAAACTGAGTCAAGCGATGAGGGAACGCTGAGAACTGGGTTTCATCAGCTTGGCATATGTGTGTCAGCGAGCGCCAGCGGATGTGAGACATATGGAGTGTAAAAAAGGGGAGGGATTGCACAAAAATTACAAGTCACAGCAAAAAAAAAAAAAGGAATTGCAACAGCACTGCAATAACTCCATGCACGCATAAGATACTTCCAGTGACATATGTTTTTTTTTAAAAAGATGAGATTCCAGTTCCTCCTCATTATGGTTGAGAAGGCGGATCAGAGTGTACGGCTGGAGGACGAGGAGTGGCGGGGAAGAAGAAGGGGGAGGGAGTCAGTGAGTCATAGTATTAATTCGCGGGCCTTCTGCATAATCATTTTGGCGCACGCTTCGTCATAGCCAGCTGAATCACCAGACAGACACGTGGCCACAGATAGTGAAGCCAAAACGTCTCTGCCAAGCTTTTCTAACATTAGCTCGCACCTCTCCAGCACACAAAGGCATCTTTGAGTAACAGGATTTTTTTTTTTTGTTCATGCTTTGATTCGTTGGGTCTTCTTTGGCTTTGATCCTTTGATCTGATGTAAGAGCTTGACCGATTGCCAGCAATCTGTTAATTCTACAAGTCTACATACGTGTTGTTGATACCTGGTTGTCAAGGCAATGATAAATGCATGATATATACTAGAAAAGTTGCCTATATAATGCATGATGTGGGGATGTAGCTACAAGATAAATGAAAGAAAGGAAGAGGCCATGTGGTATCAAGGTCCTTGCTTCCCAGCATGTTTTCCAGAGCTAGACCACCACCAGACTTTATTGTCACGTTCGCAATGCACATTTATGCAAATACAAATGAAAATGCATCACAGAGGACAAGAGTCCAATTACGTGTACACTGGTTGTAGATAAATTTAGTTGAAAATCTCACACTCAACGTTGGGTGTTGATGGAAAAACATCGGGTGGTGTTCACCCTCTGCACAGTGACTGTCGCTATCTGTTGGTTCACTACATGCATGACCGCTGCAGACATTGGTGAATGCATGACTAACTGTAACTATGGTGTTTTATAACTGCCATTGCATATCACACTTTCATGCATTTCCACTTTGAACTCACAACAGA
Organism: Thalassophryne amazonica; assembly: GCF_902500255.1. Lineage (NCBI taxonomy): Eukaryota > Metazoa > Chordata > Actinopteri > Batrachoidiformes > Batrachoididae > Thalassophryne > Thalassophryne amazonica. The sequence goes on along the minus strand of NC_047125.1, from coordinate 12,681,870 downwards.
GGATTCTTGGAGATCCAAATTTTCACTCTCAAAAAACATTTTACATTACAGTTATATGACTTGCTTGTCATACCACCATTGAGTGGGTACAGGCAATATGGTATCACAGTATTTTTTTTCTCTAATGGTATTGTTATCTGCTAATATAAGCAACAGGTTGTTCATAGGTTCTTGAAATGGAGTAATATCTCCACCTGGTGGAGATTTACCATTAATACAGGTACAATAGAGTTTCAGCAAGAACGCGGGTTTTTCATTATATATCATTTAATAATGCTGCTAATATGTTCACTGAAACCTGAAGAAACTAGATGCCCAAAAAGTTTTGTCTTTTAATGGACCCTATTTTTCAGAGAACAGAGTTGCACATATAAAAAAAAATGCCTCTTGAAGAGGCAAAAAAAGATACAAAAGTACACAATTTTCTCTATTATCAACTCTTTAATTTTGGATTTTTATGCATTGTAGTATAATTTTTATTATAGGTATTTATTATTTTATTATTGGAGTTTAATTTGTTTAGTGCTTTGATTCCGGTGAAAGTCCTATATAAATAGTTAACATTATTATTGTGAATAACAAATGTATGATTTTTCAGTATATAAGTCGCACCTGAGTATAAGTTGCAGGGCCTCCCACACTAGTAAAAAAATGTGACTTATACTTAGAAAAATACAATATTTTATTTTGGGAACCACTTTGTGTATAAAGCTATAAACCACAACATAAATGTTGGTGTTACTGTCGTCGGTGTTGCTGTTGTTATAGCAGTAGTACATCGAGGGCTTTTATTATGAAAGGTCAGGGCAGGAGGTGTATCTGTTTCTCTTTGCATGAAGATATGTTGTAAAAGTGTCATCAATGTGTTCACAACAATCTGTGTCTTTATTTGGTATCCTGTTGTAAGTATCAGCAAAGCTGTAACCCTCAGTTCAACAACCTTTTTTCTCTACAATTTCCTCAGCTTTAGCAGATGACCCAAGTTCACTTTCACAGTCGCTTTTCACTCTGGGTTAACTCCCTTTCTTCCTTGCTGTCTTTTACGCCAACTTTCACAGAGTGACGTCACTCACATCTCCATGCAGCTAGAGTACTGACGGGGACTAGAAGGAGAGAGCATATCTCACCCATATTGGCCTCTCTTCATTGGCTTCCTGTTAATTCTAGAATAGAATTTAAAATTCTTCTTCTTACTTATAAGGTTTTGAATAATCAGGTCCCATCTTATCTTAGGGACCTCGTAGTACCATATCACCCCAATAGAGCGCTTCGCTCTCAGACTGCAGGCTTACTTGTAGTTCCTAGGGTTTGTAAGAGTAGAATGGGAGGCAGAGCCTTCAGCTTTCAGGCTCCTCTCCTGTGGAACCAGCTCCCAATTCAGATCAGGGAGACAGACACCCTCTCTGCTTTTAAGATTAGGCTTAAAACTTTCCTTTTTGCTAAAGCTTATAGTTAGGGCTGGATCAGGTGACCCTGAACCATCCCTTAGTTATGCTGCTATAGATGTAGACTGCTGGGGGGTTCCCATGATGCACTGTTTCTTTCTCTTTTTGCTCTGTATGCACCACTCTGCATTTAATCATTAGTGATCGATCTCTGCTCCCCTCCACAGCATGTCTTTTTCCTGGTTCTCTCCCTCAGCCCCAACCAGTCCCAGCAGAAGACTGCCCCTCCCTGAGCCTGGTTCTGCTGGAGGTTTCTTCCTGTTAAAAGGGAGTTTTTCCTTCCCACTGTAGCCAAGTGCTTGCTCACAGGGGGTCGTTTTGACCGTTGGGGTTTTACATAATTATTGTATGGCCTTGCCTTACAATATAAAGCGCCTTGGGGCAACTGTTTGTTGTGATTTGGCGCTATATAAAAAAATGGATTGATTGATTGATTGATCACTGACTCAAATCTACAAAACCGAACCGATACGTTGAAGCAGCCATTCAATTTATGTGGAAAACTATCTACCCTGTGTTCCTATTGGTGATTTTTTTAAAACCTTTTAATTGATGGGTTTTGAGTTGTACCATTTTATCATAATTCTGTAAAAGAAGTCTGAAAAGGGATTCGAACTGCTCAAATGAACGGCCAGTCCTGAAAACAAATTTAAAATCCTTCCTCACAAAGAGATTAATTTCAGAACATCCCATTAAGTGTTCAAATAATAATTTCTGCGCCTTTGTGTTTTGTGGTGCAGCATGAAATCAGAGGATCAGCTTCCAAAACCCCGTTGACGTCTGAGACAATCCGGGGGGGTCACACGCAGCTCATCAAAAGCAAAGCTCCACAAATCCTTCCTGGAACAATCTTCCTGACTCCAGGGCTGTCCTGGATTTGTTGCGCAAACAAATCTCCGATAGGAATCTCCGTGTTTACACAGGCACTGATTTGCAATGCAAATGACAGTGATCAGTGGGCAGCGCAAGCAGACGGCAACAAAAGGGAGGAAGCCCGAGTGTCATGCTGCCTTATCCACAGTTAGATTTATGCCAGGCTTCACCAGAGAACGTCTTATCGCTGGCCTGCTGTCTACTAAGAGGCACAGGGGACCCTTTGAGGCACTGACGGCTAACTGCAGTGCATAATGTACAGTTGGAGGGGCAGAACAGTCTGTAGTAGTGAATCTACTGTGCTGAGAATTATAGCTATAAATCAGGTAGAATTCAGTCAAATACCTGGAATTCAATGCCGTAGTTCTCCCTGCAGAAGTCTCGTAGTTTGGGGTAGACATGTTCTTTCAATGCGTTTCTCTCAGCCTCCGTGTCTGGAAATGAAAGGAAAAGGTCACTTCAGGGAGTTCTTGCTGATTTCCCTAAAACTTTTCTGTGCACTTCACACCAACAGCAGAATTATCAGAGATGTTGTTCTACACAACAGTGCGGAAGCTCACACAAATCACACAACTGTGGTAGGATTGTGGCAGGACCACTGTGAGTATGTCACAAACTGTCTTTCCCTCCAAAATCAATGCGACAGTTGCCAACAGTAATTGAGCGGATTTTGAACACGTTCAGGATTTGTGCTATGACTGATTTTCAGACCGCCACACAATGCAGACACCCATTTTCTTGCCAAAAGTTGCACAGGACTGTGGTAGGATTGTTGCAGGACTGTCGTATGGTATGCCATAAAGGTATGTTGTAAAACTTCCTTTCCTTACAAAATCATTGTGACAGTCGCGGATAGTCCCATGTTTTTATGTAGCCCCGTTACAAAAAATGCCCCCTTTTCATTACATGTTTTTTTTTTTTTTTGCTATTTTGCTATTTATAATCCTCTCACTTCTCCTACCTCTAACCATAACCATAGGGTAAGTGTCTACTCTCCCCTAACCCTAACCATAACCCCCCAGACCCCCATTCACCCCACATTTTGCACCCCATCACAAAATAAATTCATGTCCGTCACGAAACGCTCCCCATTTTTGTGCCTCCATCACGAATCCATAGATGAATGTACTTTTTGTAATGTTGCCGTGAACTGGCATGAGACTGGGTTGCACTGACCATATTTTGAATGATCTGGATTTGCTGTGTAACTGATTTTCAGCCAGCCACACAATGCTGACACCCATTTTTCTGACAAAAGTGGCGTGACTGTGGTAGGATTATGGCAGGACTGTAGTGCCTATGTTCTAAAACTGTCTTTCCATCCGAAATCATTGTGATAGTCACTGACAGTCAATGAGCATATTTTGAACATGTTCAGCCTACACTTTGTAACTAATTTTCAGCCCGTCTCACAGTGCCGACACCCATTGTTTTCCTGCAAAAGTGGCACATGACTGGTAGGATTGTGGCAGGACTGTTGTGTGCATTTTGTAAAACTCTCTTTCCCTCCAAAATCATTGTGATACTCACCGACAGTCAACGAGCATCTTTTAAACATGTTCTCCCTGCTGTTTTTCAGCCCACCACACAATGCCGACACCCGTTTTTTCTGCAAAAATGGTAGAAAAATGGAGAGGAGAACCTGCAAGATTTCATCTTGAATCTGTGACAGGGTGGTCGTATCCTTCCGGCGTGATTAGACCCTAAGACGACCCACCGTCAACTGTGTCTGGTCCAATCCATTCTACTGTGGTAAAGTTCAGAAAACATGGATATTCTGATTTCGGTCCATATTGACTAATTGACCAGATTTATCCAATCTGGCAAAGGCTGTGAACACGTTGGACGTTATAGAGTGGATGTCCACAGCTTGCTGTTTTCCACTTTCCTCATCTTTTGCTGTGTTTCATGTTACGATAATGTCTTTGGTCAGGCCCGTCAACAGCCCGTCAGCCGTTAAACATGCCATCCCAACCATAAGCAGGGGAGTCGACAAAATCAGTTTGATGTAGCTTTCACTCATCTATCTTTAGTAAGGCTTCAGGCCGCGAGCGACCATGCAGCTGCCCACAGCCACCCAAAGAAAATGTCAAATCAAACACGAGTAGCTATGATAGCACGCAAGTAAAATAAACGTTAATGACAAGACAGTACGGCGTACCGTACGCTAAAGTGGCATAGGTGACTGCACAAATGTGTGAATTCAGTGGTGTGTTTCACTGAGAGTTGCTTGTATGTGGTTGTGATTTGACAGAATATGTTGTTTTTGTTGCACTGCACTGATTATGGCAAGATGCCTGTTTTTTCCCCCCAGTGGGAAGATGATGAGTTATGACAGCCTGACGCATATATGTGCATGTGCACCCACATGCACAGGAACAAAGACTTGATGTTTTCATTCCCTTTCTCACTCTTTCTCTCCATCCCTCCCATCAATTATTGACTCATTTTACTTCAGCGATGCAGACAACTAATCTAAATACGTTGGTTTTTTTTGTCTTCTCCCTCAGTTCATTCTCCCTCTTCTGCCCTTGTCCTTTGGGAAACTTGTGGTAACCAATGGAGAAATATAGCCCCATTTTGTGTTCTCATTGTCTTTTACCTCCTCTTGTGGAATCCTAAAGTACTCCCAGTGTGAAACTGCATGGCAAAGAAGGCCCATAGGTAACACCTAGACAGGTGCCAAACGGATATTACTGTAACTGTTATGAATTGCTTTTATCCAAACAGTTGATTGCTTTCAAAATTCAAAAATACATGTGCACAGTAATCTGCTCAATTTAACATTTATATACCGGTTGAGCCTCCTACAGGCCTGCTAAAGGCTGACCGATATATCAGTTGACCGATAAGATCAGCCAATATAAGGCTTTCACCAACATATCAGTATTGCTGTTATTTTTTACCAGTATGAAAACTTTTATTTTACCAAATAAACAATGCAGAAAAATACAATGGCTGTTGAAATGGTATAATTCCGTAATCTGTCCAGCAAAGGGCACGCCAACGACATTGTTTACAATACTGTCATGCATGGCTAGGACCCCATCACCTCTTGGTCATGTTAGCTACATGAGACAGAAGGAGAGTGACCAGCTGCCATTTATTTTTGATCACAGTGGTCTATTTACAGTGACAAGACACAAGCGGTCACCATGCTACCAGCTACACGGCCCAAAATGAACAAGCACTCTCTTTTATGCAAATGCTGTGATGCAACATGGCAACTGCTAATCCTAGGCAAAACAATAATTCCCTCGAATCACGAGGCATTCTGAAGCCAGTTGGGAAATATAATCCATCCAGTGTGTTCCGGTTCTTCCCCGTGGCCCCCTTCCAGTTGGACATGCCTGGAAGACCTTCCTAGGGAGACTACTGGAGGTCGTCCTCACCCATTGTGTGGAAATGGATGTGAAGAAGCAGCGGCTCTACTCTGAGTCCCTCCCAGATAGTTACTTTTCAACCCTGTCCGGGAATGTAAGCCCAGATTCCCAACCGAGGAATCTCAATTCCACTGCTTGTATCCACAAGCTTATTCTTTTGGTCACTGCCCAAAGTTCATGACCAAAGGTGAGGACAGGAGTGTAAATCGCCTGGTAAATTGAGAGCCTCAACTTCTGTCTTAGCAAATTCACCATGATGGTTCAGTACAGCATCCATAAAACATTAGACACCGCCCCAGTCCATCTATTAGCCTCGCACTCCAACTTACTTCCACTTGTGAACAAGACCTCAAGATACTTAAACTTCTCCACCTGGGACAATAAATCTCCCCTGACTCAAAGGGGACAATCCACCATTTTCCGATAGCGGACCATGGTCTCAGATTTGGATGTGCTGACTCTTATCCCAGTTGCTTCACACTTGGGCTTTTGCTAACAAATTTGTTAAAATCCTTGTTAGTAAGCCAAACATTAGCAACACAACTACACAATGCAAGATGCTTTTATGTCATACTTTGAAATATCACTTTTTTCAACAAACTTTGTAGCTACAACTCATCATCAACGACTTGATTTTTTGATACACAACAGATTATGTATTTCACTGGATCTCTGGATAAAATGCATCAAATTATTTCACAGAGAACTTTAGTCAAAATGACGGTTGTTGAACTGGCGCACCCCTACAAAAACACAGAACCAAAACTCTCTAAAATGATGCATCCCGACAGCATTTCAGCAGCTACTTTATTCCTCTAGACTGTGGTCAACTGCCCTCTCCGAGTCTCATCAATAAGGCTCTGACAAAGCAATCAATCTGCTCTCATCAGCTCCGGCAGCTGACATTCGTATTTGGTATGCACAAGTGCTTAGTGAGCTCTGATTAACGGAGAGAAAGATGGATCATGTAGGATTGGCGAGCTGGCGTACATTTCATGCATCCGGCCCAGATTAAAAAGTGAAATTTATGATGGCCATAAAAACCATAGATTTACATGAACGCATAACTAAAGTACAGGCATAAATATGCAACAACCCCCCCCCCCCCCCCCCAAAAAAAAAACAAAAAAAAACAAACAAAACACTGACAGCACTGATAGACACGGGTCTTAGAAATGCAGTACTAACCCCTGGCACTGATTCTCTAATCTGAATGCAACTCACTTCCAAATGCAACACATCGAGATAAATATTATTTCCATTCGTCATAAATTACCTGTATTAGGAGAACATACAATGTCATCAGAGTGTGTGTAAAATATCATTACGCACCAAATTTGGCAAGCCCAATGAGGACTCCTGCAACATCCATTTGTGGAACTGAATGATCTGAGATCACCAGGTGAAAGAAGGAACAATCCAGTTGGAAAACATTGCAATGTGATAGTGACACTATGTTGTTTTCAGACTAGGGTCATAAAACAACAACAACAAGAAATGCATCAATACCAACATTGCTGTCTTTGGCTTCTCTGCTAGTAATTTAAATGAAAACTGGATAAAGACCCGGCTTTTCATAGCCCATTGTAGAGTCAAAAAGAGCCAGTTGCATTGTAACATTACTGTTGGTAATAAAAATGAAAGCTGGCCAAAGAAAAAAGTCACCGATCTGTGTTAGACATGACGAAATTGCAAGTGTCTTGTTTATGGGTTTGGTGTCGAAGCCGTGACTTCCAGGTCTGATAACATTTTAAAAATAGTGTATTTTTTTTTTTTTGGACTACCTATATAAAGTATACTCCAAAATATATGTAATAAACCTTAAAGTTGTGTTACCGTATTTTTGTTTTGTGCAACATCAGACAACTTATAATTGTTGTCACTGATGTCACTGTTTGTACTGTTCTAATCTCTGATTTTTTTAAACAAACACAGACATGTAAGCCTTGAAGTACTGGTCAATAATCTACAGAACATTGTCTTTCAGGGTTTTTCTGCAGCAGTGAATTAAATCCTCAAAGTCAGTTGCATTAACTAACTCAAATTTGGTGGCAGTGCAAACACTGCGCAATACTGGAATCAATCCATTTTAGCAAGTGGAACTGGCCCATATCCAAAGTCCAGTGCAGTGGAGGACTTCCAGAAGAATCCAGAGGTGACTGCTTGAAGATGTTGGACCATATCGGAAGTACTGTTTAAACTAGATTACAGAAATATAGCATTAAATTTTTTACAACACTTACAGATGGGGTGGTGGTTGTCACAGCCAGTTGCAATTCATTTTTTTTATAAATGTATTTATGTACAAATTGTATTCGCAATTAATTTAGAATCTCATCCAGAAAATAATATAGAGAAAATACGGCAACTAATTTAAATGTGTCCATTGGAGAACCACTGGCGAAGGTTCTCGCGCACGCGCCCAAATCTCATATATGGATAATCATCACAGCAAGCATCATGTAAATTTGTCAAAAAAAAAAAAGTCACGATCATCAAAAGTTTCAATCTAAAATGCCATATGCTGAAGCAAACACAATGGGCAAAAAAAAAAAAAAAAAAAAATCGAAGACTGCATGACCTTGAAGATGCTGTGTAAATCAGCTGTCCATGAAGGCCAGATGTTCCTGCATTGTTGCAGTCATACAGACCTGCAGGTTATGCTGCAACCACCGAGATGGAATGAAGAAAATCTGTCGGGTACCACTGGAGGCTGTTGTGTTGCCATCTGCAGGCTGCACACTTGATGTTAAGCATCAAGAAGACACCAGTAGAAGACGATTCTACAGGGCTGATGTAACCATAAAAGCGATGTTATGCTACCCGACAGAAACATACTCCGATGTGTTCAAGTGTCAGCAGCTGTAAATAAACATCTGCACGACTTTACTCGTCCTTTCAAAACAACAAAATAGAATTGCAGGCTTGCACGTGCATGGATACAAATATGATGGCGTATCCCTTTAAATACCCAGGCAGTGAGGAGATAGTACAAGGGCAGCTGCTGAATTTGCCAGAGTGACATCCGGGAGTAGAAACTGCTCTGCAGTGATGTTGAAAACTCAGCGAGAGGTCAACAAGAGCTCCTGTCAGACTGCTCACACTGAGCTTTTATTCCTTCTGTGCAGAAGAAGGCGCTTGAAGATGGAAATACACCTGCTGTCATATGTATCATGCATGTTATTGCAGCAGATAAGCGAATATTTACAGAAGAATCCTTCATATGGTGATGCAAGCACCAAATTTCACATAGACATTACTCTTTTCCACTTGAATTTTCAATAGGCAGCCAGGTAGGGGTCATTTGAAGAATTACACAGGGGTCAAAAATTAAAAATGCTCCAGTCATATTGAAAGGTATTCCATATTATTTGTCTGATCATAGAGATTTCAAAAAGGTATAGTTTAGACCAGACCTGGGCAAACTGCGGCCCGGGGGCCACATGCGGCCCTTTGCATGTCTCTGTCCGGCCCTCATGAGGTCTGTGATTATTATTACATATATTAAAAATGTCAAGCTTGTGTGTTGCAAATCATTAGAGAGGTTTATTTAGGTATATTTAAATATTTACATATTATTACAATAATAAAAATGACCTATAAAAGGTGTTAAATAGGTAATGTTTTGTAAAAATTTGTAATGGGAGACAGCCGAGTTATCGATGGTGTGGCCCTTGGACATAATTCAGGTTCCCTATGTGGCCCCTTGTAAAAATTAATTCCCCACCCCTGGTTTAGACTATCTATAACTGAATTCTATGGGGTTATGGGGTAAAAACAGCAACAATGGTGAGAAAGGCCGATTTCAGTTTGTACAGGGGTCAAAAGTTAAAGTTGCTCCAGTTTTGGTAAAAAGTGATGCAAATTATTGGTTGAGCAAATAGAGTATTAAAAAGGAATAGTTTGCACTGTCTGCCATGCTTAATTATCATATTACAGGGTAACATATGTTATGTGCCATTGAATCCAATGGATGGTGCCATTGTTTGACCTTTACCTTGGACACCAAACATTCAGCACGGTCAAAACTATTCCATTCATTAATTCTATTAGCTCAACTGTATCATCACGGGGCTGCAACATGGAGACCCCATGAGGGGGTCTGCTCCCATACAGATATGAAGGGGTCATTCTAAACTCATAAAAACATTGTTACAGGTTACTAATACCATAAATATATATATATATATATATATATATATATATATAAAACAAACCCAACATGACATCACACTTTATAAAGTGTGATGTCATGTTGGGTTTGTTGATGTCTTTATAGAAAAGACTCTTCCAGGTCTTTTCTGGAGTGGCACTGAAGCCCAAAATTAGCCTATGTTCCAACAAACCCATTAATGGGTAAAGAGGTGGAGCATGTTTGATACAGTGCATGACCTGGTCAAGATGAATTAAGCCTGAACATGCCCCCATCTTAGAATTACAGAACAAGCTAAGCTAACTGGCTAACCTTGGATTGGCTGTTTATTAAATCATATTTTTGGGGACTGGGTGATAGTTTTCGTAAGAGTTTGCTCGGGTGTGGGCATAAAAAATTATGACCCGCTTATTTCCTCAGTAATCACAGATTAACTGAACCTAATGTCATCAAGCTCCTGATACCTGTAATGCATTAGCATACATTAAATCACACAAAAATTTCCCTCAATGGAAATCCTGGAGCGCAGATGTCTGATGATTTGTTAGGATGATTACCCTCATACAGAGCCATATTATTGCAGATATTTGTAGTAAAATGATCAGAAAAGATAAACAGCGGCCTCTGTGCTAACAGCTCAGCGGCACCACACTAGCTTTAACTCAAAGTGACCACACCCTGAATTATGCATAACTTTATGGCTTAAAATGTCTTAAACTAAGGAGTTAGATAGAAATTCACTCCCCGCCCCTTACAGCTGTCATGGAGGTGCAACTCTGTATTTCTGCTCTAAATTTGGACATTTTAACATGGGCTTCTATGGGAACCTCCCACATAATGTAGGTTTAAAAGGGCACAGCTGCAAAACGTGCTCAGAAAAGAGGCAAAATAAATAGAAGCAGAGGGAATATTTTAGTAAAATGTAATTAGTGTTCTCAGCGGAGATATACTATCTCCGTAATGATGATGATGATGCGCGTTGGACCAATAAGGCTTCCTGCTTTTGTCATCTTTAAAGAGCATAAGCGATATCTCGCCTACAGATCGCTGCCCAAGCCCCCGAGGTGAGCCACGCCAAAGCAACGTAATGGAGTCGTCTTGATGTGGTTATAGGGATCTGCATGGACACACACACACTGAAAGATGAGGCGGGCCGCGTCATGCACAAAGAGGTCGAGACAAAAACACAGAAATAAATCACGTTAGCCTCTCTGGCCTGCTGCTGCAGTCTGGCAAGAACAGATAGCAGCGGGGTTTTTAATTGATCAGCCGAACCAAGAATGTGAGTGATTCATTAACAATATGGGAAGAGGATCTGAATCCGTTGCATTTCCTTGCGTTTTGGCACACACTTTGGAATACCTTCCAACATGCTCTATATCAGCGGCAGCACTCACGAGCCACTTTTTCCGAATCCTCAAAAAGACTCTGAGATTTATTTGAACTGTTCAGAGTTGCGCAAATAAAGACAGCACAGCCGAGATGCTTTAAAGCTGGTTTGCGGTGAAGATTATTACAGTTGGAATGTGCAACAACCAACACGGTGACTTGGGAGCATTTAAAACTCAATGCAGACCAAAGAACGCAAGCGGAGATGTCAAGTATTACAACCCCACTACTAATGAGTTAAAAATAAATTCAATTAAATGTTATTTCAAACAGATTATGCCAACAGGTGATTGCAATCATGAGTATCAACGAAAGGTTCAGTATTTTGGTGCCAAAGTAAGGAGAGGATCTCCAGTATGCCAACAAATATGTGAGATAATTACTGAAATGTTTATAAATGATGTTCCTCCAAGAAAGATTGGAAGGCATTTGCACATTTCTCGCTCTACAGTGCAAAATATGCATCATTAAACGATTCGAGGAATCTAGAGGAATTTATGTTCCCAAAGCGCAAGGGTATAAGCTTAAGTTGAACACCTGTGATCTCTGATCCTTCAGACAGCACTAGAGCCCGACCTATATGGATTTTTTGAGGCCGATGCCGATAACGATATTTGGATGAAAAAAAAATGCTGATAATCGATAAATCGGCTGATTTGCCGATAGCCGCTAAATAGGCCGATCAGCTGAATGTTTCAACCTCTTAGCAGTAAATGAAAGTTTTACGTCGGCCGACGCAATGAAGCACATCTGACACATTACTACATCAAATGAGTTAATCAAACTGAGTTGAACTGAAACGGGAGAAATGTGGGGTGAATGTATTTGCAAAGTTATTACAAACAACATCCTTATAAACTTACTTGTATGCTTTGGTCAGCCGATCAGTGCAGTGTGACGGTGAACTATGGGGGCCGGTGTTGAACACATTTCAGCAGGGGTGTAAGCAGCTCTCAGTTGAATGGAGTCAGAGCTCCATCTACTGGACAAACGGTGCAAGGACATTTTACATTGCCGACACAAACATTATTTCAGTAACTGTTCTGTTTATGAGAAATTCTATTGGCAAAATTTCAGCCGATAGTGAATACTTTGAAAAGGGCTTATATCAGCTGATAATATTGGCTGGCTGATGTATCGATCGGGCTCTAGAAGGCACTACAAGAATTGTCATTCATCAATAGCTGATATAACCGCATGGGAAAAGGGCTACTTTGGAAAACATTTGTGAGGCACGAAAAAATATGGAGTTAGGTTCACAAAAGCCACTCAAGTCTTTCCTGTGCAAAAATAGAAGCCTTATGTTAACCTTGTCCAGAAGGAGCATCACGTTTACTGGGTTTGGGGGCATCTGGGTTGGACAATCGCAGAGTGGAAACATGTATTGTGATCAGTTAATACTAATATTCCAGATATTTTTTTGGAAGACATGCCATGATGTGCTCCGGGCTAAAGACAAAAGACCATCCAGACTGTTATCATCATCAGTCCAAACATCAGCGTCTGTCATAGTATGAGGTTGTGTCAGTGTCATTAGCAAAGGTGATTTATACTTTTGTGATGGAAGAGTTAATGTAGAAAAGCACATCACAATTTTTGAGCAACTTCAAGATGACATCTTTTCCAGGGATTAGGAAGCACTGCATTTTTTCTTTTTTCCCCTTATTCTCCCAACATTTTTTTTCTGATTTGCGGTTGTAGAAATACCAAAACTGTGAAACATAATTTTAAAGTTTTCGAATTTTATCATTTCTCAATATTTCTTAGATGACAGTCCAGCTGTACCTTGATTCCCTGAAAAAGGCCTGATTATACTTTTGCTAAGAATGCCTGCCTGTATTTTTACTTATTTATCTTGACTTTTTATTCCAAAGTGGTTCTTAGAAGCCAGCAGTCGGTAAGAAGCTCCTTAACGTCTGCTGTCCATGGTGCTGATTTCACACTAAGCACATACTGACCTGTGTGAAGTTGCATATTAAAGAACAGAAACTATAATCCATAAATGTTACATATGTGAGGATTCATCAGGATGAGCTTTTACAATGTACACAGCCAAGAGTTGGAGCTGTCAGCTGACTTTATAATACAGTGAGTGTTTCTCACTGAAAGTTAACGTGCTGATTGCTGAACTTTTTCCACAAGTTTATTTTATTTTATTTTTGCATATGACTGACTGAAAAGGTAATGACTGCTGAATTTTTTGGAAGTGTATGGCTGACCACCCCCCCCCCCTCAAAAAAAATTGATTTTGTTTTGATGCATATGAAAACTTACTGATTTCTGTTTTTTTTTAAAAACGTTTTGACTGACTGACTTGACTGACTGAAACCTTACTGAATTCTAAATTTTGTTGGATGCGTATGACTCACTGAAAACGTACTGATTTCTGAATTTGTTTTGATGCGTATGACTGAAAACTTACTGATTTCTGATTTTTATTTTTGGATGCATATGACTCACTGAAAACTTACTAATTTCTGAATGGTTTTGGATGCATTAGACTGAAAACATACTGATTTCTAAATTTTGTTGGATGCGTATGACTCACTGAAAACTTACTGATTTCTGATTTTTTTTTTGGATGCGTATGACTCACTGAAAACTTACTGATTTCTGAATTTTTTTGGAGGCGTTTGACTGACTGAAAACTTACTGAATTCTAAATTTTGTTGGATGCGTATGACTCACTGAAAACGTACTGATTTTTTTTTTTTTTTTGGATGCGTATGACTCACTGAAAACGTACTGATTTTTTTTTTTTTTTTTTTGGATGCGTATGACTCACTGAAAACTTACTGATTTCTGATTTTTTTTTTTTTTTTGGATGCGTATGAGTCACTGAAAACGTACTGATTTCTGATTTTTATTTTTGGATGCATATGACTTACTGAAAACTTACTAATTTCTGAATGGTTTTGGATGCATTAGACTGAAAACTTACTGATTTCTAAATTTTGTTGGATGCGTATGACTCACTGAAAACTTACTGATTTCTGAATGGTTTTGGATGCATTTGACTGAAAACTTACTGAATTCTAAATTTTGTTGGATGCGTATGACTCACTGAAAACTTACTGATTTCTGATTTTTTTTTTGGATGTGTATGAGTCACTGAAAACGTACTGATTTCTGATTTTTTTTTTTTTGGATGCGTATGACTCACTGAAAACTTACTGATTTCTGATTTTTTTTTTTTTTGGATGCGTATGACTCACTGAAAACGTACTGATTTTTTTTTTTTTTTTTTTTGGATGCGTATGACTCACTGAAAACTTACTGATTTCTGATTTTTTTTTTTTTTGGATGTGTATGAGTCACTGAAAACGTACTGATTTCTGATTTTTATTTTTGGATGCATATGACTTACTGAAAACTTACTAATTTCTGAATGGTTTTGGATGCATTAGACTGAAAACTTACTGATTTCTAAATTTTGTTGGATGCGTATGACTCACTGAAAACTTACTGATTTCTGAATGGTTTTGGATGCATTTGACTGAAAACTTACTGAATTCTAAATTTTGTTGGATGCGTATGACTCACTGAAAACTTACTGATTTCTGATTTTTTTTTTTGGATGCGTATGAGTCACTGAAAACTTACTGATTTCTGATTTTTTTTTTTTTTGGATGTGTATGAGTCACTGAAAACTTACTGATTTCTGATTTTTTTTTTTTTTGATGCGTATGAGTCACTGAAAACTTACTGATTTCTGTTTTTTTTTTTTTTTTTGGATGCGTATGAGTCACTGAAAACTTACTGATTTCTGTTTTTTTTTTTTTTTGGATGTATATGACTCACTGAAAACTTATTGAATTCTAAATTTTGTATTAATTTGGGAAAGTTTATTGACTTTCTATGCACATGTGGTTTAAATACTGTTGTTTTTTTTTAAGAAGTACATAGGTAGCCTTCTTTTGCGAACGTGGACAAATAACCACAATCATCGGGCACACCTTGGTCATCTTATGTTCTAAGTTTTTTAAAAGGCAGGGTTGATTTTGCTTTCTAGGACAGCAAAGGTGTGCAAGTGTAAAAAGGTTTCATCACCTCATAAAGATTACTCGCAATTGCAACCCCCCCCCCCCAAAAAAAAATATCTACAGCTGTTTGCAGCATAAAATCAAACAGAGAAGTTGTTGAAACCTGGCGTGCCCTCTTTCTTTCTCGCCCTCTCCCTTGCAGCCTACTCCACTTTTCCAGCCTTGTTTACTCCAGTTTTACTGAGCCTATTTTTACCCACTTGCCCGGAGGGTGTATTCAAATCCAAAGCTGCCACTGGGTGTCTCTCTCAAGACCCAGCTGTCTCGCTCACACCACGCATGCCGCATCAAAGCCAGTGTGTGCGTTGGCTGCCTTTTTTTCCCAATATATCTTGCACCAGTTTGTTTTGTACGTGACATTTTCCAAGTCATTCTCCATGCAAATGTGAGCACAGGTCCTTACCGTCAGGGTTGGCACAGATGAAGACGCGGACGCTGCGGCCGGAGGGCACGTGGTGCAGTGGCAAGGCGAGGATGTTGCCGCTGAGAGCCGCTCTCCGCAGCGCTGACTCCCGCGGGCAGGGCTGCCTGTTGCCCGCTCCCGACGGCCACATGGGGGTTGACTTCCAGCGTGGCTGTACGCACACCAACATTACAAAAAGAAAAAAGGGGGCACGTTAGGGTCGAGCACGCAGGGACGGGCACCTATTGGTGTGCAGATTCCCCTGATCCATCCACATGCATGGGGCGTTAAAGCAAACAGAGGCGTTTACCACCAAAAATCTGCCCGTTCAGATTAATCAATTCATCATGTGTCCTATCAAATGCCTTCAAAGAAGTTTTTATATCAACCTTTTACAGCTGCGGTTGAAACTTCAAGCTAATATTGCAAAAGTCCCACAATGAATGACCAAACGTTTAAATTCTCCCGCTGTGACATATGTCACAGAGGTCCATGTCTTGACTCTTGCTTGTTCAGTGAGGCAGCTTGAAGTGGTCTAAAATGAAAACATGCCCCCTCTCCTAAACAAGAGAGGGCATGGCTAGCAGCAACTCCTCTCTATTTAAAGCAACAGGCAATAAAACAAATGGGTGTTTTGTTTTTCCCCAAAACCATGGCTTTTTTCCCCAGAATCCGTCTCCTCTGTGTCTTTGGATAAGTTTTACTTTAAAATGTTTTTGCTGAAAGGGTACGCAATATGACCCCTTTAAAATGCCAGGAAGGTGCCTTCAAGATGCTTATGTTTTGCGGTGACAAGCAGTCCAAAAATATTACTTTGGGCTTTGACAACCATTTAAAGCAGGTTTTTCTGATATTTACTAAATTTAAACCAGTTTACTTTTGGTTTAGCATCAGCTGAAACCAACTATCAGCTCTGAAACCACTTTTAAAAAGTCATAAATGCACTTTATCCTATGTAGAACAGTTTCAAAGCAGATTATCTCAGTTCAAAACAGATTAAATGCAGTTAAAGACATTCTGTTGTTGGCTAAATAAAGTACAAAAAAGTTGAATTTTGTTTAAAATGCATTTACAGTAATTGGGGAATAGTTAATAAATTAGAAAATATGCCAAATCCTTTAATTTGATAAGTAAACATCTGGTATTTTTCTTCAGTGAATAACTTAATCGATTATCTTTTTGCTGATCAGCTTGTCATTAAAGCTGTTTTAGAATTATTCTTTGTTAGACCTCGACTGATATATCGTTGGATGATAATATGAAACAGTACCTTCACAAACATATCAGCATTGGTGTTATTTTTGCCGCTATGAAAACTTTTATTTTGCTAAATAATGCAGAAAAACAGTTCGGTTGTTGGAAATTGTATAAATATGTAGTTTGTCCAGCGGAGGGTCCTCTGACAGCATTCTATAGAATGCTGTCAAGCATGGCTGGGACCCCCGTTGCCCTTTGGTCACATTAGCTGCAAGAGACAGAGACAAAGCGACCAGCTGACACTCATTTTCAATCAGAATGGGCATTTTACAGCGACAAAGACAAGCGGTCACTAAGCCGCCAGCTTGGCGAGAAGCCTATTTTATGCAAACTCTTGAGCGGTGCAACACTGACTGCCAATCCCAGCCCAGTCTCACGTTTTTATCATGCCCCTGTCACGAAAAGTGCCTGATTTTCATGGCATGTTTTTTAATTTTGCTATATATAATCCTCCCCTCTAACCATAACCACAGCGTAAGTGTCTACCCTCCCCTAACCTGAACCATAACTCCCCAGACCCCCCCATCAACCCATGCTTCATGCCCCCATCACGAAAAGCACCCCATTTTTGTGCCCCCATAACAAACCCATTGATTAATGCACTTTTCATAATGCTGCCACGAACTGCCATGAGACTGGGTTGGACAATCCTCGTTAAGTCAGTTGGTGTTGGTTATATTTAGAGTTATGTACAATAAAGTTCATGTTTAAACTTTTAAATCATCGAGCCTCTTTGTCAGAAAGGTTTGATATGAAAATGTTTGGAATTGTTGCCTTTTTTGTACAGATCAGCAGCTATACAAGTATCATTCTTTTTTTTTTTAAATCACAAATACTGGTAGCGGTATCGGTCGCCCAAAAAATATATGTACATTGGTGTGACTCCAATCTTTATTCTTTTATGCAGGATGTACCCCTGGGTTAGGTGCCCGCCAGCTGCTGTGCTCCTAACGCCCATGCTTCGCAAGCACACACACACACATACACACACACGCACACAAGTTCAGAATGGATCTGCCAAATCTTGTGCAAACAACACAGGAATGCCAGTATATATAATAATAGGATATTACGCACAGCCTACTACCGCCACGGTGCATGCGTAATGTGTATACATGTCCTCGGACGCATTCATGAATTTTCATGCCACTGTGGGACAAAACAGACAAACAGAACGAGACGAGACAAAAAAAAGTCGAGTAAGGCAAGCATCAGCCGCGTTCCCACCCCAGAGAAGATGCTTGTAAAGGCGAATAACCGCTAAGAAAGGTTATTCCGCTTGGAGCAGATGGCAGCACGCTGGTTTTCCCACAGTTGATCTATCCTGAAATCTTTGTTTCATTAGAAGGAAAACCGCGAGAGAAGGGGTGAAGGAAAAAAGAGGGAGAAGTTTGGTAGTCCGCCACAGAACTCTACATCAAAGAGTCAGAGAACCATCCACAGGGAGGACCGGTGATGCTGGAGATCGGGGACAACAACAGAGGACACTTCTTGTTGCTCACGTTCATGCGCTTCATTTCGGAAATATCCAGTTTTTGGGTTGAAAACGAAAAAAAAAGGAAAAAAAAATAGTAATAGGAGGAGGGGGCGTTTAAAAATGCCGTGTCCGCGGAAGGACGCCGGCAGACGGAGAGACGGACGCCGCGTGTCGGAGAGCTGCCCTCGGCATCCTGCTGCCTCCGCGAGCGGACTGACTGAGCTTCTGGAAAAACTGGAAGCGGCGCGCGGCGCGCCCCTTTCAAAATAAAAGTCCGCGCGCGCGCACACACGCAAGAAATGCATAAAAGACATCCTAAAAGCTAAAAACTACGACAGCGTTTTAGGGCCACATAGAGTTTTTAATATTACGAGAAAAAAGTCGTAATATTACGAGAATAAAGTCGTAATTATACGAGAATAAAGTCGTAATATTACGAGAATAAAGTAATATAAGTATAACTAAAGTAATATAATATTTGGACTTTTTTCTCGTAATATTACAACTTTTTTTCCTCATAATATCACGACTTTATTCTCGTAATATTACGACTTTATTCTCGAAGTAAATAAATAAATAAATAAATAAAAATTCAATGTGGACCTAAAACTCCATCGTAAAAAACCCACATGCCTTTAAAAAATAACTAAATAAATCCATCTGCTTTACAAACTACATTTAATTATATTTATTTAATAAAAAAAACACCACAAGCAGCCACTAATCTCAACAGTATACGTATATATTATATCTGCATATGAATTAGTTTTCTGCGGCATTCAGAGCTTTACTCACTTGGAGAAGGGAAAACGCGGTGCTTTTATGTTGAAACCCCAATGTGCTTCCGCTTTCTCTGCTTCTTTCTGTCTGCCTTGACGGAGCTTAATGAAGCCTCTCTCTTCTTCCCTCTCTGCTTGGTCCCTAAATATAATTACAAAAAACCGCAAAGTCAGCAGTGTCGTACTAAATTGTGTGACCCATCACATCCTCTAACCTAACTTGGATAAAAAAAAAAAAAAAAAAAAAAAAGCTACAGTTTTCGAAAAAAGCCACGGTTTTCGAAAAACAGCTTGAAATCAGCAGGAATCACAAAATGTGGAAATGAAGGTTCTTTTAATAATAAAGTTCAGCATCAGTGTTTTGATTGCTTTTCTGAAACAATTGGTTCATTCAGTGATTCAACAAAACAATGAATATTTTTCTAAAGCAATCATTTAATTTGATATTTCAAGTGCTTCAAAGCAGTGAACATTTCTTAAGATCTTTCTGAGTGTTACAAAGCAATTAATCATTTTTTTTCTGAACCAATGAATCGCAGCTGTTCACTTGATGCCATCATGATGTTTCGATCATTTTGAAGCTCCACTTTAAGTGTTTTGAAACAAAATATTTTTCTCCAGCAGTGGTTTAATTTGATGTTTTGAGATATTCAAAACACTAAGTCATTTGCTGAAACTATTGGTTCTTTTGCTTTTTTGAGTGTTTTGAAACAATGAATCATTTTCTGAAACATTGAATCACCACTTAACTTGAGGTCACATCATAGTGTTGCAATCATTTTGAAACTGAATAATTTTCTGAAGCAGTTGTCTTCATTGATGTGATGAAGCATTTTGAAACAATATTTCATTTTCTGATGCAATTGGTTCATTTCATTAAAAAACCCCTTGTTTTGCCATTTCAACACTTTCATATTCTATAAATGAAATAACTGAAATATTTTGTATTTAAACATGAACATCTATTCTGCCAGCTACAGTTGTAGTTGTGCTAAAAACATTATATGATGTGACAAAGTATGCACCCAGTATGCTAACGTGAATAGCCTTTCACTGTCAAGTTGACCTCAGCTTCTATGATGCGAGAAAATATATGCAAAAAAAAAATTGAAGGGCAGAATGAAAATAGTAACATTATGGTGCAAAATATTAATGTGGTATTACTACTTTAAAGACATACTAAATGCGTAATGTGCTAAGCTACTGGTCTGTTAGCGCTGTCAAGTGGTAGCGCATCCAAAAACCTACTAGACAATTTGTATTAAAATGCAACTGCTACCTTCAGCGTCAACTTTACTACTTTGTTGTCATCCTTGAATCACTTTGAATGAACAAAATACAATTTTAATGATGTAAAACCTACTTCTTCTAAATGAATGCTACACAAGGCAATGCTAATGCTAATTTCTGAGGTCCTGTGACGGACGGTACATCACGTTGATTTACTTGTCGGACTGCAAATGTGTCTTTTTGCAGTCGGCTGTGAGCTTTCATCCAGCTGCAGTGGCAGCACAGAGGAGAGGGAGGAGGAAAATGACAAAGAGGAGGGTTTGGAATGAATTGCTTTTTCGATAAATGTACCTCTGCTCTGCAGCCTCTGGTTATTCACGCTGGAAGTTTAAGTGCATTGGATTTGTACTAAACGGAATTGATTACGGTGCTGTTCTTCTGAGGGGAAATGCTGAACCATATATTTTTCTCCCCCTCCGACTCTGAATGTTTAGCGGGTAGCAGGCATTTCCCAGAACCTGATGAACAGCGTCTGTCACCAAAAAACCTTTCTTTGGTTGTGATGCATTGAAGCTTTGACTTTTTCCAAAAGAAAATGCATCCAAATCTTTGAATATTTCAAGTCAGAAAACTCACTTTTTCTCCAGTAGCTCTGATAGTTTTACATCTTGCTGTGCTAAATGTTGCTACACTAATAGAGTAGCTGTTTCTAGGCTTTTACAAACACAACATACCCTGAAAAATGAAGCGAGTATAAGTAGCATTTTTTTTTATTTTTAACTGTTTTGGCAAGTCCTGGGACTTATACTCCAGTGTGACTTATATGCAGAAAAACCATGGTTTCATTATCAATATTATTAACTACAGTTCTTGCTGAAATTCTATTGCACGTGCATTAATGCAAATATCCACCAGGTGGAGATATTGCTCTATTTCAAGAACCTTGAGTACAGGTTTCTGTGGGACACTGCGACAAACCTGTTGATTATAGTGGTCAGTAATGAGAATTGTTACTTATATAGGACTTTCCTGGGAATCAGAGCTCTAAACAAAACAAACTCAAATAATACAATAATAATACAAACAACTTTGCACAAAAATCCAACACAAAAGAGCTAATGCAGAAAATGTGTGACTTATATGGTCTTTCATCTTCAGTGGGCATATTTTGACAAGTTGTGCCTTATATTCTAAATTCTAATCCAATTACATTTTTTCCGCAAATGTGATTGGTTAATCATGTGAGATTTCAGACTGTATAATATCGAGGTAACCGTGGCAAAATATTTGACCGTTTCACATTTGGATGTATTACTCCGCACCCTGACCGGCCGCGCGCTGCTACACAGATATCAATAATGGTGCAAACGTATAACCAGCATGAACATCCACAAATCAAATCAGACACAACAGGGTTATTCCCTAAAAATATGGTACTATTATCGTGTAGGTCATGATATTAAAATGGAATGCAATCAGGATAAATGGATTAAAGTCTAAATAATATTGATGCACAACATCAATACAAAAAATTGATTGCTTATGTAATGCACACTTGGACACAAATGGATTGTTGTTCTTCTGCAAGCAGACTTTTAGAATTGTGGGGGATTATATTGTAATTTGTCTATAGGAGGAGGGCTGTCATGTTTGAGGGCACTCTGAATGTCATAGAGAGGAGTCATAGTGCACTGGTTGATGGACTCAGTAATAGTTGACAAACCTTCTGTGGTCTAGTGACCCTCACTCTGCTTCCAGAGAAATCAAAGCTCTTTGTTCTTTCACTTTGTGGAGGAAAAAGTGCAGTTTGTTCCTGATAGAAACCTCTGCTGTACTGTCACGTTGGGCTGTCTACTTTGAGCTGCATTATAAGGCTGATTCTCCGAGTTGGATTGTGGACATCTCCATGGCAGGTTTCTTGTGGCTGATTCCCCAGTCAACTGTCAACCACAAGAAGTTGGTGAGAGCTCTGGGACCCAGAGCTCTCACCAACATCTCAGAGGCTGTGGACCACCTGGTTGTGGCAGATTGATTGTTCCTTTTCAGAAGTAGGATGGACCGGTAGTGACAGTGCTACCAAGGTGGTTTCCATCCAGGTCCTGGGGAGGATTCATGGTGTCGACACAACGCCAATGCATGCTCCAAAACTTGACAAGAACATAAAGTTTATCTAAATCTAAATGAATATTATAATAAATTCTTGAAATCTCACTGAAAATAATGCAAACTGAAAGCAATACTGAATGTTTTGTAAATAACTGGATGGCTTGTAGTGCTCTTGTCAGCCTTGCAGTTGATTGAAGGGCTCTGCAGGCTCGTCCGAACCATGTAGTGACTAGAGATAAATCTAGCGACTTTTTCTTGGTGTTAGTGGAGAGTTTTGGAGATTCTGATGGGAGTAAGATTCTACTTAATATTATTAAATAGAGTTCTTTCAAAAATTCTATTGCAATATCTCCACTGGGTGGAGATATTGCTCCATTTCAAGAACCTTGAGTACAGGTTGCTGTGGGACATGGCAACAAACCTATCGAAACATATTTAGGGTCTTTTCTTTTCTTTTTTTTGGATTAAAGGCTGGTAGCACAATACAAATTGTCTGAAAAGACTAGGTTGGAAAACTTGACCTGACCCAACAAAAAAAAAAAAGTTTTTTTTTTTTTTTTTTTTGGTAGGTAAATATACCTGAAAATGCACCAGAATGGATCTGAGATTTTATTTTTTTCTGGGGCCCTGGCCAAACATTTTCAGGGTTTTTTTCTCCCCATGGTCCATTTTCATCACTGTATCACTGACCTGGCTTTACTTTATATATATATATATATATATATATATATATATATATATATATATATATATATATATATATATATATATATATATATATATATATAAACAACTGAGATAATGGCAGGTCGAGGTGCAAAATTTGGCTGTATGGAGAAAGCTGGTCAGAAACCCTGACCTCCACATAAACGCAGGAAAAGGCAAAAAAAAAAAAAAAAAAAAAAAAAAGCTGCCCAATTTTGTGCACAGTATTGAGAAAATAATTACACACAAAACCAGTCAGCATCACAGAGCCTGCATTTATTGTGATTAAAATTATATTAACATGTATGATTTTTCACAGGTTTCATTGTAAATAATTGTATCACAAATATGATCAACCCTGATTATTATTATTGTTTGTATTATTTGCATTTGTTAATTGTGGTTATTATAAGTAGTTCCAGTCATTGCAATGGAAAGAGAGAGAAGAAAAAATACTATATATTGTGGCAACATTTTACTGTGCATGAAATGCAATTTGTTGCCACTTTTTAATCCATTCTACTTAAAGCACTTATTGTTGGCGATAGTTGTGGTTCGAGGCTCTTTAATTAAGATTTACTTTAGTTTATGAGAGCACCATGCTTCAGTGAGAAAGGCTGGTTTGGTGTGCCGGCTGTCTGTACACACACTTATCTCATGACCACAAATTAATCAAAACTTGGAAACAAATGATGTCTTGTGTGCACACAATAACATTGTGAGTGTTTGGTATATATATATATATATATATATATATATATATATATATATATATATATATATATATATATACACACACACACACACACACACACACACACAGATAGCTGTCTCTGTCCTAGGCTGAGTCGCTAGAGTATCCTTTGGCTGACAAGGGAGTGAGGCATATTATATATATATATATATATATATATATATATATATATATATATAGAGAGAGAGAGAGAGAGAGAGAGAGAGAGAGAGAGAGAGAGAGAGAGAGAGAGACAAATTATATTTGCTAAATATATAGTGCTAAATTATAAAAATATTTAATCATAATTAATATATATTTAAATCCGCAAGCCAAGATATTATTATTATTATTATTATTTTTAATTAAGTCAACATATTTTTTTGGTCTCATCACCCACTTTGTGCAGGACTGCAATAGTAAAACTAGGGCACTCAGAGCACTCCCATCCAGTAGATGGCAGTGTTCATGGCAGTGTGAATACTAATTGCCACACATTCGCTATACGTGCTGAATCACACTTAAACAGAATTTTCAGTTTTCAAATGGCCCTTTTTTTTTTTACAAATGAAAATAATGACATATTTAGAAATACAGATTTATTTGTAAAAAACAAAAAAACAAAAAAAAAAAACAATACACACATTACAGTAACTTGTGTGTTGGTTTTTACATATAAATTAACTGACCAACCACTGATGACAGGGAGCTCATTTTCCCATAATGCCTTTTGGTGAAAACAATGTGTACACAATTTCTGCTTTTGAATCTACAGAGTACACAAAAGAACATTTGTGAAAAAAAAATCCTTCATTAAAAATGGACAAAATAAGAAGAACACAGCAGAGATCTTTAATGAAACAAGACCAGACGTGTGTTCTTTCTCGAACAGGAAAAAAAAAGCTCATTTTGGGTTTCTTGGCACCTAATATGAATAATTAGGCAAGTTTCTGATTTCTTGATTTCCATTTCAAGCTCATGAATATGTGCCAAATTATTTATGTAAAGCAGATTAACTTTAGTGGGAAAATTCCACACGATCACTTGTCTTTAAAAGAGCAGCTCTTACAGCATCGAAGGAGACGCCTGAAACCGATGCAGCAGCCGCTCGCGCATGAGATGTTTTTTGATCAATTCATTTGTCCTCCTCCGCGTTTCCTCCAGACAATGTTGACATTCACACATCCGATAACGTCGCTCTCATAACGAAACCCAGGAGACCCGGAGTGCGACAATAAAAACACAACAATGCCGGTTTAGCGAGAATAAGACATAATCCCGCTATCAACCGAGGCAGGTTTCCAAAAGTTTTCACACGCCGTCCTCGTCTTTCACCAAACAAACCGCGGGATTAAGAGGTGTCAGGCGACCTCACGCCCCCACATGGTGTCAGAGTAAATACAAACAGCAAGTGTCAGCCACACCAGTTGTGAGAACAGGTGCAACAAAGACATTGTGTTGCAGAAATGTGCACATGAAATTCACCAACACTCACAGGATCTAATATTGGATTAAATAAACACTCAAAATATGAAAATGATTGCATAGTTTTAAAGGGTTAACTGTTGAGGTATTAATCAGTGGTTTTAATTACTAGTTTTACTCCCGTGTTTGAAAAAAACTAAATAAATAAAAAATCCAGCACGATTTAGTCGCACTGTTACACAGTTTATTAAAATTTGTTTAAGTAAGTTCTTCACCTGTTTCTTTTGTTGGCTTGATGGGATTGCAAAGAACAAAAAAGATAACTCTGTTACAAAAATGAACACAGAAAATTGCAAAGTTTAAAAAGTTGGGTCTGAAGTGGATTCATAAAAAAGGGGTGGAGCCTGGAAATTTTTTATTTTTTTTTTAAATGGCATGAATGTGGAAAGCACATTGTCATATATTTTTATTGGTTCTCTCCTAAAAATAAAAGAATAAAAACAAACAAAAAAAAAAGCACAATAATGATAAAGTCCATGGTATCCAGCATGGTAGCCGTAGCCAGTAAGCCAGTAGCAAGCAGTATTTCTGGTATTTATATTTGTATTTACATTTTTGCAAATTGTTTTTAACTTCTCCTTTTGATACTCTGTGTGCTTCTTACCCTGTGTGCTGCTATACAATGCTGATGGATCCTCAATGCTGATGGAGCCTCAAATTTCGCTGAGGGAGTCTTCCCAAGGGATTAATAAAGTTCTATCTAATCTAAAGTTTTTGTTTTTTTTTTGTTTTTGTTTTTTTTACAAAACACACTTATGGATTATTGCAAATTGATTTAAAGGAGGCCCTTAACATTATTTTAAAAATTGGAAAACTATGTTTAATACCAGTTTTTAACCATTTTCAATTTTTAATAGCAATATATTTTTTAAAACAAAACCTGCTGAAAATATTTAGCCCAAATGACATTTTTGGTGCTTTCTAGAAACGTCAAACATTTTTAAATATCCACTATATATATATATATATATATATATATATATATATATATATATATATATATATATATATATATATATATATATATATATACACACACACACATATATATATAAACTGACTCGGTCAATCATAGTGTGGCAGCTGGAACTTGTAGACTGGCTCCAAGAAATGTTCAAACAGGATTGTTTCTCCACCAATTTCCTGAACCAAACTCATAGTGAGAAAAATTTATACTATTTGGAGATTATTTATACTGTATCTTTAAACAGTGCTGGAGGGTGTCTTTAACATTTTGTGCAAGGACATTTTTCTCAAAACATTGTTCAATTCAATTCAATTCAATTCAATTTTATTTATATAGCGCCAAATCACAACAAACAGTTGCCCCAAGGCGCTTTATATTGTAAGGCAAGGCCATACAATAATTACGTAAAAACCCCAACGGTCAAAACGACCCCCTGTGAGCAAGCACTTGGCGACAGTGGGAAGGAAAAACTCCCTTTTAACAGGAAGAAACCTCCAGCAGAACCAGGCTCAGGGAGGGGCAGTCTTCTGCTGGGACTGGTTGGGGCTGAGGGAGATTCAAACCTAGGTCTACTTATTGGCAGGTCAGCTCCTTATCCACTCAGCTACCTGCTCTGTAACTGAGATGGGTGATATCCAAAAATCACCTCAGGGAAGGCTTGTATCAGATATATTTCCGTCGTGTTGGGAAAACAGATTATTTACTTGCAAATAAATAGTCGTCAGTCTTGTCAATCACCCTGGATCCAATGATTCTGCTCCGAGATTCCCAAACATGTATTTGCTGTTAATCTTCTGCAATGAGAGTTTATTCACTGTTGCGATGTGGAAAAAAAAAGTTGTTAATGTTCCAGCTGCTTGATTACGTAGCAGCTGTAGCTTCACAAGCAGCATGGCAGCAGCTCTAATTGGGCCTGGTTCTCAGTAGTAGTTCCAGCTGTCTGAAAGTATACAAGTCCAGTAAAGCTGGAATTTGTGTCGTGTGGGTGAGACGGATCGAGGAACGTCTAGATTTCACTTTACTGAGATGTTATCCTCTGCAGACTAAAAGATGTCTTTTCTCTGTCTGGTGTTTCTTTGATCACTCGAAAAATAAAACGTGTAGACGTCACGTGTTCGGAGCAGTTAAGAGTCTTGGAGCAATACCATGTTTGATCCACACGACACAGGAAATGGAAGCGCAGTGCGTCGGCAAAACAAAGGTGGCGTCAGTACCATAGAACAGAGTTGACGTTTGATTCTTCTAACCTTCATGTTTAGCCACACATCTTGTAAAAATTTCCAGAATTTCTCCCGTTGAAGAGGTTCGTTTGACTTTTAGAGAGATTGCTCAAAAACGTTTCAGCTGATCCTTGTGAAACTTGGTGGAACGATGAATAGTATGAACAGGAAGGAGCCATTAACGTTTGATGCTGATGTGGAGTCTGAATATGAACTTTTTTGATGTTAGGACACACAAAAGTCTGAATGAAAAATTTTTTTTTCAACCTGCATTTCTCAAACCAGCCAATAAGTCGCCAATCTCAGACTCTCTTGAGTCCCGTTGATGTTTTGTTGACTTCGGGCACCACTATGTTGTGATGCACTGTCATGGGTGGGGAGATCCTACAATGTGCCCGGACACTTTTTGAAATGTTCAAAAATTTTCAATCAAGTGTCAGTCTATAAAGTACAATATTTATTTTTGCCCACTGTACAAACGGCAATGTATTACCGTGCATTGTGTTACCAAGAAATTCATCAAATGTCAAAATTTAAGGCAGCCACCTGAAAAGTGCTGGGTTCACTTAAGCTAAAGGCATTTAGTAGTTGAGGTTATCTTAACAAGTTGTCTTAAAGTACAATGATGTTACTTTTAGCCTACTAAATTTACTTAGTTGACTGAGGTTAGTCGGCCAACATTAGCCATCTAATCTCCGTTTCATATAGACTGATAAATTTATAGATTAGCAGTCTAACATTAGTCAGTTTTCACGGGCATAAGTGACCTCGCGAGTGCTGTTGCCAAGAAATGCCTCCGAAGTGCAAAAGTTTTGTTTACTTCCAGGTTGGTCGTCTGCTACAACCATGGCCGAGTTCGGCACACTGTCGACTTGGATACATGAATAGTGTCACTGATAACCTGCTGAAAGGTCCCACGGGCGTAAAACTTCAGCTCAATCAAAACCTGAAGAAGGGCTGGCAGGGCGTTGTTCCTCCTCATTTGGTGGTTGATGGCTGGAGCTAACACGATGTCCACGGTGAAGAAGACTGTAGGTGGACAGAAGTGGTGTCACTGATGAACCTCGGAGTCCGTAAACATCTCCAATGGATTATTCCAGTTCCAGACAACCTGCTACCGCCGCAAGGCTCTCCTTCCATCCTGCTCCATCAAGTGGTTGTGCATGATAGTCGCCATTTTTGAGGTAAGACATTGAAGTTTTGTCGACGAAAATAAGATTAGCCTCCTCTAAAAACTTTAGCCAGCTAATGCAAAATTTTAGCCGGCTAACGTTTTGTGCAACGACTAATGTCAAAAGATTAGTCGACTGAGTTTAGTCAACTAAACAAGATTAGACCTTTTTAGGAGACCGGCCCAGTTCATCTATGGTCACCAAGGAAACAGAGGTGGAACATTCCTGAGATTATTTTCCATTTTCAAGTGCTTTTTCTTTTCAGGGTTATGGATGAAGCAGAAATCATTCATTGGCAGTGGAAGTGAGGTTTTCAAACAGTGGCATGCTGCACATCAAAGATGTGTGTGGGCATGTTTCTACAGTGAAGGTTCTTGTGCCATCTCCATATGCATATAGTGTGACTGATGTGACAGCAGGAGCTCTTGACATTGACGCCTTTCAGAGGATATTCTTGCCATAAGTCTTTTGCATGACAGCCACTTGCAAATCATCCCGTGGCTGTTTGTTTAATGTACGTGTGCACAGATACTTGCGTTGTTTTACCATTAAACAGATGAAAAAACAGGAGAGTTGAAAGAAAAAAAAATATAACTTTTGCATTTGACACAAAGTTATAGTATCTTTTTTACCCTTTTTACTTCGTGCTTTTAGGTTTGTCTTTTTGCCAAAAAAAAAAACAAACAAAAACAAAACAAAACAGTATTTTATAGTTGACCTCAGCCATTCCTAAACATAAAAAAGTCGCATCCCCCTTTGACATCTGGTGCCTACCCAGTCCTTCAACCATAGTTTTGATCAACAGATCAGATTAAGATGAAGTGTAGAGTGTACAAGAACAAGGGTGACCACAGTGACTCTAGCAACCATTGGAGTACTTCCTGCTAGTTAGCAAAGTCTTTCCTTGTGTGGTCTTGACCCATCTCCAAGTCCTTGATGAATGCATCTCTCCAGAATCTCAGTGTCCCCTGTTGTGTGGGCCGCTGAAGAGGAGGTACTGCTGGTCCACCACCACCAGAGGGCGCCCTGTCTGGAGTGCGGGCTCCAGGCACCAGAGGGCGCTGCCGCCTCACAGGAGCAGCCGGGGTGACAGCTGTCACTTATCGCCTACGACAGCTGTCACCAATCATCTGATCAGCAGGGGTATATCAGCAGGACGACATCTCCACCTCTTTGCCGAGATATCGCTCTACCTAGAAGGTACCGTACTCAGCCGACTGTGTTCTTTGACATTAACCCTTGTTACTTTGTGCGTTAAATAGCAGACATTCTTCCAACGAGAGGTGGAGGTGGTTCTCCCGCCATACGGGTTGCTGGTGCAAACGCACCCACATTTAACTGTTTTGTTCCTCGCCAGCAGTACCAGATCCGACACGCAGAGGCAGTGGCCACCTGGGAGTTCGGGACTTGGCGGCTCCAGTATTCCCGGGGTTCGGTGGCAGAGGAAATCGTGTGGTTCCGGTTCTGCTTTGGACAGACGTCTCTTATCTTCGAGCCTGCCCACGTGACACATTTTTGTGAATTGACTTCTTGTCTATTGTTGTAATCCGTTGTGTTTGTTGTGCTTATTCACAACAGTAAAGTGTTGTTATTTGACTTCCTCCATTGTCCGTTCATTTGCGCCCCCTGTTGTGGGTCCGTGTTCCTACACTTTCACAACAGTCCCCATTTGAAATCTGTAAATCATTTGGTGCCTACCCAATCCTTCAACCATAGTTTTGATCAACACATCAGATTAAGATGAAGTGTAGAGTGCACTACAACAACAAGGGTGACCACAGTGACTCTAGCAACCATTGGGGTACTCCCTGCTAGTCAGCAAAGTCTTTCCTTGTGTGGTCTTGACCCATCTCCAAGTCCTTGATGAATGCATATCTCCATAATCTCAGTGTCCCCCTTTGGAATGTATAAATCATTTGGTGCCTACCCAATCCTTCAACCATAGTTTTGATCAACAGATCAGATTAAGATGAAGTGTAGAGTGTACTACAACAACAAGGGTGACCACAGTGACTCTAGCAACCATTGGGGTACTTCCTGCTAGTTAGCAAAGTCTTTCCTTGTGTGGTCTTGACACATCTCCAAATCCTTGATGAATGCATCTCTCCAGACTCTCAGTGTCCCCCTTTGAAATCTGTAAATCATTTGGTACCTACCCAATCCTTCAACCATAGTTTTGACCAAATAGATCAGATTAAGATGAAGTGTAGAGTGTTTACAGAACAAGGGTGACCATAGTGACTCTAGCAACCATTGGGGTACTCCCTGCTAGTCAGCAAAGTCTTTGCTTTTGTGGTCTTGACACATCAGGTCCTCGCTGAATGCATCTATCCAGAGTCTCAGAGTGGTCTTACGGCTAAGGACATGGAGGAGGGCCTCCAAACCCTGACCAATCATGTTGGTCATGCTTGCAATGAGTTTGGGTTATAATCATGAAGAAGACCATTGTCATGGGCCAGTACATCTTCCTCCACCATTGATCACAACTGACAAGGACGTACACGACGTCACTGGTCACCATTTATCTTGGCTCCATCATCTCCAAGAACCTGTCTCTTGACAGTCTAACTGACAAATACCAAACTCAGACTTTATCAAGCATGCATTCTCAGTGCCTTGTTTTATGCCAGCAAAACCACGACTACTTATGCCGGTCCGAAGAAGCACGTTGTAAGCTTACACCCTTGTTGCCTACGACGGATTCTTGGCATCACATGGTGAAACAAAGTCACCAACACAACCTTCCATTGGCATTTGGAGACTGCAATATTTATATTAATTGATATTAATAAGAATTGCAATTGCAATGTTGGATATGTTTGGTTTTAATCAATCTGTGCAGGAACCCAATCACAGTAGAAACTCTCGAGGCTCTTTCGCTCTCATCGTCTCAAACATGGAAGAACAAGAGCTGTAAATCCTTGTCTCTCTCATATAGTTCATCAAACTTAATTACAAAATTGAAAATCAAAGCCTTTTTACACTTTATTCTTATTGACGTCTCATGGCCCCACTTGTAATACCACCAGGGTGCTGCCATCCACACTTTGGGAATCTCAGGTTTATCTGATATTGACTCACTTGGGGAAAAGAGGTTAAATGAAATGGACCACATAATCCCTTAAAATCCTGTAACAAGTTTTTCCAGACAGATAATTATGCGTGCTCATGGCGTCCGAGATCCGCTTTGCTTATGAGACGGCCGCAAGAGGCGACCAGATCATATGAATTCAGATCACAGCCCAATCACAGGGGACATGTTAATGTGTGTGTGCACTTTGTCTCTGTAAACTTCCGTGCTCTTGTTTCTCCTCCAGCAAACAGAATATGCCGGGCGAAAAGCCTCAACAGATGAAATACACGGAACCTACAGGAATTCAAATTTGTGTCAAAGGTCATAAAACAGTAATCACAGTGCCTCATGCTGTCGCCATGCAAAGAGCTATATGCCAAATCCTTAAGAATTCTAATGCATGAATATTGCATGATTAGTTAAAATGTATTTTTGGACACCATGTTAAAGTTTTGCCTTTGCCTGCCTGAAACGTCTACATGCCAATACACAACACACAATAAATAGCCCTATTTTTTCTTCCAACAATAGCACAAACAGTTGAGTCAGAGTAATTGACCACTTTCAGCAAATGGTTATGGATTTGACAGAAATGGATCTGATGTTTGAGGGAGCTCTCGAGAAAACACGAACAGTTAGAAGCTTCTGCTGTGACATTGAAACCTAGACCCCTAGTGCACACACGAGTACCGTTCTTGTTGAAGTGGTATAAAAGTAGGAGTAAGTCCAATTCAGGCTCTGAGGCTTATCCCTGGCTACAGTTGCTTGAAGCAGGTCCAAGGTGGTGTAAAGGCTTACCATGTAATTACCACATAATGCTAAAATCACATTTTAATTTTTAGCCGAGTCCACCCTTGGTGTGGTTTCCATTGGGACCCAATTACAAACCTTTTCTCGCTATGGCTCAGCACTGAAGTAACGAGGTAAACAGTGTGCGAAATGGCAAAAGTCATATAAAAAAAAACCCAGACAGAGCTTTAATTCATTTGAAAGCTTGACTCTTAGTCTTGTCCATCCAAATTGGAAGTCCCAAAAACCAGTTTTATTTGTTATCTATCGTCCACCTGGTCGTTACTGTGAGTTTCTCTGTGAATTTTCAGAACTTTTGTCTGACTTAGTGCTTAGCTCAGATAAGATAATTATAGTGGGCGATTTTAACATCCACACAGATGCTGAGAATGACAGCCTCAACACTGCATTTAATCTATTATTAGACTCAATTGGCTTTGCTCAAAATGTAAATGAGTCCACCCACCACTTGAATCATATCTTAGATCTTGTTCTGACTTATGGTATGGAAATAGAAGACTTAACAGTATTCCCTGAAAACTCCCTTCTGTCTGATCATTTCTTAATAACATTTACATTTACTCTGATGGACTACCCAGCGGTGGGGAATAAGTTTCATTACACTAGAAGTCTTTCAGAAAGTGCTGTAACTAGGTTTAAGGATATGATTCCTTCTTTATGTTCTCTAATGCCATATACCAACACAGTGCAGAGTAGCTACCTAAACTCTGTAAGTGAGATAGAGTATCTCGTCAATAGTTTTACATCCTCATTGAAGACAACTTTGGATGCTGTAGCTCCTCTGAAAAAGAGAGCTTTAAATCAGAAGTGCCTGACTCCATGGTATAACTCACAAACTCGTAGCTTAAAGCAGATAACCCGTAAGTTGGAGAGGAAATGGCGTCTCACTAATTTAGAAGATCTTCACTTAGCCTGGAAAAAGAGTCTGTTGCTCTATAAAAAAGCCCTCTGTAAAGCTAGGACATCTTACTACTCATCACTAATTGAAGAAAATAAGAACAACCCCAGGTTTCTTTTCAGCACTGTAGCCAGGCTGACAAAGAGTCAGAGCTCTATTGAGCCGAGTATTCCTTTAAGTTTAACTAGTAATGACTTTGCTAATAAAATTTAACTATTAGAGAAAAAATTGCTCATAACCATCCCAAAGACGTATCGTTATCTTTGGCTGCTTTCAGTGATGCCGGTATTTGGTTAGACTCTTTCTCTCAGATTGTTCTGTCTGAGTTATTTTCATTAGTTACTTCATCCAAACCATCAACATGTCTATTAGACCCCATTCCTACCAGGCTGCTCAAGGAAGCCCTACCATTATTTAATGCTTCGATCTTAAATATGATCAATCAATCTTTATTAGTTGGCTATGTACCACAGGCTTTTAAGGTGGCAGTAATTAAACCATTACTTAAAAAGCCATCACTTGACCCAGCTATCTTAGCTAATTATAGGCCAATCTCCAACCTTCCTTTTCTCTCAAAAATTCTTGAAAGGGTAGTTGTAAAACAGCTAACTGATCATCTGCAGAGGAATGGTCTATTTGAAGAGTTTCAGTCAGGTTTTAGAATTCATCATAGTACAGAAACAGCATTAGTGAAGGTTACAAATGATCTTCTTATGGCCTCAGACAGTGGACTCATCTCTGTGCTTGTTCTGTTAGACCTCAGTGCTGCTTTTGATACTGTTGACCATAAAATTTTATTACAGAGATTAGAGCATGCCATAGGTATTAAAGGCACTGCACTGCGGTGGTTGAATCATATTTATCTAATAGATTACAATTTGTTCATGTAAATGGGGAATCTTCTTCACAGACTAAGGTTAATTATGGAGTTCCACAAGGTTCTGTGCTAGGACCAATTTTATTCACTTTATACATGCTTCCCTTAGGCAGTATTATTAGACGGCATTGCTTAAATTTTCATTGTTACGCAGATGATACCCAGCTTTATCTATCCATGAAGCCAGAGGACACACACCAATTAGCTAAACTGCAGGATTGTCTTACAGACATAAGGACATGGATGACCTCTAATTTCCTGCTTTTAAACTCAGATAAAACTGAAGTTATTGTACTTGGCCCCACAAATCTTAGAAACATGGTGTCTAACCAGATCCTTACTCTGGATGGCATTACCCTGACCTCTAGTAATACTGTGAGAAATCTTGGAGTCATTTTTGATCAGGATATGTCATTCAAAGCGCATATTAAACAAATATGTAAGACTGCTTTTTTGCATTTACGCAATATCTCTAAAATGAGAAGGTCTTGTCTCAGAGTGATGCTGAAAAACTAATTCATGCATTTATTTCCTCTAGGCTGGACTATTGTAATTCATTATTATCAGGTTGTCCTAAAAGTTCCCTGAAAAGCCTTCAGTTAATTCAAAATGCTGCAGCTAGAGTACTGACGGGGACTAGAAGGAGAGAGCATATCTCACCCATATTGGCCTCTCTTCATTGGCTTCCTGTTAATTCTAGAATAGAATTTAAAATTCTTCTTCTTACTTATAATGTTTGAATAATCAGGTCCCTTCTTATCTTAGGGACCTCATAGTACCATATCACCCCAATAGAGCGCTTCGCTCTCAGACTGCAGGCTTACTTGTAGTTCCTAGGGTTTGTAAGAGTGGAATGGGAGGCAGAGCCTTCAGCTTTCAGGCTCCTCTCCTGTGGAACCAGCTCCTAATTCGGATCAGGGAGACAGACACCCTCTCTACTTTTAAGATTAGGCTTAAAACTTTCCTTTTTGCTAAAGCTTATAGTTAGGGCTGGATCAGGTGACCCTGAACCATCCCTTAGTTATGCTGCTATAGACTTAGACTGCTGGGGGGTTCCCATAATGCACGGAGTGTTTCTTTCTCTTTTTGCTCTGTATGCACCACTCTGCATTTAATCATTAGTGATCGATCTCTGCTCCCCTCCACAGCATGTCTTTTTCCTGGTTCTCTCCCTCAGCCCCAACCAGTCCCAGCAGAAGACTGCCCCTCCCTGAGCCTGGTTCTGCTGGAGGTTTCTTCCTGTTAAAAGGGAGTTTTTCCTTCCCACTGTCGCCA
This sequence comes from Thalassophryne amazonica, assembly GCF_902500255.1. Classification (NCBI taxonomy): domain Eukaryota; kingdom Metazoa; phylum Chordata; class Actinopteri; order Batrachoidiformes; family Batrachoididae; genus Thalassophryne; species Thalassophryne amazonica. Next base: position 12,646,117 of record NC_047125.1, on the reverse strand, counting down.
AGGGCTTGCTCACAGGGGGTCGTTTTGACCGTTGGGGTTTTTACGTAATTATTGTATGGCCTTGCCTTACAATATAAAGCGCCTTGGGGCAACTGTTTGTTGTGATTTGGCGCTATATAAATAAAATTGATTGATTGATTGATATCAAGTAGCTGTTTAATTGAATTAAACATGAGAAAATTTTGCAAAATAAAGAATAAACTGCCCCAGAACAGATTGATTGAACTGTTGATCAGCTGTCAACAAATCCAGGTAATGCATTGACCAGGTAATGCACCTGGTGGGCTGTGGGTCTCATTACTGCTTTTTGCAGATGATGTGATCCTGTTGGCTCACTGGGTTGGTTCGCAGCAGAGTGTGAAGTGGTTGGGATGAGGATCAGCACCCTTAAATCTGAGGCTAAAGTTCTCAGCAGGAAACCAATGGATTACCTACTCCCGGTAGGGAATGAGGTCCTGCCCCAAGTGAAGGGGTTCAAGTCCCTCAGGGTCTTGTTCAGGAGTGAAGGGATAATGGAGTGTGAGATTGGCCGGGGAACTGGTGCAGCAAGGACGGTGCTGAATTTGCTCTAATGTACTGTTGTGACGAAATGGATGCTGAGCCAAAAGGCAAAGCTCTCGATCTACTGGTTGATCTTTGTTTCTACTCTCACCTATGGTCATGAGGGTTGGGTCATGACCGAAAAAATTAGATCTCGGGTACAAGAGGCCAAAATGGGTTTCCTCAGGAGGGAGGCTGGTGTCTTCTGTAGAGATAAGGTGAGAAGCTCTGTCATTTGCGAGGGACTCAGAGTAGAGCCGCTGCTCTTTCACGTTTAAAGGAGCCAGCTGATGTGGTTTGGGGATCTGGTAAGGATACCCCTGGACACCTCCTTAGGGAAGTGTTCTATGCACATCCATCTGTGAGGAGACCCCGGGGAAGACCCAGATCTAGGTGGAGAGATTATATCTCTACACTGGCCTTGGAACGTCTTGGTATCCCCCAGTCAGAGGTGGTCAATGTGGCCCAGAAAGCGGAAGTTTAGGTTCCCCTGCTGGAGCTATTTCCACCCCCCCCCCCCCAGACCTGGTCACAGATGAATGGTTGAAGATGAGTGAGTAAACATTTTCTATGCAGTAACCACACAGTCGTGCCAACTAGCCAGGCTAGCTAGCATTTAGCTAGTTGCAAAACACAACCCAATCTCACGCCGGTTTGCGATGGCATCACGAAAAGTGGTTTAATCCATTAATTCGTGATACAGTCACGAAATGTGTTAAATTTTTGTAATGGTATCACGGCGGCGGGGGGGCGGGGGGGGTATGGTTAGGGTTCATGGGTTTCATGTCACAGAAATACCGCCAATTTTTGTGATGTATCACGGAAAGCGTGAGACTGAGCTGGCAAAACAAGTCCAATGCATGCTGCTAATATGTATAGAAGGTCCCCCGTTCCATACCCTGTTTCCAGTGTAAGACCCGCGGATCCGGTTTAGAGCCACGTAAAGATTATAAAATTAAAAAGAAATTACTACAACAACACAATGCTGTTTAAAAGAAGCAATCAAGATGTTCTTGTAGCGTAGAATTTTAGCTGTATTTCAATAAGGGATAATAATAATAAGGGATTTTCTTAAAAAGAAGACATTAAATTTCAGATACACTTTGCCAGAAGGCACATGGAGACTCAAGCCTAGATTTGATGCATTTTGCTGTTTTAAAACCCTCCACTAATGCAGCAGTTTCTCCAGTCACATCCACAGAAGTCTACAACTCCTTTGGAGTTGCTGCGAGAGTCTTGGTCACTTCCTTCATCTCCTCTTTGCATGCTTGCTCCATTTTTGATGACAGATTTACCACACAGTACCATGCTGCATATTCAATGACTTGATGTTCAATGTTCAAGGGCTGTAAAAGAGGTGATTCGTATTAAAGATAATAATTTTGTTTAGTTTGTCCAATTACTTATGACCTGAAATAAGAATGGCTGTAATTCCTAAATGGTGAGTGTGATAATTGTGTTAAATCCAGTGAATTAAAGTAGATGCACATCTTGATGGTTTCACTTTTTCAATTTTGCAAAATGATAAAGATTCTCAGTGTCCAAATACTTATGAATCGGACTCCCGGCTCTTGTGGCATAATCCCAGGTTACAGTGATGAGATGTAAAGCAAAATAGCCAATATTGGAGCAAAACTTGTATGTAAAGAATAGTGGATGCATTTGTATTTACAGTAAATGCATATTTGTGCACATGAGCAAAATTTCCCCTGGTGCATATAAATGAGATTCACAAATGACAAATCTCTGGATTAATAATCTGGGTGATTTGTATATGTCCTGAAGGACAACTTTGCTTCCTGGAATGCTAAAAAATTCCCCTTCACCGGAGGCTGAAGGGGAATTTGGGCTTTGATCGGTTATGCCGCACTCCAGGAACCGTTAAATAATGGAGGCATACATCTGCCGAGCTCATAAAACTCATATTTCGATGCACATGAATTTTTCATGTCTCTCTCTTGTGTCTTTTCTTCTCCCTTGGTATCTCTTCAGTGATGAGTAATCATTCAGATAAATGCTTTATATCTGCCCCGCTTGCAGAAATGTCAGCACAGCGTGTGTGGACATCAAGCGCATATGTTGAATTCCCGTTGAAGTTTTGTGCGACTATTAAGAAATTATTTAAAGCTACAGTGTGTAGGATTTAGTGCCATCTAGTAGTGAGGATGCAGATTGCATTATGCTGTCAATTTTGTTTTCCTTCACGTTTGTGTTGCTCTGGAGATGGGACTTTAGGCTCCCTTGTGTTCTCTTGTGATAACCAGTATGTATGTGCCTAAATTTCAGAAAAATGACAAATTTCTTAGCTTGCACGAGCAAATAGTAGACCGTGTATAAAGGGGCAACCACTGATTCCTTTCTATTTTTCATTCTAATTACAGACTCTGCAAAATGTAAAAGGTGGTGTATGTATGCCCCTTTTGGCCAACATGGTGGTGTAACATGGCAGCCTCCATGAGGGGGCCCACTGCCATGTAGCTATGAGGAGATTGTTCTAAATGTATTGTTCATGAAAACATATTGATTCATTATTTTAGGTTATTACACACAAATTAACAGATGGTTATGAATGCTATATTCCATTTCTGCTAATAAATGCCTCTCAGACCCACACACTGCAGCTTTAATAATGGTTTTATGCTTTTCGTGTGTAATGGCAGAGAGATTTAGCTGGATTTTTTTCACTTTTACACCATCGGTAAAATTCACTATGATTCATTTGGCAATAGAGAACTACTCTGATCTATTGTGTTTGCCTGAAAAATTTATAAATCAATCAAGAAATAAATATAAGTAAATTTCTCTGTAAATTGTGGTTCATCTCAATGTCACTGACTATGAATTATCGATGCATTTTGGCCAAAAAAGTGAAATATTTGATCAAGCAATCGGGGCAAACGTGGCATAATTTTGTTGAATAATGACAGGCACCCAATCAAAAGGCACCTTTCATTCTGTTGTGAGGCAAGATGACAATACAAATACATTCCTTTCAATGAGGGCTATTAATGCAATAGCTCACCAAGGGAGCTAGCTTGGCTAGTTAGCATGTCGTTATTTGGATATATGGTAAACTAGTTTTCAAGCAAATAAAACCTTAAAATAATAAATTTACGTATAATCTGGGTTAATATTCAGTTGGTACCTACTTTTTAAATGTGTAAAAACATTTTTTTCACAACATTGATATGTATAGTAAATCTCAGCGTTAGGTCCCATGTCCATACATCATTTTTTCCCCCTTGCGGAAAATCGCTGACTTTGTGCCAAAAAAGCCCTTTTTTTCCCCCAGTGGCGTTTTTAGTCAGGAGCGGGAAAAGTGCTTGATGCGTTCCCATGACAACAATAAACAGTTGGATAAAGAGCCAGCCTGCTAATATGTAGACCTGGGTTTGAATCTCGCGCATTCTACCTGTATGTGTTCCTGATGGCATCTCAAAAAGTGATTTAATCTATTAGTTTGTGGTACCACAAAATTAATTTGCGATGGTAGCACGAAACGTGGGGTTCTGGTTAAAAATAGTGAAATAAACTTGACCACATCACGACAATGTGACACATTTCATGAATGTATCATGAAAAAAAAAAGCATGAGACCGGGCTGGTCCTTGGGCAAGACATGTCATCTATATTATCCCAGTCCACCTCGCTGTAAGAAAAATGGTACCGTTCTTGGCTGAGTTAGTAAAAGAGGCTATGAAGTGCTTCGAGCATCTGCTAGATAAAAACCGCTGTCCTTCCGCCTAGCTTATAACACGTGGTGATAAAAAGTAATGTGCGTACTTGCCTGATGAGGCGCCGTAGTCATGTTGCGGCACCTCTCTGCAAAGCGTTACCAGCAGGCGTTCTAAAACAAGCAGTCCTCTAAAACAAACAAACATTTTTTGCGCTAACATGCTGGAAAATGCATCATTTCAAGCCTCCAATTTCCTAAATTTCCTGCTCCCAGACCTCCAAGTGGGTGCATGGCAAGCTCCTCACAATCAGCGCATTCCCTTGTGTACCCCACCCACCCCCCACCCCAGTTGTCAACATGGATACGGCCCTGTGTAACTCTAACAGAATACATTATTTTGATTGCCTAACACCCCTCTGTGATTCCTCTTGGTCCTATCAGCCAGCAGCGAGCACATCCTGTACCCAGCGACCTGATTGGCTACAGATCATTCGAAGAGAGGCCTGATTTCCACCGAGGTGGCGCGCTCGTTTCTTATCATTAAGGCAAGCACAGCGATTCCCCTCTTAATAGTCAAACTAGTTGACATCTCTGTTAAAAAGCCTCTAATTAAAGTCCATATATCAGACTCCACATGTGGCTTAATTCATTGCTGTCAAAGTGCATTTCCAGAGAGGAGCTCAATTTCACTGCCGTACGTGTATTAAGAGTCGGCGGCGACTGGCGGCTTACCTGTCTCCTGCAGCAGGGGAATGGGGGGTGCCGCGCCGCCGCGTACGAGTCGCTGGCTGTCAGGCAGAGAGAGCTAATTGTGAAGGAGAAACAGATGGTGCACAAAAGATTTGACTGAAAGGGGGGAGGTTGGAAAAAAACTGTTAAGCCAGGAAAAAAGAAAAATCTGTTTGAGCTGCTGTTAAAGCGGAATGAAAAAGTAAGCGAGAGTTGAGTGAGGTAGCTTCAGTCAGGGGAACTTTTCTTTGGTGTAGCGCTAGATTGAAAGCTTCTGAGGGGCTCTTTGGCTCACTGATTCAATGCCATGCTGGGCTCTTGTGGACTGGCTTTAAAAAGTATGTCTCAATGTAAAAAAAGGAATATCTGGAGAGCAGCAGGAGCAATTTGAGAATTAAGTTGGGGCCATTCCGAACTTGCAGTTGTACACCTTCGCTGACGAGTTCCCAACTTCTTCAGAGACGTTTCGCTTTTTCCACATTTTGTTTTGTTACAGCCTTATTCCAAATTGGAGTAAATAACCCCCCCCCCTCAAAATTCTACTCACAATACCCCATAATGACAACATGAAAAAAGGTTTTTGGAAATTTTTGCAAATTTATAAAAAAAAAACCCCTAAGAAATCACATGTATTCATACCCATTACTCAATACTTTGTTGATGCACCTTTGGCAGCAATTACAGCCTCAAGTCTTCTTGAATATGATGCCACCAGCTTGGCGCACCTATCTTTGTGCAGTTTCGTCCATTCCTCTTTGCAGCACCTCTCAAGGTTGGATGGGGAGCGTCAGTGCACAGACATTTTCAGATCTCTCCAGCGATGTTCAATCAGATTCAGGTCTGGGCTCTGGCTGGACCATTCAAGGACATTCACAGAGGTGTCCTGAAGCCACTCCTTTGATATCTTGGCTGTGTGTTTAGTGTCATTGTCCTGCTTTAAGATGAACCGTTGCTCCAGTCTGAGGTCAAGAGCACTCTGGAGCAGGTTTTCATCCAGGATGTCTCTGCACATTGCTGCATTCATTTTTCCCCTCGATCCTGACTACTCCCCTAGTTCCTACAACTGAAAAACATCTCCATAGCATGATGCTGCCACCACCATGCTTCACTGTAGCGATGGTGCCTGATTTCCTCCAAACATGATGCCTGGAAGTTTGAATGGAATAAAAATGTTATCCAGTAACCCATTATTCATCTCTATATGATAGCATACACAAGAAAATAGTAAATAATGTTTCCCTACACTATTGTACAGATTATTGGGATGGTGTTTGGTGCAGATCGCCGTCAAGGCGGTGTAAGGGTAAGCAGATCTTGAATTCCATCATTGGATGAAGGTGAGGGCAGAGCCTACCCTCCGCAGCCATCAGACAGGGACCAAAGTGTGGCAATTGACAGAAAAGAGGAGGAGGAGGTAGTGTTCAGGTCAGTGATTGCAAACAGCAGACAGGTTGAAAGAGATGAGTTTGAACTTACATTTTTAAATAATGTGGATGTTTTCTCTTGGTTGTGAAATGATGACTGAATGGGTGAACAGCAATTAGACCTGCACATGATAAGATGAATTGGAATGGAAGCTTTGAAATTTGAGTATTCCTGGTTGAATCTTTACTATGCTACATTTCTAGACTTTGTGCATGACGGAAGACAGAGCCATGCTGGCATCATGCCTTGCACAAAAATATTCTATGGAATATGTGTTTTGTGTTGACAGATTGTTTAAATTAGAAGTGCTTGTTTTGGATTGTGGTGAGGGGAACACGAAGCCTCCCTTGACCCACACTTCTAATACCTCCTTTGAAAATAGTGCAGTGGGGCATGATGGAAGCTAGAAAGAGAGAAAAATGACAGCATAAAGATGTGTGGTAGGCAGCACGACAGCTTTTTTTTTCTGTCTTTGTACTCCCGTTCACTAAAGGCAAGACCACCCAGGCACGATGCTAAGCTAATGAGCTCCCGCAGGAATGCCCCGGTTTGCCACTCTGACAGATTACCAACTCTCTTATTACCAACTGGCTTTGTACTGCTCAGTCTAGCCTTAGCATAGCTCGCCAAATCCCTCAGCAAATCACAGGCCTTCTGAAATATTGCTCAACCTCAATATGAATTTGGCATCAACTCATATTTTCTACCATCTTCTTTTGCCGTGCAAGTGCAGACTTTCTCCAGCTGATTCAACACTGGCGTAAAATGCTAATATGACTGAATTTTTATTGTGCCTTTATTGTCTCCTGGTGTTACGTGTGGAAGAAAGAGTAATTGTCTTTCTAATCTAATTTTGGTTGTCTACAAAAATATTAATCATGCAGAGCACATCTGCCGCCGTGCGCAAGCAGGGAGGTAAACAACAAATTGTACGTACAAAAGACATAATGCATTAGTGATTAACTATACTAGACACTCTGGTGGGAAGATACCAGTTAGATACAGTTGCATTAGTAGATTAAAAATAACTGGCGCATAAATTAAGCAGTATGCATGAATTGTTACATCTATTATTATGTCTTTTTTAACATTGCAATCAACTTTGAATTTGAAAATCTGATCATTGTTTTTTTTCTGTAGCTGCATCAATGTTCACATCTATCTAGGAGAGTTTTCTTTATCCGTTATGAAGGTCGGGCCTGAGGGTGACTAATATTCTCAATGGTTGCTTCTGGTACATTATTTTTCAAACATCTGTAGCGGATGAAGGTCCTGGGTCCTGATTGAAAAGATGTTCCTGCTAGCTTGGCTAACAGGGAATTTCCCAGTGGCTGACCTGGTAGAGGAATGGTCTTTAGTGCGAGCCGTCCGGGGTTCGATCCCACCGCCGTCCCGGCCACAAAGGTCCTACGGCCACAAGCTGGCATTACAAACAGAATGTGGGTAGTCACAGAACATGCTTAAATGCACCTGTGACTTTGGGACAAAGTCAAAAATAGTAGGGAGATATGTAGTGGGATGAAGGTCCCAGGTCCTGATTGAAAAGACGTTCCCACTAGCTTGGCTAACAGTGAATTCCCCTTTGGCTGACCTGGTAGAGGAACGGTCTTTAGTGCGAGCCGTCCGGGGTTCGATCCCACCGCTGTCCCGGCCACGAAGGTCCTACGGTCACAATCTGGCATTACGAACAGAATGTGGGTAGTCACAGAACATGCTTAAATGCACCTGTGACTTCGGGATGAAGTCAGAAATGGTGGGGAGATATGTAGCGGGATGAAGGTCCCGGGTCCTGATTGAAAAGACGTTCCCGATAGCTTGGCTAATGGGGAATTCCCCTTTGGGTGACCTGGTAGAGGATTGGTCTATAGTGTGAGCCGTCCGGCGTTCAATCCCACCGCTGTCCGGGCCACAAAGGTCCTACGGTCACACATCTAATTTGCTTATGTGTGGTGCTAATATTGTATATGAACTGTCATTCTATAGTATTGCGAGTAGACCCAGCTATGGACTATTTGCTATTCCATCAACCACCACCAGATGGCTCTACAGGCTTTGTAAATAACAGAAGGAACAACGAAAGGGTCTCAGATTTGTTTAGTATGTGTAAACGTAAAAGCATTCTCTGTCGTAATGGACTTCCAAATGTCTAAGGGCCAAGTCACACCAGGGGTTCTGGCCACCCTTCCACAAGTTCAAGACAGGTGGCACAGGTGTGCATGCCAAATAAAGCAAAAACCAAAAAACGAGTGTCTGCGATGTGTTGTGAGCATGTCCTAAACATGTTCAAAATACACTTGGTGACTCCTGTTATTCTTAAAGGTGGCAACTGATTTTAAAGTATACAATTTCAATTTATTCAATTTATAGTGTTATGTGTCGACGCGGGTTGAGGAGCGGACCTGCATCAGACGGAACCCAGCGGTAAAAATAACCAGAAAGCGGTTCCAATAACAAAAACAATTTATTTATTTCACCCGCTGGTGCACAACAAAGTGTAAAAACCAAAATAGCGTCCTTCTGGTGGAGTGAAGGCTGGCACGCTCTCCAGCGCCCAAAAAGATCGAAGCCCGGCGCTCCTGGACCCACTACCACCGCCAAACACCCCCCAGGTGGACACGACAAACCGACTCTCTGCGAAGCATAGAAGAGGTGAGGTAAGTAAGCAGTTACAACTAATATCCTTCAAAAGACACACACTATCAGCAACACATTCAGGTCTGTATTTGAATGAATGAATGAATGAATGAATGAATGAATGAATGAATGAATGAATGAAAACTGTTTATTTCGAACATTTGATACAACCACAATTACAAGATAGATCAGTAAAGACAACAACAAAAAAGTTCCTACTGTGTACCCAACATGTCCGAAAAGGGGTAGGGTGAAGCATCAGCTTATTTATCCCTACCCCTTCTTCCCCACAACCAGTAATACCCTTTGCCACATATACACATAGATTCCTACACACCTAAACCGATATCAATATATATATATATACATATACATACACATACACATATATATATATATATATATACATACACACATCAACATACATACACATATACATACACATATATACACATATACATATATACACATATATATACACAAACATAAATATACACCTTCACATACCTACTTACATACAAAATACTATATATTTACAAGCCGAAGCAAAAAACAAAAACACCCTAACCCTCATTACCCTTCCTCCTCCCTATACCCAGAAAAAAACATATTTTTGTACCGCTGTTTGAACTGGTTCATGCTTGGACATTGCTTGAGCCCCACTCCCAATCTGTTCCACATCCTCACCCCACAGACAGAAATACAGAAACCTTTTAATGTTGTTCGTGCCCACTGATGCTTTAAATTAAATTTCCCCCTCAGACTGTAATCCCCTGATCTGTTAAAAAACATATTTTTAATATTTGATGGAAGTAAATTGTTTATTGCTTTATACACAATTTGTACTGTTTGAAAATGAACCAAGTCTGTGAATTTTAAGAATTTGGATTGTAAAAATAGTGGATTTGTATGATCTCTATAGCCAGTATTATGAATAATTCTTATAGCTCTTTTCTGCATTACTGATAGTGATTGTGTTGTACCTTTATAAGTATTACCCCATACCTCTGCACAGTACTGTAAATATGGTAAAACCAGTGAGCAGTAAAGAATGCGGAGTGAGTTGTGGTCCAGAATATGTTTCGCTTTGTTTAGAACTGAAATGCTTCTTGACAGTTTACTTTGTATATGTTTTATATGAGTCTTCCAGTTTATCTTATCATCTATTATCACCCCCAGAAACTTATTTTCATGTACCCTTTCAATATCTACCCCCTCGACTTGTAACTGAACCTGTATGTCTGTATTACAATAGCCAAATAACATGTATTTTGTTTTACTTAAGTTTAATGATAATTTGTTTCTGTCAAACCATATTTTCAATTTTCCCATTTCTATACTGATCCTCCTCAGTAACTCCTGCAAATCCCCCCCTGAACAAAAAATGCTTGTGTCATCTGCAAATAATACTAATTTTAATATTTTGGAAACATTGACAATATCATTTATATAAATTAGAAACAGTTTTGGACCCAATACTGACCCCTGTGGGACGCCACAAGCATTGTCCAAGCATGATGATGTATATTCCCCCAACTTCACAAACTGTTTTCTGTTACTTAAGTAGCTTCTCACCCAGTGCAACACCAACCCCCTAATCCCATACTGTTCAAGTTTATTGATTAATATGTCATGATTAATTGTATCAAAAGCCTTTTTAAGGTCTATAAATATTCCAACTGAATGTAATTTGTGGTCTATGGCGTTTGTAATCTCAACTGATTCTATTAATGCAAGTGATGTTGAACTATGTGCTCTGAATCCATATTGACTATCAGTAAGTAATTTATGTTTATTTATGAATTTGTCTAATCTATTATTGAATAACTTTTCTAATAATTTGGAAAATTGTGGAAGCAAAGAAACAGGTCTATAATTTGTGAAGTGGTGTCTATCCCCCGTCTTATACAGCGGCACAACCTTAGCTATTTTCATTTGATTGGGAAATTTACCGGTTTGAAATGATAAGTTACAGATGTATGTTAATGGTTCTACAATCCATTCAATGACCTGTTTTACCACCACCATATCAATTTCATTTAAATCGGTAGATGTTTTATATTTACAATTATTCACAATGTCTATAATTTCATTTCCATCCACTGCTGTGAGGAACATTGAACAGGGATTTCTTTCTATAAGATTATTATCCCAATCCTCAGATTGGGAATCGGGAATTTTTTCTGCCAAGCTTGGTCCAATATTTACAAAAAAATTATTAAAACCGTTGACTACCTCATCCTTATTTTCCTTCTTGACATCATTATCAATGAAATACTGAGGGTAACTCTGTTTTTTATTACCATTTTTGATAATGCTATTTAATATATCCCATATTCCTTTAATATTGTTTTTGTTATTATATAATATGTTACTATAATATTCCTTCCTACATACCCGTATAATATTAGTTAATCTATTTTTGTATTTCTTATATCTATTTTCTGCCTCTTTAGTCTTTAGTTTTATGAATTCTCTATACAGTGTATTTTTCTTATTACATGCATTTCGTAACCCTTTCGTCATCCATGGTCGAGCTTGGATTTTTTGTTTTCTGTAGTCTTGTTTAATTGGACAATTTTTATCATATAATGATGTAAATATTTGTAAAAAAGTTTCATATGCACTATCAACATCACTTTCACTGTATACCTTTTCCCAGTTTTGCTCCTGTAAATCCTTCTTTAGTGTGTTCATGTTTTCCTCTGTCCGCACTCGCCTGTATTTTATTTTCTCCTCTGGCTGATTCCGCCGATGGTTTCTATTATAAACGATGAAAACTGGTAGATGATCACTAATGTCATTGATTAATAATCCACTCACAGTGTTATTCTCAATATCATTGCTGAATATATTATCAATTAAGGTGGCACTATGGGATGTAATTCTGCTTGGCCTGGTGATTTTTGGATATAAACTCATACTGTACATTATACTGATAAATTCATCTGTTATTTTATGCTTATTTGGATTGAGCAGATCAATATTTAAGTCACCACAAATGAACACAGTTTTTTGATTAGTTTTTGAGAACATTTTTCCCATACAGTCAGTGAATGTTTCAATACTAGATCCTGGTGCTCTATATATACAGCTGACTAATACATTTTTGCTTTTTTCTTCACATATTTCAATAGTTATACATTCTAATAAGTTATCAATCACAGTTGTCATATTGTCTACTATTTTATAATCCATGTTCTTATCCACATACACAGCCACTCCTCCTCCACTCTTATTTTTTCTGTTTACACAATTAAATTCATATCCATCCAGTTCAAAATCCATTCCTTTATCTTCATTGATCCATGTTTCTGATATAGCAATTATGTTAAATATTTTTTTAAACTGACTTAAATATTCTTTAATGTTGTTAAAGTTTGCATATAGACTTCTGCTGTTGAAATGGATTATTGATAATTTGTTATCCGTTTTAATGATCCGATTAAACTGTTCATCTGTATAATAGCAACAACTGTCATTGATATTTGAGAAGAAATTATTGTCCGGGTCTATATCGTGCTCCAAGTCCAGTACATTGTGGTCTGTGTATTTAAATGTTCTCAGTTCTACTTTTCCATGATCAGCAATCCTTTGAGTTATATCCTTCTTGTCTCCAGATGTAGATGAATAGGTAGTAGATGAATAGGTTCCTCTGGCCTGTGTCATGGTGTTGTGATGTGTTTGTGTCCTCATACCTTATTGGTCATATTTGTCCAGATCCTCGCTTTAAGAAACACTATTGTTCATATTTGTCCAGCTCCTCGATGTTCCTTATTGCCATGACTTTTGCTTGTTCTGGTGATCCGTTCAGTTTGATGAATATTTTACAGTTTGAAGTCCATGTGTGCTGGATTTTTCCCTGTTTCTTCAAGAAGCGTGCTTTCCTGGCGATGTCGGCATTCCGTTTGGTGAGATGTTCATTGATGAATACGTTTGTCCCTTTCAGTTTTCTTCCTTGTTTTAACAGTGCTGTTTTGTGTTTTCTGTTGATGAATCTCATGATGACGGTTCGTTTATCACCGTCATTTCTCCGGGGCAGAGGGTGGCACGCTTCAATGTTATTTAAATCCATTTCTATACCTTTAGATAGGAGGAAATCAGCAACCTGTTTTTCCACAGAGCTGACCTCCTGTTCACTGGGCTCCCCTCCGCTCTCATCTGTTACCGCCCGTGCGTAAGACCGTGGTTTGATGTGAAGACCTGTGATGATGACGTCGTTAATTCTGGTGTACTCCTCCAATTCAGCCACTCTATTTTCCAGCTGCACCAGATGCCGGTCTTTCTCGGCATTCTGGAGCCGTAATGCCTTCACCTCCTCCACCAGATCCATGATTGATTTCTGTTGCTGCTTCACAACAGAGATCTCCTCTGATAGAAAGTCCAGAGATTTTTTAATATCGTCACCTTCCTCCGCTGTCAGAACCTTCTTAGGCCCCATGGTCGGTTTATGAGCAGCTTGTCGATCGCCGATGTTAACAGCCTGCGTTGTTTGTCACCGGGATGGATCTGCAGTGCGCTGGTGCCGCGCGGCCTCGGTGTTTCCACGCTGATGGATCCGCGGTGGCTGCACGAGGCCTCGGGGAAGCGGCACTCGTGACGCGCGGCTCTAATGACGCAGCGCGCGGCCTCAGTGAATTCACCACGTTGGGCCTCGGACGTTGTTGCTGTCCAGCCGCGGGGCTAAGTTGCCGGTTGAGGTGGTATTCCCACTGTCCGGGTTGGCAAACACCGGCGTGGCAGATGGCAACTACAAACACCACCTCTGAAAACTCAGGTACAAACTTTTTGCAGCTCGCTCTGACGACACGCAGCTCTGACTGACTGTGACTGATAATAGTAGTGCTATGTGACTTAAAAAAAAAAAAAAAAAAAAAAAAAATTTAAGCTTTATGCAAATGAGCAGCTTCTCACAACAGGTGGAGGATCACTTGTCCGCACGCCACAGCAGTGAGAAGCAAGCTGCACAATTCTCATCACAATTCAAGTATGCTGCGTAACAAAATACCAAGTTACTATCAACAATTAGTCAAACACTTAATCACCTCTGATGTGTGCTGACAGCATGTGTCCCTCACCCTTCCTGCTTCACGGGCTCGATGTGTCAAACCCAGGCGCGGTCCTCAGCGTCTCACAAACGAACATCACAAGGTCGAGTTCCCGGCAATTCTGCTTGAATCACACATGACTTAAATGCAGAACGCCATCCAATTATCTGCTTCAGCTGAAAGTCTTTAAGGCTGCTTGTGAGCACCATTCACAGGTGCTGCACATGATGTTGATGAGGGTGAAGGACTCTTCAGCCAGCACCTTCTCCACAGACAAATCAGTTTTCATGCCACCTGGAGAGCAAAGAAAAGAAAAGAACACCAAAATGTCCAGCCACACCCCCCCACACACAACATATAGTGCACCAAATCACAACAAAAGTTGCCTCAAGGTGCCTCACACAAAACAGTTCAAAATTAGAATGAGTGACTAAATTAAAAGATTCACATACACAAGTAAAAGAATTAAACAGATTAAAAAAATGAAAGCTATTCATAAGAAAGGGAGTAAAAATACATTTTTAGTCTCGACATAAAAATGTCAACAGAATCTGACTGCCTCACTGTTGCAGGGAGACTGCTCCATAGAGCGGGCACACGATAAGAGAAGGCTCTTTGACTCGTTGACTTCTTCTTCACCCTAGGAACACACAGTAGTCCAGCATCCTGTGACTGCCAAACCCGGGCCGGTACGTAGGGTTTCACCAAATCAGCCAGGTTTGAAGGCTCTTACAGAGACAAAGATGCCAGAATTGGTGTAATATTTTGAAAGCTTCTGCTTTGTCTCAAAAGTGTGGCAGCAGCATATACCACAGTGGTGCCACTATGGGCCATAGAGGTGCATGTGTCAATGACTGATTTAGGAAGAAAAAACTGCTTTTCAACTTATGTACAACAGTTCTGCAACAATCCTACCACAGTCATGTCATTTTCTGTAAAAAAAAAAGAAAAAAAAAAAGAAAAAAGAAGGCAGTCTTATGAATCCATGCCATTATACACACACATGACTGTCCCACAACAGTGGTGCCACCATCATGCATATGTTGTACCATATTTGTGACTGCAACTTTATTTTTTTGCCAAAACATATACACACCGCACTGTAAGGAGACTGCAACGGAGGCTGTCAGCATCTCTCCCAAATGCCTGACAGTCTTATCTTTATGTGACCAGGGCTTAACCGTTTCAGTGCTGTGGCCAAAGAGGAGATCCCTCCGCTCACTGCGGCCTTGCCTAATGGGACATAACCACATTGACTCGTGCATCAACAAATTCTGATTTTGCTGTCTTGCCCATCAATTTTAAGCCTACAACCCCTCTTTTTTTTTGTTTTAGAAAAAAAAACACAATAAATCAAAGTGTGATAGCCTGCTGACTTCTTTTTCACCTTTTACCTGTTCACTGAGCAAATCAGCAAACAAAACGGCAAATAAATTTTCTTCAACATTTTCTCATAAAAAGGCTTGTTTATACAACTTCTTCTGCACAAACAGCAACAGAGCAGCAACAAGCAGCATCTGGATAATTCGGATGAGTTATGAAGGACAGCGGAGTTGAATCTCAGGGCTGCTGTTGGACACAGGAAATGAAGATGGATTCTACAGGGACCTCACTCCATATATGTGTGTGTGTGTGTGTGTGTGTGTGTGTGTCCAAAAGAAATGAAGATGAAACTGAAATCCTATGAAGCTGTCAGTGTGATGGAGTTTGCAGCATATATGGATCATACGGCGTAGCACACTGAAATGATGCAATCGAAGCACTGGTGGTTGTTGGATTTGCACGTGCACGCTGTATATTTGCGTGGAGTGAAGGGCTAAGGTGAACGGCTGCGCTGGAGAAAGGGTGGTGCAAAAAGCTTGAGGAGTCGGGAGGTTGTTTCGCCTGAGAGTCATTTGGATTGAATTGATAAGAAGGCCACTAGCTGGCGCTTGACCCCGTTGCTATGACAACATGTCTTCTATTGGGAAAGGCATGTGGCACCACAGGTATAAGCGGAACCACGATATGCCTGTTCGGCTTGTGGGGTATTTACATGAGTAAAAAAATGAGGTGGGCTTCATAGATAATTGGCAAAGCTTCTGGGGAAAACCTGGTCTTCTTAGGAGAGACGGCATCCATCCCACTTGGGATGGAGCAGCTCTCATTTCTAGAAATCTGGCCAATTTTCTTAGGGTTGGGGTTTTCTTCCAGGGTTGGGACCAGGAAGCAGAGTTGTAGTCTTACACACCTCTCTGCAGCTTCTCTCCCCCTGCCATCCCCTCATTACCCCATCCCCGTAGAGACGGTGTCTGCTCACAGACTACCAATAACCAGCAAAAATCTATTTAAGCATAAAAATTCAAAGAGAAAAAATAATATAGCACCTTCAACTGCACCACAGACTAAAACAGTTAAATGTGGTCTATTAAACATTAGGTCTCTCTCTTCTAAGTCCCTGTTGGTAAATGATATAATAATTGATCAACATATTGATTTATTCTGCCTTACAGAAACCTGGTTACAGCAGGATGAATATGTTAGTTTAAATGAGTCAACACCCCCGAGTCACACTAACTGTCAGAATGCTCGTAGCACGGGCCGGGGCGGAGGATTAGCAGCAATCTTCCATTCCAGCTTATTAATTAATCAAAAACCCAGACAGAGCTTTAATTCATTTGAAAGCTTGACTCTTAGTCTTGTCCATCCAAATTGGAAGTCCCAAAAACCAGTTTTATTTGTTATTATCTATCGTCCACCTGGTCGTTACTGTGAGTTTCTCTGTGAATTTTCAGAACTTTTGTCTGACTTAGTGCTTAGCTCAGATAAGATAATTATAGTGGGCGATTTTAACATCCACACAGATGCTGAGAATGACAGCCTCAACACTGCATTTAATCTATTATTAGACTCTATTGGCTTTGCTCAAAAAGTAAATGAGTCCACCCACCACTTTAATCATATCTTAGATCTTGTTCTGACTTATGGTATGGAAATAGAAGACTTAACAGTATTCCCTGAAAACTCCCTTCTGTCTGATCATTTCTTAATAACATTTACATTTACTCTGATGGACTACCCAGCAGTGGGGAATAAGTTTCATTACACTAGAAGTCTTTCAGAAAGCGCTGTAACTAGGTTTAAGGATATGATTCCTTCTTTATGTTCTCTAATGCCATATACCAACACAGTGCAGAGTAGCTACCTAAACTCTGTAAGTGAGATAGAGTATCTCGTCAATAGTTTTACATCCTCATTGAAGACAACTTTGGATGCTGTAGCTCCTCTGAAAAAGAGAGCTTTAAATCAGAAGTGCCTGACTCCGTGGTATAACTCACAAACTCGTAGCTTAAAGCAGATAACCCGTAAGTTGGAGAGGAAATGGCGTCTCACTAATTTAGAAGATCTTCACTTAGCCTGGAAAAAGAGTCTGTTGCTCTATAAAAAAGCCCTCCGTAAAGCTAGGACATCTTTCTACTCATCACTAATTGAAGAAAATAAGAACAACCCCAGGTTTCTTTTCAGCACTGTAGCCAGGCTGACAAAGAGTCAGAGCTCTATTGAGCTGAGTATTCCATTAACTTTAACTAGTAATGACTTCATGACTTTCTTTGCTAACAAAATTTTAACTATTAGAGAAAAAATTACTCATAACCATCCCAAAGACGTATCGTTATCTTTGGCTGCTTTCAGTGATGCCGGTATTTGGTTAGACTCTTTCTCTCCGATTGTTCTGTCTGAGTTATTTTCATTACTTCATCCAAACCATCAACATGTTTATTAGACCCCATTCCTACCAGGCTGCTCAAGGAAGCCCTACCATTATTTAATGCTTCGATCTTAAATATGATCAATCTATCTTTGTTAGTTGGCTATGTACCACAGGCTTTTAAGGTGGCAGTAATTAAACCATTACTTAAAAAGCCATCACTTGACCCAGCTATCTTAGCTAATTATAGGCCAATCTCCAACCTTCCTTTTCTCTCAAAAATTCTTGAAAGGGTAGTTGTAAAACAGCTAACTGATCATCTGCAGAGGAATGGTCTATTTGAAGAGTTTCAGTCAGGTTTTAGAATTCATCATAGTACAGAAACAGCATTAGTGAAGGTTACAAATGATCTTCTTATGGCCTCAGACAGTGGACTCATCTCTGTGCTTGTTCTGTTAGACCTCAGTGCTGCTTTTGATACTGTTGACCATAAAATTTTATTACAGAGATTAGAGCATGCCATAGGTATTAAAGGCACTGCGCTGCGGTGGTTTGAATCATATTTGTCTAATAGATTACAATTTGTTCATGTAAATGGGGAATCTTCTTCACAGACTAAAGTTAATTATGGAGTTCCACAAGGTTCTGTGCTAGGCCCAATTTTATTCACTTTATACATGCTTCCCTTAGGTAGTATTATTAGACGGTATTGCTTAAATTTTCATTGTTACGCAGATGATACCCAGCTTTATCTATCCATGAAGCCAGAGGACACACACCAATTAGCTAAACTGCAGGATTGTCTTACAGACATAAAGACATGGATGACCTCTAATTTCCTGCTTTTAAACTCAGATAAAACTGAAGTTATTGTACTTGGCCCCACAAATCTTAGAAACATGGTGTCTAACCAGATCCTTACTCTGCATGGCATTACCCTGACCTCTAGTAATACTGTGAGAAATCTTGGAGTCATTTTTGATCAGGATATGTCATTCAAAGTGCATATTAAACAAATATGTAGTGTAGCTACGCTGGTCTGCTCAAAAAGGACTTCACGCTCCTTACTGATGTCCACAGACATTTATTTCTTTATTCAGCTCGTGTAACAGCCATGGAACAACCGTGGGTAACACCCGTGGAACACCGTGAAAACTAAAAAAGACAAAATGCTACATTTAAACTCATATTCATAGACATTAACCCTAAATTACACATTTCGGCTGTAACAAGACAAAACAGCATTATAAAATAACTTTTACCGTGTGCGCCTGTTTGACCAGCAGTAGAATGACACCATAAGCAGATTCTGTGTCTTATATGAGTTTTACGTGCTGCTCTGACTTTCCTTGTCCCCTTTTCTCTCCCGCTCTACACATATGCCCTTCCGGGTCGAGCAATTATGTGGCTTATTTCCTCTTCAGCACAGGTAATTTCAAAATAAAATAAACATCTTAAGCTGTAAAGCCGTGTTACACATAGCCTTAAATAATCGTGCAGTTATTTACCAAAATGAACAAAGGAAATTTTGTATCATATTCCTGTTGTCGTGGTAACCTATATACAATTCATTTTGGCGTCAGTTACACTCCCACCAAATTACCTTTGATACACAATGAAGATGCTGCACTTTACACTCTTCATTTAAATAAATCAATGGTAATTTCAAAGAAATCATCTACTTTCTACAAGAACGACAAGCTTTTGGACGGGTCTCTCTATAATGGATGGTTTGCGCAAGCGTTCACCCTTCCCCAGTTGCTTGTCTCCAACTTGTAGTGACACCTTTCTAATCAGTCCATCATCACCCTTGTGTACATCTATCACTCTGCCAAGTGTCCATTCATTACGAGGGATGTTTTCATCCTTGACTATCACAATATCACCAACTCTCATGTTGCGCTTAGGGGCATGCCATCGCTGTCTCAGAGTGAGGTTAGCAAGGTATTCTTTCCTCCATCTGTTCCAAAACTGCTCTGTAGCATACTGGACTCTTCTCCAGCGTTTGGTGGCATACACGTCTTCTTGAACAAACTTGCCAGGTGGGGGCAGTGGTACAGCGCATTTCATGGTGATAAGATGATTTGGTGTTAAGGGCTCCAAACTTGTGGGATCACTGATACTGTTAACAGTGAGTGGGCGACTGTTTACAATGTACATGGCTTCATAAAGAAAGGTTCTTAAAGATGCGTCATCCAACCTTCCAACACTTTGGGCAAGAACTTTACTCAGTACACTTTTTACAGTCCTGATTTGGCGCTCCCATGCGCCTCCAGCATGGCTTGAGCTTGGTGCATTCATGAGGAAGTCGCACTGCTTATTTGCCAAGTATGATGTCACTTTGTCTTTGTCCATTTCTCGTAGAGTTTTTGCCATTTCATTCTTTGCTCCCATGAAGTTAGATCCCTGATCCGATCTGATTTGTCTGATAGCTCCACGGATAGCTATAAAACAGCGTAAAGCATTGATGAATGTATCAGTTGTCATGTCTTCTAGCATCTCTAAATGAATTGCTCTCAAGCTGAGACATGTGAAGAGAAGAGCATAGCGTTTGTACACTTTGCGGCCTTGTTTGGTACTGAAGGGGCCAAAGCAATCCATACCTACATAGGTGAATGGTGGGGAAGGGTCAATGCGATCACTAGGCAGATCTGCCATTCTTTGTTCCTCTGGTGGTGCACGGGCTCTCTTACACCACACACATTGTCTGATATACTTAGCTACTGCTTTACCTCCTCCAACAATCCAAAACCCATTAGCTCTGATCTCATTTAAGGTTTGACCTTGACCTTGATGCTGTGTCTTCTCATGACAGTGTCCAATAATGAGCCTTGTAATAATGCTGTCTTTAGGGAGTATTGCAGGATGCTTTACCTCAAAATGTGTGGATGCCTTCCTTAGCCTACCTCCAACTCTCATCACACAGTCCTTGAGGAATGGATCAAGCTGATAGAGTCTGTTATTACAGGGCAACTTTCCTGTTTTCTGTTCAAGGTTATTCAGCTCTTCCTGAAAAGCATTTTGTTGTGCAAGTTTAACAAGGGTCAATGTGGCTTGTCTCCTTTGTTCCACATCTGGTGGCTCCGATGTCTTTATTTTCTTTGCCATTCGTTGAATGCGTGCAACAACATTGACTGCAGTAGTCCATTTGGAGAGTCGTGACAAATGTTCTGCAATGCCCCATTGTTGTTCCAACTCAGTATCCAGCACTTGTATGGCCTTTACCTCTGGATCTCCCACCAACAGCTCCGGAATGTTTTGTTCTGTTACTATCTCTCTTTCCCATAAAAATCTGGGACCTGTGAACCAGTTTGAGTCAATAAGGTCAGTGACTTTTAGGCCACGTGAGGCGTGGTCAGCTGGATTTTCTGCAGTGGCAACATAATACCACTGTTCTGGGTTTGTAGTTTTGCGGATTCTCTGTACACGATTGGCTACAAAAACATGGAATCTTTTGGCCTCATTGTTGATATAGCCTAGAACTACCTGTGAGTCTGTCCAATAGTATTCCCTGTCAACTTTGAGCTCTAGTTCTCTTTTTAGCATAGAGCTCACAGCAGCAGAAGTTACGGCCGCTGTTAGTTCTAGTCTTGGGATAGTGACTATTCTGGTTGGCGCAACCCTTGCTTTGCCCATGACTAAAGTGCAGTGCACTTGTTGGTCACTCACCAACCTGAGGTAGGAGCACTGGCCATACCCTTGACTGCTTGCATCAGAGAAGTGATGAAGTTCAACTCTCAGGACTTCACCAAAGTTTATGGGTTTGAAGCATCTGGGGATCTGGATCATTTTGAGATTTTCTAAATCTTTCAGCCAACCCTCCCACCTTAGCTTCAGTTCAGTAGGTAGCGGATCGTCCCACCCAATGCCTTTCTGACACATTTCTTGCAACACTTTCTTTCCTTCTAAAATGAAAGGGGCCAGGAACCCTAAGGGATCATAAAGAGATGCCACAACAGAGAGAATACCACGGCGTGTCAGTGGTTTCTCATCGAATGTCGCCTGGAAGAAAAAGTTGTCATTTTCTACATTCCATCTTATGCCTAATACTAGTTGCACTGGAAGGTCATTGTAGTTGAGGTCCACGTCCTTTATCTCAACTGCACGTTCCATTACATCGATTGTGTCTAGCACGTCTCTGCTGTTGGAAAGAAACTTGTGAAGGTGCAGCTTCCCTTTGGCACACAAAGCTTGGGCCTCCTTTAGAAGCTCAATTGCCTCTCCAACAGTTTCCACACTTATGAGGCCATCATCCACATAAAAATGCCTTTTAACAAAGTTGGCTGCTAGTGGGTACTCTCTCTCATTTTCATTGGCCAGATGTTTCATACCGTAATTAGCACAACCTGGGGATGAGGATGCTCCGAAGAGGTGGACTTTCATGCGGTATTCTGTGGGCTCCAAGTCTGTGTTCCCATTTTCCCACCAGAGAAACCTCAAATAGTCTCTATCCTCTGATCTGACGTGGAACCTGTGAAACATCTTTTCTATGTCACACATAAGTGCAATGGGGTGCTTACGGAAACTACATAGTACTCCCGTGAGGCCATTTGTGAGATCAGGCCCTGTCGTTAAGTGGTCGTTTAAAGCTGTCCCTTCGAACTTTGCAGAGCAGTCAAATACCACCCTGATCTTGCCTGGTTTTCTCGGGTGATAAACACCTTGGTGTGGTATATACCAGACATTTCCTATCGTCGGCTTTGAGTCTGTCTTTTCAGCATCGCCATCTCTGAAAACTCCTTCCATGAACTTCACATAGTCATTTTTAAACTTAGGATCTCTGTCCAGTTTCCTTTTGAGGTGCTTCAAACGAACCAGAGCCAGACTCTTGTTGTTTGGGAGTTGGGGGCGTGCCTTAAATGGAAGGGGCATTTCAAGATGACCATGCTCATTTTGATGGATCCCTTCTTTTAGGATTTGGAGGAATTGGATATCCTCTTGCGATATATCACTCTCGTTTGGTTTGGTATCTGCAAAATCTGACTCGAGTACTTTAATAATGGCAGTTGGGGTTACGGGGGGTATCTCTTTCACAGCCACACGATGACATAGACCAGTTACATTGCTTGCATTTGCCAACTGTGGTGCCCCTCCTACAATGCTCCAGCCTAGGTCTGTTCTGACAGCATAAGGCTCGTTGTCATCTCCAGTGATGACCTCTCTGGGAGCTAGGGCTCTGGAACAGTCGTAGCCTATCAGCAATCCAACTGCACAGTCCATTAAAGGGGGAATCTCTTGAGCAATGTTTGCGAGATGTTTCCATTTGCTGGCTGTTTGACAAGTAGGAATGTGTGTGCGCTCAAGTGGAATGAAGTCTCTTGTGTAAGCTGGAGGTAGGTCGATGCACGTATTGGAGAAGAATCCTCTGACCTTAAGTCCTTGTGCTCTTTGACTCTTCACAATAGTGTCCCTTTTGACCATAGTTGCGAGCTTTAGTTTTACTGGCTCTAACACTGCCTGCAGCTTTCCACACACTTCCTGATCAACAAACGTGTGGGTGCTTTGCGTATCTAATAGCGCATACACCAAGGTTTCACTGCTAGGAGAATTAGTTGACGAAATCCACACTGGCACAATCATTGAGGTGCTTCCATTCTTACTTCCTTCCACTGAACAAGAGAGTGAGGCCATGTTCTCATCTGCTGTAATTTGTACAGGTTTGTCTGCTGGAGAGTGATCTTCATGCAGAGGAGTTGGATGGCTTCTTTTGCATATGCTGCACGTGGCTCTGTTTTTACAGTCTTTAGAGATGTGACCTGTCCTCAGGCATGCAAAGCACAGTTTGTTTTCATGTACATAGTTTTTCTTATCAATTCGGAATCAAGCATTTCAACATCATCCATCATGTCACACAAGTCCTTTCCTGAGCATGCTTCCTTTAATCTTGTGCGAGTATCTCTTACTTTAGTTTTCCACTTGTCATAGAGTGATTGGAACTTCTTTTGCTTTTGGTCTAACTCCTGTTCCTTGAGTTCTTGCATTTTAGGTGTAAAATGTCTTTCACGGGAGGATTTTCTTATTTCTCTTCCAGACTGATCAGTTATAGCATACATTTCCTTTGGTCTTACAGCTGCCTCTGTATGTACTTCCCCTTGTTCTTGGGGCTCATGGTCGAATTGGTTATCATTTTGTAACAAGGAATTGTCATTGGAAGTCATTTTGTATTTTTCTTGCTTTATTTTCTGTCGTTTTGTTATTCATTTGACTCTTTATTTATCCATCAGTAGCTCTGGCCATTCATAACTACACAATTTGCCCTTAAGATGCGCATTTGCACTTGGTCTTGCAGCTGCAGATGAAACTTTGAACTCTGAAGCCTTGGCTTGCTGCAGGATGCGAAGAACTCTGGCGCCGCCTTGTGGGTGTAGGACGAAACAGCCTCAGCACGATGGATCAGGTGACGTTTTCACTGTAGCTACGCTGGTCTGCTCAAAAAGGACTTCACGCTCCTTACTGATGTCCACAGACATTTATTTCTTTATTCAGCTCGTGTAACAGCCATGGAACAACCGTGGGTAACACCCGTGGAACACCGTGAAAACTAAAAAAGACAAAATGCTACATTTAAACTCATATTCATAGACATTAACCCTAAATTACACATTTCGGCTGTAACAAGACAAAACAGCATTATAAAATAACTTTTACCGTGTGCGCCTGTTTGACCAGCAGTAGAATGACACCATAAGCAGATTCTGTGTCTTATATGAGTTTTACGTGCTGCTCTGACTTTCCTTGTCCCCTTTTCTCTCCCGCTCTACACATATGCCCTTCCGGGTCGAGCAATTATGTGGCTTATTTCCTCTTCAGCACAGGTAATTTCAAAATAAAATAAACATCTTAAGCTGTAAAGCCGTGTTACACATAGCCTTAAATAATCGTGCAGTTATTTACCAAAATGAACAAAGGAAATTTTGTATCATATTCCTGTTGTCGTGGTAACCTATATACAATTCATTTTGGCGTCAGTTACATGTAGGACTGCTTTTTTGCATTTATGCAATATCTCTAAAATCAGAAAGGTCTTGTCTCAGAGTGATGCTGAAAAACTAATTCATGCATTTATTTCCTCTAGGCTGGACTATTGTAATTCATTATTATCAGGTTGTCCTAAAAGTTCCCTAAAAAGCCTTCACTTAATTCAAAATGCTGCAGCTAGAGTACTGACGAGGACTAGAAGGAGAGAGTATATCTCACCCATATTGGCCTCTCTTCATTGGCTTCCTGTTAATTCTAGAATAGAATTTAAAATTCTTCTTCTTACTTATAAGGTTTTGAATAATCAGGTCCCATCTTATCTTAGGGACCTCGTAGTACCATATCACCCCAATAGAGCGCTTCGCTCTCAGACTGCAGGCTTACTTGTAGTTCCTAGGGTTTGTAAGAGTAGAATGGGAGGCAGAGCCTTCAGCTTTCAGGCTCCTCTCCTGTGGAACCAGCTCCCAATTCAGATCAGGGAGACAGACACCCTCTCTACTTTTAAGATTAGGCTTAAAACTTTCCTTTTTGCTAAAGCTTATAGTTAGGGCTGGATCAGGTGACCCTGAACCATCCCTTAATTATGCTGCTATAGACTTAGACTGCTGGGGGGTTCCCATGATGCACTGTTTCTTTCTCTTTTTGCTCTGTATGCACCACTCTGCATTTAATCATTAGTGATCGATCTCTGCTCCCCTCCACAGCATGTCTTTTTCCTGGTTCTCTCCCTCAGCCCCAACCAGTCCCAGCAGAAGACTGCCCCTCCCTGAGCCTGGTTCTGCTGGAGGTTTCTTCTTGTTAAAAGGGAGTTTTTCCTTCCCACTGTTGCCAAGTGCTTGCTCACAGGGGGTCGTTTTGACCGTTGGGGTTTTACATAATTATTGTATGGCCTTGCCTTACAATATAAAGCGCCTTGGGGCAACTGTTTGTTGTGATTTGGCGCTATATAAAAAAATTGATTGATTGATTGATTGATCTATTAAGAGTAAAAAAATATACACAAATGTAAAAATCACAATGCTGAGTTTTACTGAATTATTGTCTTCTCTTGTAGCACTTGTATTTCACATTCAAATTATTTCCATAATATGTGTGAATTTACACTTTACCTGCAGCAGCTTGCATGTATTTATCATTGATTAGGTGTTTGGATTTGTCATTGATTATTGAATTTGGAGGTATTTTGGAGCTTTGCAGGAGAAGTGGTTCTAATAACTTAGATTCTTTTCATCTACAAGGTTCCTTACTAGTGCAGCAGATGACTGAATATTTACAGAAGAATCTTTAAAATGGTGATACAAGCACCAAATATGGCACAAATATTCCTTAGACATTTGTCTTTTGAAAAAACAGACAACCCACTTAATTTTTCAATAGGCAGCCATATAGTTCATGAAGAATTACACAGGGGTCAAAATTTACAAATGCTCCAATCATATCGAAAAGTATGCCACATTATGCGTCTGATCATAAAGATTAAAAAAAGGTATAGTTTGGACTATCTTTGACTGAACGTTGTGAAGTTATGGGGTAAAAACAGCAAAAACGGTGAGAAAGCTCACTTTCAGTTTGTACAGGGGTCAAAAATTAAAGTTGCTAAAATTTTGGTAAAAAGTGATGCAAATTGTTGGGTGAGTGAATAGGGTTTTAAAAAGGTATAGTTTGCACCATGTGTCGTACTTAGTTATGTTACAGGGTAACACATATCATATGCCATAGAATCCAATGGACATCGACGTTGTTTGACCTTTATTTTGGACAGGAAAAACATTCAGCACGGTCAAAACAATTCCATTTATTAATCATACTTGCTCAACCAATAATTTGCATCAATTCTTACCAAAATTGGAGCAACTTTTATTTTTGACCCCTGTACAAACTGAAATTTTGTCACTGTTTTTGCTGTTTTTACCCCATAACTTCACAGCATTCACTCAAAGATAGTCCAAACTATACCTTTTTGGAATCTTTATGATCAGGTGCATAATATGGAATACACATTAATATGATTGGAGCATTTGTAAATTCTGACCCCATGTAATTCTTCATTAACCCCCACTTGGCCTCCTACTGAAAATTCAAATGGGTTGTCTGTTTTTTCAAAAGACTAATGTCTAAGGAGTATTTGAGCCGAATTTGGTGCTTGTATCACCATTTGAATGATTGTTTCAGTTATCTTCTGCACTACACACACAACACACACACATGCTCATCCTGATTCGGAGCCTTCTCCCCTTCCCTCATTATCTCTGGGCTCTGGCGACTTTTGGAGTGCACTCAAATGAATCAGTGTTTTTAATGGAAGCTGCTTAAAATATTCAAATTCATATTTGGCCTTCTTGAACATGTAGTGCCTCAGTGACTTTACCAAACAAAAAGTTCTACGGTCTTTTTAGTTCGTAACTCAAATTTTATCATTGCAATCTATATAAAGTTAAAAATCTGCTTGATTTTCCCATAACGCGTAAACAGGCTGTTGTGCAGTTTGCTAATGAATATGACCTTACAGACTGTTTACAGTCCACATGTCAAAACATTTCAAATGAATCACTTTTGGCTCATTTACCAAATTAAAACAAATACAAGCTGCAAATTAAGTATTCAGCATAAATGAAGCACAAACGTTAACTAATGAGATGTTTATTCATCATATAGGAAACAAAGCTCGTATTAACTGTTTGTTCATCCTATGCATTCAACGTTCAAATATGTAACACACAATCACTTTCTTTACAATCTGTATTATAAAATATCTATATAATAATCTAATCTGTATAATTATAAAATTATAATCTTTATAATTTGTATCCATCTGTAAATCTCTTGTTTTTAGCCCGTAAAATTGTATGTAACTATTGTTCTTGAGAGTATCTTGGTTTTCTTTGACCAGAACATTGATGGTACAATATCCTTTGGGTCATTTGACCTAATGCCATGAAGTTCTTCCCAAGTCAGGTCTGGCAGCGTGCACTAGTGCTCTATGCCACTACATTCACCAGATTGTAGAACTACCCTGAGCTACTCGGGTACACAGCCGTTCATCCAACATTCTGATGGTACCCATCCGCTTGTTGGAACCAGGTGATACTTTGGTGCCCCTTGGCCGTTTCCAGTTGCTTGGATCATCAACACTGATGCAACTGAGCTTTGGAGAGTCTAGATGTAGCACTAAAAATATCCACTCATCGCCACTTTAACCATACTGTAAGACTTGAGGGACCAGTATGAGCTACCTCACGTTGGACCCCTGTGCTGCCATGCTGTAGGTAGATGATCCACCATCAACTCACCAGTTTCCATCCTCTGGAGACAAGATCCTTGGGGCTCGCCAGTGTTTTTTTCTTTTTGTTTTAAGGGATGAGGATCTGAAGAGTTTCCCCCATCCCCTTCACGATGCATGCCATGATACAATAGAAGGCAGCGAAAGAGTTGCTACCGCTGAAGGACTTTAGGTGTTACGCTGTTGTTGAGCATTGCAAGGTTCTTTCAGGGGTTGAAATACAAGTGTGTCATTTCTCTCAACATGATACATTACACAGGTGCTGAGGTGTTGAGAACAAAGGGGACACCGACAACCCACCTGGCTGCAGCAGAATGATTTGATAGGTGGGAGTGGATCAGATGACGACCTGGGTGGGTGTCATTCAGGACCCGAGGCAATTTAGCATCCAGAAGAAATTGTGTTCTCAAGTATGGTTTTCTCTTCAAGTTATATTTTCTTCATTGTGTTCTTTAAATGCGACTTTTTCTACTTCAAATCCAAATATTTCCCAGCAATCTACAAATCATCTCAAATGTATCAGTTTCCTTGTTTTTAAAGAATGCATAGCTTTGGTTAAGTGGCCCTTTAAGGGGTTCATTCCTCTTGTTGCTTCTAAAACTTCCTGAAAAGGCACCATGGTTGGTGGCGGCGTACTGTTGCTTCCGTTCTTGCAGTGGCGCCAACCTTTGCTCTCAGCGTTCAGATATTTGATGGGGTTGGGGAAAGGTTGTCAAATAAAACCATGACCGCTGCAACCTGTCACGAGCCCTTCCCAATTTCCCGTTAAATGTTTTTTTCTGTGTACACCCCCACCACCCCCATACATCCAGTGAAAGCACAGCCTTCAGCTATCAGCAGTCTGTCGCTTCTGATTGATGGTTCTATCAAAAACTCTGGTGGTTTCAGAGTGCGGCAGGGTGCGCGTACATCTGTATACTCAAGCGTTTTGCAACAAGATGTGGGAGATATCAAGCTTCTCAGCTCAGTTCCACATAAATTCTTTGCCAACTTAAATTCAGTTGATAAGCATTTTTGTTTAACCCAGTCGCACAATTCGAGATGGGGAAGACTACTTCCTGCCATAGCCCTGCTGATCTGCGCACACCAGATCCCGTCAGGTCTCAGAAGATCAGTAGAATAGGTCTTGATTAGCACTTGACTGGGAGACTGGTTGGGAATAGCAAGAATTGTACACGTTTCTTGATGAAAAAGTGGAATTCTGTTCGGAAGGGCATTAAGCGTAATGCAGAGCTCCTATGGATCTGCTGCATTAGCCTTGAGCAACCAAGAGCAACTGAAAGCAAAAAATATCAAAATAATTTTTATCTGCCATGAGAGGTACAATAAATGACACCAAACGTATACATTATATTTGTTGGTCCCTTTCTTTTTCCTTGAAATTCATTAGAAACAAGCAAAGAAACCAGTACTGACACGGTTTTAGCTAATCTGTTAACAGCTAATTAAGGAAGCTAGCTTTTTCTCTGGTGGATTGATTTGTCAGCTAACTTGTAAAACCACTAGCAGACCAGTTAGCTTACACATAATTTAGCTCTGCTGACTTTCAATCAGCATTTAAAAAAGAAAATGTTAACAGTAAAAACTCTAATTATATCATTTAATACTCTGTACTATGAATAAACTATTTTGAATGTAAACTACTGTTTAATTTCATTTGTTCACTGAATTATTTATGTAAATTTTGATAACCACTTGATCTTGCTAACCCTTTTTGGAAACTTCCGTATTTACACTGTAATAAATTAAAATTTCAGCTTTGACGTCTGTTTTTTATAGCGAACCTCTCCCCAGGCCAAGGCTAAATTCAGTGATAACTTCAGCTAAATGTTTTAGTGGTTAATCTGTTTAATGTTATTCGAGTCATCTTAAGTAAGTGGATTAGTGGTTAACTATGCTAGGTTTTAGGTTAGTTGTGCCCAAAACTGGATAAAACAATCACAAAGGGTTGTTGTTGTGCTTTTTGCACACTATGATAGAACATCCAACTCAACATTAAATACGTCGCCAAATCTCACCCTTTATTTCGTGGTACCATCACAAAATCTGCCACATTTTTATGACACAGTCAAGTTTAGTTCACTAATTTTAACTCTAACCCGAACCGTAACCCTAACTATAACCACCAAACCCTAAATTTTGCCATACCATCGTGAAACAATTTCATGATATGTCACAAAAATGTAACATTTCATGATC
Source organism: Thalassophryne amazonica (assembly GCF_902500255.1). Lineage (NCBI taxonomy): Eukaryota > Metazoa > Chordata > Actinopteri > Batrachoidiformes > Batrachoididae > Thalassophryne > Thalassophryne amazonica. Next base: position 12,615,920 of record NC_047125.1, on the reverse strand, counting down.
GTATCACAGACTAATGGAATAAATCTCTTTTTCATGATGCTATCGTGAACTTACAATGCCATTTTAGGGCCACATTGATTTTTTCTTTAAAGACTTCGAGAATAAAGTTGTAATTTACGAGAATAAAGTTGTAATTTTAAGACTGACTATAAAGTCGTAATATTATGAGAAAAAAGTCAGAATATTACAATAAAGTCGTAATTTTACAAGAAAAAAAAAGCTTGATTCCGGAAATGAAACATTGACAGCACACAAAACAGCCTCTGTGACAATTCTCCTCTCTGCAGAGTTTTTCCTCTCATAAAATTATGTCTTTATTCTCGTAAAATTACAACTTTATTCTTGTAACATTACGAGTATTTTCTCATAAAAATACAGCTTTATTCTCATAAAATTCTGACTTTATTCTCATAAAATTACGTCTTTATTCTCGTAATATTATGACTTTATTCTCGTAAAATTACAAGTATTTTCTCATAAAAATACAACTTTATTCTCATAAAATTATGACTTTATTCTCATAAAATTACGTCTTTATTCTCGTAAATTACGACTTTATTCTCATAAAATTACAATTTTATTCTTGTAATATTACAAGTTTTTCTCATAAAAATACGACTTTATTCTCATAAAATTATGACTTTGTTCTTGTAATATTACGACTTTATTCTTGTAATATTACGACTTTATTCTCAAAGTCTAAAAAAAAAAAAAAAAAATTCAATGTGGCCCTAAAATGTCGTCGTATGAACTAGCATGAGATCGGGTTGAAATACATGTCAATACTGGAGAAGGCAAACATGCTATATAGACCCGGAAGCCCGTTGTTGCCAAGTTTATCCTCTGATTCCTTAGCGTGAAATAAATGAGAGTCTACAACATCTCCTGTATGCAACTCCAGTCTGACACAGGTTACTTTCCCAGCCAAGGCTGGTATCCATTTACATGGTATACTGAGACAACGCCGGCGTTTCTTGTCCAAGAACTCAGACAGATGGTGTAACTGGGAATCAAACCCAGATGAACATATTGGTCGCTCAACTCCTTATCCTGTGATGCTACCTGTTCTACATATTGGATCTATTCAACATATGTATTGAGAACTTGTAAAAGCTTTTATTTGCTTGCCCAGTGAGTATAGAAAGCCAAGTATAGAAAGCGTTTGGTATCCATTTGAGATTTTAAAGGCATATTTTCTTTGCAGCTGTTGGTCAGTCATGGGTTACACTTTTGTATACAGAGTTGTTATTTCCCCACAAGCATTTATTGTAAATGGCACCAGGCTTTCCCGATTTTATTACCACACCTATTGGATGTCACAGTTGATGCTTGAAGGGAATCGATTGTACTCGCCCAGTGGGCTCGTGTGCATTACACCGAGATTACATTTGGATGGTGTCTACCTATGTTTGTATTATAAGAAAGATATTTGTTTTCCGTGGACAGAAATAAGGCGGCTATGTTGTCAAGGTGACTTCCAGTGCTCACACAGCCTAACAATGCACTGAAGGCTGCAGGAGTAATGCATGTTGTGGACATGCGTATGAATTAATGAACTCTGTGTCCTTCAATATCCTCTGAGAATTAAAGCTGTTGTCACTGATAATATAAAATTTTCCATGAATACTGGAATTATAGATATTTCATAAATTATACTAATCACACTACTTAATTTTGGTATGATCTGGTACAGTTTTATTAAATATATTTGCAAAATGATATAGTCGTTTCATTGTGCAAATCAAGTGGAAATTAACATGAAGCTATCGTGATTTGATTTTTTTTTGCTACACTGCCTCAAAACATCCATTATGACAAAAAGCTAAATAATCCAGTCTCTTGAATCAATCATTACATAATTAAATGATGTATGGTACAATATGGAATTTTAGGATTTAATTCTTAACTGGTACTCGAATGGCATCAGCGAAGCATGAAATTCCAACACATGGACAAGTTGGAAAAAACATTGCATACCCATATTTTTTACTTAATGGTGCTTTTTGATCTTCACAGAAATGTGCACCAGGCTTATCATTTGTTAGTATGGTCAAACCAGATGGTAACACCCCACTGAGTTTGGTCTGCTTGAAGTTTCTTCTGATAATCACAAAATTGTCATGGAATCTTACTCCTTTGTACCACCTTGGGTTACGAGTTTTTTTCTCATAAAAATATGACTTTTTTCTCATAAAATTCTGATTTTATTCTCAGAAAATTACGACTTTATTCTCGTAATATTACGACTTTATTCTTTATTATGCTGTACTTTGGTGCTGTGTTACTTGAACTGAATCATGTCAAAGGATGTTTGAATCATGTTCAAGCCTTTCACGATCATTTCAGTGAATGTTTGGGAAAACTATATAAATGCTTGAATCAGAGACAAATTGAAGGGGTGGAAACATACGTTCTCACCTCAACCAAAGATGGTCATAGTTGTTCTTGCTTTGAAAAAAGAAATGGCTTTAGGTTTTTAAGATGCAAAGGGCATTGAGTTTGTGGACCATCTTCAAACAGGCCAAATCGTATAGTACAAATAATGAAAATTTTGCTGAACACACTGAAATATCAGGACATGTTCATAAAATTTGTAGAATCACATATTTAAAGTCTCAGGAAACCCCCTTTGTGGGTTTTTCAAAATTCCAAATGGCCGCTGTTTCAGGATGTTCAGTTTAATTCAATTACTATGGAAGTAAATCTGTGCCAACAGAGTTTGAATTTTTAATTTTCAAGGTTGAATGATTTTAGTATCAGAGTTTGAAGTTGAATTTTCAAGGTTGAATTTGTTGAGCATCAAAAAAAATCACCCTAAAAAACAACAACAAATAAATAAAAAAAATCACCCTAAAAAAAAAAAGAAAAAAGAAAAAAAAGAAAAGCAGGAAGAAGCAATCAGTCCCTTTGTCAGTCATCCATTGTCACAGATTTACTTCCATAAATGTTGGATGATTGAGACAGGGATCGATTGCTTCTCCCTGCTTTTCTATTTTTGAGGTTGAATTTTTTTAGGTTGATTTTTTTTTTTAGGTTGAATTTTTTGAGGGTGAATTTTTTTTAGATTGATTTTTCTGAGGTTGAATTTTTTAATTTGAAATTTTTTTTGAGGTTGAATTTTTTTTTAGGTTGAAGTTTTTGAGGCTGAATATTTTGATGCTAAAAACATTCAACCTTAAAAATTCAAATTCAAACTCTGATGGCACAGATTTACTTCCATAAATTTCAATTTATTTTATTTATATAGCACCGACTCATAAGGTTACAGTTACAAGGTTTTTCCAAAATTTTTCCAGTTTTTACAAGCAGAAGAAACATGCAATAGAAAAGCAACAAAAACAGGGCCCATTACTGCAATAAAAGGCATCATAGAGGTGAGCCCCATTAAGCTGCGTAAGTTGGGGTACACAAAATCGTTAGTTATCTAAAACCACAAGTCTGACCAAAAAAAAAAAAAACCTTAAAAATCAAGCTTATCTTGCCATAGTTTTGACCATGTGAAGCGTGATTCTGTGGTGTCTGAAAGTAGTAAGGGCATAGTGACTTGTTGTCACCAGCAGAGGGTGCTACGCGCTAGTATAAAATACTGACTGCAGCGCAATCCGCTGTTGCACTTGCTAATAACATTAATAAATGTGTGGAGTGGGTTCGGGATCTTTTTTTCACGCGCCTGCTGCGTGTATAAATTCCGGCCTAATCTGAACTGGCAGTAAGGATTCAAAGAGTCACATCCAAAAACTTTGAATCGTCAGGAATCTTCCACACTGACAAAGCTCTCAATGCTGATATGCAGCATCTAGGGGAGGAAAAAAAAGATTCCGAACCCACTCCAGATCTACTCCACACGTGCAGCAGAAGGAGGAAGAAGCAGCGATCATTGTCCAGAATCGTCCACGCTGACGATCCCTCCCAAAAATATTCAAATCAAAATGGACTTTGATACAATAGTTTAAATTTTCAGGATACACAACCTTGGCCGTGACTAAAGCCAAATCATGACTTACGTGTGCACGAGTTAACGAGGCTCACCTGTAGAGAATAGAGAGAATAGTTGTGTCTTTAATCTGGACTTGAATGCCTCTACGGAATCTGACTGTTTTATCTGTAGGGAGATCATTCCATAAGACAGGTGCACGATAAGTGAAGGCTCTGTGACCTACCGACTTTTTTTGTGCCGACATATATTTACTTCTGGAAAGGTTAGAAACCTGATTTAAGTATCTCAAACATGTTTTTGGGCATAAGTAACTCTAACATAATTATCTACAACCTTTAGATGTGAACTCCTCAGATAATATTCCGATTTTAGCATTTCAGATCTAGATGCAATTGACAGTGCTGGGAATTCGCATTAAGCATATAATCATTTTTACAGGCCAAAGTCCAAAAGGGCCTTCCGTAAGCCTTCTCAGCTATTCTTTTCATCTCTAAAAACATTGTTTTTTAATGGTAAAACTCTTGGACCTTAAGTGGAGAGTGCCAGTTCCAATTTGTTGTGGAATTATAGGGTACTATGAAGCCCAAACACTCAGGAAACTAACAAAGGGGGACTTATTTTAACAGGACGTGGCTGCTGTCTGTAACTTCTAGCTTCTTTACCACTAACTTTTCTCTTCTAAATCAGCACCATCTGACTTCCATCTGTTTCCAAACATGATAAAATAGTTTGGCTGGGAAGAGATATGATAGCAGAAGATAACATCCTAGATGGATGTTTTTCAACCATCGAGATGAAAGCTTGTACTCCAATGGGGATTCATACATCGCCGCACCGTTAGAAGATGTGCGCGGACCTCAGAGGAGGTCTGTGTTGAAACGTTACCAACATGATGTCATCCCATAAAGGCGTCGTGATAAGGCCTATGAACTTTTCAACCAGGATTCCATCTAATGCTATTCTCTACAGCTGACTTTTCTTTGAGGAAAAACATGCACGCGGAGAGAAGCGCGGTCACACACACATGCATACTCGCACAAAAAATTATTTCTGCAGTCTTCCTGCACGCTCATACATGCACATCAACATGCTCACATTCTGTCAGCAGCGGGCAAGAGTCCAGCTGCGAGGCGCTCTGCAAATTGCCAGTGATTACGTCAGTTTCACAAAATTTAGCCGAGAAGCGGAAAAAGATCAAGAGACAGAGGTACGGCAATCAATAAGTCCGCCGTGTCAAAGAAACTGGCTCTCTAATCCATTTCTCTTCATCGGTCTGTGGTTTGTGTTTTGATTAGGTAGAGATGTGCTTTGCATTGGCGAATTCAAGGTTTTTCAGTTCCATTGTTCTCTGCCTGAATATTCCTGTGATGGAAGATTCAAATCTGACCAACAATCACTTATGAAACCTTTTGTTTCTTCACAAATGAACGGGACTCGTTGTTTGTGCATAATGCACGATTGCATAACACTTCCTGTCAATTACCAGCGCATCTGCTTCCAGCTGAAGCGAAAAGCCTCTTAAGGAATGACAGAAGAGGTGTTTTGAAGCGCATTTACTCTGCCCATAAATGAATAAAGAGGGGGGACCCTACGTGATATGGGTGGGACAAATGAAACCCCCATCTTCTAGCTACTGAACAAGCTAAACTAACAGGCGAGCCTTAGTTTGGATGTTTATTAAATGGTATTTTTGGAGACTGGGCGGTAGTTTTCATAACATTTAGCTTTAGTGTCGGCATTAAAAATTATGAGCTTTATTTCCTCAGTAACTGTGGAATAGTGGCGCCAACATTATCAAGGTACTGATAGCTGCTTAAAGTGCTAAAGCTGCTAGTATACAAAATTAAACAAGATGCAAATTACAGTTGACAGAAATACTGTAGCACTGACATCTTACATAATACGCACACACAATGAGCTATATTATTACAGATATTTGTAATACCATGCTAAGACATGACAAATACAATCCTCTACAACAACTAGCAGCAAGGAAAATGCTGGATCAAGTAGTCCATTTCAAGAACCTGAGTGGTAATCGCCTTGTCATGTTTTACTGTGCCATGCTAGCACACTACATGTCACTCAAAGTGACTATGCCCCTAAATATGCATAAAGTTATGGCTTAAAATATCTTAAACTAGTAAGTAAGTCCCTTCTGCTGCTCCCTTGTTTTGTAGTTGGGGTCGCCACAGCAAATCCAAGATGAATCTGCATGTTGAATTGGCACAAATTTTATGCCGGTTGCCCTTCCTGACGCAACTCCACATTACATGGAGAAATGTGGTAGGGGTGGGATTCAAACCGGGAACCTTCTGCACTGAAACCAAGTGCATTAACCACTTGGCCACCACCCCTACAACTAATGAGTTATAACCCATCCCCGTGTACAATTGCCGTGGAAGCAGAAACTATCTGTTGAGACCAAAACCGGTTGTTATTTCTGCTCTAATATTGGACATTTTAACATGGGCCTGTACAGCAATTGCCTCAGGCACAATGTCTTCCCTATTCCAGGTTAGATTTGTACTTGTGCAAACTGGTATAGGATATGCACTGGCACCAATGGGCCTCGCGGCCTATATAGGACTAATTCTTTGTGCCTTGTGCTGTATTTTGCGCTCGAAATTCCCTCTATCCTCCACGTACGTGGTTTTTGATGGAAACACGTTCCACAAATGCAGTCCGTTGACCATGAACAGTTGAGCTATCCATCTGACTAAACTGGAACTAGGCTACAGCTCTAAAGCAAGAAGGGGTTCAACTCCGTAACATCACACTTCACCTTGTATGACACACATCATTTGTGTTTCTACAGGAGAAAAAGACTATGAGAAATGCTATCAATTCACATTTTTCACTAGGCTTTCATTTTCCCTACAGTCTGCATATTTTTCTTCTTTCTCTCTGTCTCACTTTGTCCTTGTCACTTTCAGTCCTTGCCTGTCATTTTAAATCTGTCGCTTGCTTTCCCCTCCTCCCTTTTTCTCCCTCTGTTGTGTATTTAGTCACATGTTTGACAGAGCTTCTCAGGATGTACCGTCCACTCCCCCCATGTTTTCTCATTCCTCATTGTTGTCTTTTATTTCTTGTCATGACAGAAGGAGACGTGGACTCACATGTGGCGCAAAGAGACGTGTGGTCATTGAATCGTGCTCAGACCCTGAGCAAGGGCGGGGCTAAACGATCTATTCCTAGGTATTGATCCGACACACAAAAACACAATGTGAGCAAAAGCAAGCTCTCTAATCTGAGATAATATTGGATCATGTCAGTGTTGTACGCCTTTGATTTTTTTTCAAATGGGCGGTCTGTCAAGAGCTTCTACACATGCACACGAAGTGAAAATAATGACTGTTGGTTTGTTGCTACATGTGTAAATGGGGAGTTTATGCAGAGACGCTTATATAGGTCAGCCTAGGGTGAGTGGAAATGGATCCAAGGTTATGCTGTAGTGATATAGATGAGGAGTTTACACAGGCAGGGTTTGTGTTTAACAATAATAACTTTATACATTGTAGCAGAAAACTTAACTTGAGCTGTAAGTAGTAGTAGTGACTAGGGGAAACCTCTCAGCTTGCCATCGTAGAGCTTCAGGTGATAAGTATTCAAGGGGATGCATATGCACAACAAACAGCAATGGGCATGCTCTGTGAATCCACAGACATGGATGGGACTAGATCTCAGCCCCCTACATTTAGTCTGGTCACTCCAGTATTCAGCATTTTGAGGGACTGCCCATTGCAGTGGCCAGTTCGTTGTGATGGTGTCAAATATTGCCCCTGTCATCAAGAGGATAGGCATTCTCTCGGTCTACGTTCCCATCGTGATGAGTGACATCTCACTGAGGGATGCTTGTTTCTCCCAGGTTCAGTCACTGTTTGATGTCTGTCCCAGAGAAGACGTTCTTCTAGGCACAGGCACTGACAGGGCAAGTTACAAGGATTGTATCAGTCCTCATGGATCTGGCAACTGTGGTAAAAACCGATCAGTGCTCCTCGACTTTACAAGAAGTTGGGGTGTACAGGTTGTTCACTTGTCTCCGCAGGGACATTTATGGCCTTTGAGAACAACAGTCTGGGAACAGTTTGTGGAGTCATGAAGTGGCTAGCGCCAGTACTGACAACTCTGCAGAAGAACAAACATCCAAGTCTTTAGGGTACTGGTGCTTCCAGTTTGATTGTGTGGTTGTGAAACCTAACACCTAAGGTTGCAACTGAAAATCTGCACATTTTCCATTTGTCTCTGAACTTATCAGAGCAAATCAACTCAATCAGGTGTGTTCACACTGACTTAACCAATTTAAAAAAAAGACCTTGCGGACCATGAAACTCCCCAAATATCCAAAAACAATAGGTCTGCTGACCACTCCAACCCCATATTACCATCTATTATGCTTTGGAGTGATTTAAAACAGTTTGAGAAACACATCCACATTAATACATCAAGTCAAGTCAGTTCTGGGAGCACAGGTATTGCACTTTATTGGTAAAATGTGCCATTTTACCAATAAACTCTCGGACCACTAGTGGCCACTCATGGAACACTTTTGAAGAAAGGCCACTTTAAATGGAAATGGGGCACATATCAGTTTGGTTGACGTGTCTCACAAAACATGCAAGAGTAGCTATAGATAATGGATTTCTGTAACATAAACCATCAACATGTTTATTAGACCCCATTCCTGCCAGGCTGCTCAAGGAAGTCCTACCATTATTTAATGCTTCAATCTTAAATATGATCAACTTATCTTTGTTAGTTGGCTATGTACCACAGGCTTTTAAGGTGGCAGTAATTAAACCATTACTTAAAAAGCCATCACTTGACCCAGCTATCTTAGCTAATTATAGGCCAATCTCCAACCTTCCTTTTCTCTCAAAGATTCTTGAGAGGGTAGTTGTAAAACAGCTAACTGATCACCTGCAGAGGAATGGTCTATTTGAAGAGGTTCAGTCAGGTTTTAGAATTCATCATAGTACAGAAACAGCATTAGTGAAGGTTACAAATGATCTTCTTATGGCTTCGGACAGTGGACTTATCTCTGTGCTTGTTCTGTTGGACCTCAGTGCTGCTTTTGATACTGTTGACCATAAAATTTTATTACAGAGATTAGAGCATGTCATAGGTATTAAAGGCACTGCGCTGCGGTGGTTTGAATCATATTTGTCTAATAGATTACAGTTTGTTCATGTAAATGGGGAATCTTCTTCACAGACTAAAGTTAATTATGGAGTTCCACAAGGTTCTGTGCTAGGACCAATTTTATTCACTTTATACATGCTTCCCTTAGGCAGTATTATTAGACGGTATTGCTTAAATTTTCATTGTTACGCAGATGATACCCAGCTTTATCTATCCATGAAGCCAGAGGACACACACCAATTAGCTAAACTGCAGGATTGTCTTACAGACATAAAGACATGGATGACCTCTAATTTCCTGCTTTTAAACTCAGATAAAACTGAAGTTATTGTACTTGGCCCCACAAATCTTAGAAGCATGGTGTCTAACCAGATCTTTACTCTGGATGGCATTTCCCTGACCTCTAGTAATACTGTGAGAAATCTTGGAGTCATTTTTGATCAGGATATGTCATTCAAAGCGCATATTAAACAAATATGTAGGACTGCCTTTTTGCATTTACGCAATATCTCTAAAATCAGAAAGGTCTTGTCTCAGAGTGATGCTGAAAAACTAATTCATGCATTTATTTCCTCTAGGCTGGACTATTGTAATTCATTATTATCAGGTTGTCCTAAAAGTTCCCTAAAAAGCCTTCAGTTAATTCAAAATGCTGCAGCTAGAGTACTGACGGGGACTAGCAGGAGAGAGCATATCTCACCCGTGTTGGCCTCTCTTCATTGGCTTCCTGTTAATTCTAGAATAGAATTTAAAATTCTTCTTCTTACTTATAAGGTTTTGAATAATCAGGTCCCATCTTATCTTAGGGACCTCGTAGTACCATATTACCCCATTAGAGCGCTTCGCTCTCAGACTGCAGGCTTACTTGTAGTTCCTAGGGTTTGTAAGAGTAGAATGGGAGGCAGAGCCTTCAGCTTTCAGGCTCCTCTCCTGTGGAACCAGCTCCCAATTCAGATCAGGGAGACAGATACCCTCTCTACTTTTAAGATTAGGCTTAAAACTTTCCTTTTCGCTAAGGCTTATAGTTAGGGCTGGATCAGGTGACCCTGGACTATCCCTTGGTTATGCTGCTTTAGACGTAGACTGTGGGGGGGGGGGGGGGGGGGGGGGTTCCCATGATGCACTGTTTCTTTCTGTTTTTGCTCTGTATGCATCACTCCGCATTTAATCATTAGTGATCGATCTCTGCCCCCCTCCACAGCATGTCTTTTTCCTGGTTCTTTCCCTCAGCCCCAACCAGTCTCAGCAGAAGACTGCCCCTCCCTGAGCCTGGTTCTGCTGGAGGTTTCTTCCTGTTAAAAGGGAGTTTTTCCTTCCCACTGTAGCCAAGTGCTTGCTCACAGGGGGTCGTTTTGACCGTTGGGGTTTTTCATAATTATTGTATGGCCTTGCCTTACAATATAAAGTGCCTTGGGGCAACTGTTTGTTGTGATTTGGCGCTATATAAAAAAAAAGTTGATTGATTGATTGATAACTCACGAAACTTCAAAAAAAGACATTTCAGGCTTAAAGTTGACTTTTTGCAGGGGCGTTTTGACATAAACACACATAGAATTGGGGGCTTTGAAGACATCAAGATGAGTATCAACCTATATTTAACTACAAAGGGAGGGCAAAAATAATTTCATGCTGTGCGATCCCTTTAATTGTCTTGGGGGGTCATGCCGGACCTAAAGCCACAGATTTAGGAAGCCTCATAAAGCTTCTTGTTCAATGCTTTTGACTGGATCAGATCTTGCAGGCTTGCGCGTCCGTGTCAGCCATGAATAGGCTTCAGTCTACTGACATTTCTTTAAATGTCATTGATGGGACGTGGGGATGTATTATCAGTGGCTTGATGGATTGAGGCGCCACTATTTGAAAGCGCTTTTATAAATGTAACCCTTCAAACATTACTTACTGCCCAGGCACTGCTTCTGCTCTTTGTCTTTCTGGATCCTATGTTCTCCCTCTTGCACTCTATCTTGCTCTTGCTCTTAATTCTCCATCTTCTCTCATTTTGAGACCAACAATCTTCACTATGTCCTTCCCCCTCTTGAACACTCCACGTGAGCAATCAGGCCCACTGAGATAAAACATGATGTCGGCACACGCCTCAGCTCTCTCCGCTGAGTGGCAAAATTGAGTGGGATTGTTGGTGGCAGTCCCCACACACAGCAGTCTTTGGCCCGTGATCCTTAAAATGCTGCGCTAATTAGTTTTCTCCATCGCCCTTCCTCCGTCGTCGCACACGCTCGCGTGCACAGCCTCCACTTCTGCTGTGCCGCTGCCTTGCTTCTGGTATGTAAGAATGTGTGGAAAGAACGCACGCACCTTCTGCCCGCATTCTTTTATCTCGATTTAAACAACTGAAGCGTGAAGTGAGATTTTGCGTGCTTATTTATGTTGGGACACACTTGACGGAGAAGCCACGTTACCAAGCTAGCTACAGCTAAGAGGCTAGGCTACTTGCTTTATTTGTTTATTTTAGCAGACACACTTGTTGAAGCAATTCTCACAAAAGCCGGATCAAATGCTTGAATTTAGCTGTATTTTGATGTACGTGGAATATTTTAAGCAACGGTCACATTAGCTACAAATGACAGTGACACACACTTGGGTTTGTCTCTTGATGGGCATATGCGTGGAGTGCACACTACATCGCCGTAAGATGTCTTGTAAATCTCTTCAGATGTGTTATCTGGTTACAAAAACAGCATTTTTCATTTTAGAAGTGTTTATTTGTCGCTAACTTTTACAAAACATATGTCAAACATATTAAGTTTCTACAGAAACATCTATTTCAGTTGTGTTCCGCCATCTTGGATCGAGTGAACAACCAGCTAACAATACGCTGCCTATTCACTCTGACTGGCAGTCGCCTTGTCATGTCGCTCGGTATTTGCATATTATAGACTTCAGTTCTATTTTGGCCCCGCCGAGCTAGAGGCAGATCGCTGCAAAATGCTCACTTTGATAGAAAATGAATGGCAGGCCTTCACTGTCACTTGCCCTCTTGTTGCTTGTTAATGTGACTGCAGTTTTTGTGTAACAGGCAGGTTAACAAGTTAGCTAAGCAATGAGCAACTTGCTATAAAAAATGAATACTTCTTGCTAATAGCTTTAGTTGAACAGGCATGTTAACAGGTTAGCTAAGCAACCAACAGCTAGCTCTAAAAACTGGATACTTCATGCTAATATGACCATAGCTTTAGCATAACAGGCAACTTAACAAGTTAGCAACGCTAGCTGCAAAAACCGAATGCTTGATGCTAACGCTGTAAAGCATCTACAATGAAGCCAACTGCTGTGATCCTGTACTGTTATTAGAATAATCCACAATTGTGGGGAATCTTCATTAACAAAGCCCATTGCTAAATAACTGGAATCATTTTTGTGCCTGTGTGTACAGTGGCCTGTTAGCTGTTAGCAGATAGATGGTGCATTGTGAGGCCTACATCATCGTGAGCATATTTATGGAAAATGAAAAGTGTGGTTTGGTGACAGATACTCAGTATTTGTCTCAATTATTTTTCGAGGGCTCAAGCACGGAGTTATTGTCACAGATACAGCTGGCTTTAGTAGCTGTTGGCGGTTTTCAGAATAGTTAATGAATGTGTGGCATCTGTTATTGTTTTTATGAAAGACACTTTCCTTTCCTCTGAACTGAAGAGTGAATGCCATCTGTGAAACTATGTGCACGGCTGGTTTGACAGTGAATTAGTTAAATTTACATTTCCTGTTGACACAAGAATGGCTAATATCCCAAATGCTAAATTTAAAAATCTCATCAACACCCAGTGAAGGTGTTATAATACTTCACGTGTTGCAGTTGGAGCTAAAATTGACTTAAATGCTATTTCAGAACACTGAGAATTATGTAACATAGCAATCAATGTTGCCAGATATGTAATTTATTGTGCAAGTTCAAGATGTTGGCCTGTCTTTTACACCCCCCCCCCCCCCCCCAAAAAAAACAAATAAATAAATAAATAAATAAATGGGAGACTCTAATTTGGTTTGGGGCACTTGCATGACTTTGATCCTCGCACTTGCATGCACGACTTCGTGACAATCCCACCCGCTATGTTCCCAGCTGGACGCTGCGCTTTGTTCCACTGGAAGCCTCATGTTGTGCGCTGGACGCTGTGTTTATAAAATAATTATTTCGTAGCAGATTAATCATTTTGTCTCCGAGTTGGCTGTTGAAAATGCCTCTAATTACAGAGAACTGTTCCAGCTGCCACTTTTGTTTCTCTTTTTTCAGTTCCCCTACCTGACTCTCCCTCTGCCGCCCCCACCACCATCAGTTCACCCCCTGCCTCCTCCATATGCAAGAGCTCATCCCACCTTCATGACGGGGCCAAACCAAAATGATAACTCTGTACTCACTCATGTCATAAATCACTTTCTTTAACCCTTTGAATCTTCTGGTAGAACTGTATCAGATTGCATGGTATCACACAGAATTGAAAAATTCCATTATTAAAATGATTGTTCCTGAAATGGGTGGAACTATATATTGTGTTATCAAGATATTGCACCGTGAAAAGCTCCGACAACTACTGAAGCCAAATCGTATTGTTTTTTGAAACAAATGTCATGAACAGTCAACAGCTAAAACTATGAACTAATACAACTACTAAATATAGAAATAAGAAACAAGGATTACAATTTATACTTCAGAATACTTTGTTTCTTTACAGTTAAACATTCGCCACACGACTTTTTACAAAATTCGTGTGAACAACAATGCAATTATGTTTCATGATACTATTTATCCAAATGCAATACCTATCATATCGTGCAACTCGTGCAACATTTCAGCCCTATTGTTGAATTATATCATAACCCGTGTCTAGATATGGTATTGTTTTATAATGGAGAGATGCACATCCATTGAAAACACACACCTTTTTTAAAATTGTTGTTATAACTGTCACAACTCCTCAATCAACAAGGTTGATAGCGAACGATTCATGCCCAGTTGGCCTACTCCCATTTCATCTCGTCATAAATTTCCATTTCATAGCAGCACATATTCCCAGTTGGCCTACTCCCAATTGGTCTATTTCCATTTTGTCTACCTGCTATATTTCACTTATTCCCATTATGTCTACTCCTAATGTGACCGTTTTCATCCTGAAGTCATAGGTGCATTTAAGCATGTTCTGTGACTACCCACATCCTGCCCACAGCGCCAGTTGGTGTCAGAAGTGGGATCGAACCCCTGATGGCTCGCACTAAAGACCATTCCTCTACCAGGTCCCCGTTAGCCAAAGCTAGCAGGAGTGTCTTTTCAATCAGGACCCAGGACCTTCATTCTGCTACACTAAGTTATAGACCAAATTGCCACTTATAAGTTTGTTACAAAGTTAAATAAATAAAAATTTGGTCACAAAAAACAATCTTCCTGTGGTTGAGAAATATTTGTTAACATTATAAATGATTTCCTTTCTTAGATTCCCCTTGACCCTAATCTTTGACAATTATTTCTTGAGTTGTCTTTTATATTTATATAATATGGGAACGACCATAATATATGTAGTAGACGAAACTGGAATACTATTCAGGATGAAAGTAGATGAAATGGAAGTAGGCCAAATGGGTTGTTACAGACAGTGAAAATGTCATTTAATCAACAAAATAACACTGAACACAGTCAACAGGAAGGTAGCAGAATCCAGCACTCAGTGGCTGCGAACCTCCGTGCACGTGCCGCTGTCCTCTAATCTCACCCAAGCCGACACATTTTTCCAACACCACCCCCCTTTTTCACCACACAAACACAACTCATGCACGCACACTTTCCGCTGCGTCAAAGCACTCTGCGTGAACAGGCAGATTGCTGTGAGAGCTAATGAATTGCGCTGTCATGGAAGTAACAGATTTATTTACATCTAGAAATGGATCTCTCCCTCTTCTAGCCAATCCTGGAGAGCTGCGCCGGTGGGGCTTTACGCTGCATGACCGCTAATGGATCAGTCGTGAGAAATGAAGGGACTTGCATGGAGAAATATCCAGGAAAACAACATGAAGTTTGACAGCGTGCTGTCATACGAGGCAACGCTGGAAATTGTGGAGAAAATACTAGCCAGGGGGCACTTGG
Organism: Thalassophryne amazonica; assembly: GCF_902500255.1. NCBI lineage: Eukaryota > Metazoa > Chordata > Actinopteri > Batrachoidiformes > Batrachoididae > Thalassophryne > Thalassophryne amazonica. The sequence continues at coordinate 12,600,753 of NC_047125.1, read as the reverse complement.
AAATAAGTTGAAGTGTATTAGCCGAAAATCCACTTTGGCGGGTGTAGCCGCTCGGCTGACTGGTGTGTTCTGAGAGGAGGACGGGAAAAATGGCCTTGCTATGAACACAGCAGACAGCGGAGATGAGAACATAGTTGACGGAGGGCAGAATAAAAAGAGACCGAGGCGGGAGGAGACAGCTGTGGACGGAGTGTATGGGTTTGTATCATCATCAGTCAGCCGTGCACAGACCTGTCACAAGGCTTTATGTCAGAGAACAGACACTCGGTCTTGTACCGCTGGACAACACAAAGCACACAAATGCATTGGGTGGAAGAAGAACGGCAGGATCAGAGACATCGCCGGTCGGAAGATCGATAATCGAGAATATTGTATTTCCTCTGGAAACCTCAGTCACTTCTTATCTCCACCAGGGCAGAGGTTACATGCTTACCTCTGCTCGTCTAGTTATGAACAAGATATCGAAAATCGAGGTTAGACTTGATTACACTTTGGGTGTGATCTGGAACTGCTTTGATCTCTTTCACTAAAGTGCCAGTATTGAGGATGTAGAGGCATTTATTAGCAGGAATAGAGTATAGCATTCATCGCGATCTGTTCATGAGCCTGCAATTACCTGCAACAACAAATCGATGTGTTTTTAAAAGCTTAAAATAAGACCTTAATGCCCACATAGGAGAGGGCCCCCTCTTAGGCCGCCATGTCACGGCGCCATGTTGGTACAGTAGCCCGAAAGATACATACTTCATCTTTTGCCTTTTTGCAGGTGGTATCTAGGAATTTTCAAAAGGTTGGGCTTAATTTTTGGCTTTGAGACTAACACCCCCCCCCCCCACACACACACACACAGATGTTTTGCACCCCCTCACCTGCAGCCGCCCCATTAATTTCATGACCTTATCCTTTTTCTGTCCATTTTCCCCAATAGTTATAGAGCTATACAGCCATGATTTTCCCTTTCCTTCCATATTTTTCTTCCCCTCTCTCTGTTTTACGGGGGGGGGGGGGGGGTGTATGACATTGGGCCCAAAGACAGATTGTTCCTGCATCATAAATCCCCCTATCTTACATATACCTGAATATTACACCATCTAAATACCAGAAAATCTCTGCTGTCAACCTTAGAGCAAGTTTTTGGTGATCGATGGCACTGTGTCAACACTGCACATGACCACACAATACAATAAAATTTATCTATACTACTAGGGGAGCTAAGACCACTACCTTTGCACCCCCCACCAGGACTAAACCAAACCATCTGTTTTAGGTTCCTTAGATGACCCCAAAACACAATCAGGATGTTACCAAAAATAAAAACTGGCCTCAAGCCAGTTATCCAAGATGGCCACCAAAATAGGTTTTTTTTTTTTCACTAAAACACCTTTACACAACATTTAAACAACTTAAATATCACAGAGATTCAGTGGGAAGACCATTGCAGGTCACAGCAAACTGATTTGTGCCTAAACTAAATTCATTCATGGATTTAAATGGCATCCAAAATGGCCACCAATAGACCCTTATCATTAAAATACATAGTAGGAACAAACAATAGACTTAATAATGACAGAAATCATTGGTGTTTTAGTGAAAAAAAAACCTATTTTGGTGGCCATCTTGGATAACTGGCTTGAGGCCAGTTTTTATTTTTGGGAACATCGTGATTGTGTTTTGAGGTCATCTAAGGAACCTAAAAAAGTTGGTTTGGTTTAGTCCGGGGGTGCAGAGGGAGTGGTCGTACCCCCCGTCCAAAAATAACTTTTAAACAGCCGTATTTGACAGGCGTGAGAAAATGAGCCAAACAGACCCACAGTTCTTTGTGATGCTGTGGTGCATTTAGGCAATTCTTGTTTCTTTGAGGCAAGCTTTGCACTAACCAGGATGCAATGCAGCATGGTGACAGCTTCTGGGTGGGCATGAACAGATGAGCCGCTGGGCTGTGTGCACGCTTCGTGTTCTTGGACATTATCATTTATGCCAGCTGCTGGCAACAGCTGAGGTGCACCCTTCAGCAAGGCAGTTTTCTTCCCTCCTGTCCAGTTCTGTTAAGAAACCTCACAGATACTGTGGTCAGTGTGCTTCTGAATTGTTATGGTTGTACGTTTACGCACCGAGTGTTCCGTGTTTGTGCGTGCGTATCTAATTGTACATCTGGGGAATCCCCCTCATTTCCATTGGCCTAGAAAGCTCGTGTACGCCAAGGCGAGGATTTTGTCTGGTCGCATTTCGGTGAAGCAGCCGAGCGGATTTACTGCCGTCAAATCTGTCCTGCGGTTGAGATTTACAGTATCTGTCTGTGCGAACCAGAACGGAGTAGCTGCATTGTTTGCAGATGGCATAAAACACACAGAGAGAACAAATTAGCATAGCTTATTTATCGCTAGCTTTGGTGTTTGCATTCATAATTTCTGTTTGACCACATTTGTTGAAGGAGCTTGTTGTATTCTGTGTTTGTCTGTGTGCCACATTCATAATATCACTGACAGCAAATATATATATAATATATATTTAAAACTGAATGCAAATCTCATAACGCAGTGTTGCACATTTAATAGACAACAGCTGATGATTAGGATTCATAAGTGGCCCAAAACCCACTGCATTATGCAGCAAAACATTGTGCAAGAGGACAGATTTTGGATTTAGCACCACTTCCAGAAAAAGACCACTAATGGATTATTGACAGCTAGCAGAATGGGCAGATTTGGACATTTGGATACTTACGTTATTAGTATGTGGCTAATCAGTAGCTACAACCCCTGGCAAAAATTATGGAATCACCGGCCTCGGAGGATGTTCATTCAGTTGTTTAATTTTGTAGAAAAAAAGCAGATCACAGACATGACACAAAACTAAAGTCATTTCAAATGGAAACTTCCTGGCTTTAAGAAACACTATAAGAAATCAGGAAAAATAATTGTGGCAGTCAGTAACGGTTACTTTTTTAGACCAAGCAGAGGGAAAAAAATATGGACTCACTCAATTCTAAGGAATAAATTATGGAATCACCCTGTAAATTTTCATCCCCAAAACTAACACCTGCATCAAATCACATCTGCTGGTTGACATTGACCCTATGTGTCTTTTTGCAAGGAATGTTTTCACAGCTTTTGCTTTATGGCAAGATGCATTATCATCTTGAAAAATGATTTCATCATCCCCAAACATCAGAAAAGTGTCCAAAATATCAACGTAAACTTGTGCATTTATTGATGATGTAATGACAGCCATCTCCCCAGTGCCTTTACCTGACATGCAGCCCCATATCATCAATGACTGTGGAAATTTACATGTTCTCTTCAGGCAGTCATCTTTATAAATCTCATTGGAACGGCACCAAACAAAAGTTCCAGCATCATCACCTTGCCCAATGCAGATCCGAGATTCATCGCTGAATATGACTTTCATCCAGTCATCCACAGTCCACGATTGCTTTTCCTTAGCCCACTGTAACCTTGTTTTTTTCTGTTTAAGTGTTAATGATGGCTTTCGTTTAGCTTTTCTGTATGTAAATCCCATTTCCTTTAGGCGGTTTCGTACAGTTCGGTCACAGACGTTGATTCCAGTTTCCTCTCATTCGTTCCTCAATTGTTTTGTTGTGCATTTTCATATTTTGAGACATATTGCTTTAAGTTTTCTGTCTTGACGCTTTGATGTCTTCCTTGATCTACCAGTATGTTTGCCTTTAACAACCTTCCCATGTTGTTTGTATTTGGTCCAGAGTTTAGACACAACTGACTGTGAACAACCAACATCTTTTGCAACATTGTGTGATGATTTACCCTCTTTTAAGAGTTTGATAATCCTCTCCTTTGTTTCAATTGACATCTCTCGCGTTGGAGCCATGATTCATGTCAGTCCACTTGGTGCAACAGCTCTCCAAGGTGTGATCACTCCTTTTTAGATGCAGACTAATGAGCAGATGTGATTTCATGCAGGTGTTAGTTTTGGGGATGAAAATTTACAGGGTGATTCCATAATTTATTCCTCAGAATTGAGTGAGTCCATATGTTTTTCCTCTGCTTGGTCTAAAAAAGTAACCGTTACTGACTGCCACAATCTTTTTTTCTTGATTTCTTATAGTGTTTCTTAAAGCCAGAAAGTTGCCTTTTGAAATGACTTTAGTTTTGTGTCATGTCTGTGATCTGCTTTTTTTCTACAAAATTAAACAACTGAATGAACATCCTCCAAGGCCGGTGATTCCATAATTTTTGCCAGGGGTTGTATACACAAATGTTAATGTTAAATTATTGGATAAAAACCATTAACTGATATAAATACTGGACAAACCCTCCATGATGTCACACATAGGTTTTCTGAGAAGTGGTTCAAAGTTCAAATTGTGCGCTTTGAATGTCACCATCTTGACGGAACTTATAACTCCGCTTAAATCTGGCCAAACCCATAAATGCATAAAGAGATTGAGCACAAACAAGGCAGTGCAGAGCCTGGGCGGAATGAATGAAGCTTTAACACGCTTCCATCTCAGAGTTACCAAAGAAGTTAAACTAACAGGCTAGTCTTTGTTCAGGCATTTTATTAAAACACATTTGCACCGACTGGGCTGTAGCTTTCATGATGGATTGTATTAATATGACCTGCTCATTGCTTCAGTAATTGTGGAGTGACAGTGGCACTCATGTTAGCAAGCCAAAACACCTGCTAACAGTGCTAACATACAGATTAAATGACACAGAAATTTAATTTGACAGAAATACTGGTGCACAGACTTCCCAGAGGGTCCATTAGAATAATTAACTGTAGAACAAGCCAGATTATCCAAATTACTATTTGTAATAAAATGGCCACGAAGGACCAAGAGGAAATTCTCCTCATATTTAACGTTGTATGCTAACGGGGTTAGCACTTTTATTTCCTATCTGCAGTTTGACCTGTTAGGCCCTCTTAAGGCATGATTCGGAGAAAATAAGCAGCTCATAATTTTTAATGCCTACACCAAAGCCACCTGAGTAGTCCCAAAAATATGATTTAACAAACACCTGAACCAAAGTTAGTCTGTTAGCTAGAAATGACAAACACAATCAGCTAGCAGCCACTGCTAGTGGGGCTATGGACACTGCTTACTGGCATACGCTACCCATCACTTAAAGCGATTGGATAACCATCAGAACATGAATGAATGCATGAATAAAGAACAATATGTTGGTAACTTTTAGAAATATGGTTTTAATCTCAGCCTGTGTTATGCCATATGGTAATAAAGACCTTTCCACCCACGTTCAAAAGCCCTCTTCACTTGACAGAAGTAATATTACTGTACCCTGGTGTAGGAAGTGCTAATCTGGTTATCTAGTGATATAAGCTAGGGGCTGGTCGTCTTCATGTCCCATGGTTCTTGAAATGGAGCAATATCTCCACCTGGTGGACCTTTACAATTAATACAGGTACAATAGAATTTCGCCAAGCGCTCTAATTGTGTATATTTAGAGATACCGTTACACTGTGTTTGACATCATCAGTAATTCTTGTCAGCATAAAGTCGAATGGCTGTTTCTGTGAGACTAACTTGTAGAAGGGTTGCGGCGAATTAAAGACAAACTGCATTCCCAATAAGGACTAAGTGCTGGAGCTACGAGAGCTGCCAGACCGAATGAATGGATTCCAGTGACGAGGCAAGAACATGGATGGGGGAAGGAGGGGAAAAAAAGGGAGTGATGTGATGGTGGGATTGCTGATAAGAGGAAGGAGAATTAAAGAATGAGCGATGTGTGAGAAGAAGGAGAAGGAAGCCACTAAATTAAAGTGCACAACACAAACTAAAATGGAGCCGCAGAATGTGGCGAATGCTTTTTAGATCCTTGTTAATGTCCTCCGCTCTTTTCACACCTTTCAGACTCTCTCTCTCTTTCTGTCTAAGCATTTGTTCATTGCTTCCCTGATTTTATGATGCTCTCTGCAACTTATTTTGGAGAGTAGTTTGCAATTTGCAAAAATAGCATCATATATTTATGTTGGACAAGTGATGGTTGGCAAACGTTTGTACTTTTAAGATGCTTTCTTTAAAGAAAAAAAAGAAAAAAACTTTGGGACCAAATGTCACATTTTTAAGAGCAGGAAGAAAGTTGCCTGAATGCCTGTAATTGGGTGTAAAGAGGTGAAAGTGGGAACTAGAGAGAGGATGTTGCTGTCTGCATAAATGTAGCTAATTATCTTACATAGTAGAGAAGCTTGAATCTTCGACTGGACTGGGTTGCTTGACGTGAGGACGTTTCGCTTCAAATCACAGAAGCTTCCTCAGCTAAACTTCTTGCTCTGGTAGTCTGACTTCTGTCTTGACTCTTGTAGAGAAGAATAAACCAGAAGCCAACAAAAGCTGGAGTTTTTTTAACCTAATCAGACCCCTCCTACCGAGAGGCCGACTGCTATAGGCTACTGACTAAACAATAGCTCTAATTAGCACCTATTGTGCTCTAGTTAGCACTCTCCTAATGATGGGATGGAAGCCTCCCCTGATGGCTCCCTTGATGACTCTCCTGATGATGTGAATGACTCATTACCATGAACAAAAGACTGAAACTGCTTAGACCTGAGTACCCCATTGTAAACAGGGGACAAAGCGTGTCTGAGACCCGCCCCCCGGTTAAGGCTGGGTTTCAACTGTTTTACAAAGAATGCTTCCTTGACACCTCTCTCAAACCATTTCTTCTCTCTGGCTAAGATTTTAACTTCCTTGTCCTCAAACGTGTGGTTAGTGTCTTTCAGATGGAGATGAACTGCAGACTGAGGTCCACTGGCGACCTCTCTGCCGTGCTGCTATAGCCTCTTGTTTAAAGGTTGCTTAGTCTCACCTATGTAGTGTTCATTACAGTTTTCCTGACATCTGATATAATACACTACATTGCTCTGTTTGTAACTAGGGATCCTGTCCTTAGGGTGAACTAATTTCTGTCTCAAGGTGTTAACCGGTTTAAAGTAAACTGGGATTTTGTGCTGTCTGAAGATCCTCTGTAGTTTTTCCCCTACTCCTGCTAAATAAGGGAGAGACACTCTTCTTCTTGTCTCCATCTCCTGTCTATCTGGTCTCTTTGTTTTCTGGGACTTCTGCACTTTGTCCAGGGACCATCGTGGGTACCCACATACTGTGAGGGCTTTCCGTCCAAGTTGTTGTTCTTTAGCCCTTCCCTCTGTAGTTGTGGGCACCTGTAGGGCTCTGTGTTGAAGAGTCCTGATCACCCCGAGCTTGTGTTCAAGGGGGTGGTTTGAGCCAAAGAGCAGATATTGGTCAGTGTGAGTGGGTTTTCTGTAAACCTCTGTCTGGAGCTGCCTGTAACATCACAGTCCAAGAAGGCTAAATGGTTTCAGTCTTTTGTTCATGGTAATGAGTCATTCACGTCATCAGGAGAGTTGTCAAGGGAGCCATCAGGTGAGGCTTCCATCCCATCATTAGGAGAGTGCTAACTAGAGCACAATAGGTGCTAATTAGAGCTATTGTTTAGTCACTAGCCTATCGCAGTCGGCCTCTCGGTAGGAGGGGTCTGATTAGGTTAAAAAAAAACTCCAGCTTTTGTTGGCTTCTGGTTTATTCTTCTCTACAAGAGTCAAGACAGAAGTCAGACTACCAGAGCAAGAAGTTTAGCTGAGGGAGCTTCTGTGATTTGAAACGAAACGTCCTCACGTCAAGCAACCCAGTCCAGTCGAAGATTCAAGCTTCTCTACTATGGAAACCACCTGGACAACTGAGAGCCTACACAGAAACATTGCAACTAATTATCTTACATTTTCTTAGAGTAGGATTTCACAGTTTCTGGTTTGAGGCGGTGCCTGCAGAATTGCTGTGACACGCAGACATGCAATATAAAATTTTTACATCTTGCTTTGAATGCAGCGTGAGCATGACACCTGCCTATAACCGCCTACTTCACTTTGCAGCCAATCACATAGCCACTGATTCACGACAGGCTAAGGACCACCCACATGGGGCCGGCCTTGACTCAAGAATAAAAGTGCAGGAGAAAATCTAGGCTCTTTGTTTCAGATGTTGCATGTGATCTGTTCCAAGACCCCAGCGCTGGTAGATGACTCTCTGTAATCAGTGTAGGCACCTTTCAATACAACATCTAAACTTTGAAGTCTGTTTCCTGTCCAGTTCTTCACCACATAAAAAAACCTAACAGATCCCCTGGGAAAAGTTACCTGACTTGGCTGAGGTTAGGGAAGGGTGTCTTCAGGGTTTCATGGATTCAATGATGAAATTTAAAATAATCCTGATGCTGTTTTTGTACAGTGTGAGAGAATGTTTCACACTTTGCATAGACATCAGTATGACGAGAAAGGGAAAAAACTTAAGATTAGCGTTTTATTGCAGCGTGGCTTAGACAGTCAGCCGCCTGACAGGCCCACGGGGAAAATGCTAACTCCAAATGAGATTGTAATCCTTTGACGCACGGTGCAAGAGAGCGAGGAACACATTAATGCTCAGAGAAGAGCAGTGACAAACTCTGGCTGGTTGCATAGTAGCCAATTAAATGTACACGTTTTAATTGGATGACCATATAATGTATGAAACGGCATGCGTCTTTAAATAAAGCAAAGCATGTGCACATGGCTAGTTATGCACAATGCCTCTCCAGGTGGCAAAGACTTCCTTCTTTTGGACTCTAAAAATGAGAGCAGTCACACTTGGAATTTTATACTTTAAGCTGGTAATGTCAAACATCATGGCCACGCTGTACGCAGTTACTGCGCACAAGGTGGTGCCATGCCGAGTGTGGGCAGATTCTTTGACTTTTTCTTAGTGAATACTGTCATTGGTCAGGGATGCATTCTGATTTCTACATTGTTCAATGCTTGCATGGACTAGATGTTGGATAGAGTTGTAGAAACCAGTGGATTAGGTACTTTTGTTGGCGAGAACGTACACTTTGTGGATGATGCTGTGATCTTTGTAGATGTACAGCCAGAGCAGATGGTCACCCCTTGGAGTCTGGTCTGCTTGAGGTTTCTTCCTACACTCAAAATATGTCAAAAGACATTTTTCGTCAAGTTATACCATACCCTTGTAAAGTGCCTTCAGGTGACTTATGTTGTGATTTGGTGCTATATAAATAAATTGAACTGAATGATGAGATTGTCCTATATTAAGACTAAGATCCAAGCCTTCGATGACTTCCTGGACTTGGGCATCTATACACAGCAAGCATGTTGAACTTGCAGAGACCTATCATGGCAGTGACATTGATGACTGTCTTTGGCCTGTGAGATCAACGCATGCCTGGGAAGAGTTTATAAAGTCATGTTGCTGTTTTTTTATTTTTTTTATTTTTTTTTGCAATACCAATATTTTTTGCAGGAGAATGAAGGTCTAAATCCTGGTGGTTTCCATCTTGCTATATGGTCATGATTCTTGAATTCTAACCACTGACAAAGATTAATTGCCAGATCCCACTTCTGACACCAGTTTGGAACAGGTATATCTTTTTGACCCCGGCTAAGTTTGAGCACCAAACATGTCATTCTCAAGAGTGATGCACTACCAGGTCATGCAAAGGGGACAACATTTAGTATCTGACACATAAGGTGATGTCAAGATTGAAGATGTTCCTACTGGCTTGGCTAGTGGGGAATTCCCTTTTGGCTAACCTGGTAGTGCATTGGTCTCAAGAGCAAGATGTCTTGGTGATATTAAATCACAGCTAAATTCTATCACTTTGATATAGATTGCTGTCCATGTAAATGCTGTAAATGCATAGTGAACAGTGACAGAGACAGATATATAGTATAGCCCAAATACAAAGTTGATAATTGATGCACAAGTACAAATCTTGAACATTATGATCCATCCATCCATTTTTTATACCTACATATCCTAGCAGTTATAGGGCATCACAGAGGGTACATCCTGGGCAGGATGCTTTTACATTATAATGACTTTTTGTTCCTCAAATTTTGGCAGCTTTTTCACAGCTGATATGTGGGTAATCAGGTGTTCCCCTGAGTTTACAACTAAATTCCACTGAGAGCATTGTTATTTTGTGTAGCAGGTTAACTACCATCAAAGCACTGATTTGGTTAATGTGCTTTTGGCAGTTCCGTGGTCTATAAGATACAATGGTAGAAGTATTGCCTGAATTGTGGGATTTGTTAATCCCTCTAATGATTCACACTTAGTGTGCCATTCAGCACAACTGCTGCTCTTGTGTAAAGACTGAAAAGGATGCACAAAGGTTAGCAACTGTGAAGCCAGTGCCGCTCCAGTTTAGCTGCTTCTTTTGTTTCTCTGCAGAATTGTCCCCAGAGGACGTATAAAGACCGCCAAGGTGAGTGAGTGCATTGCCAGCAAATCTCTTCCACCTTGCAGACGCACAGTTTTGGACGCTGTCCTCTAAGGCACTCTAACCTTTCTGTGTGCGTCTTAAACATGGCCATTAACTTTTGTTTGTGTATAGTCAATAAAACGCACCAGTAAAGGCCACCGTTAGCACCGGGCCCAAAACCTTAGGCTCGATTTGCCCAGCTGGGATTTGCAAATGCCACAATAAGAAAGAGTATTGATCACGATTTTGTATTGTAATGGCAAAGAAACACAGATTAATGACCCCTCCTGCCAGAGAACAAAGAATTTCAGCCAAAGTTAATGTAATGGAAGGTACAGAATGCTGACCCAGAATTTGATAAAGATGGATGGACCTGGAACTCTTAGCAAACACTCTAGAAACTACAGTTCAAGTTGACGGGAAACCACCTATTGTGCTACGGCAGACTTACCCAACTTATTTTGTATTGCCTGATGGACCATGTATCTAGATGCGTTTCCCATCATCCGCCAGAGACAGGTAGACATCCTGAGTACAATTCAGTTCAATTCATTTTATTTTATAGCACCAAATTACAACAAAGTTGCCTCAAGGCGCTTTACACAATTATGGTCCAACCTAACCCCAAGAGCACACATGCGACAGTGATAAGGGAAAAAGTCCCTATGATGATTTGAGGAAAAACTTCAAGCAGACCAGACTCAAAGGGGTGACCATCTGCTTGGGCCATGCTACCAAAACAATTGACAATACAAATATACAGGAAATATTGGGAGTCCATGCTGGTGTACAGGATGTGAGGCTTGCAGAAGAAGACACCCACTCTCATCTCTGGATGGAGCTGCACCTCAAACAGAGAGAAAAAACAATCAGGTGGCAAAAAGACAACAAATACAGTATAATTTGTTGGCATTAAGCACCAAGAAAAACAGAAGAAATACTAAGGTGATCGCCAGCCACTCGCCCTAAGCTTCATGAAAAGACCCAGAATTTAGATAAAGTTGAGGCCGCGGTCCACTCTGTTTACTAATAAAATTAATTTAAAAGGGTAGAAAGCACAGTAACATACTATTCAATGCTTGCATGGACTAGCTGTTGGTTAAAGATGCAGAAACCAGTGGATTAGCCACTATATTAGCCATACGAAAGGGAAAATAAGTGCATCTTAAGTCTGGACATGGAAGTCTCTCTGAAATATGACTTTTCTTGATGCAGGAAGATCATTCCAAAGAACAAGGGCACAATAAGAGAAAGCTCTGTGAAACGCATACTTTTAATTCACACTAGGGATACACAGTAGTCCAGCACCCTGAGAACGCAGAGCCCAGGATGGTACGTAGGGTTTAAGTAGGTCAGCTAAGTAGGGAGGTGCCAGTCTGTGAATAATTTTATAGGTTAACAGTAGAACCTTAGCAGAAAGTAGCTAGGCAAAGAGTTGAGACCGATGATGCTTCAAGCAGACCTAAAATCTACAGTGCCCAGCTGGATTTTGGTTTACATGACACCACAAAACCCAGGATGGCAAGTGATCCAAAACGATGACTAATTGCTTGGATAAAGATCTAGAGGTAATTAGATTTTGGAGTAGTTTGGTCAAAGAAAACATGGTCCAAAAACACCTTTTTTCACCCTAGGGACAGAAAGTAGTCCTGCACCCTGAGAATGCAGAGCCCAGGATGGTACGTAGGGTTTAAGTAGGTCAGCTAACCAGTCCGTGAATAATTTTATAGGTTAATAGCAGATCCTTAGCAGAAAGTAGCTAGGCAAAGAGTTGAGACCGATGATGCTTCAAGCAGACCTAAAATCTACAGTGCCCAGCTGGATTTTGGTTTACATGACACCACAAAACCCAGGATGGCAAGTGATCCAAAACGATGACTAATTGCTTGGATAAAGATCTAGAGGTAATTAGATTTTGGAGTAGTTTGGTCAAAGAAAACATGGTCCAAAAACACCTTTTTTCACCCTAGGGACAGAAAGTAGTCCTGCACCCTGAGAATGCAGAGCCCAGGATGGTACGTAGGGTTTAAGTAGGTCAGCTAACCAGTCCGTGAATAATTTTATAGGTTAATAGCAGATCCTTAGCAGAAAGTAGCTAGGCAAAAAGTTGAGACCGATGATGCTTCAAGAAAACCTAAAATCTACAGTGTCCAGCTGGATTTTGGTTTACATGACACCACAAAACCCAGGATGGCAAGTGGTCCAAAATTATGACTAATTGCTTGGATAAAGATCTCGAGGTAATTAGATTTTGGAGTAGTTTGGTCAAAGAAAACATGGTCTAAAAAACACCTTTTTTTCACCCTAGGGACACAAAGTAGTCCTGCACCCTGAGAATGCAGAGCTCAGGATGGTACGTAGGGTTTAAGAAGGTCAGCTAAGTAGGGAGGTACCAGTCCCTGAATAATTTTATAGGTTAATAGCAGATCCTTAGCAGAAAGTAGCTAGGCAAAAAGTTGAGACCAATGATGCTTCAAGCAAACCTAAAATCTACAGTGCCCAGCTGGACTTTGGTTTACATGACACCACAAAACCCAGCATGGCAAGTGGTCCAAAACTATGACTAATTGCTTGGATAAAGATGCTTCAGGGATTCATCATAGTTTTGCTTCCAAAAACAATCTTAAAGCATGGAAGAAACCAAATGTCATCCTCCCCATTCCTCCCCCTTCCAGCTGAAGGTTGCACATCGGCGCTCCGACGCGTTTGCCACTCGGTGCTTTTCTGGATTGTCAGAGAGGCTCCTGTCCAAGATAATTTCAAATCACAGCAGTGCTTTTATTATCGGCGACCTCTTATCGCTTCCCTCCTTGTCAGATAACGACAGCGGCGGAGGAACGGCGGGTGACCTTCATCAGATGTGTCACTGGGGAGAATCAGGCGACTGTTGTCATTGTGTCGCACTTGATGGACGAGGGTTGTTACGTGGTGATAATCAGTGTTTTTCACTTTCTGGTCCATTAATGCCTCTACGCTTTCATCTGGTTGTCCAAGATTTTTTATTTTTTTTAATTTTTTTGTTGTTTTCTGTTGACAAACACAGTGTGACATTAACTGCTTCTGTTGATTGACCCAGGAATTAAAACGAGTTGAAGCCTATTATTTTTTCACCCGGCAATGCATTCATATAATTCAGGATAATATCTATCCATCCGCAGTCATTTCGCTGGTGTATAACGAACGAGGATAAACAAACTCTCCTCCCACTCTCTCATTAAGCGTTTTCCACTCCTGCATTCAAATGCAATTACACCAAAGACCTTTTGACTCCAACATCTGATTGCAATTTTCTTTTGATTTTTCAGTCTGTTTAAAAACCGCAACATTTTTTCCTGAGGGTTCATGTGATTTTCTTTATTTTTTTTAATTACTGGTATGCCTGAACAATATGACTTCAAATATAAACCGTTTTAAGTGCTACGTTACATTCCATAAAGTTTTATTTCCTTTTTTAAAATACAATTCGGGAAGAACTCATAAACGTTGACGTGTCTATTGAAGAGCATTTGTTGCAAATAGATATAATGCACAGTTTCTGCAAATATTTAATCCAATGCATTAACTGTTTATTAAAAATAAAACCCTTATCGTTAAATTACTCCCACAGTTATTGAGGACTGATCATTAATCTGGTGCCAGAGTTATATGAGATCTATTTCTGCCTGTGCGCCCGTAACATGGAGTCTGGCTCCGAGCAAAGGTAACAATTCTATCTATTGCTATTCTGCAGTGCAGGTAGGTCATTGGAATAAGAGTTGGGCAAAACCACCCATGCCCATTCTCCATGCGGTGTAGAGTTGCGCCAAGATGGGCACCTTATGCCAAATCAACATGCAGTACAGGTGGGCGGATCGATCCTAATATTGATAATATCGATACCAACGCTGGTATTGATATTGAACGATCCTCGTGTAAAAAGATCGATACTCAAGCTTTTTTCCTCTCCCACACGCGCTGACTGCTGCGCACGCATATTCATCAAAGTCTACTCTCTGTCTGTATTGTGGTTTGTCAGCCCTCTACCTCAGGAGATTTTGTTTTAAGTTGTGTTGAGTGATTTTTTTTTTTAAACAAAAATGTTGATTGTGATAATAAAGTATTTTGTGGTCACGTACAATGTTTGGCAAAATTCCATCCTAGGTCTTTTGGATCCTTTGGATCTATGAAGCTTAAATATGAAAAAGTATCGGTATCGGTATCAGCGATACTGAGCCTGTATTTACTTGGTATCGGATCAATACCAAAATTCCTGGTATCGCCCACCTCTAACATGCAGATCTATATCGGATCTGCTGTGGTAACCCAGAGGTAGAAGGTGAAATACAACCCCTGGCAATAATTATGGAATCACCGGCCTCGGAGGATGTTCATTCAGTTGTTTAATTTTGTAGGAAAAAAGCAGATCACAGACATGACACAAAACTAAAGTAATTTCAAATGGCATCTTTCAGGCTTTAAAAAACACTATAAGAAATCAGGAAAAAAAAATTGTGGCAGTCAGTAATGGTTACTTTTTTAGACCAAGCAGAGGGAAAAAATATGGACTCACTCAATCCTGAGGAATAAATTATGGAATCACCCTGTAAATTTTCATCCCCAAAACTAACACCTGCATCAAATCAGATCTGCTCGTTAGTCTGCATCTAAAAAGGAGTGATCACACCTTTGAAGCTGTTGCACCAAGTGGACTGACATGAATCATGGCTCCAACACGAGAGATGTCAATTGAAACAAAGGAGAGGATTATCAAACTCTTAAAAGAGGGTAAATCATCACGCAATGTTGCAAAAGATGTTGGTTGTTCACAGTCAGCTGTGTCTAAATTCTGGACCAAATACAAACAACATGGGAAGGTTGTTAAAGGCAAACATACTGGTAGACCAAGGAAGACATCAAAGCTTCAAGACAGAAAACTTAAAGCAATATGTCTCAAAAATTGAAATGCACAACAAAACAAATGAGGAACGAATGGGAGGAAACTGGAGTCAACATCTGTGACCGAACTGTAAGAAACCGCCTAAAGGAAATGGGATTTAGGTACATACAGAAAAGCTAAACGAAAGCCATCATTAACACCTATACAGAAAAAACAAGGTTACAATGGGCTAAGGAAAAGCAATCGTGGATTGTGGATGACTGGATGAAAGTCATATTCAGTGATGAATCTCGAATCTGCATTGGGCAAGGTGATGATGCTGGAACTTTTGTTTGGTGCCGTTCCAATGAGATTTATAAAGATGACTGCCTGAAGAGAACATGTAAATTTCCACAGTCATTGATGATATGGGGCTGCATGTCAGGTAAAGGCACTGGGGAGATGGCTGTCATTACATCATCAATAAATGCACAAGTTTATGTTGATATTTTGGACACTTTTCTTATCCCATCAATTGAAAGGATGTTTGGGGATGATGAAATCATTTTTCAAGATGATAATGCATCTTGCCGTAGAGCAAAAACTGTGAAAACATTCCTTGCAAAAAGACACATAGGGTCAGTGTCATGGCCTGCAAATAGTCCGGATCTTAATCCAATTGAAAATCTTTGGTGGAAGTTGAAGAAAATGGTCCATGACAAGGCTCCAACCTGCAAAGCTGATCTGGCAACAGCAATCAGAGAAAGTTGGGGCCAGACTGATGAAGAGTACTGTTTGTCACTCATTAAGTCCATGCCTCAGAGACTGCAAGCTGTTATAAAAGCCAGAGGTGGTGCAACAAAATACTAGTGATGTGTTGGAGCGTTCTTTTGTTTTTCATGATTCCATAATTTTTTCCTCAGAATTGAGTGATTCCATATTTTTTTCCCTCTGCTTGGTCTAAAAAAGTAACCATTACTGACTGCCACAATCTTTTTTTCTTGATTTCTTATAGTGTTTCTTAAAGCCAGAAAGTTGCCATTTGAAATGACTTTAGTTTTGTGTCATGTCTGTGATCTGCTTTTTTTCTACAAAATTAAACAACTGAATGAACATCCTCCGAGGCCGGTGATTCCACAATTTTTGCCAGGGGTTGTAATTTATTTTATGTAGGTAACATGCCTCAAGAGGACTGCGTAGGTTCATATATTTAAATACAGTATGATGCTGGTGCCTGCTAATAACAGGATATATCGTTAGCAACTGAAGCATTATTAAGCTTTCGCGCAATTAATATGTTAAACGATGATAAGCAAACTAACAACTTTAAGGTTCTGCATCTCTATAGTGCTTTTTTCTGTCAGAGAAGTGCTGAGAGGGCATGCAGAAATGCTTCCTCTTAGCGCCTCATCTCTGTTTTCTATAAAGAAAAATTCTCCTTGTGGGATGTTTCTATGACAACAACAAACAGCTATCAACTAATTTGTAGTCATACAGAGATTAAAAAGCACTCACCCTCAGCAGGAACCAAGTGTCTGTCCGATCTGTTATCACAGATCAAGGTTTTTGTGTTTGTTTCTTTACCTCTCTTGTGAAAGATTTTGACAGACATATGAGCTGACTGTTAAAAAGCTTCAGCCTTCACAGTGTCACAGCTCTGTCTGATTGGTTGCCTAAAAAGGAGCTGCAGTGATGTCACAGTCTTTCTGAAAAGCTGAACGATTTTCATCTTGAAACACTTGGAGCAGCCATACAAAATAAACAGTGTGTGCTGAAAAAAGGTGGTTTTCTGGTGGCAGCTGCATTTAGAGCAATAGGAAAAAGATGGTGTTCAGAAAAAAGTGTTATATAGACATTAAAAAAAAAAACTTTTCGGTGTTTGAAACAAGAACAAGTCACTTGACTGTTTGTCTGATTACAAGAAGTCACTTTCAAAACATTCCTCAACTACATTCACATGGTGCTCTGTGACTAAAAAGATGCGGATTGTGAATGTAATCTAAAAGATAACACACTGATGGTGAGTGTATATATATAGTCATACATTTGTATTTTTAAGTTTATGTTATACAAGGTGTGCTTTCAGGGAGAAGCTGCCAGATGACTGCTGTCAGTAAAACAAGCCAGTAAAAAAAAAAAAAAAAAAAAAATGCACACGCCCATGCATACACACACAAAAGCCCAAACTGATTGTCCACTGCAAAAAATCACATATTGTGGAATAAAAGTCACAATCAAGGACAAATCATGTAGACAGACTGAGCAGCGACACAACACAAATGCAGCTGAAACCCAGCCCAAAATGTGTTTCAGGCCTAATGAGATGCTGATTCACTTTTGCAAGGCAAAAAAAAAAGCAAAAAAAAAAAGCTTTGTGCCTCCTATTGATTATGTAGTAGTCGTTTATTCCATTCTGACAGTGATTTACATTATCTTCCCAATTAGCAAATGAGAGCAGAATCTGCTGCACTTTCCTCATCTCAGTTGGCATTTATACAGTTTGAGGTTTACTTTAGCATCACCCCTGTTAGCTTTTTGCCTACTGGGTATAAATTCAAAAGAACAGCAGGGTGTTTTTGTTTTTTCGCCTCAATGTGATTCTCATACATCAGTGTCAGACTGAAGAGCCTCTTTGGACTCTGAATGGAAAATAAATTAGTTATCTCTTGAGAGATGCGCCCGTTATCAGGTCTTCTCAAGACAGCCAACTCCCTGTAAATAAGAAAAACAGAAGAAAGTGCTTGATTTTTCACCAGCTGTTTGTTCGTCTATAGCGCAGTTGCTTTCTGCTGCCACACGATGGCGATATACAAGCACTGCACGTGTGCACAATTTAAAATACCTTGCACACTTGCAAGCATTTAACCCCCGCACTGCTGTGCAATTTGTTGTGCTAATGCGACTCACTGTTCCGCTGCATGCTGCTCTTTGTGCCGCTGAACGTTGCATTATATAAAATTATTTCATAGCAGATTAATCATTTGCTCTCAGAATTTGACTTTTCTACAGCTGCAGCTTGTTTTCTCTCTCATGTGCTTCATGATGTGGAGAGCTCATTTGTAATTGTCTAAAAGGTAATTATTTGTATTATTTATATTGTAAAGGCTTGGTAAGACAGTTGCATTTTCATTCGTTCTTATAGTATCTTTAAAATTATGTTTATGATAGATTTAACATCTCATCACAATCATTCAGATGCACTGCACTGAGATATGCTGGCTGACACAGTGACTCGTGCTGACACTCCGTGTTTTTGAATTGTTTGCACAATGTTCACGTGAAATTCACACAATTAATGCGTGCCAGAGATTTTGAATGTTTCAAAATTTTCGTTGCACACTTGCACGAAGTCGCGCAGAGTTTACAACTGTTTACAATGATGTTACTCTCTGGCACAGCAGATTGCGTACCAGTGTGCGGGTCAGATTTGTGCAAGTGTCAAGGCACTTGTACACTTGGTATTTATATGACATGGGCGTGAAAATGATAACTGTGGCTTGTACGCTAGCAGTGACATTAGCACTGTGTGCTGGTTTACAACGGGTGGAAGGTAGGATGTTTTGATTGATTGTTCCTTCAATTTGTTGCCGATCTGTACATGTAGGACAAGTTTCCATACATCTGTTTCAGTCATCGATTATTACCAAGATTATACTGCCATCATGTGATGGTTTCATGGAACTACAAATGAGTGACAATGGGGTTTTAGCTTCATATTTGCATAGAGGTGATTCATTTGTGAAGAAAAAGCCTCAGAATGCAAACATTCCTCTATTTCCGAGCAATAAGAGTCACATCATCAACCCCAAAATTCTAGCCGTCTTCCAAAATCCATCAAATCTTTAACTATAATTCTCGTTAACATTAGAGCCACTGTATGGTTGTCAAACTGCAAATTTCAGACCATCAACTCACTCATAATCGTGAGGACTGCTGACACGAGTAGCTTTGTCTTTCTTGGACAGACTATGAAAATGTTTGCGAGGAAGGCAATGTAAAATACGTAAGAGGTCTATCAGAAAAGTATCCTACCTTTTTATTTTTTTTAAAAACTATATGGATTTGAATGACGTGCGATTACACCAATCATGCTTGAACCCTCGTGCGCATGCGTGAGTTTTTTCACGCGTGTCGGTGACGTCATTTCCCTGTGGGCAGGCCTTGAGTGAGATGTGGTCCCGCCCTCTCGGCTGAATTCCTTTGTTTCACACGCTGCTCGAGACGGCGCGCGTTGCTTTAACAAAATTTTTTCTGGACCTGTGAGGAATATTCGAGTAGACACTATTCGAGAAATTAAGCTGGTTTTCGGTGAAAAGTTTAATGGCTGATGAGAGATTATGGGGTGTTTCTGTCGGTGTAAGGACTTCCCATGGAGCGGGACGTCGCGCAGCGCTTCCAGGCGCCGTCGTCGGCCTGTTTCGATCTGAAAACATCCTAATTTAAGGCTTAATTCACCCAGGACGTCGTGAAAGAACAGAGAAGATTCAGAAGAGGCCGGCATGAGGACTTTATGTGGACATTCCACTGTTTAAGGACATTTTGTAATGAAAGACGTGCGCGCAAATTCGCCGAGTCGTTTCCGTGACGACTCGACGAATCTGTGTCCGCCGTCCATTAAGGTTTCCAACGGAGGTGTTTTTCCTTTCGCGACCCCCTGCGGTCGGGTCCGCCCCGACATGCGACTCTGCCCGCACGTTCTTTAATTACAAAATTTCCGTTAACAATGGAATGTCCGAATAAACTCCTCATGCCGACTTCTTCTGAAAGTTCTCTGTTCTCTGACGACTTACTGGGTCAACAGAGCCTGAAATGTGGAAGTTTTCAACTTGAAACGGCGAGACGCTACCGCCTCGAAGCGCAGATCGCCGTCAGGCACCGTGGGCCGTCCTTACGGCAACACTACCAGACCAAAATCTCTCATCAGCCGTTAAAATTTTTACCGAAAACCAGCTGAATTTATCGAATGGTGTCCACTCAGTTGTGCCTTACAGTTCTGAAAAAGGTCGGATACTTTTCTAATAGACCTTGTATGTACATATCAGGTTTTGCCTTTTTGATTCCACTGGCATCAATCACCAATTGAATTCCGGATCAACTATGTATTTAGTGACTTCTCGTTAGGGGAAAGAATTGTTTTTATCAAATATTATGGCTTTCAGTAGCTCCTGGTGCTCTCTGCTGTGCCTGACTGGTAGAGAAATGCCTTGAATTATGGCATGCCAGCACGAGATGCAACATCTCCGACTTGTCAAGAAGGATAACCGGACCTGTTCACTAATGAGCAACTGGACCCAGTAAGCTGCATCCATTTCCCTCTGCCTGCAGACTGCACTCGCCTGCAGCCCTCTTATTATGCTCAGGTATTTATACGGCCAGCGCAGCAATCACAATGAGATGTCAGGCCTTGGGCTCAGGAGAACACTGGATCCCTCATTAGTGCTGTAAAAGTCAGCTGGGCAGAATTCAACCAGAAATCGAAGTTGGCAAAGTTGGGCAAGAATTACAAAGGATGAGACTGTCTGTCAAGCTCTTGTTACATTATGTGCTCAAATGGAAATGACTTCATTTACTTCTTAGAACTGCCAGCAGAAAACTGACTTTTAGGCTTTTTTCATAGACATCTATTGTCCTAGTCTACCAATGTCATGAGTAATTGCAGAATTTGTGTCTTTGTCTGGTCCTGTGTGTTGGGATTGTGTCTACTCCCAATGCAAACTTTTATATTTTAGAACAATATGTCCAAATTAACTTACATGTTACTTTTCTGTCTCTGGGTCATCGGTCTTGGACATCGAGAGACACCTGGAAGAGCTCATGAGGTTGCTCGATAGATGTGTTTGCTGATGCCGAAACCTTTGTTGCAGAATGAAGGTCCAAGTCTTTGGGTCCTGGTGCTTCCTGTCTTACTGTATGCTTGCGAGACTTGGATGTTAGCCAGTGTTCTAAGGCAAACACTAGATGTCTTTGATGCTAGGTCTGGTTGGAGGGTCCTGCTTGAATGGTTTTCTGTCCAATGAACAGCCATCTTAGCAGACTGAGATGACGTGTTCTCCAGGCATGATCTAGCAGTGTTGAAGACCCCAGCATCTGGAAAAGGTCAAGGGGGTGCCTATGTATCACCTGGTTGTCCCCAAATATGGTTAGTTGGGGGACGGACCAGTTGTCTAAGTGTGTGGTTGCCTCTGGAAGCCAAGGCGGTTCCATTGCGTGGTATATACGGCAATGCACTGCACAAATGCATGTACCCAGACTTAATCATTCCAAGATGAATATGCAGTACTTTTTTATGAAGTCACTAACAGGAATTTTGCAGACCGACCATATTTTCTGGGATATAAGACACACCGACAAAAATATGCCTGTACATAAGTTGCACCTTTTTATCTTGTATTAATACCACTATAATTCACAAAGAGCAGTCATAGGGTGCAAGGCAGGGTACACCCTGGGTAGGACACCACTCTATAAATAGTTCTAAGTTCCTTCGGCCGCTCCCTTGGGGTCGCCGCAGCAGATCTGAGGTGGATCTACATGTTGATTTGAGACAAGTTTTACGCTGGACACAACTCCACATTACATGGAAGTGGGTTTGAACCAGAAACCTTCCACACTGAAACCAAGCGCACTAACCACTTGGCCGCCACCCTTGCCATTTTATAAATAGTTCGCATTATTATATTCATAAAGAGCGTGCCATTTTTCATACGCAAGTCGCAGGACCTAGCAAACTCCAGAAAATACAGTACTCACTCGATTACCTCAACTGACTAATCAGATTGTCCAATCCAGCATTGCTGAATGCTTTTGATCATAGGTTAGAAGACAAAATACCCATCGAAGTCAAATCTATGATGGTCCAAGATCAGTATGTCGCAACTTCTCAACTCTCTAAACTCAAAAAGTGAGTGTCTAATACTCGCCACCCCCAACTCAAAGTACCTCAAAGTGATACTTGAGTGAAAGTACAAGTACCTTACCATAAATTACTTTGGTAAAAGTTAAAGTTCCCTTTAAAAATAGCAACACAGCAGGTGATGTTGGTGACGGGATGAGTGTGTATATAGCTGTAAATAAAGTTGCCGTTCTTTTTATGAATAGTTTTCCTGGAAGACTCACACGCACTTTTCTGTTAAACACAACAGCTAGGCTCTTGTGAAACAGAACACTTACTAATAGCTACACAGTTGTGCCAAATTTAAGGCAAAGTAAAAAAAACAAAACAAAAAAAAAACAATGCAAGTATCACCACCACCAACCACTGCAAAGCAACCAAATGTGGCATTCTTGAATCCAAAATGTGACACCGCTTTTATGCAGCGCTTCTCCGCAAACACTTCAAATAAAATAAATGAAATAGCTATGCCAGCCAGTTTTGTCAGTCCTGAAGTTTTCCCCTTAACTCAGATCACGCACTGGGCTCCAGCGGGAGCCAGTCCGTGTGTATTTTTGCATCAGCGTGTGCGCATTTGGAGTCCAAAGCGCAGATGGTTTTCACCCTCCAGTCTTCCTCGTCCTCATTGGGGGCGTAGATTCAATCTGTCATCTTTTATATATTTTTTTGTCTTTTAAAGTTGTTTTATGTCAAACATGGCACTTGATGCTGCTGGGCTGGAAGGCGCTGTGCCCCGACTGTAGAGGATTGCATCTCTTGCCGGTGTACAGCTGCGCTCCGGCTTACTTTCACCTCTGCAAACAGTCATTGCCCAATCAAATTTCTTCCACTTTTATATTGTAGTAACAAGTAATGAAGATGTTTAGGGGAAATGTTTCACCGTAAAAGTGAAAGTCGCCAGAAATGTAAATAACGAAATACAGATAGGTCAAAATTTTACTTAAGTACAGTAACAAAGTATTTCTACTTCGTTACATTTCAACACTGACTAACTGCATTTGCCAAAGCCTTGGGCCTTGACTGTTGAAGACGTCTATTCACACCACCATTCAATCAGGTCTTCGCCTGCGTCATGTTTGTAGTCTGATCAGGAGGAATATTTAAATTCCACTTCAATGAGATTGATTCAATCTGCCCTTTAGATTCTGACATCACTTTTAAATGGAGCATTTAACTCCTTGTCACATTTAAGCACGCACGCCCAGCCATGCACACAAACACGAGGAGCAGCAGCTGGAACTTGCTAATTGGGAGCGCTAAATTCAAACGCTGTTGTTATCTTGGTTAGCACAGGCATGAATATTAATATATTATAAAGAGCCGTAAAATTCTTGCCTGGCCTCATTTGGGTCCATATATATGCAACTGTTAGTGTCTGTGTGAGAGAAAGCCGGCATCATTTATTGAAGTTGTGGACGAGCGGTTTGAAGCGCCACAACGGAGCACCAGTAAAAAGACAGGAAATTTCTTACTCTCCAAAAAGATGAGAGGGGATGTAGAAACGCGGGAATGGCGCGGCGCCAGCAGCGTCAACAAGGGGCCGGAAATCGAAATGTGCAATTCAGACTTAAGTTTAGGTCATATAAAGCCAAGGAAGAAGAGAATTTCCTGTTTTTTGAGAAATCAAGGGAAGTTCTCGTCTCGATTGATGCCGAGCGTTACTTTATCCTCTGCAGAAACCATCACAAACAGACACATTTGAACTGTCCTTGGAACTCAGCTGTCTAGGGTGCGCCAGGCAGCTGAGGCGTGGCCGCTCTGCACCGCTGTGCTCGCTGTCCTCCTTTCCGCCTGCCTGCGACTGCTGAGTTGCAGAGCGGAGATGGCAGGTGTTGACAGAGTTCCACCTGAAGGGATTTTATCACTCCAAATGCCGCTGTTCTCTCGGCTGTTTTGCATGTCGTTTAATCAAATAGAAATGATATAGAAATGATAGATGGAAAACTGGGGGGAAATAAGACAATGCTGTGTCCTAAAAAAATAAACACAAATGTAATCAATCAAATCAAACAATAAAGATGTGGCCATCATTCCAACATTGAATATTACACTTTTAATGCCTGAAGTTCCCAAAAATGTATAATGGCATAGTGATGTTTGACACGATAGTGATGATTTTAACATTAGCAACAGCATGACTGCTGGTAATTAGCTTAGCATTGTTAGCATGTGGCAGATTCTCATTAGTACTTTTATTTAGTGGCAGTTCACAGGGTTAGACTGCGGGATTGCAGTAGAACAGGTGGTGGAGGCGAGGCTAGCCTGCCAATCAACAACCTTGTGAAATGTGATGCTCCAGGATAAACACGCGTATAAGTATTTTTGCTAATATTTTGTGAAATTTTACCATTTCATGAACAGTGTTGGGAACCTGACTGCAATTGGACGCTGGACGGATGGCTCAGCTTTTTCCAACCGGAGTCAGAGGTAACTAACTGAGGATTCTTCAGCAGGAGTTACAGTTGGTCTAACACTCGGTTAGCCTCCCAGCACCTGTGCACCACAATTTTCCAAAGCTTGGCTGAGTTTCAAAATTGCACATGGTTGATGCACTTCACCGCCTAGTTTTATTTGCTGAAAACTGAAAGAATTATCCCAAGATATCGAGAATTCGAAAAACCCTTTCTCAATGTGAGTGTTGCATCTTGAAGCCCAACAATCACCGCCATCTTGGCCTTAGACAGGACTAACTGACTTAAACCACCTCTAATGGGTGGTCTAAATTACAGACCTTGGTACAAGAGTTAAAGAAGTCAAACTTGCCTAGTCTGTCCCAATAGCTTACCACCATTTTTAGTTTTTGACTGAAGTTTCAGTATTAAGTCTTGGGCCCATTCCCAACATTCTCCCTTCGTCCTTTCCCGACGTGGTACTGCTTCATAAAACTGGGACCGAGTATTGTTTTAGTAATGCCTGCATCCACTTAAGTCATAGGAAGTGGTCAACCTTATTAAGACACCTCCAGTTTGGACCTGAGTGGGCGATCCCTCAGCACTGCACCAGTTAATGTCCTCCAAAAATGGGACCCTTGATGCTCTACTGTGGTTTAGTTTCAAAATGGCTTTTCCCAGTCCCCTTCATAATGCACCCTATCCTCCTATGGAAAGTAGATGATGCTGTTTTGGCTATGTGGCAGATTTCTCAGGGCATAATCCATCACCCAGGTGCCTCAGTATTGAAGACTCCAGTCATTGGAGAAGGCCAAGGGGATGCCCATGGTTCATCTTGCTGTGGTGGTGATTTGGTTATGTTTGAGAGGTGGGGAGTGACCGGTGGTCTACCTGGGTCTTGGCTATTATGGATCCAAGGCGGTTCCATGACGTGGTGGATGCAGCGAGCACTTAAATGTTGACCATCTATGGTGCATCATGAAAGGTGTTGAAATTTGCTAAATGGTTTGATCATTATAAAAGGTAACATATATTACAGGGTTGGATTTTTCTTTTCGGAAGTGTCTATCTTACTGGTCATTAAAAAGGAATCTAAAAGTGAATGAGGGTCGAGGGTCCCATAGGCCTCTAAATTCCCGAGTTTACCCCTGAGGAGCGGTCAATAAATAAATTTACAGCTGGATTATTTTTTTGCTTGCGGATCTCAGACAGGAGCCTCTTTCTTTGACATGTGAATACACTGTGTGAAATGGAGACAAACTATCTCAGAGTTATTGACTGACTGGGCAAATGAGATGGATAGGCAGATCGAAAAAGATAATGAAATGAAAACTGTCATTTTAAAGGTTGTAAAGGCAGAGGGGGAATGAACCAAGGGGTGGAGCTCCCAATGGGAGCTAGTTGGCGATACCCATCTAATTTATTGGTACACATGGTCTTAAAATTTGTACAAAGTAAATATTGCAGAGTAAAATTTATTCTGCAGGGATAACATTTGGTCCCAGTCCAAATAGAGTTAAATACTCTATAACAGTGTAAAATCAACTCTTACTGGAGTAGAAACCCTTGATTGGACAAGACGGTAGAGCTGATTTCACCCTATAATAGAGTGTATTTTACTTTAGACTGGGACCAAAGGTTATTAAAGGCACATTGTAATAAGATTAATGCAGTTAGTCAGTGAGTGTTTTCTGGCAATAAATCGGTAAAACTGATGAAAATTTAACTCTGAAACTTGGAGTTCTGATAGATATGGTTGAAGACCAGTGAACCTCCTATTTTGGCCAAGTTCACATCTTTCAATACAATTATTTGGAGTGATTTAATATATCAGTTTTAACAAGAATGCACTGAAACAAAGTCTTCATGACAAGGAACATGCCAGTCAACTTGGGGACTTGAACAGTATGGGTCAGTGGCCAGTCTTGGGAAATGGGGCATCACCGCTACTGGGAAAGTGCTTAAATGGTGTATACACTGAACCCTCTGCGACGTCACCCGTAGGGAGCCTCAAGCTAGATCTTGCCATCTTGGCAGTGCCCGACTCCATCCCACAAATGGGTTAAGAAGTGGATTGTAGGCAAGACCTGTGTGGATGGATGCTTGATGCCCGTACACGCCTACCAATATCAAAGTTGCCAAGCTAGTCAAATCTTACAGGCTAAGTCACATGAATTTGGATGATTTTTTTGTTGTTGTTGTGGGCTTGTCAGTGGTTCTTGTAGAGAATGGATGGGGAATTACTAAAATTTAATCTTAGGGGGTGCTTGTTGCTGAGGGAAAAAAGGTCATGTATCATGTGCTTCAGAATGTGGCTAGCAGCATCCGCAGGTTCAAATCTCAGTCTAGGCAACCTATCTTGCACATCCCCGTCTCTTTCTAAATGTAGCTCTAATAAAAGCTGGAAAAAAAATGTGGGGAGTCTATTGTGATCGACTTGCTTTTGGAGCCAGCCACTAGTGGCCAATCAAGGAACTGCAGGTTGTGGCACTTCTGTGTTGGCTTCATTTTTCAGCATTGCACTTTAGAAAAGTGTTGGCTGTTTAAAAAACCAAACCAAACCAAAAACAAACTATAGCGCTGTGCTCATAGAGCGCAAACCTCCGCCAACACCATTTTTCAATTTCATAAATTTTTATCTTGGAAAAAATTTATGGTCAAAGTCCTGTTAGAAGTGAATTTTCATGAGCTAAATTAGATGTGATCAAATGTCAGGAGTATGTATTTAGTTAATGCACTTCAATCAAAGTTTTCGTGGTCTTGTCAGATTTTTCTTTTTTCAACTTTTTCAGTTTCTGAATTCTTTTTCAGATAATTTTCACAGAACATTGGTTATCTCTGCTATGCACAATTTGTCATTGCTTTTTGGCACTTGGTTTCTGACTAATAATTGGAAGACACACAAACAGGCATAAAATTGTAATCTCCATCCAATTTTGGTGATGTAGATAAATCCATAATAGAAAAATGAGAGTAACTGAGGCATGTTTGGTTGTGATGTATTGCAAAATGTACAACCAAATGGGCTTTTCAATATTAAATTCAAATGTCCACAAAATCCACAATCCGTATCAGAGCCAGATCAAACTGTCAGGCGATAGTGAGTGCCAGTCTGCACCTCACTTTCAAATATGAGAGTGATTGGGGCACGTTTGATTAATATACAAGGTCTATTAGAAAAGTATTCGACCTTATTATTTTTTTCAAAAACCATATGGATTTGAATCACGTGTGATTACATCAGACATGCTTGAACCCTTGTGGGCATCCAAGAGTTTTTTCACGCCTGTCGGTTACGTCATTCGCCTGTGGGCAGTCTTTGAGT
Source organism: Thalassophryne amazonica (assembly GCF_902500255.1). NCBI lineage: Eukaryota > Metazoa > Chordata > Actinopteri > Batrachoidiformes > Batrachoididae > Thalassophryne > Thalassophryne amazonica. The sequence goes on along the minus strand of NC_047125.1, from coordinate 12,573,017 downwards.
GAGGAGTCGCCCACCCTCTCGTCGATTTGTCATTGTTTAGGAATGGCTCAGAGACTGCTGCTTTGTTTGATCAAAATTTTTTCTAAACTGTAAGACACAACTGAGTGGACACCATTCGATAAATTCAGCTGGTTGAGAGATTTTGGTCTGGTAGTGTCGCCGTAAGGACGGCCCACGGTGCCTGACGGCGATCTGCGCTTCAAGGCGGCAGCGTCTCGCCGTTTCAAGTTGAAAACTTCCACATTTCAGGCTCTGTTGACCCAGTAAGTCAACAGAGAACTTTCAGAAGAAGTCGGCATGAGGAGTTTATTCGGACATTCCATTGTTAACGGACATTTTGTAATGAAAGAACTTGCGGGCAGAGTCACATGTCGGGCTGGACCCGACCGCGGGGGGGTCGCGACAGGAAAAACACCTCCGTTGGAAACCTTAATGGGCAAGTTGGAACATGCCCAAGCTGTTAAACAATTTCTCAGTTACTCACTTTTTGAAAGCCATCACAAGCCGCCTGAATTTTACAAATGGTTTTCAACACAGAGGGGTTTTTCCTGTCGCGGCGCACACAGATTTGCCGAGTCATCACGGAAACGACTCGGCGAATTTGCGTGCACGTCTTTCATTAAGAAATGTCCTTAAACAGTGGAATGTCCGCATAAAGTCCTCATGCCGGCCTCTTCTGAATCTTCTCTGTTCTCTCACAACGTCCTGGGTGAATTAAGCCTTAAATTAGGATGTTTTCAGGTCGAAACAGGCCGACGACGGCGCCTGGAAGCGCTGCAGGACGTCCCGCTCCGTGGGAAGTCCTTACACCGACAGAAACACCCCATAATCTCTCATCAGCCGTTAAACCTTTCACCGAAAACCAGCTTAATTTCTCCAATAGTGTCCACTCGGATATCCCTCACAAGTCCAGAAAAAATGTTGATAAAGCAACGCGCGCCGTCCGCAGCGGCTATTCAGACAAAGAGATTCCGACGGGCGGGGTGGAGCACTCCTCACTCAAGGCCTGCCCACAGGCAAATGACGTCACCGACGCGTGAAAAAACTCACGCATGCGCACGAGGGTTCAAGCTTGTCTGACGTAAAAACATATGAATCAGATCCATTTATTTTTTGAAAAAAATAAAAAGGGCCGCTTTTTTCATCACAGACCTCGTATAATATAAAATATACATTAAATTGGGTTTTCAATGTTAAATTTAAATGGGCACAAAATCTGTAATACAGACTGGATCCGGATCAAACCTTGAAATTCAATAAAGGATACCATCCTACATAAGGCTGTCAAATATGAAAGAAATTTGATCTTTTTTGCCAGAGTTATGATTACTTGAAAATTGATTTCAATGTTAAAGAATAGGGATATTTCCAATTTTGCAAGATTTTCCTGATTTTGACCATTTTGCACTGCCTTATGACCTTGAAAATTTAATCAGTCATTGTCTATCAGGATATGAATCCTCTGTAAAAATTTCATAATATATGAAAAATTATAGGTTCCAGGCTGTTCACAAACAAACAAACAAACAAACAAGTGCAGATGTAATAATGTAAATGATTTGCTGTTGTTTTGTACCTGTGTCTGAAGTGGATTCACTTGTTAATAATTAGATAGAAAAAATTCCGTTGCACAGCTTACTACTTCCTGGTTCCTACTTCCTCATTCTGTAAGCTAAGACTGTTACATCATTTATGGCCTAAATACCGCATTTTATATTTTGAAGCAATCATTAACGTGCACAGCACATTAGTCTAATTGATTTCTTTGCCACAGAGAACCACATCATTCCTTACGGCAAGGTTGGGTTTTTTAAACCTAATTCACCCGCTTCTCTATACTCTTGGCCGTGGTGATTTATTTTTCCCTGGGCTGGAGGCGTCACTCCCTTCAGATACGTATACGCTCCCAATCATTCACAAAGAGGTCCAAGGCCTTCAGCGCCTGCCAAACCTTCCCTTAAGAAAGACCTTGTGTGTGTGTGCAAATGATTGAAAAAAATAAAGGCACAAATTGATTACTACGTCAAAGCTGAGAAAGATGGTGCATTTTTCCCTGTGCAGAAGTGTATGTTTACACAAACAAGAACATCATTGTGATTTTCTATGTTAATGAAGCGGCTTTTTCTTTGTGTCACTTTGTCACGTCAAATATTCCTGAAGCCTACGGACAGAACTGCATCTTCTTTCTCCATCTCTGTGTAATATATTCACATTCTACGCACGATTAGTGTAGTTACCAGCACCAAACATCAGCAAAATCATCTTTGCCAATCCCATTTAGCCCAAAAGACAACGTTAGCCTAGCTGTACTATGGTATGGGCTAAGTAGTTGATGACTCAAACAAAGCAGTACAGGCTTTTTCCGGGAATTATGTCCGTCTTTCTGAATGTCCGAGTGCTACAGTTGACAAGCTAGTAACTTAGCGTGCTAGCTTCCCTTAACAAAGACCTTGTGTGTGTGCACAAATGACTGAAAAAGATAAAGGCACAAATTGATTACGACGTCAAAGCTGAGACAGATGGTGCATTTTTCCCTGCGCAGAAGTGTATGTTTACACACTCAAGAACATCATTGTGATTTTCTATGTTAATGAAGCGGCTTTTTCTTTGTGTCACTTTGTCACGTCAAATTTTCCTCAAGCCTACGGACAGAACTGCACCTTCTTTCTCTCTCTCTCTCTGTGTAATATGTTCACACTCCATGCACAATTAGTGAAGTTACCAGCACCACACATCAGCAAAATCATCTTTAATCCCATTTAGCCCAAAAGATAATGTTAGCTAGTACCTAGCTGTACTATGGTATGGGCTAAGTAACTGATGACTCAAGTAACAGAGATACAGGCTTTTACAGGCCATAGTCTGTCCAATGTCTGTCTTTCTGAATATCCGACATGCTACATTTGAGAAGCTAGTAACTTTTCCTGCAAGGAGTTCATTACTGGGGAAAAACACACCACTAACTTAGCTTGTTCAACAGCCAGTGTGCACATATAAGAGGTGCATTCATGCTAGTCAGTCAGGAAGTGCCAGTTACGAGGAAGCTAACTTGACGTTTGATTAAAAAAAGACTCTCTTATTGTGTTGTGTTGCAGACTTTATAGCAACACAGTGGCATTATTTCAAATGTACTTTAAATTTAAATAATGTGGCTGACTGTATGTGGAGAACTTCTCATCAACGTAGCAGGAACCTGAATTCTGAATGGTTGACATAAAGGCAGGTAATTAATTATGTTTACAAAAAAACATATCTACATAGCTCCGTTTGAGGTAGGCTATAGATTAAAATAAAATAAATCCTGTTTAGCTTCAGCTGGACTTTAAATCGGGCTGGTTTTGCACGTTTTCGCACTATGCCTCCTTTTGAAGCAGTTCTGAAGGAATAAGCAATCACAGATGTGCTGAGGGACTCAGTAACTGACACACTGCCTAATTCATTTTGTCTCCATGTATATACGCCGCCATCATTGCCTACACGCACGGCGGATATGCAAAAACTAATTGGCCTCGACAGAATAGTGCTGGAATTTAGTTTAGAATGTTTTCAGGAAGCTTAATGAGAGTGGCCCCATCATTGCCACGCAACGGACTCTTTGTTCCCTTTCTTAAGCTTCAAGAAGTATTCAGGAATAATGTCGTGCACACCAATGAATGAGAGACAAATAATCGTGGTGCAGCGGAAGCGCGGTCCAATTCTGTTCAAAGGTGTTTTGAAGTGCAAGGAACAAAACAGCACAGGACTCATTTAAATTGCCAGATGCGATTGAGTCCTATTGTGTGATCTGGTTTGGCTAATGGGCGGCAGGCAGCGGAAATGCGGGAGAAGGGATGAGCGTGATGAAGTGAGGCAGAAAGAAAAATGAAGAAAAGCCTTGATGTGCGGCGCTTATTATGGCAGGACTGCAGAAATGGACTTGATCACTGGGGATTCTGGGAAACAAAAAAGCCAATACATCAGCAGATGCCCAGGCTGGAATACTGAAATGTGACTTTCCTCCTGCACACACACAGATAGATATGTCTAGAAATATGGACATAAAGGCATAAACACATAAAAATATTCCCGTAGGTGTACAAAATGAGGGAAAGGGGGAAATTGGTAGGTCGAAGGGAGAGTATTGGGGATTGGGCAATTGAGACCATTGGGTTCTATACCCAAACCATGACAATCCGCTGCTACTGATGAGTTGTACACAACTGAATACACATTGCAGAACTATTTTTTTTAATTAACAAAAAGATATAAGCCTACCTTGGTGACTGTTTGTTTAGCTCGCTGCTTATTTTCGAACAGGGAGTTGATACTAGACTTTCGACTCCCAGCTCATTCAGTGCCACAGTGAGCGGTCGGCATTCTCAATTAAATGAACAGTTAGTTACAGTTAGTTTGTACTCTGAACTCAGAAAAACCAGAGCTCTGAGTAGGAAAAGTGCAATAGGACAGTCAAGTTGGAATTCCAAGTCAGGCAGTTGTCCTGAAGATTGGGGTTTTCCAATCTACCCTTTTCCCAAGTAGATGCACTGGAACACAAAGGCAGCAATGTATACAGGAAAAGGATGTTCTAGGTTCCAATTTGCATGAGTCCCTTCCATTTTGGACTGAGGTGACACCATGCAGTAGATGATTCCAATGTCTCTCAGTCCTCAGCCTTTGAGATTGAAAAACACCTAGAAAGACTTTATGGAGTCATGAAGTGGCTGAACATCAGGATACCTTTGCAGGAGAATGAAGGTCCAAGTCTTTAAAATCGTGGTGCTTCTTACTGTATGGTTGCAGGACTTCTACACCAACGTGTGACATTTTGGTGTTTTAGTCTCTTTGGAGGATTCTTGGGTACCGTGACTTTGTGCTACATGAACACAAAGGCTCACATGAGTCATACTACTTGCATTGGCCATGTGACCCATTTCTCAAGGCATGATCCAGCATGTACTGTAGGTGCCCCAGTGATAAAGGTCCCAGTGGCTGGAGAAGGCCAAGGGGATGCCTATGTTTTACCTGTCCGTGGCACACAAATGGTTACATTTTGAGAGGTGGGTGGGTGCAGCTCCAACACATGCTCCCAGACCTGACCTGATTGTCATACCGAATTGTTGCAACTCTTTGGGGAAATACTACAGAACAGTAAACAGAACCAAGACCGGTCACTGTTTTGCTGTATCCCATATTTGCTTGAGGTCACCTCAGCAAGCTGGGTATGCTTTCTGACACACTTCAAGATGTACAATGAGAACAGACACAGGCACAGATGGTCTTCAATTGGGGACCTTCTCACTTGGATGCAAGCATTCTTACCCCTTGCACCATCACGGCACCCAATAAATTCAACAAATAATTCATTTATAGCAATTAATTAATTGCCTTTTCTCAACCACAACAGGACACCCAGTCATAAGAAACTTCAGAAATTTCAAGAGTGCTTAAATCCTAGCTTTGAATTTCATAATTTGAAGTTGATTTTCAACGTGTTCCATTTCTGAACAAGAGCAATACCTTTGGACTGAACACTAGGATTTGTAGGAGTGCTGTTTCGGTAACTTCCCATTTGGTCTACTCCCAGTTTGTCTACTCCCATTTCATCTACTCTCAGAAATGTAGAGTAGTGCCATTTCATCTACTCTCATATTTTCCTGATTTTTTTTCATAATTATTTACAAGATTTTGAATTATAAGAGGTTGCGTTAGGGTTAGGGGTTAGGGATAGAGGTGGGCAATACCAGGAATTTTGGTGTTCATCCAAAACCAAGTAAATACAGGCCCAGTATCGCCGATATCGATACCAATACTTTTTCATATTTAAGCTTCATAGATGCAAAGGATCCAAAAGACCTAGGATAGAATTCCACCACTCAGCATCACTCAACACAACTTTAAACAAAATCTCCTGAGGTAGAAGGCTGAGAAACCACAATACAAGGGTGCGCTGCTCTGTGTTGTGTGACCCAGCGCAGTGCTGCTCTTACAGACAGAGAATAGACTTTGATGAATCTGCATGTGCAACAGTCAGTGCATGCGGGAAAGAAAAAAGCTTGAGTATCGATCTTTTTACATAAGGATCATTCAATATCAATACTAGCGTTGGTATCGATATTATCGATATTAGGATCAATCCGACCACCTCGAGTTAGGGAGAAGATGAAATGGGATTTATGTACTTTCCTAAGATTAGACAAAATGGGAGTAGACCAACCGGGGACCTAGCTGTAGATGAACTGGGTATTTTAGAGTACACGAAATGGAAGTAGACCAACCTGTTTCGCCCCTTGATTGGTTATGCAAGTGTCCCTTTGGTGCCACAACTAAATGCAAATTCTAAGATGTTGACAAAGAAAAGAAGTAAATGCGTTGACGGGACCATCTGTTTTGATGGCGATGTTTCACAATCCTTAACGCATCAGTGTGACGACCGTAAGGAAAAAATCTTCCATTCTTTCCTTCACTTAGTCTTTACTTTTATGTGTCCAACAAAGCATCCTTTAATCACAACTTTCAACACATGACGCTAATGGCTCCCAGGGGTTTGCATCAGCAGCTGTTGAGATGAACTGATGAAAAAAATGGATTGCAAGAAAGCATTAAGAGGATGAGAGAGAATGCAAGATTTGAAACATTCAGTGCATATGCATGGCTGGGTATTCTAGAAAATCACAAGACATTTCAAGTGGAGCATGACTAGTGCGAAAGGTTAGCTATGCCACATAATCAGAATTCGATTTATTATGCACCCAAGCACTTGATAATTTTGACTTTCACTTATTTGGTGATTTATGGCTTTGAAGCTTCATGATGCGTGGCGACATCTTATGGGCGCGGTCCAAATGAATGATTAACTGTTCCGATGTAGAGCAGCAAAGTCAGAATTTGCGCAGTCACACCACTTTACCAAGACCTTGGAATTGAATGGTTTGAACAATCCAAGCCACAATATGCTAAATTTCCATTGTGCCCAAAACAGGTAGTACCAAAGTATAACACTCCAGTACCAAAGACGACATGAGGGATACAGTATAACTTTCATTGCAAGTGAATGTCGGCAACGTCATTTACGCCAAATGTTGAGCTTGTCTGAGCATCAGTGATGAGGATGCCAGTAAGTGGAAAAGACCAAGGAGATGCCTAGTAGATACATAGAAGTTTGCTGTTGGAAGATGGGCATGGACAGGTTGTCCGCCTGCGCATAGTTGCCATCCCAAAGGTGGTTTTGTAATAGGACAACTACTGTGATACATGGCACAATTCAATTCAATTTATTTCATTTATATAGCGCCAAGTCATAAAGTTGCCCCATGGTGCTTCACACAAGTAAGGTCTAACCTTAGCAACCCCTAGAGCAAGCACAGAGGCGACAGTGGTAAGGAAAAACTCCCTTTGATGATTTGAGGAAGAAACCTCAAGCAGACCAGACTCAAAGGGGTGACCCTCTGCTTGGACCATTCTACTGACACAATTGACAATACAAATATACAGGAAATTTTGGCACCGCCTCATGTTCCAAAATCTGACTTGTTATTCTCTCTGCCACCTGACAGAGGGGTTTTAAACTTGAATCCGTCGTTGTCGCAAGGGACTTCACAAAATATTGCGTGCACCCACACACGTGAAACTAGGCCTTTTAATAATTCTAACTAAATAAGCCAAATGCAACAGAAAATTATTCACCATTTCAAAATGGTCAAAACACAAAATATCATTTTGTTGCTAGTTGGGAGACCCTGTGACTTATATTCCAAAGCAACTTGTATATTAAAAAATACTGCATTATTAGTTCACAGCTGAGTGTGGAGTGGCTGGGATGAGGATCACCACCTCTAAATGGTCCTCAGCAGGAAACCGATGGATCGCCTTTTCCAGGTAGGGGATGAAGAGCGAAGGAGTTCAAGTACATCGGTGTCTTGTTTATGAGTGAGGGGACAATAGGGTGTGAGACTGGCCAGAGAATCGATGCAGCTGGGATTGTGTTGCATTCGCTCTACTGGTTAATCTTCGTTCCTACTCTCACCTATGGTCATGAGGATTGGACCATGACCGAAAGAACTAGATCGCGGGTGCAAGTGGCCGAAATGGGCTTCTTTAGGAGAGTGGGTGGTGTCTCCCTTAGACATAGGGTGAGAAGCTCGGTCATCCGTGAGGATCTCGGAGTACAGCCACTGCTCCTTTGTGTTGTAAGAAGCCAGCTGAGGTGGTCCAAGCATCTGGTAAGGATTCTCCCTTGGCGCGCCTCCCTAGTGAGGTGTTCCAGGCATATCCAGCTGGGAGAAGACTCCAGGGAAGACCCAGCACTAGGTGGAGAGATTATATCTCCACACTGGCCTGGGAACGCTTTGGTATCCCCCAGTCAGAGGTGATTAATGTGGCTCGGGAAAGGGAAGTTTGAGGTCCCCTACTGAAGCTGTTGCCCCTGCAACCCAGTCCTGGACTAAGTGGTTGAAGGTGAGTGAGAGAGTAACAAGAAAATTAAAAAGCTAATTTCCTTCCGATTGCTAATGCCGTGTTTGCATTCTAAATAAATGTTTTTCCCTCTCATAATATGACTAACAGTCTGGTTTGATTTATGATACGGTCCAAGAACATACCTGATTTTAGACCATACAAAATTAACTTGAGTGCACAGATGTTCACACGTGCACCTGAGCGCAGGGTGTCTCCTCCGACATGTGCCAGTCTTACTTGTCTGCCCTTGTCAAAGGCAGCAGGGGGATATGATTGGACAGAGCTTGTTAGAGACACACAAACAACCAAAATGGCAGCGTATTTCTGAACAAATAGTTTATCGTTTGTTTGTTTTTTATTGCCAGTGACATCCATCTGTTTCATTGTTATGAATTGGAGTAATTATTTCAAATGGGAATCTGATTTGTGACTCCAATGAAATGCATTGTTTTTGTGTTTTGTTTTTGGAAAAGGGGACGGTGGGGGGATCCATCAACGCTGGCGTGGCTCGTTAGCATTCCTGTTTGCCGCGGTCCTCCGGGGAAATCGCTTCCGCTGTGAGATGCGAGGCTCAGCTGCCATCGCAAATACAGACTGAGGAGGCCCCTGGGCTTAGTTAAACTCGCATTATTCCCCCCAAATAGTGTTCACACACAATAACATGCCATTCACCACCCAGCTGGGAAATGGAATGAATATTTAAAATGATTAATAAAAAGTTATCGGGATGTAACTGCAGTCGTTTTTATGAATACAGCATCATTAGCTTGCTAATGGCTTATAATGGAGACAAGACAAGTGACTGCAATTTATGAATCAGGCTAATCATGTGACGCTTCAGAGCAAAGCTCAAGATGGTTATTTTGTGATGTTGTAATACTCTTCTGTGCCCCAGTTCAGCTCAGTCACAAACAAATTGCTGTACAGTCAGCGTGTTAATTATTTGGAAGTGTTTTCCAGCTAACATAATGCTTCCCAATCATGCAACACGCAGCACATTGTTGTCGCTAATAGTGCAATCCCTCATTGACTGTTTGCTAATCTGCTCATATGAGGAGCCATTTGTTCAATTGGAGGAATTAAGTTAGAGATTAAGCTCCACAAATGTGTGGGAGTTCTCTTTTTTCATTGGGGTTTCAACAGGCAGATTGCTAATTAGCATCTTAGGCTATTTACACTGGTGGCTGAAAGCTACGTTAGCTTAAAAAATGTGAAAGCCCAACATAAGGATTTTTCATCACCTCCATAAGACCTATAATACCACAAAAGGCAAATAGGAGGAGAGAATAAAAAGTGTGTGGAGTAAAAACAAGTCTGAAACAGACTGTGTTTGGGAATTTAGCTTTACGTGTTCCAAAAGCCTCTTTCTTACAGAGCAGTCAGGGTTTGTACGGCACGGTATGGTACGGTTCGGAACGGTTAAGCATGGCTTGGCCAGCATTTCCACCGCCAGTAGTACCCAGTTTTTTGTAGATGGCGCATGGAAGACGTCGACATGCGCGTCATTGAGATGGGAAGCGTGACGTCATATCGTTGTTCTTCCACAAAATGTCAATACCTCCACTTGACCAGCTTTTCCTTGGTGTTCTTTGTTGTAGGGATATATAAAATGGTGCGTACACTTTCGAGAGAATTCTGCACAGCATGTAAGCTATCGCAGGGTGATGACGCAATCCTACGTTGCTATGAGGCAATCAATGGACAACAGTGGGTGAGCTTCTCCCTTTTGTTATCATTCCATTATTTTGGTACGCCAAGCAAAGGGTGCCAAAAAGTATGGTATAGGTCCGGTTATTTTGGTACCCTTCGCTAAATCTGAATGCACAAAATAGTGCACCATCCCTTCCAGACTGCTTGGTGGAAATGAGGCTCAACTGATGTTTGGCCTTCTTGGATTTCTCTTAACCTGAACATCATTAGAAAAGGAGACGTAATACAGAATGACATAGAATAAAGAACCGATATTTTACACCTTTTCAACAAGATAGTTGATGTCGCTAGGTATCTTGAAAAGAGATATTAACATGGGGACAAACTACCACAAAGCTACTCAGGTGAGCCATCCTACAAGTTGCCCGTCAGTGCTTATCCCAGGATACTTCAGTGTAAAGCATTGCAGAGTGTACAACTCCCCCTGGATGGAACCCCAGTGTATTGCAGGTTGCATCACCACCTATGGGTGGTCTGGACCAATGCACTTGAGACACTGAGGGGTTTGCGGGGCTGGGTTTGCTATTGTCCTGGATTAAAGACTTCTTGGAGTCAGCAATCAGAACTTAATTTAGTGAAAGTGTCAACGATATCAATAGACTTATTTATCTTGGCAGTAGAGCCCAACTGATATACCAATTGACTTTATTATTGCTGTCAACAACCCAATCGTGACACCATCACGAAAAGTGATTTAATCGTAATCTGTTAGTTTGTGATACCATCACAAAATGTGTTACATTTTCATGATAGTATCACAAAACTTGGGGTGACATGGGTGTGGGGGTTATGTTTAGGGTAAGGATTAGGGGTAGGGTTAAAAATAGTCAACTAAACTTGACTGCATCATGAAAATTTCACACATTTCATGATGGTATGATAAAAAAGCATGAGACTGGGCTGCTGTCAACCATGGCTGGAACCCCCTCGCCCCTTGATCACATTAGCCACAAGAGACAGAGGCAAAGCGACCAGCTGCCATTCATTTTCAATAAGAGTGGGTATTTTATTTTCCCAAGATACAAGTACTCGCTATGCTGCCAGCTAGGTTATGCCAAAATAGACGAGAAGCCTATTTCATACAAATGCTGAGCGATGTCAGTCTGAGTGAAGGCATTGATTGGTTATTGATTACATATTTAGAAGTATTTATTATAAAGCTCATGTTTAAACTGTGAAGCCTCCATTACATTTGATAAGGATTTGATAAAACTTTAGGAATCACTGTCATTTTTTTTGTCAACATTTTTTAACTCCCAAATATCAGTATCGGCCCCTCCAAAAATCCATATTTGTTGCGCTGTAGTTGCAATGAATGCATCATGTATGAAACTGCTTTTCCCATCAACTGCAGTTTGTGCTTAAGTTGATTTTCTTCTTTCAGTGTTCTCAAAAATCACATAAGAGGAACACAAAACAAATGGGAGAAAAAGTGTTGTGTGGGCCGCTGAAGAGGAGGTACTGCTGGCCCACCACCACCAGAGGGCGCCCTGCCTGGAGTGCGGGCTCCAGGCACCAGAGGGCGCTGCCGCCTTATGGGAGCAGCCGGGGTGACAGCTGTCACCCATCACTGGACACAGCTGTTCCACTCAGCACAGAGGTATATCAGGAGGACGGCGTCTCCACCTCAGTGCCGAGATATATTGCCTAAGACTGAGGTAACATTCTCTGCATTCATATTCTGAACAACCAGCTAAAACTTGTTAAACCTTTTCAGGACTGTTGACTACTGGTAGCTACATTGCTTGGATAAGTACTCACCTTCCTGCTATACATTGACAAGAGGTGGAGGCGGCTTCTCCCCTCTCCGTTACTGGGTGCTGTCGCATCCACACCTGTGTGTTGTTGCTCTCTCCCGCCAGCAGTACCGGATCCGACGAGCGGAGGCAGTGGCCACCTGGGAATTCGGGACTTGGCGGTTCCAGTATTTCCAGGGTTCGGTGGCAGAGGAGATCTGGGTGGTTCCGGTTCGACTGAGACGGACGTCTCCTACCTTCGAGCCTGCCCACACGACACCAGCGGATTCGACCCCAAATTGTGATTGTTGTATTCATTGTGCTCGTTTCACAATAGTAAACCTTGTTATTCACCTTCCTCCATTGTCCGTTCATTGCGCCCCCTGTTGTGGGTCCGTGTTCCTACACTTTCACAACAAAAAGCCTTTGTAATTTGCTGTTTTCCTAATTGAGCTACCACAGCACTTCTCAAGAGGCTGGTCAGCTGGAGACTGGACAGATTGATGTGGATGCACACTCAGAGGAAAGAAACGCACGCACAAACAAATAGGAAATGCCTCAGACGAGCTTTCATCTGTTGTTTTCTTCAGCAAATTTAATTACCTTCTGCAGAAGCAAAGCGGCGGCGACAGTGGCCTGCTCCTAAAAGCTCTGTGAAAGCCGCCGCTGCCGCTCGCATTCGTCCACGAGGATGCATGTCGATGAGACGTCGTGGAGATGATTCCCCCCCCATACACATGTTTGACGGCTTTTTTCTGCAATTCAAATGAGGTGGGTTTCAAACAAAAATACCCTCACATCAAAGGATGCTAGACGCAAAAAAAAAAGGCTTCAAAAAGGTTAAAACACAGGAGGATGCACATACGGATGTTTGCCGTCTTCAGTTTCTCCCTCAGTACTCCGCTACTCAAGAATATGTCACATATTAAAACAACTATTGCGCAAGAGAGAGAGAATCTCAAACCCCCCTAACACCGAAATAATAAGAATAGCTGACATGAACACGCTCAACAAGCTCATCAGGAGAGCTGGAACTGTCCTGGGGGCTGAGCTAGTCTGTGGCAGAGGTATCTGAGAGGAGGATGTTGAGGAAACTGCTCAACATCCAGGACAGTACTTCCCACCCCCTGCATGCAACACTGGCGTCCTATTGGAGCACCTTCAGCCATAGACTGAGTCCAGCGAGGTGCACCACAAAATGCCATAGGTCGTCTTTCCTACCTGTGGCAATCAGACTGTATAACTCCTCCCCTTTCTGTCGGATGAATACCTAATAAACAGAGTTTCAGTTATTTAGTTACTCAGAGTTATGTACAATATTGTCAAACGTCTTGTGGAAATGTCTTTAAAAAAAATTGTTCACCATTTACGGTCACTGTTTCGGTACTCTGGCAAAATAGTTTCCTTCGGGATAAATAAAGATGACCTTATTCTTGCTTTTCTGAGCAATGATCAACTAAAAAAATGACAGCAGCAAATATATAAGAGCCTGACGATATATCGGCCGGCCGATATAAGCCCTTTTTAAAGTACTCACTATCTGCCAAAATTTTGCCGATAGAATGCTGATAATTTCTCATAAACAGAACAGTTACTGAAATAATGTTTGTGTCGGCAATGTAAAATGTCCTTGCACCGTTTGTCCAGTACATGGAGTTCTGACTCCATTCAAGTGAGAGCTGCTTACACCCCTGCTTAAATGTGTTCTTCACCGGCCGTAGTTCGCCGTCACACTGCACTGATCGGCTGACAAAAGCATACAAGTAAGTTGTTTGTAAGGATGTTGTTTGTAATAACTTTGCGATTACATTCACCCCACATTTCTCCCATTTCAGTTCAACTCAGTTTGATTAACTCAGTTTATGTAGCAATGTGTCAAATGTGCTTCATTGTGTCGGTCATGCTTTTTATTAAGCCCACATTGTGTAGACCTTATTTCTAGCATGAAAAACTTTCGTTTACTGCTAAGAGGTAGAAACATTCAGCTGACTGGCTGATTTATCGGCTATCGGCAAATCAGCCGATTTATCGATTATCGGCATTTTTTTTCATCCAAACATCGTTATCGGCATCAGCCTCAAAAAAATCCATATCGGTCGGGCTCTAATATATATATATGTATATAGTTAGATAGATAGCATCAAAACTTATATCAATTTGCAATGTAAATATGAATAACTATATTGTCTAGGCACATGAAGCTAAGCAAACTTAATTTTGAGCAAAATAACATTTATTCTACAAAATTTAAATTAGAAATTCAAAATGTTGGTCAATTTCATGAATTATTTTACAAGTTTTCAACATGCATACCGCCTGTGACATTTTGTGCCATATCCAAATCTGCGTTGCAGATGGTGCATTTTTAGCAAATTCTCTCACAAATGCACACTGCACAGTCTTGTTCGACTGTGTTCGACCATAATCTAACACACAAAATGGCTTTTCTTTTCCAGTGAGAGGCATTTCTATATGTTACAAGCATAAAACATAAAATGTTAAACATAGAAGTTTAAGTCGTTTCTACACATGCTGTTAAAATTTGAGACCGTTTCAACAAAAGTTGGTCAAGTTATTAGATTAAGAATTTATATAAATTTTCTGAAACACCCTGCACATGACTTTTAAGCACATTATTCCTCCTGTTGCTCACAATCTATGCACTCAGCTCATGCTAACATTAAGCCCTTAGCATCACATTATGTGACACCCATTAGCATTGTGCTATGTGTTAGAGTTTTCTTGCAGATGTTAGCGTCACGCTATGCAACGCTAGCAACTTTTTAAGACACATGAGCTATTTGCCCTGACAATTCCTTGGTGGAAAGGAAGAGGGTCTCTTGGTTGATTCCTGGATGTGATGGTGGACGTGGAGATGACCGAACAGGCCCAGTCTATCTTGAAGTGCACTGTTTCTGCAGGTCAGGATCTTGCTTTCTCTCCTTTCTCTTTTTCTGCTGTGTTGTTTGTTAGCATTTTTTGAAGACTTCCACACCAGTGTGGATCGATGCTCAACAGCCTCATGTGTTCCTCCCATTTGGCTGACGCACAAAATGTCCTTGTATTTGGCTCAACTATTTGATCCCTTTTTTGATCATTTTTTATCAATGTCTAATTGATAAACCCAAAGTATTCACATCTATTTGGACAACATGACGGAACACTGAGTTATTGCATGACACTACACTGTATTGCAGACATACACAAACACTATAAGCTTTTTACATAACAACCTTGAATGAAACGTGAGCAGACACCCACTAATACCCTCCTACTTCACCTCACTTTGCAGCCAATCACATAGACACTGATTCACGACAGGCTAAAGGCCACCTACATGGGGGCCAGCTTAGGCACAGAAATAAAAGTTAGCGTAGAAAGGAGATCTGGTCTCTTTGTTCTGGGTGTTTGCATGTCATCTAACTCAAAGACCCCAGTTAGATGACTCTCTGTATCAGGGTTTGAACTTTTTCAATACAACATCTAAACTTTGAAGTCCGTTTCCTGTCCAATTCTTTTTGACCACCACAATAAAAGAACTTAAGAATGACCATCACAAAGAACTTTCCACTACCCAAATAGATGCTGGGTCTTTCCATCAGGTGTGAAAAGATAATTGATCACATGACCACTGTAAATGTAGTCTGATGATTATTGCTCCAGCAGCCAGAAAAATAGCAGCTGCCTTTACTTTTCTCCTTAATGAATGCACGTATTTTCCCTTTTCCAAATGAAGAATCCCCAACATATCTGACAAGCCTGTTTTTCTCTTTCCTTCCTCATCCCACACAACAATAACAGTAAATGAAAACAAAGCAAAAGGTCACATTACTGCGAAAATACCCCAAAAAAGGTTGCCTGTGCTTTCAGTTGGAATTTTAATTGCAGCTCAAGTTGCAGAAGAATGACCTTTCGAGTTTCATTAATGGAACATCATCTGTAAGAACTTGGTATGCAAAAACCACTTCCTTAAGGTTTATGATTTAAAAGAGTAAGATAGATTTTCATAAATTTGCACATTTAAGCATTTGTGCTCATTGTTTTGTAGAACTGACTGATTATTTGATCACATTTTTCACAAGTTGAATTCCATTTTTTGCAACAACGTAGTCAATAAATGACAGGATAGTCACATAATTTGACTGCAGTTCATATTTAGTTTAGTAAATGTGCACACCACTTACTAAATCATGCTGTTAAATAATTAAAAGCATGCAGTTATCACTTTTCATTAACCTTTTTATATTATAAACATTTTCTTTGTGACACCTCATGAAATACTAACACTATTGTGAAAGCACGACTTAATCAATGCTTATTGAGTAATTTGTGCACACCATGTAATCAAATGAAGAAAAGCCCAGCTTCAGTGAGTAAAAGACCTACCATGTTCTGCTTCAACCTCTGCACTGAAAACAGGTGATTGCACTGATTTCACCTGTTTGAAGAGTTGAACTAATTAGAATCAGCTGGTTTAGATAGATGGTACAATTATGGGGTAGGACTTTTACTCAGTGAAGCAGTAGGGATGGCAGCCATGTGGTTAGTGTGCTTGGTTTCAGTGCAGAAGGTTCTTGGTTCAAACCCCATCCCTGCCACAGTTTTGCGTACTTCCATCATAAGGATTTGATAACAAAATTTTAGGAATCACTGTTCCATGTAATATGGAAGGAAGGGCATCTGATGAAAAACATGCAGGTTCTCCTCGAATCTGCTGTGGTGACCCTTACGTTTAACTCACTGAAGCTGGGGTTTTCCACCTCCACTTGAAATATTAGACAGCAGGTTCAGGGACCATATTTGACAAATGGCAAATCATTCATTTCTAATATGCATATGTCGCGGACATGAACAAATGAAACTTGCCAGCATCTCAGCATGTCATTTAGGTCCTTCAGACTTTATTTTGAGTAAATGCTTCAGGGAAGCATTAGCATGGCAAAAACCTTTCAGCTCTGCCTCCCCAGACCCCCCAGCTTTTTAAGGGAACAAATCGATTTGATGCCATTCAATGAATTCCAATATTTTTCTAGACATTCAATGAGCATAATACATGAGAACAACCCAAAAGTGATATTAGTTCAAGTTTTTACTACTGTGCTGCAGCAAACTGGTACTGCCTCTGCTCATCTTTTGTTTACCACTGGGGGCAGCATGACTTACAGTAGCAGAAAGAGCAGGATCGATGAAGCCCAGAAGAAGAAGCCAATTGTTAGCATAGTATAAATTGTGTAGCACAGCATTTCCATTTTGAACAGGCGTGACAATGTTAAAAAATTGTAAACTGAACACAAAGTTCAAACAGGAGCATTGGTATGGCTGCCATATTGGATTTCCAAAATTGATGACCTTCAGAAACGAACTTTTCCCTTTCTTGAGTTCTGGTTATTTGTGGATCATGCTTGGTTTAAAAATTTATACTTTTATTACAAATTCCAAGTAGGACTGAATGCATGTTTTTTCTTTTTTTGTAATGACAGTTACAAATATGTAGATCTCATTTTAGTAAGGAAAAGACATCACATGGATCAGGTTTCTATGTCCAGTAGGTCACTGACACCAGCTATGCACAATAAAAATCCAAACTGGCAGTGTACACAATTATTATTCATCAGCTTCAGCAATTTGTAATTAGTATCTGTGGATTCTTGCACTGACAAAATATTTGTAGTCACTTCAATCATGAACCTAGGTTAACCAGAAGTCCAGAAAATGAAGTTAGTTTTCTGAAGTTTACATTTTTAGAAATCCAAGATGGCCACCAATGAAAACATTTTTTAAAAATAAATTCATTTGATCAGCTTTCTAATCAAATCTCCATCAAACTTCAACAAAATTGCACAAGAAACCTCACTAGCAAAGATAACATTCCTTTGACCATTACTTTTTAGTCACTTCAATCATGAACCTAGGTTAACCAGAAGTCCAGAAAATGAAAAGTTAGTTTTCTGAAGTTTACATTTTTAGAAATCCAAGATGGCCACCAATGAAAACTTTTTAAAATAAATTCCTCATTTGATCAGCTTTCTAATCAAATTTCCATCAAACTTCAACAAAATTACATAAGAAACCTCACTAGCAGACAAGGATAACATTCCTTTGACCACTACTTTGAATAGGATTTACAGTGTGTGTGAATTGTGACAGCCCGAGTAAATTGCACTTCTGGTTGGGTTCCAGTAATAAAGCGGAAGACAGAGGATCGGACAACCGGCACCCTCAGTTTGATAAAGTAGAATAGTTTGGTAGTGACTAGGAACTCAATGGTGAAATTACCTGTTGAGTTGATGGACTGGAATGAAAACCTGCAGACGTTTGGCCATTTGTTGCACACGGTTGCGCAAACCTGGATTCAATCCTGATGTTCTGACGCTTTTGGCATCTGCAAACTGTTTGTTTTTCTGCGTGTATTGAGTGTGGGGTTGAGCTGTGAGGTGCATTATGTCTCAATGTGGGTTTCCAACTGATTTGTTCAGCTCATAACACTTCCACATTTGCTCTCCCAGTTGGATAGAACCAACACCGCCTCCTTGTTCGCCGCTTTCGGTCCGGCAATTGGCACAGACATAAATGAGCAGCAGTCAGAAATGAGCGAGCTGCCTGGCAACATCGTGAGGTATCGGGTCAATCAAGCACACTGTAAGCGAGCCACGGTAGGCCCTGGGGCTAAACAATGAAGTACAGCGCTCAATAAGCGGCCTCTTGGCCTCAGAGGTACGTACCAATGAAAGAGGATAGTGGGAGCTTGTTTAGTATTATTATCGTTCATCATCTCGCTTCAGTTGGTAGAGCAATATGGGCTTGATTATTACGCTCCCGCTCCCTGAGGAAGACTAGCAGCTGCCACTGATAAAGATATATGAGCCGATTAGACAGATCTGGAGGAAAGGGAAAAAAATAAAGGTTGGCAACGGGAAGTGAAACAAAATTAGCGGATTCTCATGTTGCTATCCCCTTTCTCTCGATGCAGTGCGGTTCCAATCAATTAGTTGTGGCTGCTCGCAGCAGAGAGGCGGCAGCTCTAAAATGGGAGCTGTAGGTAAGATAAACCATCAGGAAAAAAAAAAAAAAGAGTGGACGCCCTGAAGGCAGGAATTCCACCTTAAACGCCACAACCCACACCGTGTGGTACGACGGGGACGACGTTAGTCTAATCAAGGCTTGATATGGAATATAGCTTTTCCCCCGTGGCATCTGCTCTGCAAAAGTACAAAATTCAGGCCAAGGAAAGAAGGTGCGTAGGCATGTGACGAAGGTCATAAGCCAAATTCGCTGGGAGTCGGAGATATAATGTGGATGCTGTGCACCGTAATTAGGAAAATCGCCACATTAAGCCAAACAGCGCGCGTAGGACGTTTTAATTTTGAGGCTGGTTTGTGTGTCTGGCAGCAGGACATCGCCAAAAGACATGAATGAATTTAAAGTGAAAACAACAGTGACAAGAAAATCACACACACACAAAACATTTCAGTTTAATACAGTTATGGCCAGAATTAATGGCACCCCGATGTTTTAAGTATTAATTTTCAAACATGTTTGGAAAAAAATGCAAACAAACTGTTGCTTTTTAATAATCTTTTTTTTTTTTTAAATTCCAAAGTTATTGAATGAAAACAACAAATATAATAGTTTTCACTCATCTTTAACCGCTTATCTGGGATCGGGTCACGGGGGCAACAGCTGCAGCAGGGGACCCCAAACTTCCCTTTCCCGTGCCACATTGACCACCTCTGCCTGGAGGATCCTGGGGCATTCTCAGGCAGTTGTGGAGATATAAAACCGCTCCACCTAGCCTGGGTCTTCCCCAGGGTCTCCTCCAGATGGACGGTCCTGGAACAACCTCCCTAGGAAGGCGCCCAAAGGCATCCTTACCAGATGCCCAAACACTTCAGCTGGTCCTTTCAAACGCGAACAGTGGCTCTATTCTAAACTCCCCACAGATGACTGAGCTTCTCATCCTATCTCTCGGAGAGACACCAGCCGCCCTCCTAAGGAAGACCTTTTCAGCCGCTTGTACCCACGATCTAGTTCTTTCGGTCATGACCTAACCCTCATGAACATAGGTGAAAGTAGGAACGAAAATTGACCAGTAGATCAAGAGTTTTGCATTTTGGATCATCTCCCTTTTCGGGAGGTCACTGACTGATGAAGCCAACAGGACAACATCATCTGCAAAAAGTGGTGAGACCCTGAGCCCACTAAACTGGCGGAGGCCAACCTCCCAACTTACTGCCAAGAAAACAAACACAGCTCTCACTTTGTGAGTACAGACATCTGATGGCCCTGAGCAGGGACCCCCTCACTCCATACTCCCACAGCACCTCCCACAGTATCTCCCAGGGTACCCAATCATACACTTTCTCCAAGTCCACAAAACCCATGTAGACTGAATAGGCATACTCCCAGGCACTCTCCAGGATCTTCATGAGAGTGAAGAGCTGGTCGGTTGTTCCACGACCAGGACGGAACCTGCATAGTTCCTCTTCCATCAGAGGTTCAACTATCGGCTGAACCCTTCTTTCCAGCACCCTGGAGTAGAATTTACCAGGGAGGCTGAGTAGTGTGAGGCCCCTGTAATTGGTGCACACTCTCTGGTCCCCTTTTTAAATATGGGGACCACCACCCTATTTTGCCACTCCTTAGGCACTGTTCCAGTCCTCAATGTAATGTTGAAGAGATGTCTCATCCAAGACAATCCCTCCACACCCAGAGCCATCAGCATTTCTGGACAGATCTCATCAACCCCCAGGCCTTGCCACTGTGATGTTTGACTTCCACCAGGGAAGTTTTCTTTAAACAAGTCAGTACATGAACACATGAATATTTCCAAGCCACTGTGTGTCTTAGGCTTAATTTCCATCTATTATTACATAATACATAATACAAACATAATGATAATGTATAGAGAATCTGTCTGAAGGAGACAAGTGAGGGAAGCCACCAAGACATCATGACAGTTCTGTAAGTTCTGCAAATAGAAGGCCAGGGAAATACTTTGGCAAAGTAAATCAAGAGAATGAAAAATAGAGAAATACTATCTGCATTGTCAATTGAGTAAACACTGCCATCTAGTGGGCTGAAAAAAAAAACTTTGTTCTGAGGCATGTGTTGCCATCACTACATTGGAGAATGTTATGCAAGGTCATTTTGTCATGTGTTTCTTATGAACTGTCTGCCACTATATAGATAAAAAGTGCAAGATTCCTAACTTTTCATTATCAAACACTTATGACAATGAAATGTAAACATAAAAAAGTGCTTTTCTGCATTGTTTATTTATTAAAATCTAAGTTTTCATATCGGCAAAAATAAGGCTAATACCAATATGTTCATGAAAAGAAAAAACAACAACAAATTGAACGGCGGCTTGTTGCTTTGCCTCTGCCTCTTGTAGCTACTGCGACCACTGGGTGATGGGGATCCCAGCCATGCTTGTTTATGCACCCTCTTCTGGACAAATTTTGTAATGACACAATTTCCAAAGGTTTTCTGTTTTGTTTAGTTGGTAAATGGCAAAAATAGTACAGATACCCATATGTTCGCAAAAGGTTCACTATGTCATTACGTAATCTCATGACTTTCAGCAACATTTTAGAGTGTTTTAGTGGAATCTGGTGAGATTTTTTTTTACCCCCTCTGCTGACTTGTCCCCTTTGTCTTCTATCATCCATATTTCCTCTCACTGTCTCACTACTTAAAAATAGCAGAGTGCTGGCTTATCACTGTCCCTCTCTTGACTCATTTGTCTCTCTGTTTTTCTGTCTTCCTTTTGCTGATTGCGTGTTGCCCCTCCCTCCGTTTTAGCAGAGGGAACATTGTAAAGCGGGTGTTCACTGCGGCCACATGCAGGCTCTTTGCTAGATTAATTTGCAGGGACTCTGGCCTGCTTACTATGCGCAGTGAAAGTCACTCAGGGATTAACAGCAAGCAGAAAGGCACCGGCCACAACCCACTTGCTGCCTCGGCAGAAAAAGACTCCCCCGTCCCCTCCTTTCCCAAACTGAGAATCTATCGCTTGCTCTCCTCAAAACCACTTTCTCTATCTCTCACACCACCTCCTCTCCCCCAGCTTCTTTTCTCGCTTTCTCCATCCCATCAGCCCCCTCTCTAGTTAATTACTGTAATGGGCTGGCAGTCCTTGGAGGGGTAGCTGGAAGGGCAGGGGGGACAAAAAAGGAGGTTCTGTGCAGTTCAGCTCCGTCATGCTTCTCCACTTCAGACCACATACATGGACTTCCATGTCCAGTGCAAGTGAACGCTTGTGGTGCATTCCAAGAAACTCGGAATTCAAACATATCCCGTGATTGGGGTTAAAGTTGTTAACCTGGCCACCAATTGTGACCTACAGTGCATCTAGGAAGTATTCAGTGCTTCACTTTTTCCACATTTTGTTATGCTGCAGCCTTATTCCAAAATAGATGAGAAATTCATGTTTTTCCTCAAAATTATACACACAATACCCCATAATGACTACATATAAGTATTCACGGCCTTTGCCATGAAGCTCACAATTTACCTCAGGTGCATCCTGTTTCCACTGATAATCCTTGAGATGTTTCTACAGCTTAACTGGAGTCCACCTGGGGTAAATTCAGTTGATTGGACATGATTTGGAAAGACACACCTGTCTACATATAAGGTTCCACTGTTGACAGCACATGAAGTCAAAGGAATTGCCTGTAGACCTCCCAGACAGGATTGTCTCAAGGCACAAATGCGGAGAAGGGTACAGAAACGTTTCTGCTGCTTTGAAGGTCTCAATGAGCACAGTGGCCTCCATAATCCATAAATGGAAGAAGTTCGGATCCACCAGGACTCTTCATAGAGCTGGCAGGGCCTTAGTCAGGGATCAAGATCTTGATGGTCACTCTGTCAGAGCTCCAGCATTTCTCTGTGGAGAGACGAGAACCTTCCAAAAGGACAACGATCTCTGCAGCAATCTGCCAATCAGGTCTGTATGGTAGAGTGGCCAGAAGGAAGCCATTTCTTAATAAAAAGGCACATGACAGCCCACCTGGAGTTTGCCAAAAGGCACCTGAAGGACCCTCAGACCATGAGAAATAAAATTCTCTAGTCTGATGAAACAAAGATTGAACCCTTTGGCGTGAATGCCAGGCATCATGTTTGGAGGACACAAGGCATCATCACTGCAGTGAAGCATGGTGGTGGCAACATCATGCTGTGGAGATGTTTTTCAGCGGCAGGAACTGGGAGACTAATCAGAATTGAGGTAAAGATAAATGCAGCAATGTATAGAGACATCCTGGATGAAAACCCATTCCAGAGTGCTCTTCACCTCAGACTGGGGTGATGGTTCATCTTTCAGCAGGACAACCACCCTAAGCACACAGACAAGATGTCAAAGGCAGCTTCAGGACAACTCTGTGAATGCCCTTGAGTAGCCCAGCCTGAGCCCAGACCTGAATCAATCAATCAATCAATTTTTTTATATAGCGCCAAATCACAACAAACAGTTGCCCCAAGGCGCTTTATATTGTAAGGCAAGGCCATACAATAATTATGTAAAACACCAACGGTCAAAACGACCCCCTGTGAGCAAGCACTTGGCTACAGTGGGAAGGAAAAACTCCCTTTTAACAGGAAGAAACCTCCAGCAGAACCAGGCTCAGGGAGGGGCAGTCTTCTGCTGGGACTGGTTGGGGCTGAGGGAGAGAACCAGGAAAAAGACATGCTGTGGAGGGGAGCAGAGATCGATCACTAATGATTAAATGCAGAGTGGTGCATACAGAGCAAAAAGAGAAAGAAACAGTGCATCATGGGAGCCCCCCAGCAGTCTACGTCTATAGCAGCATAACTAAGGGATGGTTCAGGGTCACCTGATCCAGCCCTAACTATAAGCTTTAGCAAAAAGGAAAGTTTTAAGCCTAATCTTAAAAGTAGAGAGGGTGTCTGTCTCCCTGATCTGAATTGGGAGCTGGTTCCACAGGAGAGGAGCCTGAAAGCTGAAGGCTCTGCCTCCCATTCTACTCTTACAAACCCTAGGAACTACAAGTAAGCCTGCAGTCTGAGAGCGAAGCGCTCTATTGGGGTGATATGGTACTACGAGGTCCCTAAGATAAGATGGGACCTGATTATTCAAAACCTTATAAGTAAGAAGAAGAATTTTAAATTCTATTCTAGAATTAACAGGAAGCCAATGAAGAGAGGCCAATATGGGTGAGATATGCTCTCTCCTTCTAGTCCCCGTCAGTACTCTAGCTGCAGCATTTTGAATTAACTGAAGGCTTTTTAGGGAACTTTTAGGACAACCTGATAATAATGAATTACAATAGTCCAGCCTAGAGGAAATAAATGCATGAATTAGTTTTTCAGCATCACTCTGAGACAAGACCTTTCTGATTTTAGAGATATTGCGTAAATGCAAAAAAGCAGTCCTACATATTTGTTTAATATGCGCTTTGAATGACATATCCTGATCAAAAATGACTCCAAGATTTCTCACAGTATTACTAGAGGTCAGGGTAATGCCATCCACAGTAAGGATCTGGTTAGACACCATGTTTCTAAGATTTGTGGGGCCAAGTACAATAACTTCAGTTTTATCTGAGTTTAAAAGCAGGAAATTAGAGGTCATCCATGTCTTTATGTCTGTAAGACAATCCTGCAGTTTAGCTAATTGGTGTGTGTTCTCTGGCTTCATGGATAGATAAAGCTGGGAATCATCTGCATAACAATGAAAATTTAAGCAATACCGTCTAATAATACTGCCTAAGGGAAGCATGTATAAAGTGAATAAAATTGGTCCTAGCACAGAACCTTGTGGAACTCCATAATTAACTTTAGTCTGTGAAGAAGATTCCCCATTTACATGAACAAATTGTAATCTATTAGACAAATATGATTCAAACCACCGCAGCGCAGTGCCTTTAATACCTATGGCATACTCTAATCTCTGTAATAAAATTTTATGGTCAACAGTATCAAAAGCAGCACTGAGGTCTAACAGAACAAGCACAGAGATGAGTCCACTGTCCGAGGCCATAAGAAGATCATTTGTAACCTTCAGTAATTGTTGTGTGTTGGGGGGTGTGGCTGGATGTTTTGGTGTTTTCTTTTCTTTGCTCCTCAGGTGGCATGGAAACTGATTTGTCTGTGGAGAAGGTGTTGGCTGAAGAATCCTCACCCTCATCAACATCATGTGAAGCACCTGTGACTGGTGCTCACATGCAACCTTAAAGACTTTCAGCTGAAGCAGATAATTGGATGGCGTTCTGCTTTTAAGGCATGTGTGATTCAAGCAGAACTGCCGGGAACTCTATCTTGTGATGTTCGTTTGTGAGACGCTGAGGACCGCACCTGGGTTTGACACATCGAGCCGTGAAGCAAGGAAGGGTGAGGACACATGCTGTCAGCACACATTAAAGGTAATTAAGTATTTGACTAATTGTTGATAGTAACTTGGTGTTTTGTTACACAGTATACTTGAATTGTGATGAGAATTGTGCAGTTTGCTTCTCACTGCTGTGGCGTGCAGGATAAGTGATCCTCCACTTGTTGTGAGAAGCTGCTCATTTGCATAAAAAGTACAGACCTGAATGTGTTGCTGATAGCGTGTGTTGAAAGATATTGTTGTAACTGCTGTCTTACCTCACATCTTCTTTGCTTCACAGAGAGTCAGTTTGTCGTGTCCACCTGGGGGGTGTTTGTCTGGTGGTAGTGGGTCCAGGAGCGCCGGACTTCTCTCCTTGCGGGCGCTGGAGAGCGTGCCAGCAGTCACTCCTCCAGAAGGACGTTGGTTTTGGTTTTGTACATTTTATTTAGGCACAGGTGAAAAATAAATTGTTTTTGTTGTTGGAACCGCTTTCTGGTTATTTTTAGCGCTGGGTTCTGTCTGACGCAGGTTCGCTCCTCAATCCGCGTCGACACATAACACTAATGCTGTTTCTGTACTATGATGAATTCTAAAACCTGACTGAAACTCTTCAAATAGACCATTCCTCTGCAGATGATCAGTTAGCTGTTTTACAACTACCCTTTCAAGAATTTTTGAGAGAAAAGGAAGGTTGGAGATTGGCCTATAATTAGCTAAGATAGCTGGGTCAAGTGATGGCTTTTTAAGTAATGGTTTAATTACTGCCACCTTAAAAGCCTGTGGTACATAGCCAACTAACAAAGATAGATTGATCATATTTAAGATCGAAGCATTAAATAATGGTAGGGCTTCCTTGAGCAGCCTGGTAGGAATGGGGTCTAATAAACATGTTGATGGTTTGGATGAAGTAACTAATGAAAATAACTCAGACAGAACAATCGGAGAGAAAGAGTCTAACCAAATACCGGCATCACTGAAAGCAGCCAAAGATAACGATACGTCTTTGGGATGGTTATGAGTAATTTTTTCTCTAATAGTTAAAATTTTGTTAGCAAAGAAAGTCATGAAGTCATTATTAGTTAAAGTTAATGGAATACTCAGCTCAATAGAGCTCTGACTCTTTGTCAGCCTGGCTACAGTGCTGAAAAGAAACCTGGGGTTGTTCTTATTTTCTTCAATTAGTGATGAGTAGAAAGATGTCCTAGCTTTACGGAGGGCTTTTTTATAGAGCAACAGACTCTTTTTCCAGGCTAAGTGAAGATCTTCTAAGTTAGTGAGACGCCATTTCCTCTCCAACTTACGGGTTATCTGCTTTAAGCTACGAGTTTGTGAGTTATACCACGGAGTCAGGCACTTCTGATTTAAAGCTCTCTTTTTTAGAGGAGCTGCAGCATCCAAAGTTGTCTTCAATGAGGATGTAAAACTATTGACGAGATACTCTATCTCACTTACAGAGTTTAGGTAGCTACTCTGCACTGTGTTGGTATATGGCATTAGAGAACATAAAGAAGGAATCATATCCTTAAACCTAGTTACAGCGCTTTCTGAAAGACTTCTAGTGTAATAAAACTTATTCCCCACTGCTGGGTAGTCCATCAGAGTAAATGTAAATGTTATTAAGAAATGATCAGACAGAAGGGAGTTTTCAGGGAATACTGTTAAGTCTTCTATTTCCATACCATAAGTCAGAACAAGATCTAAGATATGATTAAAGTGGTGGGTGGACTCATTTACTTTTTGAGCAACGCCAATAGAGTCTAATAATAGATTAAGATTAAATAGTGTTGAGGCTGTCATTCTCAGCATCTGTGTGGATGTTAAAATCGCCCACTATAATTATCTTATCTGAGCTAAGCACTAAGTCAGACAAAAGGTCTGAAAATTCACAGAGAAACTCACAGTAACGACCAGGTGGACGATAGATAATAACAAATAAAACTGGTTTTTGGGACTTCCAATTTGGATGGACAAGACTAAGAGTCAAGCTTTCAAATGAATTAAAGCTCTGTCTGGGTTTTTGATTAATTAATAAGCTGGAATGGAAGATTGCTGCTAATCCTCTGCCCCGCCCCGTGCTACGAGCATTCTGACAGTTAGTGTGACTCGGGGGTGTTGACTCATTTAAACTAACATATTCATCCTGCTGTAACCAGGTTTCTGTTAGGCAGAATAAATCAATATGTTGATCAATTATTATATCATTTACCAACAGGGACTTAGAAGAGAGAGACCTAATGTTTAATAGACCACATTTAACTGTTTTAGTCTGTGGTGCAGTTGAAGGTGCTATATTATTTTTTCTTTTTGAATTTTTATGCTTAAATAGATTTTTGCTGGTTATTGGTAGTCTGGGAGCAGGCACCGTCTCTACGGGGATGGGGTAATGAGGGGATGGCAGGGGGAGAGAAGCTGCAGAGAGGTGTGTAAGACTACAACTCTGCTTCCTGGTCCCAACCCTGGATAGTCACGGTTTGGAGGATTTAAGACAATTGGCCAGATTTCTAGAAATGAGAGCTGCTCCATCCAAAGTGGGATGGATGCCGTCTCTCCTAACAAGACCAGGTTTTCCCCAGAAGCTTTGCCAATTATCTATGAAGCCCACCTCATTTTTTGGACACCACTCAGACAGCCAGCAATTCAAGGAGAACATGCAGCTAAACATGTCACTCCCGGTCCGATTGGGGAGGGGCCCAGAGAAAACTACAGAGTCCGACATTGTTTTTGCAAAGTTACACACCGATTTAATGTTAATTTTAGTGACCTCCGATTGGCGTAACCGGGTGTCATTACTGCCGACGTGAATTACAATCTTACCAAATTTACGCTTAGCCTTAGCCAGCAGTTTCAAATTTCCTTCAATGTCGCCTGCTCTGGCCCCCGGAAGACAATTGACTATGGTTGCTGGTGTCGCTAACTTCACATTTCGCAAAACAGAGTCGCCAATAACCAGAGTTTGATCCTCGGCGGGTGTGTCGTCGAGTGGGGAAAAACGGTTAGAGATGTGAACGGGTTGGCGGTGTACACAGGGCTTCTGTTTAGAACTACGCTTCCTCCTCACAGTCACCCAGTCAGCCTGCTTTCCCGGCTGCTCGGGATCTGCCAGGGGGTAACTAACGGCGGCTAAGCTACCATGGTCCGCACCGACTACAGGGGCCTGGCTAGCTGTAGAATTTTCCATGGTGCGGAGCCGAGTCTCCAATTCGCCCAGCCTGGCCTCCAAAGCTACGAATAAGCTACACTTATTACAAGTACCGTTACTGCTAAAGGAGGCCGAGGAATAACTAAACATTTCACACCCAGAGCAGAAAAGTGCGGGAGAGACAGGAGAAGCCGCCATGCTAAATCAGCTAAGAGCTAGTAGCTACGCTAAGCTAGCGGATTCCTAAAAACACGCAAAGTGAATAATGTGTAAATAATTTAGAGGTGATTCAGCAGAAGGAGTGCTTTAGTTAAGGCACGTAAAGATTACACTGGGAAACAAATCGTAATCTAGATAACTAGATCAATCTAACTGCGCAGATTAAACAGCTAACAGATACAGCAAAACACCGCTGTGCTCCGGAACAGGAAGTGATACAATACCGCAGTGAGAGCCAACCACCAGTAGAGGCAGTTCTGATTGAACCTCTCTGGAGAGATCTGATAGTGGCTGTGCACCGACGCTCCCCATCCAACCGGATGGAGCTTGAGAGGTGCTGCAAAGAAAAATGGACAAAACTGCCCAAAGATAGGTGCACCAAGCTTGTTGCATCATAATCAAGAAGACTTGAGGCTGTAATTGCTATCAAATGTGCATCAACAAAGTATTGAGCAAAGGATGTCAATGCTAATATACGAGGGCTGTCAATAAAGTAGCGGTCCTTTTTATTTTTTTCAAAAACTATATGGATTTCATTCATATCTTTTTACGTCAGACATGCTTGAACCCTCGTGCGTATGCATGAGTTTTTCCACGCCTGTCGGTGACGTCATTCGCCTGTGAGCACTCTTTGTGGGAGGAGTCGTCCAGCCCCTCGTCGGAATTCCTTTGCCTGAGAAGTTGCTGAGAGACTGGCGCTTTGTTTGATCAAAATTTTTTCTAAACCTGTGAGACACATCGAAGTGGACACGGTTCGAAAAATTAAGCTGGTTTTCAGTGAAAATTTTAACGGCTGATGAGAGATTTTGAGGTGATTCTGTCGCTTTAAGGACTTCCCACGGTGCGAGACGTCGCTCAGCGCTCTCAGCCGCCGTCGTCAGCCTGTTCAAGCTGAAAACCTCCACATTTCAGGCTCTATTGATCCAGGACGTCGTGAGAGAACAGAGAAGTTTCAGAAGAAGTCGGTTTCAGCATTTTATCCCACAAATCTTAGAAGCATGGTGTCTAACCAGATCGTTACTCTGGATGGCATTTCCCTGATCTCTAGTAATACTGTGAGAAATCTTGGAGTCATTTTTGATCAGGATATGTCATTCAAAGCGCATATTAAACAAATATGTAGGACTGCCTTTTTGCATTTACGCAATATCTCTAAAATCAGAAAGGTCTTGTCTCAGAGTGATGCTGAAAAACTAATTCATGCATTATTTCCTCTAGGCTGGACTACTGTATTCATTATTATCAGGTTGTCCTAAAAGTTCCCTAAAAAGCCTTCAGTTGGTTCAGAATGCTGCAGCTAGAGTACTGACGGGGACTAGCAGGAGAGAGCATATCTCACCCGTGTTGGCCTCTCTTCATTGGCTTCCTGTTAATTCTAGAATAGAATTTAAAATTCTTCTTCTTACTTATAAGGTTTTGAATAATCAGGTCCCATCTTATCTTAGGGACCTCGTAGTACCATATTACCCCATTAGAGCGTTTCGTTCTCAGATTGCGGGCTTACTTGTAGTTCCTAGGGTTTGTAAGAGTAGAATGGGAGGCAGAGCCTTCAGCTTTCAGGCTCCTCTCCTGTGGAACCAGCTCCCAATTCAGATCAGGGAGACAGATACCCTCTCTACTTTTAAGATTAGGCTTAAAACTTTCCTTTTCGCTAAGGCTTATAGTTAGGGCTGGATCGGGTGACCCTGGACCATCCCTTGGTTATGCTGCTTTAGACGTAGATTGTGGGGGGGTTCCCATGATGCACTGTTTCTTTCTCTTTTTGCTCCGTATGCATCACTCTGCATTTAATCATTAGTGATCGATCTCTGCCCCCCTTCACAGCATGTCTTTTTCCTGGTTTTTTCCCTCAGCCCCAACCAGTCTCAGCAGAAGACTGCCCCTCCCTGAGCCTGGTTCTGCTGGAGGTTTCTTCCTGTTAAAAGGGAGTTTTTCCTTCCCACTGTGGACAAGTGCTTGCTCATAGGGGGTCGTTTTGACCGTTGGGGTTTTTCATAATTATTGTATGGCCTTGCCTTACAATATGGAGCGACTTGGGGCAACTGTTTGTTGTGATTTGGCGCTATATAAGAAAAAAGTTGTTTGATTGATTGATATTCCACTGTTAAAGGAGATTTTTTTAATGAAAGACGTGTGGACGGGTCCGAGCGTCGGGACGCAGCCGATACAGTGCGGCGGCACAGGAAAAACACCTCCGTGTTGATAACCATTTGTAAAATCCAGGCGGCTTTTGATGGCTTTCAGTGGAGTGAGTATATGAGAAATTGTTTAACAGGCAGGACATGTTCCAACTTGTCCTTAAGGCTTCCAACAGAGGTGTTTTTCCTGTGGCGGAGCGTCGCAGCGGCTGCGTCCCGACGCGCGGACCCGTCCACACGTCTTTCATCAAAAGAATCTCCTTTAACAGTGGAATATCCGGATAAAATGCTGAAACCGACTTCTTCTGAAACTTCTCTGTTCTCTCACGACGTCCTGGATCAATAGAACCTGAAATGTGGAGGTTTTCAGCTTGAACAGGCTGACGACGGCGACTGAGCGCTGAGCGACGTCTCGCACCGTGGGAAGTCCTTAAAGCGACAGAATCACCTCAAAATCTCTCATCAGCCGTTAAAATTTTCACTGAAAACCAGCTTAATTTTTCGAACCGTGTCCACTTCGATGTGTCTCACAGGTTTAGAAAAAATTTTGATCAAACAACGCGCCAGTCTCTCAGCAACTTCTCAGACAAAGGAATTCCGACGAGGGGCTGGACGACTCCTCCCACAAGGAGTGCTCACAGGTGAATGACGTCACCGACAGGCGTGGAAATCTCACGCATGCGCACGAGGGTTCAAGCATGTCTGACGTAAAAACATATGAATGAAATCCATATAGTTTTTGAAAAAAATAAAAAGGACCGTTACTTTATTGACAGTCCTCGTACATGTGATTTCTTCTTCTTTTTTTTTTTAAATTTGCAAACATTTCAAAAAACTTTTTTCATGTTGTCATTACGGGGTGTTGTGAATAGAATTTTTTTTCAATTACATTTATTTTCGTCTGTCTGTTGATGGGCTCAACACGGAGCTGATTGGCCGCATCAGGTGTCGGACACAGTGGGAATCTTACGCGGGAATCGAACGCAGGTCCAAAACCTTTTATAGGTGAATCTTGCTTGAGTTCCCCGCTTGCAGTCATTTCATGGCCACCAAGCACAGCCCTGGAACATCTCCACATAACTCCAGGGATGCGAACTCTTCTTGATATCTCATAGGGGGTTAGTTACCCCCTGGCAGATCCCGAGCAGCCGGGAAAGCAGGCCGACTGGGTGACTGTGAGGAGGAAGTGTAGTCCTAAACAGAAGCCCCGTGTACACCGCCAACCCGTTCTCATTTCTAACCGTTTTTCCCCACTCGACGACACACCCGCCGAGGATCAAACTCTGGTTATTGGCGACTCTGTTTTGAGAAATGTGAAGTTAGCGACACCAGCAACCATAGTCAATTGTCTTCCGGGGGCCAGAGCAGGTGACATTGAGGGAAATTTGAAACTGCTGGCTAAGGCTAAGCGTAAATTTGGTAAGATTGTAATTCACGTTGGCAGTAATGACACCCGGTTACGCCAATCGGAGGTCACTAAAATTAACATTAAATCGGTGTGTAACTTTGCAAAAACAATGTCGGACTCTGTAGTTTTCTCTGGGCCCCTCCCCAATCGGACCGGGAGTGACATGTTTAGCCGCATGTTCTCCTTGAATTGCTGGCTGTCTGAGTGGTGTCCAAAAAATGAGGTGGGCTTCATAGATAATTGGCAAAGCTTTTGGGGAAAACCTGGTCTTGTTAGGAGAGACGGCATCCATCCCACTTTGGATGGAGCAGCTCTCATTTCTAGAAATCTGGCCAATTTTCTTAAATCCTCCAAACCGTGACTATCCAGGGTTGGGACCAGGAAGCAGAGTTGTAGTCTTACACACCTCTCTGCAGCTTCTCTCCCCCTGCCATCCCCTCATTACCTCATCCCCGTAGAGACGGTGCCTGCTCCCAGACCACCAATAACCAGCAAAAATCTATTTAAGCATAAAAATTCAAAAAGAAAAAATAATATAGCTCCTTCAACTGCACCACAGACTAAAACAGTTAAATGTGGTCTATTAGACATTAGGTCTCTCTCTTCTAAGTCCCTGTTGGTAAATGATATAATAATTGATCAACATATTGATTTATTCTGCCTTACAGAAACCTGGTTACAGCAGGATGAATATGTTAGTTTAAATGAGTCAACACCCCCGAGTCACACTAACTGTCAGAATGCTCGTAGCACGGGCCGGGGCGGAGGATTAGCAGCAATCTTCCATTCCAGCTTATTAATTAATCAAAAACCCAGACAGAGCTTTAATTCATTTGTAAGCTTGACTCTTAGTCTTGTCCATCCAAATTGGAAGTCCCAAAAACCAGTTTTATTTGTTATTATCTATCGTCCACCTGGTCGTTACTGTGAGTTTCTCTGTGAATTTTCAGACCTTTTGTCTGACTTAGTGCTTAGCTCAGATAAGATAATTATAGTGGGCGATTTTAACATCCACACAGATGCTGAGAATGACAGCCTCAACACTGCATTTAATCTATTATTAGACTCAATTGGCTTTGCTCAAAATGTAAATGAGTCCACCCACCACTTTAATCATATCTTAGATCTTGTTCTGACTTATGGTATGGAAATAGAAGACTTAACAGTATTCCCTGAAAACTCCCTTCTGTCTGATCATTTCTTAATAACAATTACATTTACTCTGATGGACTAAGTTTCATTACACTAGAAGTCTTTCAGAAAGCGCTGTAACTAGGTTTAAGGATATGATTCCTTCTTTATGTTCTCTAATGCCATATACCAACACAGTGCAGAGTAGCTACCTAAACTCTGTAAGTGAGATAGAGTATCTCGTCAATAGTTTTACATCCTCATTGAAGACAACTTTGGATGCTGTAGCTCCTCTGAAAAAAGAGAGCTTTAAATCAGAAGTGCCTGACTCCGTGGTATAACTCACAAACTCGTAGCTTAAAGCAGATAACCCGTAAGTTGGAGAGGAAATGGCGTCTCACTAATTTAGAAGATCTTCACTTAGCCTGGAAAAAGAGTCTGTTGCTCTATAAAAAAGCCCTCCGTAAAGCTAGGACATCTTTCTACTCATCACTAATTGAAGAAAATAAGAACCCCAGGTTTCTTTTCAGCACTGTAGCCAGGCTGACAAAGAGTCAGAGCTCTATTGAGCTGAGTATTCCATTAACTTTAACTAGTAATGACTTCATGACTTTCTTTGCTAACAAAATTTTAACTATTAGAGAAAAAATTACTCATAACCATCCCAAAGACGTATCGTTATCTTTGGCTGCTTTCAGTGATGCCGGTATTTGGTTAGACTCTTCTCTCCGATTGTTCTGTCTGAGTTATTTTCATTAGTTACTTCATCCAAACCATCAACATGTTTATTAGACCCCATTCCTACCAGGCTGCTCAAGGAAGCCCTACCATTATTTAATGCTTCGATCTTAAATATGATCAATCTATCTTTGTTAGTTGGCTATGTACCACAGGCTTTTAAGGTGGCAGTAATTAAACCATTACTTAAAAAGCATCACTTGACCCAGCTATCTTAGCTAATTATAGGCCAATCTCCAACCTTCCTTTTCTCTCAAAAATTCTTGAAAGGGTAGTTGTAAAACAGCTAACTGATCATCTGCAGAGGAATGGTCTATTTGAAGAGTTTCAGTCAGGTTTTAGAATTCATCATAGTACAGAAACAGCATTAGTGAAGGTTACAAATGATCTTCTTATGGCCTCGGACAGTGGACTCATCTCTGTGCTTGTTCTGTTAGACCTCAGTGCTGCTTTTGATACTGTTGACCATAAAATTTTATTACAGAGATTAGAGCATGCCATAGGTATTAAAGGCACTGCGCTGCGGTGGTTTGAATCATATTTGTCTAATAGATTACAATTTGTTCATGTAAATGGGGAATCTTCTTCACAGACTAAAGTTAATTATGGAGTTCCACAAGGTTCTGTGCTAGGACCAATTTTATTCACTTTATACATGCTTCCCTTAGGTAGTATTATTAGACGGTATTGCTTAAATTTTCATTGTTACGCAGATGATACCCAGCTTTATCTATCCATGAAGCCAGAGGACACACATCAATTAGCTAAACTGCAGGATTGTCTTACAGACATAAAGACATGGATGACCTCTAATTTCCTGCTTTTAAACTCAGATAAAACTGAAGTTATTGTACTTGGCCCCACAAATCTTAGAAACATGGTGTCTAACCAGATCCTTACTCTGGATGGCATTACCCTGACCTCTAGTAATACTGTGAGAAATCTTGGAGTCATTTTGATCAGGATATGTCATTCAAAGCGCATATTAAACAAATATGTAGGACTGCTTTTTTGCATTTACGCAATATCTCTAAAATCAGAAAGGTCTTGTCTCAGAGTGATGCTGAAAAACTAATTCATGCATTTATTTCCTCTAGGCTGGACTATTGTAATTCATTATTATCAGTTGTCCTAAAAGTTCCCTAAAAAGCCTTCAGTTAATTCAAAATGCTGCAGCTAGAGTACTGACGGGGACTAGAAGGAGAGAGCATATCTCACCCATATTGGCCTCTCTTCATTGGCTTCCTGTTAATTCTAGAATAGAATTTAAATTCTTCTTCTTACTTATAAGGTTTTGAATAATCAGGTCCCATCTTATCTTAGGGACCTCGTAGTACCATATCACCCCAATAGAGCGCTTCGCTCTCAGACTGCAGGCTTACTTGTAGTTCCTAGGGTTTGTAAGAGTAGAATGGGAGGCAGAGCCTTCAGCTTTCAGGCTCCTCTCCTGTGGAACCAGCTCCCAATTCAGATCAGGGAGACAGACACCCTCTCTACTTTTAAGATTAGGCTTAAAACTTTCCTTTTTTGCTAAAGCTTATAGTTAGGGCTGGATCAGGTGACCCTGACCATCCCTTAGTTATGCTGCTATAGACGTAGACTGCTGGGGGGTTCCCATGATGCACTGTTTCTTTCTCTTTTTGCTCTGTATGCACCACTCTGCATTTAATCATTAGTGATCGATCTCTGCTCCCCTCCACAGCATGTCTTTTTCCTGGTTCTCTCCCTCAGCCCCAACCAGTCCCAGCAGAAGACTGCCCCTCCCTGAGCCTGGTTCTGCTGGAGGTTTCTTCCTGTTAAAAGGGAGTTTTTCCTTCCCACTGTAGCCAAGTGCTTGCTCACAGGGGGTCGTTTTGACCGTTGGGGTTTACATAATTATTGTATGGCCTTGCCTTACAATATAAAGCGCCTTGGGGCAACTGTTTGTTGTGATTTGGCGCTATATAAAAAATTGATTGATTGATTGATATTAACGTTTTCTTTGTTTGTTAAAAAACTGGATGCTAGGTTCTACACGGCCATCAAGCCTGTCGTCAGTATGGTTTCTCCACATTGTGATGTCAGCCAGCTTCTGGAATTGGACAATAGACTTGTCCAATTGCCCAATCCTAGTTTGGAGCCTAAATTTTTCCTGCAGCAGGAGAATTTCTTGGTGCATAGTTGTAGAATTGTGTAAATTTGTGGATGTATCTCAAAAAACTCGAACCACATACACATTCAAATTGAAGACAGTTGTCCATTTACTTTGGTTTAATGCAGATTTAATTGCACATAACAGAACGTTACCAGTGAAACCAAAGATCAGAGAGGGAGAGGAGTCAAGATGGGGAAGCGGGATAGTTAGTGTAATAGATGGCAGGACAAAGTGTGATGTGTTGAGACAGATGCAGTGATATCCCCAGTGTCCACACACAGAGGGAATATGGAGTTTGTGTAGGAATGTATTGGCCCCCTTTTTAGGAGCAGTCAGCTGAAACACTTCTGCTGAAGCTGACAGCTGTTTGAGAAATTGCTGGCACAACGTAGGCATAAGTGCACACACATAAGTACAATTGATTTCTGTTAGATTCTCGCCAACTTACTCTCAAATAGGCACAGATATATATTCGAATAATAACAGTTTGCATGAATAAGAGTGCAAGATTTGCATGCATGTTGCTTTGTATTAGAGGTGCGCAGATTGATCCTAATTTCGATAATATTGATACCAACGCTGGTATTGATATTGAACGATCCTCGTGTAAAAACATCGATACTCAAGCTTTTTTTTCCCCGCACACACTAACTGCTGCGCATGCAGATTCATCAAAGTCTAGTCTCTGTCTGTAAGAGCAGCACTGCGCTGTGTCACACAACATGGAGCAGCGCACCCTCCTGGTCTTTTGTTGTTGTGCCGTCATGTGGCTCAGCGGCGCCAGCCAATTTTGTTGTGGTATGTTAATTTTGTTGTATTGTGGTTTGTCAGCTCTCTACCTCATGAGATTTTGTTTTTAAGTTGTGTTGAGTGATTTTTTTTTAAAACAAAAATGTTGATTGTGATAATGAAGTATTTTGTTGTCACGTACAATGTTTGGCGAAATTCTATCCTAGGTCTTTTGGATCTTTTGGCTCTATGAAGCTTAAATATGAAACAAGTATTGGTATCTGCGATACTGGGCCTGTATTTACTTGGTATCGAATCACTACCAAAATTCTCAGTATCGTCCGCCTCTACTTCGTATATATGAGCAAACATGCTAACTCTATGTCTGCACACATACAGGATGATCACCACTGCAAAGAGTGCATATGAGGGAGCATATGTCTGTGCTGACAGGCGCTACTAAGCAGACATGATTCTTAAATAATGAAATTATTTAAGGATACTATTGCAATTTTCAAGTATAATCAGGCTCCTTTCATGGCACAATTATACTTTTTGTTGTTGGGTTTTCTTTTCACATATTAGTATTTTCCTTATTTTTGCTGAGATGAAAAGTTTAATTTTTCAGAATAAGCGATGCAGAAAAATACTTTGGTGGTTGGACATGGTGGCATTACATAGTTTATCCAGTAGAAGGCACTTTGATGGCATTGTTTACTATTCTGTCAAGCATGGCTGGGATCCCATCACCCCTTGGTCACATTAGGTTTGCCTCTGGGCAAAGCACCCAGCTGCTATTTATTGTCAATCAGAGTGAACATTTTATGGCAACGAGACAGGGTCAAAATAGACAAAAACTCTTCTTTGCAAATGCTGGCAATGCAACATGATGACTACCAATCTAAGTAAAGGTCGCATGACAGTAGTGTGTTGTACATTGGTTTATAGTCACAGTTATTGATATAAAGGTTTATGTTTAAACTGTAAATCATAAAGCATCAACTGCATTTTGCTGTCATAAGGGTTCGAAAATTAAATGTTCGTACCATATTTTTTTGACTGTTAATACCTTTTTTACTAGTTTGGGAGGCGCTGCAACTTATACTCCATTGCAACTTACCATGTATTTGTTATTCAGAATATTTCTTATAGTAACTATTTATAGGACTTTCACAGCAATGAAAGCTTGAAACTCCAATATTAAAAGAATGTACGCTAACAATAAGAAGTACACTACAGCAATGCACAAAAATCCCAAATTAATGAGCTGATAATACTGCGATTTATACTCCAGCGCGACTTATACTCAGGTGCAGTTTATGTATGGGATTTCTTTCTTCAAGAGGTGTGCCTTACTCTGGTGTGACTTACACTCTAGAAAATAGGGTTAATAAAGCTAAGGCTAACATGCTAACTTTGGTCCGGGTATTTGCTTAATGTATATTTTTGTTGACTTTGGCGGTAGTTTTCATTACGGATAGCTTGGGTATGAGTGTTCAAATGTACAACTGGAATGTTGCCTTCATAACCATAGCATCATCAGTGGGCCTAATGTCACTAAGCTATCTGCTAATTAGTGCTAAACCAGTGCTAATAGCGCTAACATATAACTTAAACCATATTAAACTTTCACTCAGTGGAAATGCTGAAGCACAGACTGCTTAGATGATCCATTAGTACAATTAACTGTACACCAAGCCATATTCTCTCAGATATTTGTCTTAAAATGCTCAGAAATGACTGGGTCCAGTCGCTAGCAGCTAGCAGCCACAGACTTAAGTTTGCATATGTGTGTGTGCTCACGCTGTCACTTTTAGATTCCTTCGGTCCGCTAAGATTTGTGAGACTGGCTTGATAGTGGACCACTTTGATAGTCAATAGATCAAAAGATCCTCTATGACATATTAATGGGATCTGGCAAAGAGGAGTGGATGGGCGTTCTTTTAAAAAACAGCATGAAAAAGCAAAAAATGGTTGATGGAGAAAATGAGGAGGTAGCAAGTTTTTTCTAAACTGAACTGTGCCACTGCACATTAAGATGATTATGATGTGAATATTGACTCTTGTTCTCCTGCCTGCAGTTATTAGCATCTCAGCTGTGGCATTTAGCCTCTCTGACATACTGGCAGCGCTGCACGCTCATACGCAGTAATGGCAGTCAGTTTACAAGCGCCAAGTCACACAGATTACATTACCTCCACTTTGTAGCGAGAACACACCTGGTAATTACAAAAGATTTTGGAATGAAAGTGCCACCACCATTCCAACTGTCTATACCATAATTCTCTGAGGCCAAAATCTGTGTGTCTGTCAGGTAATTAATGCGTTAAGCCACCTTGGTACTTGCATGAATTTGATCCCGGCACTGACATGCAATCTTGCGTGTCAATGTGTGTTACTGCGCGCAGGGTCTCGCACAGTTTACAACAGTGTCAAGGTGGCTTTTGCCTGTCGTGTAAAAAAACAAAACACACAGTTAGCTTTTTTTGTAGAAGTGCAGTCAAATTTTTCGAAGTAAAATTGTAATTCTTTTTTTAAAAGTACATTGTTCACAGTGGAGGCACTCACTCAGTCAGCTCATGCTAACATTAGCCCATTAGCATTGTATTATGTGCTGTTAGCAAATTTTTATGCTAATGTTAGCCTGTCTGCGAGTTTACATACGGATGTTAGCTCGTCAACTAGTTTTCATGCTAATATTAGCTCATCAGCAAGTGTTCTTGCTAAAGTTAGCCTATTAGTATCACATTATGTGATGCTAGCGCATTTACATGTTAATGCCAACCCTTTAGCATTATATTAGCATGTATGTATATGTACGTATGCATTTTTTAAGCAAATAATGCTGTAACAACATGACAGAATTTACCCATTATGGACTTCAAGTGGATTAAATGTAATTTAGAAGGGCTGTGGAACATGTTTCTCAGTATTTTCACAATAATTTCTCTCAGGAAAGACTAATTCAGCATATTATAACTAAATTATTGCCTTTGATTGTAATAAAGAATATTTTATTTATCAACTAGTACTATGACTAGACATAAAAAATGTTTTCATATCACAAGAAATTGGTTATTTGGGAGAATTTATGAATTTTATTTAATAAACTGATGAAAATGTATTTTAAGTAGTCTTGTTTGAGGGAATTTCAGATAGATTAGATTGAATTTATCCATGGAGATTACGTTAGTTATAATTATTCTCATATGTCCATGTTCACTGCTAATTAGTGGATATAAGAAAGATCCTTAATCATGTGCAACATAACAGTTGCAGAGGGGTTATGCTGTTGGAAACCTAGCAAGGTCATAACAACAGTTTGAAGGAAAGTCTTAAAAGGGGATTTCATCTTGGACGGCCCCTTACCTCACTGAGAAACTGTGGCAGATGGAGAGCAATTCTAGTGACAGCTTCATCCCACCGGGGTACCAAGACATAATTCAGTATAATCCTGTCATGCCACTCTGTATTTGTAAGAAGTCACATTTATGGCTGAAGCTCAAGAGACAGGACCACACTCACTGTCGCCAAACATTCTCCTTCTCACTTCTTGGTGAAGAAGTGTCAGCTACAGCATTCTGCCCATATGACATTCTTGTAGGTGCCTCAGTGTTGAGGACCCATGCAACCAGAGAAGGCCCATTGGAAGGCCTGGGAAAAAGCCCAGGTTTAACAGCAGATACATGGTTACTTTTGAAAGGATGGGGACAGTCTGTCTGTCAGAATGGTTGCCATCTAGGAATTTTGGAGTAGTGGGTTGACCTCGGTGTTGTGGGTTGTTCTTAAGGGGTTTGTTTGGGCAACAGTCAAGGTAATTCTGGTCAAATGTCTAAAGTTTGGTTATCACTGACTACGTTTACATGCCGTTAATATTCTGGTTAAGGTCAATATTCCGGTTTCTGAAATCGTTAGGAATACCCGTTTACATGCTTAAGCAGACAGAGTTACTCCTGTATACATGATCATGGTATCATTTGGAATATCCCCATCTAAACAGTGACGCATGTCTTCCACCGGTGCTTGATTTGGTCTGGCGTTGGTGCAAATCCCTGCTTCGTGTAATCTTGCTTTGTGTAAAACCCCTCACTACACACTTTTCTCAAACAGGCCATTAACATTTTCTCACTTTTCTCTCCTGTGTAAACACTCTCTTTTTTCTTCTGGGTGAGAAGATTATAAACAGACACACGCAGAACACAATGCACGTGCTCTCCCTTCGCTCACTGCCTCTGGGGGGTACGGATGCGGGACCCGCAAAGAAGCCAAGTCATCGCCACGGAGCTCTGCGCCTGCGGTATACCGAAACCCTGCGGCGCTGTGGATTTTTTTCATCAAGAAATCTATCCTTGCAGGCTGCCTCCGCATCAAAACAGCGAGCGTAGTCTCTGGACCTATTGCCAGATTTGGCGCAGCTCCGCACAGCAGAGAGGGGTGTGGTGTGAGTTGCCAGCTGCGGCACTTACTGAGCCCGCAGACTCAGTAAGTGCATCAGAGGCAGAGCAATTGCGGTGATGCCGACCGGTGCCGCGACCTGCCCACCTGATAAGGATGCAGAACACAATGCGCTGTTTACCTCTGCTTCTGTGGTGTCTGGTGGGTTGCGCGCGCCGCATACAAGTAGTTGCCGTACTCAAAAGACCAAGATTCCTTGCGGATAGGACATGCGCAGAACACAAAATAATGTTCCTTTCTATGGGGATATCTCGATGCACGTTTATATGACCTGATATTCGGGTTAGACAAGGAGTAACCCAGGGGTCTTATTCGGGTTTTTAAAAACCAGAATATGAGCATATTCAGGTTTTTGCGAGTGTTTACATGGCTGTGCGCAACCGGGTTATTGCTAATATTCCGGTTATGAAAGGGTTATGAACAGTGTTGCCACAGTTACTTTGAAAAAGTAATCCAATTACTGATTACTCCTTGAAAAAGTAACTTAGTTACTTTACTGATTACTCAATTGTAAAAGTAACTAAGTTAGATTACTAGTTACTTTTTTAGTTACTTTTCCCAGCTGCCGACAACAACCCTGTGCAACCTCAATCAATCAATCAATCAATCAACTTTTTTCTTATATAGCGCCAAATCACAACAAACAGTTGCCCCAAGGCGCTCCACATTGTAAGGCAAGGCCATACAATAATTATGAAAAACCCCAACGGTCAAAACGACCCCCTATGAGCAAGCACTTGGCCACAGTGGGAAGGAAAAACTCCCTTTTAACAGGAAGAAACCTCCAGCAGAACCAGGCTCAGGGAGGGACAGTCTTCTGCTGAGACTGGTTGGGGCTGAGGGAAAGAACCAGGAAAAAGACATGCCGAGAAGGGGGGCAGAGATCGATCACTAATGATTAAATGCAGAGTGATGCATACGGAGCAAAAAGAGAAAGAAACAGTGCATCATGGGAACCCCCCCACAGTCTACGTCTAAAGCAACATAACCAAGGGATGGTCCAGGGTCACCCGATCCAGCCCTAACTATAAGCCTTAGCGAAAAGGAAAGTTTTAAGCCTAATCTTAAAAGTAGAGAGGGTATCTGTCTCCCTGATCTGAATTGGGAGCTGGTTCCACAGGAGAGGAGCCTGAAAGCTGAAGGCTCTGCCTCCCATTCTACTCTTACAAACCCTAGGAACTACAAGTAAGCCCGCAGTCTGAGAGCGAAGCGCTCTAATGGGGTAATATGGTACTACGAGGTCCCTAAGATAAGATGGGACCTGATTATTCAAAACCTTATAAGTAAGAAGAAGAATTTTAAATTCTATTCTAGAATTAACAGGAAGCCAATGAAGAGAGGCCAACACGGGTGAGATATGCTCTCTCCTGCTAGTCCCCGTCAGTACTCTAGCTGCAGCTGATTTTAGAGATATTGTGTAAATGCAAAAAGGCAGTCCTACATATTTGTTTAATATGCGCTTTGAATGACATATCCTGATCAAAAATGACTCCAAGATTTCTCACAGTATTACCAGAGATCAGGGAAATGCCATCCAGAGTAACGATCTGGTTAGACACCATGCTTCTAAGATTTGTGGGGCCAAGTACAATAACTTCAGTTTTATCTGAGTTTAAAAGCAGGAAATTAGAGGTCATCCATGTCTTTATGTCTGTAAGACAATCCTGCAGTTTAGCCAATTGGTGTGTATCCTCTGGCTTCATGGATAGATAAAGCTGGGTATCATCTGCGTAACAATGAAAATTTAAGCAATACCATCTAATAATACTGCCTAAGGGAAGCATGTATAAAGTGAATAAAATTGGTCCTAGCACAGAACCTTGTGGAACTCCATAATTAACTTAGTCTGTGAAGAAGATTCCCCATTTACATGAACAAACTGTAATCTATTAGACAAATATGATTCAAACCACCGCAGCGCAGTGCCTTTAATACCTATGACATGCTCTAATCTCTGTAATAAAATTTTATGGTCAACAGTATCAAAAGCAGCACTGAGGTCCAACAGAACAAGCACAGAGATAAGTCCACTGTCCGAAGCCATAAGAAGATCATTTGTAACCTTCACTAATGCTGTTTCTGTACTATGATGAATTCTAAAACCTGACTGAAACTCTTCAAATAGACCATTCCTCTGCAGGTGATCAGTTAGCTGTTTTACAACTACCCTCTCAAGAATCTTTGAGAGAAAAGGAAGGTTGGAGATTGGCCTATAATTAGCTAAGATAGCTGGGTCAAGTGATGGCTTTTTAAGTAATGGTTTAATTACTGCCACCTTAAAAGCCTGTGGTACATAACCAACTAACAAAGATAGATTGATCATATTTAAGAT
Organism: Thalassophryne amazonica; assembly: GCF_902500255.1. NCBI lineage: Eukaryota > Metazoa > Chordata > Actinopteri > Batrachoidiformes > Batrachoididae > Thalassophryne > Thalassophryne amazonica. The sequence continues at coordinate 12,529,382 of NC_047125.1, read as the reverse complement.
TGAAGCATTAAATAATGGTAGGACTTCCTTGAGCAGCCTGGCAGGAATGGGGTCTAATAAACATGTTGATGGTTTGGATGAAGTAACTAATGAAAATAACTCAGACAGAACAATCGGAGAGAAAGAGTCTAACCAAATACCGGCATCACTGAAAGCAGCCAAAGATAACGATACATCTTTGGGATGACAATGATACCTGTTTTGCCAAAACTTACTTTATAGTCACCCTTTCTTGACTTCAATGAAAATAAATACTTGTTTTATAAAAAGTAAAATAAAGACCTCTTTCTTGACCTCATATTTAACTGTTGACAGCACTGTAACAGTAAAACTTGCAATTTCGAACCTACATTGTTTATAAATGTAACTATTAAATTCATTCTAGCATTTTTCTAACATTTAAATTCTCTCTAAATATTTTACTTGTCGAAATTAATATTATTTTAAGTAGTATTAGTAGTTGTAGTAAAAAAAAGGCTTCAAAACTGGACCTTTAATCTAGGGGTGTTGTGGGGGGGCACATCCTTGCCCCACGCCCCCATTCCATCTGGATTCGCCCCTACTTTGGCGTTTGAGCACAAAGAATGGATAACATTTATTTATGCAGAAAACGTGACCAGATTTACAGCTAAGAAAGTTTTATTGTGTTTTCACATCATGTGGTCCTCAGAAAGAGAGTTTAGGTGCATTTGAGTGGAAAATAGTGTTAGTTGTTGACGCGTCGCGGAGGATCAGCTGTTTTAACGTGCAGATACAGAGCGGCTCAGCTCAGAATTCTAAATAAAGGAGGAAAAAAGTATAAAAATGTCTTTGTAAAGCTCAGTGCAGGTGTGCTGATCACCGCGCTTTAAGAGGTGAGGACGAGTCGAGCAGCTGCAAAAAACCGTGGATGAAAAGCTCACAGCTCGCTGAAAGTGGGCAGTTCAGTCGAACCCCGACCTCCTGCCCACAGACCAAGTTTAATGCTGCTATCGACCCACAATGAAAAATAATTGTAACGCACAGTGACATGAAGAAGTAACTTTAATCTGATTACTGATTTGGAAAGATTAACGCGTTAGATTACTCGTTACTAAAAAAAGTGGTCAGATTAGAGTAATGCGTTACTAAGTAACGCGTTACCGGCATCACTGGTTATGAAAGGGTTATTGGCTGCGTTTCTTTCTCTACTCTGCCCAGGTACTTTGGCTGATTTCCACCAAACGTGATATGTGGATGACAGCCAACTCCAGAATTACCCTTTTGAATCAGACATATCGAGGTGTGTTCAGAATTGCCAAAGCAAGGTCACATTTGCCAAAAGGCAATCACATAATGATATGTAAGTGAAGGTTTGCCCCAAAATTGTTACTAAAAATTTCATTTTGGCAAATGTCAAAGTCAAGGAATTTGATTTTTAACTCAATTTGGACCAAATGTGGACCAAATTTGGACACTAGATGGATTCCTTCATTTCCAGAAGTCAATCATTGGGGTGAAGGTCAACATCATTGGGGTTAACTATCAGATTTCTGTTGCCATTCCTGTCCTCATGCCCTTGGGGATTACCAACTTGGGTTTGATTTTCACCAAGATGACTTTTCAAAATTGCAAATACAACTTGAGCTAAGAGTTAACAATTGCGTATTTCTTATTTTCACAACAACACAACAGAATTATTGAAAACACAACACAAGCCATATGAAGAATTCTGTATGAGGCATCGGTAGTAGATTATGTTGGAAAATGTAGTAAACCTTCTATACTAGAAATACCCAGTGACCCAGGACTGGTGGGCTTATATATGGGAGTTTCTTTAAAAAGAAAAAAAAAAACAAAAAACATAACAAAAACCCTGCTAGTTTATTTGTGTGACAACTGCATGATATGTTTGCTGAATCATAAGTGCTAAGCTAGCTTGGAGAGCAATAGGCTGTGTCTTAAATTAGGGGTTACCCTTCAAAGGCCAGTCTAGCCTTCTGATACCGCGGAGGTGACAGAGTATACTCTGACTAAAATTAAAAATACATGAGGTGGCAAGACCAGCTAATGTGATAGCAGCTGATATTTTGTACTTTTTTCTCTTTGCCAGGTCGACACTGTTCCCTTCTTTCTTGTTAGCCTGTGGCTCCACCTGGAATAGGATTGTGATTGCATATAATACTGTGTAACACACATGACCCGGCAGGTACAGGAATCAATCTTCTTGCTTTTGTAAAAATGTTAAGCCGCAATCAGTCCTTGCACATTTACAATACTATTAAAACCGACATGCTTCCTAGCCTACAGCTATCTGTCAGTTTGTGAAAAAACTCAGGCATGAGTTACCCAGCTTTCTAAAAAGAATACATCATCTTGTGGTGCTTTTACTGTGAAGTCTGAGAGTTGATACTTAATTCATGCAGTGGGTGTCATCTCATGTCCAACGCTTGTTCCTTGGTGATGTTTTGAGGGTTAAATGAGTCAAGTCAACAACGGCATGCTAGGAACTGTGCTAAAATCAGTTCAGTTCAGTAAAGTTCAGTTTGATTTTTGGAAGTGATTCGATAGACGTGCAGATACATGAGGTTCTAGATGTTGTTGTTGGTGGAGAGTAGTCAAGAAATTATGTATTGTCAGCAGTCAGCAATGATTTTTCAAATCATGTTTAAAGTCTAGATTCCATTGAAGACCGGATCCTCCATTGAACAATGCAAACAGGTTTATTCAGGACATGCAAATGTGATTTACCAATCCAAAACGACAGGCATAAATCTGATTAGGTCATTTTCTGTGAGCTGTTTGAGGTTTGCATTTCTTTATTTTCACTCAGTCTTTAACACCAACTCTACTCCAGCATGATTAAATATCAGTTCATAGTGGCCTGTGTTTTACTGAAAGAAAACTCACATTTACAACTGAAATAACATAAAATGTGACATTTATCATGTCTTTCTATTCATCAAAAAAAGTTGAAATTGTGTGTGTGTATGCGTGTGTGTGTGTGGCGGGGGGGGGGGGGGGGTCTTTTTTCAGAGTGCACGTGTACATGTAATACTTGTTTAATGGTATCTTAGTATAGCCCTTTGTATTTCTTTAGATTTGATTGTTGATTTTGTGACAAATATTCCCATCTCTTGTAGTGTGTTCTTATTCTGGCCAATTGCTAACCATATTTTTTTTTCCACCTGAGAAACAGTTCTTCTGCTATTTTTTCCTGCCCTTTGATTGTTTCTTTTTACATTAGGTAGATTTGGGTTTTTGGCCCAATGTTGGTCCAGATTTCAAATATCATAGTTTTAATCAAATCAACACATTTTATTTCCTTATTTATTTGATTTCAAATCCACACTGTGGTGGAGCACAGAGCCAAAATTATGAAATTATTGCATTTGTCCAGTTACTTTTGGACCCATTAAAGACTACTACTGAGAAAAAAAAAAATCCACCAAAAACATTGAAATGCATGAACTTGAGCCGGGGTGATAAAGTGCCTTGCAGCTGAAAATGTAACTTATCTGTAGTTTGAGATTTGCACTTTTAAGGTCAAATGTGTGCTATTTATACCTCCGATATATCGGTTATGGCAGGCTGAGCAATGCACTCTTTCTGACCTTCTCACCCATAAAAATCCCCTTAAACCAAACCTGAAAGTGTTTGTGATCGAGCGTGTGTTTGCGAGATGGAAAGCGAACCCGTCTATGCGACACTTCCGATTTGTGATTTGGCATTCAAGTGCATGCTTGTAGATGTCAGGCCGGTTTCACACACCAGTGACCAAACCCGCTTGCCGTCAGGTTTCACCTCCTCTCATTATCTCGCTGCCCCTCTCTCCTCTCATACAGCCTCCCGTCTCATCTCTTGCACCTCTTCACCCCTCTTTCCATCATCCCCACCTATTTTTTTTCTTCAGCACCATCTCACAACATCACATGGTTTGTGTGCAGCTCTTTGCTTATCCAACGGCGGGCTAAAGTGGGCGGGGCTTAATAGGGCTTTCTTTTGGCTCTGAGCTGTTGTCGCATTGTCAACGTAGAACTCATCAGCACAGAAATATGCCATATACTTCAAAGTTTAGAGCATTTCTGAATTCAAGATACTTCAGAATTTTGTGTAATCTGGTGCAGTGTTGCCACAGTAAGTTTGAAAATTTACTTTATTAGTTACTTTAAACAACTACATTTTACACTTACTTTATACAGTTACTTCATTAGCAGTTGCGGACAACTTGTCGGCAGCTGCTGAATGTAACTAATAAAGTAACTAGTAATCTAACTTGGTTATTTTAAAGATTGAACACTCAAAAAAAGTAACTATTAGTTTGCTGATGACTCAATCTTAAGAGTAACCAAGTTAGATTACTTATCTTATTACGTAGTTACATTGCCAATTAGTTATAAGTTGTCAGCAGCTGTTCATAAAGTAACTGTATAATGTAACTAAAAGTAACTAGTTATCTAACTTGGTTACTCTTAAGATTGAGTCATCGGCAAAGTAACTATTAGTTGCTTTCCTGATTAGTTACTATGCTGATGACTCAATCTTAAGAGTAACCAAGTTAGATTACTTGTTACCTTATTAGTTACATTGCTTAGTAGTTACAAGTTGTCAGCAGCTGCTAATAAAGTAACTGTATAAACTAAGAAAACTAAAGAAACTAGTAATTTAAGTTGGTTACTCTTAAGATTGAGTCATCAGCGAAGTAACTATTAGTTGCTTGCTGATTAGTTACATTGCTGATGACTCAATCTTAAGAGTAACCAAGTTAGATTACTTGTTATCTTATTACGTAGTTACATTGCCAATTAGTTTTAAGTTGTCAGCAGCTGCTCATAAAGTAACTGTATAAAATAACTGTATAATGTAACTAAAAGTAACTAGTTATCTAACTTGGTTACTCTTAAGATTGAGTCATCGGCAAAGTAACTATTAGTTGCTTTCCTGATTAGTTACTATGCTGATGACTCAATCTTAAGAGTAACCAAGTTAGATTACTTGTTACCTTATTAGTTACATTGCTTAGTAGTTACAAGTTGTCAGCAGCTGCTAATAAAGTAACTGTATAAAGTAACTGTATAAACTAAGAAAACTAAACTAAAGAAACTAGTAATTTAAGTTGGTTACTCTTAAGATTGAGTCATCAGCGAAGTAACTATTAGTTGCTTGCTGATTAGTTACATTGCTGATGACTCAATCTTAAGAGTAACCAAGTTAGATTACTTGTTATCTTATTACGTAGTTACATTGCCAATTAGTTTTAAGTTGTCAGCAGCTGCTCATAAAGTAACTGTATAAAATAACTGTATAATGTAACTAAAAGTAACTAGTTATCTAACTTGGTTACTCTTAAGATTGAGTCATCTGCAAAGTAACTATTAGTTGCTTTCCTGATTAGTTACTATGCCGATGACTCAATCTTAAGAGTAACCAAGTTAGATTACTTGTTACCTTATTAGTTACATTGCTGAGTAGTTACAAGTTGTCAGCAGCTGCTAATAAAGTAACTGTATAAAGTAACTGTATAAACTAAGAAAACTAAACTAAAGAAACTAGTAATTTATGTTGGTTACTCTTAAGATTGAGTCATCAGCGAAGTAACTATTAGTTGCTTGCTGATTAGTTACATTGCTGATGACTCAATCTAAAGAGTAGTTAGATTACTTGTGACCTTATTAGTAACATTGCTTATTAGTTACAAGTTGTCAGCAGCTGCTAATAAAGTAACTGTATAAAGCTGCTAATGAAATAACTGTCTAAAGTAACTGTATAAAGTAACAAAAAAAAAATAGCTTTTCAAAGTGACAACACTGATCTGGTGTCATTTGTTTACCCCTTGTTATAGCAGATCAATATTTCAGAGAAGCGAATTTCCATCAAAATTAGAACAAGTTTGATATTTACATGCATAAATGGAAAAATTACCATATTTTTCCAGAGTATAAGTCACATTTGTGCAACTGTGTTGTCTACCTGTTACACGTGGAGAAATTTATTCTTAAAAATCAAGGACAAAGTAAACAACTGACTCTTTAAATATGCCAGACATTTACAATGAATGTTTGTTTGTTTCTTCGGTTTCAAACGCGCAAAAATATTGACGCGGTCATCCACTAAAACTATTTACTTGTTCCCTCCCACAGTTTTGTGCATTCAGGTGGACAAACCCCAAAATGCATATTCATTAAGGCAAACACGCTAAACTGATAATGCATACTATTTTGTGCATTTGAAAGACACAATCCACACTGTGCACTGTTAGCAAATCACCATGCATGTATTTTTTAAATTTTTGTTTTGTTTTTGCAAGTGCTATGGTTTTTACACTTTTTAACACATGCAAACCTTCATACCCTATTTAATGTAAAAAAAATATATATATATATATATATATAGATTTAAAAATTGCAATGTTTACCAATCAGTAGACGGATGTTTATGCGGCCAAATTGCAAGTGCGTTTTTGTCTATGTGTTTGGAAAATAGCAACGATATTTTTCGGTGACGGAAATTTGAGTCCAACAAATTTGAGTCCAACAAAATAGACTGTGTGTCTCACAGGGTTACTGATATTTTCAGAACTGATTTTCTGTGAGTTAAACTTGGGCTGAATCCCACCAAGTTGTTTTGATTGGTTGTATCCTCTAAAATACAGAAGCTTAAATTTGAGGCAGACAACAAAACAACTGAGTAGCTATCTAGCAATTTCATCTCTGTAACCGAAATGTGGGCTTTCCTGTTCTCAGCATGCACACCGCAGTGATGGAGGGACAAATGAAGAGTTTGCCACGGATCAGTGAGTGATCCACCTCAGACGGATGCAGTCTGGGCCGGAGTGAGTCAGACAATCACCCCAGAGATTTGTTCCATCCTTGTTTTTCAACTTATATGAATGGCTGCACACACAGCAGCTGGCCCTATTTTTCACTCACGACCCCAGAGGACATCGACGTGCTCCACCTCGAGGATTTTTCCAGCGTTTGTGTTGAGGTCTGCTTACATGTACGTCCAAAACTGGCCTAGTACGTGTGAGGCTATTGCATGTAACGGAATGCCAAACTGTTCAGTTCCATTTGGATATCATGAGAACATGCCAAAATGTTGAAATTAATAAATAATTAAAGAGCATTGCAAATCTATCATTTGACAAGGATGCACATTCCTGAAACGTCCATCAGACGCCAGTGTTCAAAACATGGATGTTACAAAGGTCTGAAAATGCTTCAAAGCAAGGTTTTGAGACAGCCATCACTAATTTGCAGTAACAACTAAATGTTTTGGCACACATTCTATCTATTCTTTAATTCTGGTTTCATTTTCCCATTCTTTTGTACATACATTCCAGCCCATACTATGATTTCTTAATTTTTGTGTTGACTCTGGGACAATGTTTGATACATAGATGTTGCAAAGGTTTGAAAATGCTTCAAAGTAAGGTTTTGAGTCAGCCATCACTAATTTGCAGTAACAACTAAATGTTTTGGCACCATCCCCAGGCACACATTCTATCTATTCTTTAATTCTAGCTTCATTTTCTCATTCTTTTGTACATATATTCTGGCCCATACTATGATTTCTTGCTTTTTGTGTTGACTCTGGGACAATGTTTGTTACATAGATGTTGCAAAGGTTTTGAAACATTTAAAAGCAGTGTTTTGAGTTGGCCATCACTAATTCGCTGTAACAATAAAAGGTTTTAGCACATCCCCAGCCACACTCTTTAATTCTGCTTTTATCTCCTGTTGCATATTTCAGCCCATAATATGCATATGTTGTGGACATGAATGAGCGAAGCTCGTCAGCATCTCACCATGTCCTTTAGGTCCTTCAGACTTTATTTTAAGTAAACGCTTCAGGGGAGCATTAGCATGGCAAAAAACTTTCAGCTTCTGGGGGAGTTCCCCCCAGCTTTTTAAGCATTTTCCTTATTTTGCCTTTTGTCTTCTGGAGGAGCTCCACCTGCCCCCCATACCCCCCACGTTTTTAAGCATTTTTCTTTTTTGCAGCCCTCTTAACCCCCTGCCACTTTAAGCATTTTTTTTAATGTAGATGTAAATTAATAGTCAAAATTTTCAGCTAGTTGACAGTAGGGCTATACAATATGGCCAAATTATCCTTCCTCAATATTGTCATATAAATTGTCATGTAAATGTCACTTATTTACATGCTGTCCATATTCTTGAGCCGCTTAGGTGGGTAGAGAGAGTTCCCATGGGATAAAAAAAAGCTTTTCAACCAACCATCCCTGGTTCTCAAGACCAGGCACCTAAGTGGCTCTACTCTCTTATTATTTTTATTTTTTAAAGATATGTACGTGTACTTTAGTAAACACTAGTAGAGTTCCACCTTAGATTTGGAATGTATAATAGAAGATATACCTTACTGAATTTTCATATCAATATGATTTATGATATGACTATGATTTGACACAAAGTGCAGCAACAGTGAAAATTAAACATTCTTAAACAAAACAGTAATAATACCACACTTATTTTGTACTCATAAGGTTAGGATACTGTGCCCTCCAAAAGTATTGGAACACTTGGAATTTCACACATTTTAATTTGTTTATGCCATTTTAAATACAAGAAATACAAAAAAATAAAGAATAAAATTTTCTAAAATTATCTTCCTCAAACTCAAACTGAAAGCAAATCACTAAAACTTGATAAAACCTGTCAATAATAATCAGTATTATTGCCAGTTTTCTTCAGACAAGTCAGGGGATGGAAATATAAATCATTTCCAAGTCACTGAATATGTCTTGGACTTTATTTACATCAATTAGGAAGAAATACAAAAGTTTCTTTCGCCAAAACATCAAATCTAGGCTTTCATCTCAAATGTACTTTCTGTCAAATTGTAGCTGAACATTCAGGTCTTCTTTTTAAGAAAATCCTCCTCTACACCACTTCATCTGGAAGCTGGATTTTATATTTTTAATTAATTTATATCAAGTTGTAGAGATTTGCTTTCAGTTTGAGTTAAGGAAGATAATTTTAGAAAAAAACTATCTGAAATGGAATAAACTAATTAAAATGTTTGAAATACCAAGTGTTCCAATACTTTTGAGGGCAATTGAGAAACACTGAGGAGCAGCATCTTACATCTCATATATAGTGCAGCAGACAAGAGAATATTTAGAGTGGAATCCTGCAAATGGTGATACAAGCATCAAATTTGCGTTTTTACCCAAAACTCCATAACATTAAGTCATAAATTGTCCAAACTATACCTTTTTGGAATCTTTATGATCAGACAAGCAGTGTGATGAAATTTTGACCCCTGTGTAATTCTTCAATTGACCCCTACCTGGCTGCCTATTGAAAATTCAAGTAGCCAGTCGTTTTTTTTTTTTTTTTAAGTGTCTAAGCTGTATTTATGCTGAATTTGATGCTTGTATCGCCATTTGAAGGATTGTTTCAGTTATCTGCTGCACTAATAAGCCAACAGAGCATGAACCAGCTGCTTTCTGTTAGCTTAAACATGTGTATATAAGACAACCCGAATTAAAGGAGAAATGCTGCTTTTAACAACCTGGATCTCATTTCTGGCATAAAATACGGTCGTTTACTCATCAATATAAGTTTGGTGTGATTCGAAGTCCATGGTTCAAATGACGTGTTCAGTTCAAATCTGAAGCAAACATTTTTCTTCTTCTACGAAGGTGGATGAGAACTTTTTGTGGTACACAGCACCACCTACTGGACAGGAGGAGCCTAGCAGTCAATGTGACTCTCTAATTTTAAAATGCAGGTCTTTCAAGAAGGCATGTGGTGCCATGACACACCAATCATCTGTGTCCAATCAGATTTCAGGGGAGTCCTCCTCTCTAGCTCCACCCATGCCAGGAAGCTTTCAACAATTGACATTTCCTGTTTCACTGTGACTGATTTTTTTTTTCCTTTTTTTATTTATTAATCACAACAAACAAAGCTTACAGGCTTATAACACTTTCACATTAATCCGAGCAGACATTTGTAAAAATTAAAATAAACAATGCAAAAACAATGCCTGTGACTGAAATTTGGCACTTCCTGTTGGGTGTGACCTTGCCACTGAGTTCCTCGAGATTCCATGGGATCTCGTCTGTCAATCCAGGAAGTGTTTGACATTTGAACATTTCTTGTTTTACTGTGGATTTGAAATTTGGCACTTCCTGTTTAGGGACGCCTTGTACCATGAGAGAGCTTCATGGTGCTTTGCTTTGTATAAACAATCCATAATAAAAACATGGCCTTCACACATCTGAATCACCTGATAACCACCAGCGTAAACACTTTTTTGCAATATTTGGCAGGTTTTTTGTAATGTTAGGTGTATTTTTGATTCACTACTATAATTTGGGCAATTTGGAGGCTAAAGGAAATGAAATATTTCATCCCATATTTTCCCCTGTAGTTGCTAGCTTAACATGTTAGCTGATGGCATACACCTCCATGTACAGTGCTTCACCAGGAGGCAGAAAAACTACACTAATGTATCACAACTGTTCATAATCTTCTATAATTCATCATATTCACAAACCATCCAGCAGGTGGCAGACATGTCTACAGAATACTGTAGCTAAATATAGATGGTACTGGATCAAGCTAGCACATCATGAGCTAATCAATTCATCATCATTACACATTATTTTTAATTTAGTGAGTTAGAAGATGATAGAATTTTTATTTTTACTTATTTTCTTGCGTTATTGTCTACACAAGCTTGCTAGGTTGGACGAACCCACTCACTCAACAATTTTTGCTGTTCCAGCCTCATGCTGCTACTTTTACAGGGAATAAAGGACCTGGGGGATATTTTGATTTAAGATGCTCTTAATTCAGCTGAATTACTGTGGACATATAATGATAGCTGCAATTAAAATAAAGAAAAAGAACCTCGACTCTGCTTTTTATCTAATTCTCTGAGGCAACATGCGATGCCTGAGTGATCCAAAAGTAATTAACCCAGGCTTGAATAATAAAAAAAAAAAAATCTGATGCACAACTAATTCATCCCTCCAGTTTCGTCCACTTTAGGATAACAGCCAGTTTCATTCAGAAATAAATAGTCAGTTTCTGTGTGTATTTTGCACGGCGCGGACAGCTCCTTTCTGCAGCTGTCTGGCCTTAAAAACCTGAAACTCAGAGTGCCCCAAACCGAACAAGGCGGTGAAGAATCCCACCAAAAAGGATGATGAAATAGACGAGGTTTTAATGAAAATCTCTCTTCGCTGGCGCTCTGTGGGACTTCTTCACCTCATCAGCCCTCTGCATCCTTCTCTGCTGCACAGACAGGGGGCCTCCCATAGTGCCTTTCTGCGTGGCCTTTTCAATAATGTAGAGGGTGATAGGGGGGTGGGGGGCATAAAATAGGAGAGGAAACAATTTTCCGGCGCCGTGGGAGCCCCCTGTGTGACATTTACCCCCAGTGAGACCCTCGATGTGGATGTGTTTGTGAAACCCAGACTAATGATACTCCCTCCTGGCGTGCACACTCTCACAACCCTCCTCTACCGGTGAAGCCACACGTGTCCTTGAAAGTCACACCAAAGGAGAAAAAGGGGAGACGGTGAGATAAAAAGCGCAAAATTCCGAACTAATAATCGAGGATAAGCATGAGAGGAGCAGGACCAGTGGTACCGTTTCATATTTCATGAAGCGTCCTCCCCATTTGGCACACTCCTGTCTCTCCAGGAGGAGACTCCGACCCCCCCATCTAGACACGTGGCATTTATCATTACCTCCGGAATGTCGCGCAGCTGGAGTGCGAGATGAAAAAGCACCCAATTGAAAGTCATTCTGCAAAGAGAGCCACTCATGTGAAAGCATTAGTTTAGAAAATTACCGAGCTGCCTCATTGCTGTAGCATTTTTATTTTATCCTGTTAGATTTATATCGAATTAGCCCAGCCAGCATGAATAAATCCAAATGAATTTTGCTGAATTTCCCAAAATAAAAATACTTAAAATAGATATTTTAGGAAATTAATTACATTAAATTAATGAAATAGCATATTTGCTGGCATATAAATTCCATCTGTTTAAAAATGCCACTTGTAGAAGAAAACCCCACACATAATTTGCACTGGAGTATATAAGTCGCACCTGTTAAAAAAATGACACATGAAGAGGAAAACCCCATACATATTTGCACTGGAGTATAAGTCGCACCTGTTAAAAATGGCACATGAAGAGGAAAACCCCTACATAATTTGCACTGGAGTATAAGTCACACCTGTTAAAAAATGACACATGAAGAGGACAAACCATACATAATTTGCACTGGAGTATAAGTCGCACCTGTTAAAAAATGGCACATGAAGAGGAAAACCCCATACATAATTTGCACTGGAGTATAAGTCACACCTGTTAAAAAATGACACATGAAGAGGAAAACCCCACACATAATTTGCACTGGAGTATAAGTCGCACCTGTTAAAAAATGCACATGAAGAGGAAAACCCCATACATAATTTGCACTGGAGTATAAGGTCCCGCCCTGTTAAAAAATGACCACATGAAGAGGAAAACCCCATACATAATGTGCACTGGAGTATAAGGTCGCAACCTGTTAAAAAATGGCACATGAAGAGGAAAACCCATACATAATTTGCACTGGAGTATAAGTAGCACCTGTTAAAAAAATTACACATGAAGAGGAAAACCGCATACATAATTTGCACCGGAGTATAAGTCGCACCTGTTAAAAAAATGACACATGAAGAGGAAAACCCCATACGTAATTTGCTCTGGAGTACAAGTTGCACCTGCTAAACAAATGACACATGAAGAGGAAAACCCCATACATAATTTGCACTGGAGTATAAGTCACACCTGTTAAAAAATGCCAGTTGTAGAGGAAAACCCCATATATAATTCGCACTGGAGTATAAGTCGCACCTGTTAAAAAAATGCCACATGAGGAAACCCCCATACGTAATTTGCACTGGAGTATAAGTCATACCTGTTAAAAATGACTCATGAAAAGGAAAACCCCATATGTAATTTGCACTGGAGTATAAGTCACATCTGTTACAAATGAACAGTGGTGGTTCACAGTTCCGCTAATCTGCTAACCGCTAATTATCGAAGCTAACATTTTCATTAGCGGATAAGCTTTCCAGATAACTTTGAAAACTGTTAGTGGGACCAATTAATTTTCCATAAATTTAGTTTCCGATACTTTTAGGCCCGCTAACATATTTTTGCGGGCATAGTGAATAAAGCTTAACAGTTAAAAACATTTGTAAAGTCTGAAATCAAAGATTTTACTGCCTGTCTGTTATTCATTACTTTTAGCAAATGTGTGGCTGCTCACACTGCCATCTACTGGTAACTGTGTGTTATACCAAACAGCCAACCACTGGCATCAGGAAACTAATGTACCTATAATGCAATATGGCACATGTGTCTAAATGCTAAAACCTTCAAAATTAGTGAATTACTTTAAAACTAAAACATATAGCTGATATTTTCACTTTGTAAAATGACAGACGTGATGTTCATTTCAATAACTGTCTGGAATTAGTTTGCTTAAAATTATAACCATAAGTCAAAACTGTCTACCTGTGACAGACGGTGAAATGACTGGCAGGTCTGTATGGTGTGAAGAGAAATTATCTTTTTTCTCTTTGATCACCAGGTCTCTTTTGCATGAGAGAAGGCCGATCTGAGACAGAAGCCATAACTCGTTGTGTGTCAGTAGCTGCCGTGTACTGATGTCATAGTGAAAGTTATCGGTTTAGCATTTTCTGTAACTTCTGCTAAAATTGTTTAGGGATTTATCGGTTTAGCTTTATAAAGTTAACTTTTCAGTTAGAGGAGTAACGGTTATCGAAGCTAAACTTTTTTTGTTAGCTGTGCCCACTACTGAAATGACACATGAAGAGGAAAAGCCATAAATCACACTCGAGTACAAGATGCACCTTTTTTCTGTATTATCTCATTAATTTGGGATTGTTGTGCATTGTTGTAGTGTATTTCTTATTATTGGCATTTACTGATTTGTTGTGGAGCAGGGGTGGTGGGCCAAGCGAATACTCTGCTTATTTTCCGGAAGGTTCCAGGTCCAAACCCCACAACCTGCCCATTCTCCATGTAATATGTAGTTGCGTCAGGAAGGGCATCTTGCTTAAAACCTGTGCCAAATCACATGCAGATCTGTTGTGGCAAACCACAAGGGAGAAGCTGAAAGGATTTATTATTGGGGTTTATTTTGTTTAGTGCCCTTGATTCTTAGTTACTATAATTATTACTATGAATAACAAACATGATTTTTTTGGAATATAAATTGCACCTCAGTATATGTAGGCCACAAGACCTCCCAAACTAGTAAAAATAATTAATTCATTCATTTTCTACCACTTATCTGGATCTGGGTCACGATGGCTGCCGAATAAGCAGCTCATCCCACACTTCCCTGAGGGATCCCAAAGCATCCCCAAGCCATCTGGGAAATATAATCCCTCCACTGCCTCCTGGTTCTTCCCCAGGGCCTCCTCCTATTTGGATGCACCTGGAGGACCTTCCTAAAGAGACAACCAGGGGGAATCCTCACAAGGGACCCGACTCAACTCAGTTTGGCTCCTTTGATGCGAAGAAGCAGCTGCTCTACTCTGAGTCCCTCCTCAATAGTCAAGCTTCTCACCCAGTCCCTTAGTGTAAAACCTAGATACCCTATAGAACAATCTAATTTCTGAAGATTGTACCTATGACCTTATTCTTTTAGTCATTACCCAAAGTTCATGACCATAGGTGAGGATAGGACCATAAATCCTCACAGTTCGATACAGTGTCCATAAAACATCAGACATTGCCCAAATCATCTATCTAAATACAGAGAAACATATTCCAAGTTCCTTCGAAATTATATAAATTTAATCCAGTTGCAGGGTTTTTTTTTTGTTTTGTTTTTTTTTGCAGCACTGATTTCTTATTTTAGCTTAAAGTTTCCCTTCATAGAATACGTTGTATCACAGTTGGCTCTAGCTTACGTTATGTAAGATGTCCAGTCACTGCCTTTACACTATCCTACAGGTTACACCCACTATGCCAGGTCAGGGCAAGGGATGGGATGAGCCATGACACAATCACAAAATGCTCAGTGGCTAAACTGATTCAAAACAGTTGGTTCAGCCTCTGTGGTCTAGGAAGGTCAGATCTTTGTAGAACTCAATCTTCCATAGATGCATCCCCTGAATTGAAACACAGCCATAGATTCAAGTTGTGAAGACTTCCTAGACTCAACCATCAAAAGTGTATCCAGTTGGTGTGAAACTGTCAAATACACTCAACAAAAATATAAACGGTTTTGGTTTTGCTCCCATTTTGTATGAGATGAACTCAAAGATCTAAAACTTTTTCCACATACACAATGTCACCATTTCCCTCAAATATTGTTCACAAACCAGTCTAATCTGTGATAGTGAGCACTTCTCCTTTGCTGAGATAATCCATCCCACCTCACAGGTGTGCCATATCAAGATGCTGATTAGACACCATGATTAGTGCACAGGTGTGCCTTAGACTGCCCACAATAAAAGGCCATTCTGAAAGGGTGCAGTTTTGTTTTATTGGGGGGGGGGGGGGGGGGGGGAATACCAGTCAGTATCTAGTGTGACCACCATTTGCCTCATGCAGTGCAACACATCTCCTTCGCATGGAGTTGATCAGGTTGTCAATTGCGGCCTGTGGAATGTTGGTCCACTCCTCTTCAATGGCTGTGTGAAGTTGCTGGATATTGGCAGGAACTGGTACACGCTGTCGTATACGCCGGTCCAGAGCATCCCAAACATACTCAATGGGTGACATGTCCGGTGAGTATGCCGGCCATGCAAGAACTGGGACATTTTCAGCTTCCAAGAATTGTGTACAGATCCTTGCAACATGGGGCCGTGCATTATCCTGCTGCACAATGGGGTGATGTTCTTGTGATGTATGGCACAACAATGGGCCTCAGGATCTCGTCACGGTATCTCTGTGCATTCAAAATGCCATCAATAAAATGCACCTGTGTTCTCGTCCATAACAGAGCGCCTGCCCATACCATAACCCCACCGCCACCATGGGCCACTGCGAGCCACAACATTGACATCAGAAAACCGCTCACCCACACGATGCCAACACCCGCTTGTCTGCCATCTGCCCTGAACAGTGTGAACCGGATTCATCCGTGAAGGAACACTCTCCAACATGCCAAACGCCAGCGAATGTGAGCATTTTGCCCCTCAAGTTCAGTTACGACGACGAACTGGAGTCAGGTCGAGACCCCGATGAGGACGACGAGCATGCAGATGAGCTTCCCTGAGAGGGTTTTCTGACAGTTTGTGCAGCACAATTCTTTGGTTATGCAAACCGATTGTTTCAGCCAGCTGTCCGAGTGGCTGTCGCAGACGATCTTGGAGGTGAACATGCTGGATGTGGAGGTCCTGGTCTGGTGTGGTTACACGTGGTCTGCGGTTGTGAGGCTGGTGGATGTACTGCCAAATTCTCTGAAATGCCTTTGGAGATGGCTTATGGTAGAGAATGAACATTCAATACACGAAGCAACAGCTCTGGTGACATTCTGCTGTCAGCATGCCAATTGCACACGCCCTCAAATCTTGCGACATCTGTGGCATTGTGCTGTGTGATAAAACTGCACTTTCAGAGTGGCCTTTTATTGTGGGCAGTCTAAGGCACACCTGTGCACTAAGTCATGGTGTCTAATCAGCATCTTGATATGGCACATCTGTGAGGTGGGGATGGATTATCTCAGCAAAGGAGAAGTGCTCACTATCACAGATTTAGACTGGTTGGTGAACAATATTAGAGGGAAATGGTGATATGTGTATGTGGAAAAACGTTTTAGATCTTTGAGTTCATCTCATACAAAATGGGAGCAAAACCAAAGTGTTGCATTTATATTTTTTGTTGAGTGTATGTTGAGATACTCGCTTGTCTCAGCAGTGACCTTCATGTGTTTGGAACTCAGCTTTGACACTGACAGAACCTTGGAAAACTTTATGAGAGACTAGACAGAGGTGTTCGATGATGATGACAATACCTTTGCAAGACGACAAAGGATCACGTTTTAAGGCTCATGGTGTTTCCTGACTTGCCGTATGGTTGTGAGATGTGGATGCTAAATACTGAATGAAGGCAAGAACTGGATACCCTTGGTACTAGATCTTGCCGACAACTAAAAGTGTCTGTGTCAAATAAATGGTGCTTAGGGAGATTTTGACACATACACTTGTATTGTGAGGGAACTCCAGCTACATTATTATGGTTGCTTCTCTAAGTATGATCCAACATTCAGGTGCCACAGTGTTTGAGGATCCTAGCACGGTGATGTCCATGATCACCTGGGTGTGACAGATAACGGCCATATCCAAGAGGCAGGGATTGACCTTCTTGTCTTCTTGGGTGCCGTTTGCCACCACGACCTAGGACAATTCTGTAGTTGTGGGAGTCGCACATGTTCCATTGGCTTATGTTAATTCATGATGATACGATGGTTCACACTTCTGCCTCAAGTCTACAGATTGGACAGTTAAAGTTAATTGATGGAACAAATCATTCTCATAATAGTGGAGATGTGCAGAGAATTGGCGGTCCAATGCTGACACCTTGGGATTAACCATAGAACAACCTAATGACAGCTCGTGTATACAGTCCACTTGATTAAATGGCTATTGTATCATTTTTTAGGTAAGTCCTCTTTGATTGGCTGTAGCCTGCCGAGCAGCAGCTCCTGGCCATGGTCCGGCCGGCCGCTCTTGGACAGGTATTGCGCAAGTTGAGATGCTTGGCATTGGTGTGAGGTAGCAAGCATCCCCCTTCTCCAGGTGGTCAGCAGATGGAAGACCTGTGTGGACAGGGTGTCCCCGGCCCGGTGCTTCAGCAGCTGAGTGGTACTGCGACGGAGACGCAGGGAAACCACCAGCAGGGCTACTTCCTCCTCTGAAAGTTCCCCTGACAACCAGAGCAGGAGCGAGTCTGGCAAGGAATCTCCTGGGCCTGCAGAGTAGGTACATGTGCACAACTATAAGGATTTATCCTTGCACAACCACAGCTTGTGCGGGACTAGTTTTTGATTGATCAAAGAAGGAGAAGTGGTTAAAACATATCAAATATGCTTTTATTTTGAAGGATTCCACAATATACCCATATTTTCCAGTGTATATGTAACATGTCTGTTAACTATGTGTGTTAACTTATCTGTAGGTTTAACTCACTTTGTAAACACAATATTTCTCTGGGGGGGGGGGGGGGGGGGTTAAAGAACTCAGTGTTGCTTGTGCACACCACAGACTGTGCTGTTATTTAACATAATAACTTTTAGATTCCAAAAATAAGCAAGATGGACAAATAAACAGGTGTTGGACAACATTTTGGATGTTACTTGATGCAGTATAGAAAAAATAAATCATCAGATGGACACGGCCCACAGTGTTGGAAAGTCTGCAATAAAACATGTGTCCATTTTGTAAATCATCTTTTAATTTGCGATTTATGTGCATTGTTGTAGTGTACTTTTATTATTGGCATTTATTCTTTTGTTGGACTTTATTTTGTTTATAACTTTGATTCCTGCCAACGCCCTAAAATAATAATAATAGTAATAATAATAATAGTAAATGTGTGATTTTTCAGAATTAAGGGTCAGACCTCCCAAACTAGCAAATAAAACATAAAATAAATAAAATAAAATAAAATAAAATAAAATGTGACTTATACCCAGAAAATACACATTTTTTTTGTAAGTAATAAAATAAAATGCTGCAGAAAATGGGGTAATCTCCAAATATGTGATTATACTCGCCTGGTCCTCACGTAGCTTCCCCTGGTACGAAGGGCCGGTTACCGTTCTCACTCTCTGTGAACCAAAACACAAAATATCACCACCATTCTTGAATTTGAAGCCTGATTTTGAAAACTTTTTTGTAACAGATTTTGCCCACTTGGGTAAAGTCACGGATATCTTACAGACCGCTCTTCCAGCCGCGTTACCTTCATCGGGATGAGGTCATTACCTTGCCGCGTCAGTTTGACCTCTAGCACCTATGAATGCGACCACGCCTTTGTAATGAGGAGAGCTGTAGTTCCCGAATGGGTCCACTTCGTTAAAGGCACTAAGAGCTGGTTCTTTCGCTGGACTGTGAAAGGTGAGTCGTTCCACCAGTGCGCCATCATTTCGATTGCCTTGAATTCCTAGTGCAGAAATGGAGGTGGGGGGTTGGGGATTAGCAGAATGGAAATAGCGTTCATAACCATCTATTCATTAGGTAAAATTTCCTGTACAATGAATCACTGTTTTCTCATAGCTACATGGAGCAGGCCACTCATAGAAGCCCCCCTGCTGCATCCCCATATTGACATAGTAGCCTAAAGTAGTACATATATAAGGCCTTTCTATTGTTTTTGCTACTTCGTGGCCACTACTTCATTGTAGTCAAGACCTTTCAAAGTTCTCACTGAATGCATTGGTGAGTGTCGCAATGCAATTCGACAGAACAGTAGGGGGGGTTGCAATCGTTTCCGGTGAAGACTGGTCTACTGTCCCATGGCGTCTATGGTCATAAAAGTCGTGACTGTGAAACGTGGGGTTGCTCATGTATTTTTAGTAATAATTACACTATTAACAAATTTTTAGTTTTTGTTTTGTTCCTGGGTAAACAGTTGTGTTTTTCCTAACTGTTATGCCTTAAAATAAACAGAAAATAGCTGTTATTCACAGAAACTTGCTTCTGTGATCAGGACAATGATATTTGAAATTTGTCTGTTTTCAAGAATATTCTCGATTCGCCTTCACTACTACTAGAATATTCTTTAACTGCTAGAACTGTCCAGAATTTTCTAGAAGTTTCCAGAATTATCTGGAAATTTCAAGAAACTTTTAGAACTTTCTAGAACGTTAAAAAAATAAATAAATAAATCAAGGTTTGTGCTGAATGTAGTCATTTTTCCATAAACTTTAGACATAAGCAGTTGAAATATAACACTTAGAAGCCAGGAACAAAAATTGTGTTACATAGTGTTATTAGTGACGGAGAAACCTTTAGCATTTTGCAGTGCAACTGGAAAACTGAGGAAAAAGGAAGAGGAATCAGTGGTTGCTAACAAGGCTAACAAGTTTGAAAACCTTGTTCACACCTTTTATTCATCAGAAGAGAAGGCAAGGGAGCATGATTCCTCACTGCCAAAGAAGCTAAAACATCTGAAATGCTTCTGAGGATTAGCATGCTAGCTTGATTAGCGCCAGGGCCACATGTGGCCTCTGGGCTTCGAATCACCCACGTCTGAAATAGATAATTACGTTGACGTATGAATTATTGTGGGCCTACCACAACTGAATGTGTTTTTTACACTCTGGTGGCTGCCTGTTCAAACAATTTACTCGCTTCATTTCATGGTCTGTGACACTAAGCTATACAGCAACAACAAGCATTAGGAAGATAAACCTGTTTGGACCTGAGAGAAAGTATTTTTAACTTGATGACCTTTGCCATTAGCTATTTGTCATTTAGATGTAGCTGCCAAACAGGTTGTATTTTGGCTAATGTGTGTTTGTCTGCAGTAAAATGTCTCAGAAATAACATGGTTGCCAACTTTCACGCATCTGGAGTGACACTCACACTTTCAGTATCAATCTCAGCCTCTCACGCAAAAGCAAGAAATGTCACGCCAAAATAAACATTTCTCCTGTTAATTTTCTGTTGATGATTAGACTCGACCAGACCACAGCGCATTGTTTCGTAATAAAAGGAGAGTTTAAGACGCACACCCGAAACAGCTGTCAACATCTGCTCACAACATTCCGACTGCAGTATTCAGTGATCATTGATTCGCTGAAAACCTGTCACCTGATACCTCAGCCGTGCGTGAAGAGTTCAGAGAAAGTTCAAGCATAGCTTCGGAGCTTGGTTCTGAGTCCGCCACTGATGCGCGATGGAAAGTTTTGGATGACAAGGTAAGCTGATAAATAGCCAAATCGAGTAATCTATTGTCTAATGAAATTGGGTTCCTTGTCACTACAGACGTCGCTTAATCCGTCTAATTGTGTGTTGAGACAGTAGGCTACAAACTTCAACTACTTGCAAACGAGGTAATTTAAAGGACATGTTGTCCGTTTTTAATGTCCTGGTTAGCAAGTATTCATTGCTTGTAAGTCTATCTGTGGACCATGCATTGAAACGTGGGGTCACTTATGTATTTTATTAATAATTATTAGTGACGGAGAAACCGAAGCGTTTTGAACCACTGATAAATATGAAGCAATTCTATTGAAATGGTTCAGTGTTAGCACTGTTATGTATGTTAAATAATAAAGTTCTATGTGCATCTTGAAATTTTGACAATATTTTCATTTAAAGACAATAATATATTTTTTGATTGTGCCACATAAATTCTGTATGCAATAGAGATATAAATTGTGAATTTTTGTGCAACTAGGGACTGTTATGACCATAGTCGTGAAGGGGATTGGGGGCTTCAAAGGTTTTTATTTAAAAGCGAGATCATTTCAGCGGTTTAAGGCTCGAGTCTGTTCCTCTTCTCCAGTTTTGGAGAGAAGTCTCACACAACACAGAAGTTGGTGACATATGAAGACAGATTTTGTCCAGCTTGTAAAAAGTTGGATAAACAGCTACCTCCATCCTCCCTATCTCTCCTTCCAAATTCACTGCAGAAAATGGTTTTGGGGAGCATTAGCATGGCCAAAACATTTTTCTTTATTTGCCTCTCACATGCCTGTAGAAATATTTTGGAAGGAGGATGGAGGAGGAGAGGAGAAGAATCAAACACAGTTTCCCTTCTATTATTATTTTTATTTGTAAAAGAGGACTATTTTTTTTTAATTCGGGTTAGAGTTACTAAAAATTTCGGTGCACGTTTGGGGTTAGGGCTAAAAATAGTGACCAACAAAAATTAAACATAAGACTGGCCTGACCTAATGACAGGCTGTGAAATTACTTACTGTCGTACACATTTGAGGAATAATATTTGCTATTTTCAAACGGACACTCAAATTACTATATCATACATGCTATTGTATTTGCGTCACCAAAATATACACTCATTCATTCCTTGGTTGCCCATGAATCAATAAGAAAACCTCCCTTCCAACCTGTGGAGGTGACGTTCCCACTATACTGGAGGAGAAGTTGGTCTCCTTCACACATTGAGATTTCTGCTGATGTCCCCAGGAGGTCACTGTAGCCCTGGGTTCGCAGTTTAGACAGTTCCCAGCTGAGATCTCTGCTGGGCAGAGCAGCCACCAGGATGGCGTGCGGCTCATCGTTTTGCCGCTTGAGAACCACGGTGACTGTGTGGTGGCACACGGACTCCTCCAGCTCCTCCACCAAAGAGATGAGATGGCACGGCAGCACTGGAGAGAGGAGACGAACAACGAGCAGCCTGAAGAGAGGGCAAGAGGAGGCAAATTTAAGAAGATAATCTGAGGTTAAAAGCGCTGCTGAAGCCCTGTCACAGAATACTTCAGGCAGAGTAATGAAGCGATATTACTGCTGTCCTACATATAATCAGTGAAGCTGCTTTAGATAAAGGGAATTACTGAGGAGGAACCAGGGGCGTAACCAGCAACTAATTTGTATGGAGTTTGCCCCACTCTCCACTACATGTCACTGTTGTTGTATTTGAAACACTTTTTCAGTGTAGGCTTCTTGGTTGAGTTATGCAAAAATAGTATTTTGTACCAGGTTTACCTTGACCTTTGACTAAAATACTCCAAACTCTAATGATCTCGAGAAATCTATACAAGTAATATTCCCTCCAAGTTTGAAGGAAGTGGTTAGTTCTCTTGGTTTCAATGTGGAAGGTTCCCGGTTCAAACCCCACAGCTGCCACATTTCTCAATGTAATGTGGAGTTGTATCAGGAAGGGCATCCAGTGTAAAACTTGTGCCAAATCATGCAAACATGCAGGTCTGCCTTGGATCTGCTTTGGCCAACCCAAGTGAAAACAAAGGGATGTACTTTTGAAGGAAATCTGTCCAGCCATTTTTGAGTTATCTTGTCCACGAGGACACATATGCCAGTGAAAACAATACCCTGCTAACGCTACTTCGCCAATGTGGAGTAGTGCCCTGAAGCTAAAATATTGAGAAGCTGAAAGAAAAGAAAGTTAAGTTTAAAGACAAAAAAACACAAGAAGACCTACAACTTTGCATCAATTGTACCTCATTCAAAAGACTGTTTAAACAAACCTCTTAACAGTCCATCCAGTTTCAGGGTCTGGAGGTTCTCCTCGCACTTAATGGGTGAGGGGTAAGGAACACCCTAAACAAACTAACTCCCCACACAAAGCACCAGTTTGGATTTGAACTTGGGATCCTCTCGCTGTGAGGCAACAGTGCCAACCATTAAACCACCCTGCCGCCCAACAGTCCTGCGACTCAACTGTTCACCTTGCACCAAAAACAAACCTGTCCACGTTTCTCTGTAAGTTCAAAGAACACCAGTCTTTCTGCTGGTTCCTCACGGTGACCTTCTCCAGGACTTTCCACTGTTTGTCTCTTGAGGCCATGAGGATCAGTGACTCACCTGAAATCTCCCGAGAAGACTTCAAAGAAGCACCAGACGTTCTGGCAGAGAAATTATGAACGAAAACAAATTAGTACTTCCACATATTGCTCTACCTCAATCCATGGTGAGCAAGTTGATCCCACCTTGGAGAAGACCTGCTCCTGCAGGAGTGGTGATGATGTTCTGGTTCCTCTTCTTGTCCAGCCTTCTTCTTTTCTGGGTTTGCTGGACAGGGAATGGAGATGGTGAGGGGTCTCCTCAGGGGTTGGGAGGAAGGGTGGGTGAGGTAGAGTACTGGGCTAGTGGAGACCACCAAGCGATAAGCATCACTTCTGGATTTGACAGCAGCCAGAAGGATGGCGTCAAATGGCTGGATCTGATGCAGAAGAGGAAAAACAGCTGTTTGGTATCATGCCCAGAGCTGCAAAAAAAAAAAAAAAAAAAAATCTATGTTCCATAGTTTTGCTTGCAGACAACATGGTGTTTTATTAAAGAAAGCTGCACAAAGTGTCAGTTTGAGACAAGAGATTTGGCATCAAGCTGCTGTGTTGAACTCGGCTTACAGGCTGGACTCAGGGGACAATTTAAATAATGACCACAGATGTTCATCTTTGTAGCAGATATAGTCAACATTTGTTAGCTCCAATCTCGGAATTACACATAATGTGCCTCTTTCTCCTGCTTCTCACAAAGTGCTTCTTGCGATATCCCCAATACATTATTCTGCAGTAACATGGCATACCTCAGGGTGCTCTTCTATGACCTTTGCTATTCATGCAATTGTCCACAACCAGTAGTGTTGCACAGTCTTACTATGCACTGTGCTATCACGGGAGCAGTGAAGGCTCCTGGGAGGTATTTCAGACAGATGCGGGGGTCCATCGTGAGTTTTTGTGACAAACCCCTTTTGGGAACAGTGAAATTTTCTCTCTTCAGGCAGGAAACCACTGCAAAAAGGCCCAGAGAATACACCTTCACCTGTGCAAACAAACCCTGCGAATGACAGAAATAGTCAGGAAATAGAAAAAAATGCAAATAGCAACTCCTATGTTGGCTTCAGAACAGCACTTCCTACTAGTAGTTTCTATTGTGATAGCACTGATTTTGTTTTGAAGAGGTAAACATGACAGCCCTGGGGGTTGATGAGATCCATCCAGAAATGCTGAAGGTTCTGGGTGTGGAGTGACTGTTTTGGACTGTCCATGACCGAATTTCTTCTTTCATTGGCAACAACTGTTGCATGTCTGCATGAGATGCCTGGTTCCAAATGACCCCATGATTAAACGAAGAGGAAAAGTGACCTGGCCCGGAGGAAGCCGAGGGCCCCTGGAGCCAGGCCTGGACTGAGGGCCTGTCAGCAAATGCCTGGTGACCGGACTTGCCATGGAGCCCGGTTAGGCACCCCGAAAAGGAAATGTGAGATTTTCATCTCCCTCCTGTGGGTCACTACCCGCAGGGGAACCACTGTGTTTAGGTACGCTGGCCCATGAGAAAGTTGATGGGATCGATGGGCCAAACCTGGGCAGCAGAAGCTATCTCTGGGGGTGTGGAACGTCACCTCCCTGTGGGGGAAGGAGCCGGAGCTTTTGCAGGAGGTGGGTGGGCCTCGCCTCCACGCAAAGCCTCAGCTCCAGAACCACTCTTCTTGATAGGGGTTGGACTTTATTCTTCTCTGGAGTTTGCCCAGGGTGTGAGGCACCGGACGGGTGTGAACATACACACCAGTCCTTGGCTGAGCGCTGCTATGTTGAAGTTTACTGCAGTAAATGAGAGGGTCACCTCCCTGTGCCTTCGGGTGGCGGGGGCGCATGCACCAAACAGCAGTTCCAATTACTCAACCTTCTTGGAGTCCTTGAATGGAGTCCTTTATGGTGCTCCAGTGGGGGACTCCATTGTTCAGCTGGGGGACTTCAAAGCACACATGGGCAATGACAGAGCCACCTGGAGAGGCATGATAGAGGATCGACCTCCCTGATATAAACCCGAGCGGTCGTTTGTTGTTGGACTTCTGTTCTAGTGATGGACTGTCCATAATGAACACCATGTTTGAACATAATTATGCTCATAAGTGTACATGGTACCAGAGCACCCTAGGCCGAAGATCGATGATCAATTTTGTGATCATATCATCTGATCTGAGGTCGCAAGTTCTGGACACTCGAGTGAGGAGAGGGACAGAGCTCTCAACTGATCACCATCTTGTGTTGAGTTGGATCACAGGGTGGGGGAGGACTTTGGACAGACCTGGTAAGGCCAAATGAATAGTGCGGGTGAATTGGGAATATCTGGAGGAACCCACTGTCCGAAAGATCTTCAACTCACACCTCCGGCAGAGCTTTTCTGGCATCCCTGTGGACATTGGGGGCATTGAACCAGAATGGTTAATGTTCAAAGCTTCCATTGCTGAAGCCACAGTGGGGAGCTGTGGCCTGAAGGTCTTAGGTGCCTCAAGCGGCATCAACTTCAAACATCATGGTAGACACCGGTGGTTAGGGAAGCAGTCCAACTGAAGGAGTCCTTCCAGGATATGTTAGCATGGGGGACTCTGAAGGCAGTTGCAAGGTACTGACATGCCTGAAGGGCAGCAGCATCTGCTGTGAGGGAAGCAAAGCAGCGGGTGTGGGAGGAGTTCAGAGTAACCATGGAGAATTACTTTCAGTTGGCACCAAGGTGCTTCTGGTGGACTCTGAGGCACCTCAGGGGGGAAAAGAGGGAACCATCCAAGCTGTCTACAGTAAGGATGGGACTCAGTTGACCTCAGTTGAGGAGGTAATCGGGTGCTGGAAGAAACACTTTGAGGAACTCCTGCATCAGACAAGATCACCCTCTGTAGTAGGGACAGAGCTGGAAGTTGATGTTGGATCATCATCAATTTAACTGGTGGAAGTCACTAAGGTAGTCAAACAACTCCACAGTGGCAATGCCCCGGGGTTTCACGAGATCCGTCCAGAATTGTTGAAGTCTCTGGGTGTGGAGGGACTGTCTTGGATGACATCTCTTCAACATTGCATTGAGGTCTGGGACAGTGCCTGAGGAGTGACAAACTGGGGTGGTGGTCCCCATATTAAAAGGGGACCAGATAGTGCATGTCAATTACAGGGGCATCACACTACTCAGCCTCCCTGGTGCTGGAAAGGAGGGATTGGCCAATAGTCAAACCTCTGATGGAAAAGGAACAATGCGGATGAGGCTGAAACCTCTGATTCTGTGATACTACGCTGAAATTAATGATCATACGAAAACGCTGATTTTCTGTGCAACATGGAACATTACCCTCTTCTCTCCGTAGTTCCACTCTTTTGTGACAGGAGTGATGTAGCTCGCTCGCCTTTCACCATGCAGTATCTTGACTGCGACGTCCCTGTAGATACCATGGTAACGTGCACAGAAAGGCACTGCCACAGTCACAGGAAAGCGAACCTTGGCACCCTCTTGAGTTTTGACCCAGATTACTCTGCTGACCAGTTCTTCTGATCCAGCCACCATCAAAAAGCTGAGGGCGTCGGCCACCTCACACCTCATCATTTTGACCACGCCCACAGATGCTTTGATAATGCATGCATCCGGCACATCCGTGCGGTTGTCCTTCACTTCACCAGTAAGCCTGCAAACCAATTTAGACCAGAAAAAACCCCCACAAAATTTAGCTTCTTTCATCCATTTGAATTTTATTAATTTGCTTGGATTTTTGGACAAATGTGAGCATTGAACCAACAGTGAAAGTACAGAATAGCCCATAATGAGGAGATACTTCTGGCGGACTGTGACATATATATCTATGTAGGCGTCTTGGTTGTTGAGATATGGAAAAGTGTTTTTGTTGGTCCAGGCTTAACCCTTGACCTTTGGCCAAACTACTCCAAAATTGAAATATCTATCCAAGTAACTTGTGCACCAAGTTTGATCTATTTGGGCTTCTTGGTTGTTAAGATATTTTAAAAAAAGGTGTTTTTTGGACCATTTCCCTTGACCTTTAACACAACATAAGTAATATTTCCAGTAAGTTTGAGGGAAATCTGTTCAGCTGTTTCTGAGTTATATTGTCCACAAACACACGGACACTCACACACTTGTGAGAACCCTGCTGTTGCTTCTTTTGTAGTGAATGAGTTAATGCATCATTGGCTTACCCTACTGTGATCCATTCTCTGTTTGTTTCCTCTTTCTCCTTGCAGTCTGCTTTCTCTCTCTCCTTTTCTTCTGCAGGAAAACAGGCACTCCCTTGACCTCTGACCTCTCCAGCCCCTGGCCCACCCGTGTCAAAGCTGGAGTTTGAGACAGGCAGCATTGCAGGACTTCCCTCGCTTTCATTGCCTATCTCTTCTTGAAGTCCAGAGTTGGATTCAGGGGGAACGTGAGAGTTTGGGCGATCCTCAGGTGGTGGCGCCGTTTGGGACTCTTTGGTTACTTGAGGAGCTTCAGGGTTTAACTGCTCTGTGTTTGCATCTTCTGCACACATTTGAAGGATTTCCTTGTCCATTTTAGTACTGATTACATTCAGTGTGTCCACTATCTTGTCAATGTCCACCACAAGATCCAGAATCATGTGGCTGAAGGAGTCTGGACAAGACCTAACGTCACATTCTGTAAGAAACAAAACAGAGAGAAAATACATTTAAATAAAATTATAGCCATCTTTCTTAAAAACAACCAATCAAACTTAAACTTATTAATATCACCATCATATTTATGATATGTCAATTTTTGTCTGTTATGAGACTGACAGGCCATTGGTTTCAAATTGGGCGATTGATCAAAACGTTTAAAAAAATTTAGATTTTTAGAATTTTGATTTTATAATTTGACATGATAATTATAAAATCAAAATTCTAAAAATCAAAATTTTGACTTTTTGATGATTGGGACTATTTTTCATTGGCATTTCCTAATTATGACTTTGAAAGATGAAATTTTATTTATTCATTATTTTTGCCTGCAAAAAGTCCATTTTTTATAAATATTTTGACAAATTGTGACTAAGACTGTCAAATGTTTATACTTAAAAAAAAAAATCAGTTATGAGATATTAAGTATAACTGCATGCCAATTGGTAAATCTGTTTTGAGTGGGAAAACAAAAATTGACCTTTGAACCCAAATTTTTCAAATACGCATCTTGTAATTATGAATTTGAAAGCTGATTTTTTTTTTTTTTAGTTTTTCACCCCAAAATGATCTTGTCAATTTTTTAACACATTTGAAATTACAACTGAATTCTAAATTACAACTTAGAATTTAAAATGGTTCACTTGAGTTGTAATGATGAAATATTTTTCAATGTAATTTAGTAGATCCTTATTTTGCTTTGGAAATACAAAATCGTTAATTGATATTTAGTAATTTTATGTATTTGGCTTTAAAACTCCAAATTTCAACTTTTTATCTCCTAATTATGACTGTAAATGACAAACTTTTGATTAGTATCTTGTAATTTAATTTATAAATATAACACAAAGCTAAAATACCTTCAGCCGTATGAGCATCGTCTTTTTTATAATTTGCAGTGATCCTGTTGTCTTACATACAATTTGTACATGTTCAATAAAGCTCCTCAATCAATCAATCAATCAATCACAAACAATGTTTGTCACTTTAACAGCATCTGCAGGACGGCGTGTGTGTGCGCATACATGAGGTTTTGACAAGCGCGGAAGTTAGCTTTGAGTTAGCAGAAGTTAGCATGCACGCTGACATCCACGAAATGTCTTGTAAATCACTCCAGAGGTTACAAAACCAGCATTTTCATGTTTAGAAGTGTTTATTTCTCACTAGTTTTTACATATTACATGAGAAATGTAGTGAAGAAGCAGAAAGTGACTTCACCATGCTAACGTCCGCGAGGATCATACCATAAAAATAGGAACAGAAATGTGACTTTTTCACCTTTTAGAATACCTCTTAAAATAGGTCAAGGTTAGCCATCTTTGATCTTGGTCAAAGTCTGTGTCCCAAGAATGTTCCCTATGAATTTGAAGAGTCTAGCAGAAAAAGGACTGGACTTATGCTGAGCACAGACAGATGGACAGACGGACGCAAAGCCTTTGCCACAACTGATGGCCATATTTGATGGCATTGGGTAAAAATCATTTGTTTGTATATATATATATCAATCTCAGCACCTGTTGTGGGTGAATGCTGCAGTTTGTCTCCCCCTGGTGGCAGATCGGTGTACACTCCGGTGGATTTTCTCAGAGTTTCTCTCCATGCTGTCACTCTGTCTGAGTGAAACACACTCAGCTCCTTAAGCACCACCAGAACTCTCCGTTTCCACTCTTCCTCCTCTTCTTTGGCGCTCTCCGTCCTCTCGTCCCTCTCTCCTGAGCAGCTCTTCCTGTCCATCTTTCCATCGCAAAGGCCGCTGGAGCTCCTGAGGCTTTGGAGCCCCTGCATGGTTTCGGTCAGCGTGTGGAGAATCCTCTCCTCACTTCTTCTTCCCTCCATCCCTTTACTCAGATGCGGACTCTTATCCATGCTCACCTCCAGGTAAACATGCCTGATTTTTGTTTTCACCCCTTTAACCAAATGCTGCCCTCCTCTGTGCAGCTCCTCCAGCTTTTATTGGATGCGTCCTTTTGCAGAGCTCTCCTCGCTTATAAGAGCCAATGCTGTATTTATGAGCCTACCGGCAGTAAAACAGGTTGCCAAGGTGACCCCCGGAGGCGTGCAACCGATGGACAAAAGAGACACCACAGTGAAAGATACCCAAGAAGACAAACTGTGGTCCTGTGAGCGTCAGTCATTTGGCGGTTCTGCCAGTTATGCACACCTGCAGCCTGGTAATATCACCAGCTCAATCCTGCTTAAAGGAACAGGCGCACAATCCTGAGTCAGAGTTGTCAGGATGCCTGCATGCATTCCTGGATATATGCAACGTTTATTTGCTTGCTGCAAAGTGACACTGAAACACATCTCACAGTCCCCCCAAAAAGTTGTAACCATATGGGTTTCCTGTTGGTGTTGCAGTTTCACAGAGCTGAGCCACGCAAGTTCAGTGAAATGGAAACTCAAGTGACCGTTTGACTAGGTGCAAAGCATGAGTGTGCCTTAATACATGGTGACCTGGCTGTTACTCTTTTGGTAAGCACAACGGACAGAAGACCACGAGGTGGAAACTGTTTCCTGAGTCCTGTGACAGTCATGTCAAATTGACCTTATCTTTCATTGAGCAGGATTCCAATCATCACAGTAGATTGTCATCAAAAGTAGATTAAAACCCCAAATATTTACATAAAAAAATCTGCAACAATTTTCAGTGTTGTAATCTCATGCATTTTTTTACACTCTTACATCAGTATAATAGAAAAATCCACAGTATTGCAGTACTCTGTCACCACCATGTGGCTAAATCTACACATTGCACTCTCCTTTTTAAAATGGTGAAGAAATTATGTGGGATTGTGCAGCACAAGTGAATGAAATATTTAGTGGTATATAAAAATGAGAAATATTTTATAATTTAGACATTTTATAACTTGAATACAAATTGTAAGTTCATTACTTTTTCATTATTTTTTCGATTTGGGTTGTTGCTCTTACTGTTACCTTTAATAACACAAAATATACTCACTCTCTCTCTCTCTCTCTCTCTATATATATATATATATATATATACACACACAGTAGTGTTCAGAATAATAGTAGTGCTATGTGACTAAAAAGATTAATCCAGGTTTTGAGTATATTTCTTATTGTTACATGAGAAACAAGGTACCAGTAGATTCTCACAAATCCAACAAGACCAAGCATTCATGATACGCACACTCTTAAGGCTATGAAATTGGGCTATTAGTTAAAAAAAAAGTAGAAAAGGGGATGTTCACAATAACAGTAGTGTGGCATTCAGTCAGTGAGTTCGTCAATTTTGTGGAACAAACAGGTGTGAATCAGGTGTCCCCTATTTAAGGATGAAGCCAGCACCTGTTGAACATGCTTTTCTCTTTGAAAGCTTGAGGAAAATGGGACGTTCAAGACGTTCAGAAGAACAGCGTAGTTTGATTAAAAAGTTGATTGGAGAGGAGAAAAAGTATACGCAGGTGCAAAAAATTATAGGCTGTTCATCTACAATGATCTCCAATGCTTTAAAATGGACAAAAAAGCCAGAGACACGTGGAAGATAACAGAAAACAACCATCAAAATGGATAGAAGAATAACCAGAATGGCAAAGGCTCACCCATTGATCAGCTCCAGGATGATCAAAGACAGTCTGGAGTTACCTGTAAGTGCTGTGACAGTTAGAAGACGCCTGTGTGAAGCTAATTTATTTGCAAGAATCCCCCACAAAGTCCCTCTGTTAAATAAAAGACGTGCAGAAGAGGTTACAATTTGCCAAAGAACACATCAACTGGCCTAAAGAGAAATGGGGGAATATTTTGTGGACTGATGAGAGTAAAATTGTTCTTTTTGGGTCCAAGGGCCACAGACAGTTTGTGAGACGTCCCCCAAACTCTGAATTCAAGCCACAGTTCACAGTGAAGACAGTGAAGCATGGTGGTGCAAGCATCATGATATGGGCATGTTTCTCCTACTATGGTGTTGGGCCTATATATCGCATACCAGGTATCATGGATCAGTTTGGATATGTCAGAATACTTGAAGAGGTCATGTTGCCTTATGCTGAAGAGGACATGCCCTTGAAATGGGTGTTTCAACAAGACAATGACCCCAAGCACACTAGTAAACAATCAAAATCTTGGTTCCAAACCAACAAAATGAATGCCTCGCAGATGTGAAGAAATCATGAAAAACTGTGGTTATACAACTAAATACTAGTTTAGTGATTCACAGGATTGCTAAAAAATCAGTTTGAACATAATAGTTTTGAGTTTTTAGCGTCAACAGCAGATGCTACTATTATTGTGATCACCCCCTTTTCTACTTGTTTTACTAATAGCCCAATTTCATAGCCTTAAGAGTGTGTATATCATGAATGCTTCGTCTTGTTGGATTTGTGAGAATCTACTGAATCTACTGGTACCTTGTTTCCCATGTAACAATAAGAAATATACTCAAAACCTGGATTAATCATTTTAGTCACATAGCACTACTATTATTCTGAACACTACTACACACACACACATATATATATATATATATATATATATATATATATATAAACACACACACACACACACACACAACACACACACACACACACACACACACACACACACACACAGGTAAATCCTATTAAATTTATCCTACTGTAAAATTGATTTTTAGTTTTCGTGGTCAACCTCATTAACTCACGGTTTCAGATACTTGTGGTCTGATTTTGCGGATCCCAACTTGCGCGAGTTAATGGGGTTCACCAGTATATATATATATATACACACACACACACACACACTAAAAGTAGCACTTGGCTATTATATTCACAAGCCTTTTCTACAAAATTAATTTCCTTTGAAGTATATAGGTTGTTACCAAACAGACTGTTTCCATTTATTAGGCTGTGACACTACATTAAACAGTCAAAATTATTATCCATGTAACAAATTTAAGCTAGCACAGCCCACTCTTTTCAATTAGGTATGTAAAAATTAACATACAAATCAAAAATTAGCATTAAAGTGAAAGCTATGATGACATCAATACACAAATACATTCAAATGGACTACAAACTGATTGTTTTATGCTAACATGATGAATTGGTTGCTACATCCATGTCTTCAAATGATCATAAAAGTTGAAAGGTTGGTGTGAGGCTCTCAAGAGACAGGCCACGGGAATGATAATGTCGCAAAATAAAAACAAAATCATGCCCAACAATCGTAGGTGGGATAACAGATAGGGGAACCTTTTGACCCATCGGTTTACAATTTAATACGGTCATTATATTTCTGAATTGATAAAATACATAATGGTATTTATGCTATTTCTGCTACTTTGCCATGCCAGTTAGTTTGGCTGGTGACTCTGCAGGTTGCTCTTAGATTACCTTGTTTACATGTTTAAAATGTATTCTGGATGTGTGTTTGTCAGGTCACGTTATGGTGTCATTTTATTGAATAATGTAAGCTTTCTTTATGATATTTAGACATTTGTGTGTCAAGATTAGCTTTCTTACCATATAGCTATCACGATAATTTCACTAAATTCACTCCTGCCAAATACTCAAGAACACCCACTTCATTTTGCTCAATCCAACTGTTTGCCAAGTATTTTGAGGTGGCCAATCAAATTTCCATGGTGGAATTGGCCACTCAGGCCCCCCTTCTGGATCCGCCTTTGTATATCCACATAAGTTTGAGCAGTGCTCTCAAAATGTCATTTATGACTTACAGAGTCTCTATTATTGTGCAGTACACATTAGAAACATATATTACAAGCTACAGCCACCACAAAAAAAGACAAAAATGAAACAAAACGTGTTCTAAACATGTCACTAGGAGTGCTACATTCCTGTCAGTTTAAAATGCATCACCCGGGGCCTCGGACTCATGCTGGAACATGTATGTGTTACAAAAACTGCTTCCACTTTGCTGTTGTCTGGTGCTTACTGGTTACACACACAGGTTTAGCTGGACAAACTTACTTAGAACACCTGAGTGGTATCATAGCAACAGTCATTAACATACTAACTCTCTATTGTGTGTCAAAATGAAAGCTGAGACTTAAACAATGACCTGTTAAACACAGAGGTCTCGCTGAAACGGGCGTGGAGGACCTTGAGCGCCTGAACCGTGTTGCCAGATAAGAGACAGTATTGTCAGCACGAGCAAAAAAAAGTAAAATTCACCCAATTCTGCAAAGTAATTTCTCAAAAGAGAAAATATACAATGAGCAAATATTTGAGCAAATGAGCAAATGCCCTGCTGTTTTCCTCCAGAAGGATTTCAACGGCCTTGGTGAAGCCCTCTCCACCTGTCCTCCCCGACAGACTCGCGGACGGAGACTTATATGGTAAATGGACTGCATTTATAGCGCGCTTTTCCATCTGCATCAGATGCTCAAAGCGCTTTACAATTATGCCTCACATTCACCCCGATGTCAGGGTGCTGCTATACAAGGCGCTCACTACACACCGGGAGCAATAGGGGATTAAAGGCCTTGCCCAAGGGCCCTTAGTGATTTTCCAGTCAGGCGGGGATTTGAACTCATGATCTTCTGGACTCAAGCCCAACACCTTAACCACTAGACCATCACCTCCCCTTATATGAACTCATCTGTGCACGACGCACGCCTCCCACCACTACCCCTCCTTTGTGTTTCTATCCCCACCCTAACCCCACCCTGGCCTCCGCTCTGCCAGTCCTGGTGGCTGCGCGGCGCAGTGCAGGGCCTTCCCAAACAAGCTCAGCTGCGCGGGACTCTGCTGCGGCCTACACTCACTTTGCCTTAATTCAAATGAGACTGTTTCAAAGTTTAGCGCACAAACAAATCAAATGTATATGTGCGGTTGTTTTAATTCTGATGTGTGCCATTATTATGTTCAACCAGTAATAATTGTCGATTAATTGCTGTATTTCTGAGGTAACTGGGTGTTAAGATAATTTCGTTGCACTTGTTGTAATGACAATAAATCATCATTCATTCATTCATTCAGCCTGACATCGAATCAACATAGAAAATACATTGGATTTTCAAACTGGATCAAAGAAGAAACATTGACACAACATAGATATTCAATATAGTAATCAACTTATTATAATAAATGTTAAAATCAACAAGTAACATGTCTGCTTCTTTGTGTAAATCAATCAGTCAATTAATACACTTGAGTGGCGTCACTCAGTGTTGTTGTTTGTATGGTTTTTGTTCAGTAAAAGGTAATTTTTTGCATTGGATGCAAAAAGTAATTGATCAGGACTAATGAAAATGCAGTCATGTGACACAAGTAACCCAGAAAGACAATACGCTATTTCCAATTTCCAACCTGTGCAGAACAGGGATATTACCAATTACTAGAGGCTTTTCGACTGGAAATGCCAAGTTGATACCTTAAAGTGATGGTGGCATATTTTTGATAACTTGATATTTTAGTAAGATATTAATATTCAATAACTAGAAAGAACAAAACTGAACTTATATTTCAAGTAAAAAAAGAAAAAAAAGAAAAATTCTGTAAATGTAACATTTTTCCCAACAACACAGCATTTGCATGTGCCGTACAGTGTCCATTAAGGGTATTATTAACAGCGGAACAGGTCTCCGCCTCACTACATCTAAATTCTGGGTCTGTTAGTGAAGCACAGGGCTACCTGCCGGGGCCACTTTAGTAATCCCTCTGCTTCCCTGTTGATTTACTAGGTGCAGTTATCACTGGCCGATTGATTCTGCTCCTTTTCTCTTTGTCAGAGGTGTTGTTCGTGGGATCAAGATAGAGCATTTGTACCTCAATTACTGACCCTCTGGTTTTCTTCATCATATAGGGGAGGTGATGGTCTAGTGGTTAAGGTGTTGGGCTTGAGACCAGAAGATCCTGGGTTCAAATCCCCGCCTGACTGGAAAATCACTAAGGGCCGTTGGGCAAGGTCTTTAATCCCCTATTGCTCCCGGTGTGTAGTGAGCACCTTGTATGAATGTGAGGTGAATGTGAGGTATAATTGTAAAGCGCTTTGAGCGTCTCATGCAGATGGAAAAGCGCTATATTAATGCTGTCCATTTACCATTTTGTAAAAACTATTTCACGGGGCACGGTTCTACTACGACTGGCCTTGATACAAAAAAGTGTGAAAATGGCATGAAATGGCTTAATCCAGTTTGACTCCTAACAGGCTGGTTTGCAAAATGCAGACCTGGCAACTGGGTGGCTTATAAAGTTCAGACCTGGCAACCCACCCAAAAATGAAAGAAAGGAGCTGCACAAAAACCACAACAAAAGCTGAGTTGGCTTCAAAGTTTTACCCTGATGGGGCACGTTTAAACAAGATTCAAGCCATAGCCACTACGAATAACCTGTTTAATGAAGTTTAAACATGATTGAAACTGTTAAGACTACAAATACCTGGAAGATACCACATACTAGCAACAATCTCAAGAATCGGGATGAAATTTTTTGACAGTTCAAAAATTAGATCCCAATTTCAAATCTAGGGCTGAAGATGGTCATAACTACTATGTATACCATGTTTGTTCAAGTTTGACAAAGATGGATGGACTTGGCTTTATGATAACCCTAACCCCAGGGTTTCATTACATTACCCTAACCCTAACCTCACAGTAACAAATTTAGTTCGCTACTGTGATGCTTCAAAACATGCTTCGATTTGCTATTCTGGATTAAAAAGGAAGGAACAGCACTCTGTGGAATAGCCCTTTAACTGTTAGAATGGTTCAAGCAATAGATCACCCCTCTGAGTCTGGTCTGCTTGAGGTTTCTTCCTGAAAAATGCTAGAGAGAGTTTTTCCTTACCACTGTCACCTGTAAGCTTGCTCATGGGGGTTTTACGGTTAGACCTTACGCGCGTCACGTACCTTGAGGCAGCGTTGTTGTGATTTGG
Source organism: Thalassophryne amazonica (assembly GCF_902500255.1). Lineage (NCBI taxonomy): Eukaryota > Metazoa > Chordata > Actinopteri > Batrachoidiformes > Batrachoididae > Thalassophryne > Thalassophryne amazonica. The sequence goes on along the minus strand of NC_047125.1, from coordinate 12,492,474 downwards.
TGTTATACAAATAAATTAAATTGAAAACTACATACAATACAAGACCACGCAACAGGCAAATTTGCATCTACTAGCCAATAAAATCCCAGCATATTTACAGTCATATTTAATAGTAAAATTCCCAACAGATTGATTGATTTATTGAATTTATTTAGTAAAATTCAATGCATGTACATAAAAAATAAATACATGAAAAATCATGAATGACTAAAGAAAATCAAAACACTTATTTCCACTGTGCTCCATAAACCATAATGATATTAAAATATAAGTTAGATAATTTGAAAAATTATATTTATCAATAATTTAATTAAAAACTAGACTGACTGTGAGGAATGTGACCAATCTGGCAACACGGCGCCTGCACGGAGCAGGAAGAAAACCAGCGACGAGGGTAAACTCACTTTGTGTGGATCTTTCCCATCTGTCAAGGTCAACACAACGTGAAGAATTAAACGCATTCCAGTGATTTTTAGATTTTGAGCGCGAAGGTAAGAATTCCAGCTCAATCTACACGCCAAAAGTGTGACGTCACTGCCGTACCTCACGCGCGCTCACTCCAATTGAATTTATTTATTTTAACTCTTTAAATTACAGAGACGCGTTTATGCTTTAAGGGTCTAATATTTTTATTAGGTGAAAGAAATTTGCGCTTCACACGTCATTTTTTCATAACATTAATTTTAATGTCACATTTTCCATGACTAAATGTGCTATTATTAGTAATTACACACCTGTTAGCTGTTTGGCCCCGCCCAGAAACACACAAACATCAACCAAATATTTGTCTTTTTAGTTTCATTTTTCCTTTTGAATGAATCCTCAAAGCTCCATATTAACTTCACATGAATCTAAGTACCTGGATATGCTCAGGTATTCTCCACAACCAGGAAGTGGACACAAATTGGACTTTGTATGTGAGAAATATCAGGTGTGTGGGTACTTGTGTTAATTTTTCAATGTCAGTGGAAGGCTTCGGTTTCTTTTTTTTCCCCCCCACGGTGAGACGAGAGAGCATGTTTTCCATGCATTTCGCTCGCTTTCACATTTTTTTTTAAAGTTACAGTGTGTAGGATTTAGAGACGCTTGTTAGCATATATAGAATATAGCATTTATAACTGTTTCCATAGCTCTTTATAATTACCTGCAACCAATGCATCAATATGTTAACATAACCTTAGAATAAGCTCTTCATATTGATGTAGGCGCAGGTCCCTCATGGAGCCCGCCATGTTACAGCGCCATATTGATACAGTAGCTCAAAAGGGACAGACTTGATTCACTTTCCGTATTTGGTGATACAGCTGGCACTAGCAGCGAGACTGGTTGCTAGTGTAGGCTAACAAGTTTGATAATAGAGCCCGAACTATATATCAGTTGGCCGATAATATTGGGCGATATGATCTTTTCACGAACATATCGTAGAATCTTTTTTTTGCGTGCATATTTTTGTGATGCGGTCAAGTTTAGTTTGCTATTTCTTTTTAACCATAACCTCCACCTCACAAAATTAGTATCACAAACTTAATTCCTGGTACCATCACAAATTAATTCAGTGATATCGTCAAGAACTGTGTCATATTTTCAATCAATCAATCAATCAATTTTATTTATATAGCGCCAAATCACAAAAAACAGTTGCCCCAAGGCGCTTTATATTGTAAGGCAAAGCCATACAGTAATTATGTAAAAACCCCAACGGTCAAAACGACCCCCTGTGAGCAAGCACTTGGCGACAGTGGGATGGAAAAACTCCCTTTTAACAGGAAGAAACCTCCAGCAGAACCAGGCTCAGGGAGGGGCAGTCTTCTGCTGGGACTGGTTGGGGCTGAGGGAGAGAACCAGGAAAAAGACATGCTGTGGAGGGGAGCAGAGATCAATCACTAATGATTAAATGCAGAGTGGTGCATACAGAGCAAAAAGAGAAAGAAACACTCAGTGCATCATGGGAACCCCCCAGCAGTCTAAGTCTATAGCAGCATAACTAAGGGATGGTTCAGGGTCACCTGATCCAGCCCTAACTATAAGCTTTAGCAAAAACGAAAGTTTTAAGCCTAATCTTAAAAGTAGAGAGGGTGTCTGTCTCCCTGATCTGAATTGGGAGCTGGTTCCACAGGAGAGGAGCCTGAAAGCTGAAGGCTCTGCCTCCCATTCTACTCTTACAAACCCTAGGAACTACAAGTAAGCCCGCAGTCTGAGAGCGAAGCGCTCTATTGGGGTGATATGGTACTATGAGGTCGCTACGATAAGATGGGACCTGATTATTCAAAACCTTATAAGTAAGAAGAAGAATTTTAAATTCTATTCTAGAATTAACAGGAAGCCAATGAAGAGAAGCCAATATGGGTGAGATATGCTCTCTCCTTCTAGTCCCCGTTAGTACTCTAGCTGCAGCATTTTGAATTAACTGAAGGCTTTTCAGGGAACTTTTAGGACAACCTGATAATAATGAATTACAATAGTCCAGCCTAGAGGAAATAAATGCATGAATTAGTTTTTCAGCATCACTCTGAGACAAGACCTTTCTGATTTTAGAGATATTGCGTAAATGCAAAAAAGCAGTCCTACATATTTGTTTAATATGCACATTGAATGACATATCCTGATCAAAAATGACTCCAAGATTTCTCATAGTATTACTAGAGGTCAGGATAATGCCATCCAGAGTAAGGATCTGGTTAGACACCATGTTTCTAAGATTTGTGGGGCCAAGTACAATAACTTCAGTTTTATCTGAGTTTAAAAGCAGGATATTAGAGGTCATCCATGTCTTTATGTCTGTAAGACAATCCTGCAGTTTAGCTAATTGGTGTGTGTCCTCTGGCTTCATGGATAGATAAAGCTGGGTATCATCTGCGTAACAATGAAAATTTAAGCAATGCCGTCTAATAATACTGCCTAAGGGAAGCATGTATAAAGTGAATAAAATTGGTCCTAGCACAGAACCTTGTGGAACTCCATAATTAACCTTAGTCTGTGAAGAAGATTCCCCATTTACATGAACAAATTGTAATCTATTAGATAAATATGATTCAAACCACTGCAGCGCAGTGCCTTTAATACCTATGGCATGCTCTAATCTCTGTAATAAAATTTTATGGTCAACAGTATCAAAAGCAGCACTGAGGTCTAACAGAACAAGCACAGAGATGAATCCACTGTCTGAGGCCATAAGAAGATCATTTGTAACCTTCACTAATGCTGTTTCTGTACTATGATGAATTCTAAAACCTGACTGAAACTCTTCAAACAGACCATTCCTCTGCAGATGATCAGTTAGCTGTTTTACAACTACCCTTTCAAGAATTTTTGAGAGAAAAGGAAGGTTGGAGATTGGCCTATAATTAGCTAAGATAGCTGGGTCAAGTGATGGCTTTTTAAGTAATGGTTTAATTACTGCCACCTTAAAAGCCTGTGGTACATAGCCAGCTAATAAAGATAGATTGATCATATTTAAGATCGAAGCATTAAATAATGGTAGGGCTTCCTTGAGCAGCCTGGTAGGAATGGGGTCTAATAGACATGTTGATGGTTTGGATGAAGTAACTAATGAAAATAACTCAGACAGAACAATCTGAGAGAAAGAGTCTAACCAAATACCGGCATCACTGAAAGCAGCCAAAGATAACGATACGTCTTTGGGATGGTTATGAGTAATTTTTTCTCTAATAGTTAAAATTTTATTAGCAAAGAAAGTCATGAAGTCATTACTAGTTAAAGTTAAAGGAATACTCGGCTCAATAGAGCTCTGACTCTTTGTCAGCCTGGCTACAGTGCTGAAAAGAAACCTGGGGTTGTTCTTATTTTCTTCAATTAGTGATGAGTAGTAAGACGTCCTAGCTTTACGGAGGGCTTTTTTATAGAGCAACAGGCTCTTTTTCCAGGCTAAGTGAAGATCTTCTAAATTAGTGAGACACCATTTCCTCTCCAACTTACGGGTTATCTGCTTTAAGCTGCGAGTTTGTGAGTTATACCACGGAGTCAGGCACTTCTGATTTAAAGCTCTCTTTTTCAGAGGAGCTACAGCATCCAAAGTTGTCTTCAACGAGGATGTAAAATTATTGACGAGATACTCTATCTCACGTACAGAGTTTAGGTAGCTACTCTGCACTGTGTTGGTATATGGCATTAGAGAACATAAAGAAGGAATCATATCCTTAAACCAGGTTACAGCGCTTTCTGAAAGACTTCTAGTGTAATGAAACTTATTCCCCACTGCTGGGTAGTCCAGAGTAAATATAAATGTTATTAAGAAATGATCAGACAGAAGGGAGTTTTCAGGGAATACTGTTAAGTCTTCAATTTCCATACCATAAGTCAGAACAAGATCTAAGATATGATTAAAGTGGTGGGTGGACTCATTTACATTTTGAGCAAAGCCAATTGAGTCTAATAATATATTAAATGCAGTGTTGAGGCTGTCATTCTCAGCATCTGTGTGGATGTTAAAATCGCCCACTATAATTATCTTATCTGAGCTAAGCACTAAGTCAGACAAAAGGTCTGAAAATTCACAGAGAAACTCACAGTAACGACCAGGTGGACGATAGATAATAACAAATAAAACTGGTTTTTGGGACTTCCAATTTGGATGGACAAGACTAAGAGTCAAGCTTTCAAATGAATTAAAGCTCTGTCTTGGTTTTTGATTAATTAATAAGCTGGAATGGAAGATTGCTGCTAATCCTCCACCTCGGCCCGTGCTACGAGCGTTCTGGCAGTTAGTGTGACTCGGGGGTGTTGACTCATTTAAACTAACATATTCATTCTGCTGTAACCAGGTTTCTGTAAGGCAGAATAAATCAATATGTTGATCAATTATTATATCATTTACTAACAGAGACTTAGAAGAGAGAGACCCAATGTTTAATAGACCACATTTAACTGTTTTAGTCTGTGGTGCAGTTGAAGGTGCTATATTATTTTTTCTTTTTGAATTTTTATGCTTAAATAGATTTTTGATGGTTATCGGTGGTCTGGGAGCAGGCACCGTCTCTACGGGGATGGGGTAATGAGGGGATGGCAAGGGGAGAGAAGCTGCAGAGAGGTGTGTCAGACTACAACTCTGCTTTTTGGTCCCAACCCTGGATAGTCACGGTTTGGAGGATTTAAGAAAATTGGCCAGATTTCTAGAAATGTGTTGTGTGGGCCGCTGAAGAGGAGGTACTGCTGGCCCACCACCACCAGAGGGCGCCCTGCTTGGAGTGCGGGCTCCAAGCACGAGAGGGCGCCAGACCCAGAAGAAGTGACAGCTGTCACTCATCCTCTGCACCAGCTGTCACTCGTTCATCATCACCACCATAAAAGCCGGACTGCAACTCCACCTCCCCGCCGAGAAATCGACTACCATTACCGAGGTAATTTCTCTGCTGACTAACACTGTGTGTGTAATAACTTGAACTTCTATTGCAGCCGTTTTCCTGGAGTGTTGCCTTATCTGGAGGATTGGCGTTTGGTGTGACAGCGACGGCTTCGCCTCACACTCCATCTCAGATAAGTGGTTGACCAGGAGCTGCACGAGTGTGTGTGATTTGGAGGTGGAGGTGCTCCCTCCTAACTGTGTTCGGACTGAGAATTACTGAGTGTGCGGATTCACACTCACTCATCATATTTCTGCTTTCTGCCAGCAGTACCAGGGTCGACAGCCGAAGACAGAGGCCACCTGGGGATTCAGGCCGTTGGTGGTGGAAGCCGTGTGGGACGCGGCTTCTCTCTCGTCGGGGGTCTCCTATCTTCGAGCCTGCCCACACGTCACCTGGATTTACATCAACTGTGCAAATTACTGTACGTTTCGTTGTGTATTATCACAACATTAAATTGTTACCTTTTGGCTTATTCATTGTCCGTTCATTTGCGCCCCCTGTTGTGGGTCCGTGCTACGACACCTTCCCACCAAAATGAGAGCTGCTCCATCCAAAGTGGGATGGATGCCGTCTCTCCTAACAAGACCAGGTTTTCCCCAAAAGCTTTGCCAATTATCTATGAAGCCCACCTCATTTTTTGGACACCAGTCAGACAGCCAGCAATTCAAGGAGAACATGCGGCTAAACATGTCACTCCTGGTCCGATTGGGGAGGGGCCCAGAGAAAACTACAGAGTCCGACATTGTTTTTGCAAAGTTACACACCGACTCAATGTTGATTTTAGTGACCTCCGATTGGCGTAACCTGGTGTCATTACTGCCGACGTGAATTACAATCTTACCAAATTTACGCTTAGCCTTAGCCAGCAGTTTCAAATTTCCTTCAGTGTCGCCTGCTCTGGACCCCGGAAGACAATTGACTATGGTTGCTGGTGTCACTAACTTCACATTTCTCAAAACAGAGTCGCCAATAACCAGAGTTTGATCCTCGGCGGGTGTGTCGCCGAGTGGGGAAAAACAGTTAGAAATGTGATCGGGTTGGCGGTGTACACGGGGCTTCTGTTTAGAACTACTCTTCCTCCTCACAGTCACCCAGTCGGCCTGCTTTCCTGGCTGCTCGGGATCTGCCAGAGGGAAACTAACGGCGGCTAAGCTACCTTGGTCCGCACCAACTACAGGGGCCTGGCTAGCTGTAGAATTTTCCACGGTGCGGAGCCGAGTCTCCGATTCGCCCAGCCTGGCCTCCAAAGCTACGAATAAGCTACACTTATTACAAGTACCATTACTGCTAAAGGAGGCCGAGGAATAACTAAACATTTCACACCCAGAGCAGAAAAGTGCGGGAGAGACAGGAGAAGCCGCCATGCTAAACCGGCTAAGAACTAGTAGCTGCGCTAAGCTAGCGGATTCCTAAAGACACACAAAGTGAATAATGTGTAAATAATTTAGAGGTGATTCAGCAGAGGGAGTGCTTTAGTTAAGGCACGTGAAGATTACACTGTGAAGCAAATCGTTATCTAGGTAACTATATCAATCTAACTGCGCAGATTAAACAGCTAACAGGTACAGCAAAACGCCGCTGTGCTCCGGAACAGGAAGTGATACAATACCGCAGTGAGAGCCAACCACCAGTAGAGGCAAGCAGTTTGTGACAGCATCACAAACTAATAGATTAAATCACTTTTTGCAATGCCATCATGAACTCGCATGAGATCTGGTTTCATATCGATATCAGCGTTATGTTAGCTGATATGGAAACTGTTATTTTACTGACCAAACAATGCAGAAAAACACTAAGGCTGTTGGTAATTGCATCATTACATAGTGTGTCCAGCTGAGGGTGCTCCGATGTCATAATTTACAATGTTGTTGAGCATGGCTGGGACCCCATCACCCCTTGGTCTCATTAGCTACACGAGACAGAGGGAAAGTGACCAGTTGCTATTCATTTTCAATCACAGTGTGCATTTTACGGGGAGCAACAAGAGACAAATTGTCACTATGCCATCAGAGAGGCGGGGCCAAAATAGGTGAGAAGTCTTTTTTTTTTTAAAGCTGAGTCCAAGTGAAGGCAGTGTGACATATGTTGGTTGCTTATCTGTTGTATTTAGTTATTTATATCCCTAATATCGCTATCATATCAGCCCCCAAAGAATCTGTATCGGTAGGGTTACATTGAAAATGCAAATGCACACTGCTTACCTGCATGTATCATTAACTGGTTGCCCTTAATGATGCATTATTGGGGGTGGGGGTGTGTGTGAAAGTGACTTACTCTGTTGTTACTCTATTAATAGTATTTTTGTGATGTTCCAATTCCAAAGGAGGATCTGGTTTGATCTCTGAGTTTCTTGTGTAGAGGAACACCTATCCTCAGTGTTCCATTTGCATATATACATATTAGCTCCTGTGTAACTTATGTCCCTTATTTTCCTCCAACCATGTCTTTATTATCTCTGCAGATTCAGCGCTTCACATGCGCTCGGCTTGTCTTGCAGCGTTCCCTTTTTGCTCTTTGCTGTTGATCTACAAACTCCGTGCGCCTTGACACTGGGCAGTAGCTGTGGACCAGAACTCTGAAACCAGCCTTTAATAAGGGTCGGTGAAACGGAGTGCATGAAAGCGTGCTTTGAAGCGTATGCTTGGGCTACATGAGTTAGAACACAGGTTTGTGTGTGGTTGGATGGAGTGGGTGTATATCACTACGAGGCAGAGATGTGGAGCAGGCCGGGTCAGATGTGCTGGCAAGCGTCAGCTGGATGTGAGCCAATGCGAGTCCCTGCATGTTAACACTGTAATATGCAGCTGGTCTCGTTTACTGTCTGCACCTCTATTACAAGGCCGCAACTAACCATTATGTGTTCATCATCAGGTAATTAATTAGGCTAAAATATCGGTAGGAGCCAAAAATGAGCATCGGGCTTTCTCAGAACCATGAGTCATGTTCAAAATGTTGTTTTGTTAATCAAAACATTAATTTCAGCCAGTATTACCTTTAAAGCTACAGTATGTAGGATTTAGTGATGTTTATTAGTAGAAATGGAATATAGCAGGAATAACCACCTGTTCATTTGTGCTTAATTACCTTCAACAATGAATCAGTGCTTTCATAAGCTACGAATGAGCCCTTCATACCAATATGGGACCCGGCCCCCTCTTGGAGGCTGCCATGTTGCACCGCCATGTTGATACATTTGCTCAAAAGAGACAGACTTGATCCACTTTTCACAAGTTTGAGAATAGACCTTGACCGATATGTCAGTTGGCCAAAAATATCAGCTGATGTGATCTAAAATATCGGTAGGAACCAAAAATGAGCATCGGGCTTTCTCAGAACCATGAGTCATGTTCAAAATGTTTTGTTTTTTTTTGTTCAATCAAAACATTAATATCAGCCAATATTCCCTTTAAAGATACAGTATGTAGGATTTAGTGATGTTTATTAGTAGAAATGGAATATAGCCGGAATAACCACCTGTTCATTCGTGCTTAATTACCTTCAACAATGAATAAATGCTTTCATAAGCTACGAATGAGCCCTTCATACCGATATGGGACCCGGCCCCCTCTTGGAGGCTGCCATGTTGCACCGCCATGTTGATACAGTTGCTCAAAAGAGACAGACTTGATCCACTTTTCACAAGTTTGAGAATAGACCTTCACCGATATGTCAGTTGGCCAAAAATATCAGCTGATGTGATCTTTTCACGAACATATCGATATCTGCGTTATTTTAGCTGATAAGAAAACTTATTTCATAGAATAAAGTGAAAAGAGAGTGAAAAGTATAATTATGGGTGTACCAGTCTGATATTTTGATTAAGTACTGTATTTGCCCAATATAGACCAAAATTACCAGACTGGATATCGGAAATAAAAACAAACATAATGAAAGACACAAAAATCTGTAAACTTATGTATGTTTTATATTTAAAATTGTTTTAAGACAAGAAAGCAAGGGTATTTAATTGGTATCGGCAGATACTGAAGGCTCCATTATCGATATCGTATCGGGTAGGAAATGTGATATAGTGCCAACCCTGAAAATCATGAGGAAATTTTGAAATTATTACTACTTTGTTGTTGAGTAATAACTATTTATTACTGTTACATTCTCTATAGGCTTTTAAAAATTGAACACACTGGTATATGTTTACAGTAAATATATTTACTCCCCTTATATCCAGATCATTTAATCTGTAACACAGCTTCATGTTCAAAAAGTATGACTTGTATAAATTGGGATGTAGTTATGGTGTGATTTGACATGTATAGGAACAAATGTAATAATAAACTGTGCAGCATAAATTGTGTCATTGATGAAGGCTCTGGAGTCATTTACACAGAGTGTTGTAAAGGTTAACTTCTGTAAAAGTTTTGTCAGCTGTCAAACACTTGCAAAATAAGACGGCCAGCGCATGCAGAGCTGTGTTTACGCGAAAGCAGAAGTGATGCCTCGTAGCGGTCGTATAATGTACATTTTGCAGCCAAAAGGGAAGTGAATGCAGTAAGGTGCACTCGGAGATGTTTCAATTTCAGATCAGGCTGAAAGTGTGAGAGACACGATAACTTTTCTGCACCTCATTTTATCACCTCTCGAATTTGACCTTTGAATGCAGCTATCAGAAAGTCTGACAAAACGTTACAGGATCGGCGCATGTTGCTTCTCGAAAGTGATTTGCAATGCAGCCCGTGGTTCCAGGAATTTTGCAACAGTAAGGTGTCCAGTATGTAAGAACAGTTCTGCACTTCGGATATCGTCTTACAAATTGATTAGCCGTCTTCTCTGTGGAAATGAAATGAGTAGCATTTGGTTGTTGTGTCGGGAGCTGGGACGTGGTGTTTCTTCATCGTTGTTGCCATTTTCTGGTGTTTCTTGTAAGAACGTTGCAAATTCATGTCCAACTGTCATGGCATGTTTTCATAGTATTCTTTTTTGTATAAGTATGACCCTTGTTTTCTTACACTGACAGCACATTTAGTGTAAGAAAATTATGTTACATTTTTATCAAAAGGAAATATCACCAAATTTCTTCCTGCAGACTTCACACTCATAATTCACCAAGGACACTTTGGCATTTCAAACAAATGGTTGTTAGATTTACCTCCGCCACAGAGAAAAGTTAAATAATCCGTTAAATGTTATCCCTAAGAAATACACGTAACGTTTAAGTGTTGATCAGATATTTGAAATTAATCCAAATGGGGGTTTTGAGGGATTTACAAACCTTATTTTAAAAGTGCAATCCAGCATTTTATATTTGAAATGCATTTCTCGTAAGATTTTCAACTGCATAATATGAAACTGCAAGAAAAGAACATTTTTTAAAATTTGGTGTTAAACGTGGATGTAAAATCAGGACACCCTCTTTATTGTTTTTTGTTTGTTAATTTTAGTATTTATTTATTTATTTTATTTTATTTTATTTATTAATTCATTCATTCATTTATTTGTTTTTGGTTGACATTAATGTTAACACATGCCCTTGGTGTTCATTGTGATTTTTTTTTTTAACAATTACCCTTTTCCAACAGGTAGTTGGGTTACTTTCTAATATTTTGATCAAGTTCCCAAATTACAGTCCACGGATTGGGAAGGAACCTGCTGTGCTTTCACACCTATCACATGATACGTAGGTGTCAACGTGTAAAATTTTATGTAACTCAAGAAGTGCATTTTGAGCTGTTAGTGAAGTTAGTGCACATTTAAAATCTGACCATTTTTACTTGTTGTTTTCTGCTGGGGGAGGCTGGAGCGCTGAGTTCCTTACGGTAGCCTGGCTGTTGCAAAACACCCAACAGACAGGAATTAATGTTTGGTTTTAGGGTATACAAACGTTTTTCACCACTCAGTCTTACTTACTATGCTAGCAAAGAAATGAAGCGGACCGAAAGTTAGCGGAAGCTAATTAATCCAGTGATGGTTTTCAAAATTATCTGAAAAGATAATCCGCTAACGAAAAAGTTAGCTTCGCTAATTAGCGATTAGCAGATTAGCGTAACTGTGCCCACCACTGGGTTTATGTAATATACAACTTGAGTTTTTTGTGACCCCCCCCCACCTACCATGACTTACGCTTATCTCCGTTTCTGTCTGCAGTCTTCGTTTGGCCTCTACATCTTAAGTCGATCTTCATGGCATGCATCAGCTTCTTCTTATTGTGGCAAATGTGGGACTAGAGCACCATGTCGGAACCTCCAGAGCCCAGCGAGGAATTCTTGGACTGGCTAGCCACCCTCCGCCTGCCTCAGTATACCCAAAGTTTCAGAGACGGAGGCTACCAAACTCTGGAAGACTGCAAGGACCTCACAGATGAGCGGCTTCTGGAGCTCAAAGTCCTTCCAACAGGCCACCGTAGACGTATCCTCCGTAGCTTGGAAGCACTAGGGGTGACACAGCAGAATGGGGGAGAAGATGACGAAAATGCACAGATGGACAATAGGAAGGATCGGAGAAAGCCTATGCTACATCCGAGGCATATTTTTATGCATGATAGAAAGAGGGGAATTTCAGTCCGAGAACATTGGGTCTCAGAAAGAGTTGAGGATGATCTGGAGGGGAGTCTGACTCTGCCTCCAGGTGCGTTCATGGGAAAAGAAATTTATCAAGAGAGCAGAGGCCTCACTGCACCTCAGCCGGCCCCTCGCAAACCTGAGAATGTCGGTTTGTTTCCACCTGCATCTGAACTGAAAACCTCCAAGATGATTAGCAGCAGCAGCAGCAGCAGCGACTCTCTCTCAGTTTCTGAAATGCCTTCCGACTGGGAGATCTCCTCAGAAGACGCGCCGTTTTTTATTGCTGACTCTGCTGAAGCCCCTAAACCAGTGCTGATAGAAGACAACATGGGTTTTCAGGGTGAGATGGTGGAGAACTCAATCTACGAGGAGCATCCCACTACACAGCCTGCTAAAGGTCCCCGGCTTACTCGATCTTATCGGCTGAGGCACCGGCCTGTCCCGGAAATCCCAAATCCGGTTGTACCACCGCTTCTGGACAGGTACAGCAAGTATTGTCTCTCACTCATTAAACTGTTACTTGGGATCCAAGCAAAGAATGCTGCCAATAGATGCATTGGTTGGTGAATAAGTAAAAAAGTGTCCATCTATGAATGATATTACACTGTCGGCATATTGAATAAACAAACTGGGAAAGAGGTCAAGGTTGGCGTAGATATGGAGAAGATACCAGTGCATGTTGTGGCTGAAACTGCACAAAGTGCAAACTAGAGCTGTGGTGGTGATAGTCAAGAGGTTAAAGTGGTGGGCTTGTGACCAGATGGTCCTCTTTTCAAGCTGTTGTCAGACCAGAAAACCAATATGGGCCCTTCATTGTAGAGCTCGACCGATATGGATTTTTTGAGGCTGATGCCGATAACGATATTTGGATGAAAAAAATGCCGATAATCGATAAATCGGTTGATTTGCCAATAGCCGATAAATCAGCCAGTCAGCTGAATGTTTCAACCTCTTAGCAGTAAACGAAAGTTTTTCATGCTAGAAATAAGGTCTACACAACGTGGGCTTAATAAAAAGCGTGGCCGACACAATGAAGCACATTTGACACATTACTACATAATCTGAGTTAAACTGAGTTGAACTGAAACGGGAGAAATGTGGGTTGAATGTAATTGCAAACTTATTACAAACAACATCTTTATAAACTTACTTGTATGCTTTTGTCAGCCGATCAGTGCAGTGTGACGGTGAACTACGGGGGCCGGTGATGAACACATTTAAGCAGGGGTGTAAGCAGCTCTCAGTTGAATGGAGTCAGAGCTCCGTGTACTGGACAAACGGTGCAAGGACATTTTACATTGCCGACACAAACATTTCAGTAACTGTTCATGAGAAATTATCGGCGTTCTATCAGCAAACTTTTGGCCGATAGCAAGTGCTTTGAAAAGGGTATATCGGCCGATAATATCGGCCAGCCGATATATCGGTCGGGCTCTACTTCATTGGCCCCATTGCTCAGTTGAGCACCATGTATGGCAATGGGTCTTAACCCTGAAGCCCTTTGACCAATACACAGTAAACAAATGCAGCCCATTTGTGTTTAGATCTATAACAAAGTTCAACTAGAGATCTGTCACTAAATTAAGATAGCGACGCCACTCGACTGAAGAGCTCAGCGGGTCTGAAAGTGATAAATACGATGTATAAAAACAACAAACATCTTTATCTTCCCTTCAACATACAGGAGCGGAATTATTTTTTTTTACACGCACATCTTCAGATAGTCTGCTACTGCTGTGTAAAGTTTCAATGTAATCCCCCACCCAGTTTAGGAGGAGTGAACCCTTACAAAAGCTACTGTTTGATCCATAAGTATTTGGACAGCAACTAACTTTTGTGATTATATTACCACCACCATGGAGATGAAAGATACTCATCAAGATGTGCCTGTAGTGTAGATTTTGATCTTAAATACAAGGGGTTTTATAAAGATATCGCATTGATGATTATGGAATTACAGCCATTTTTACACAAAGTCCCTTCAGTTTCAGAGTATACAAGGAATTGGAAAAGCGAACATAATTCGAAATATAAGAAATACCGTAAATAGTACTGATATAATTCTTACAAAATAGTTTAACTGCTAAATACACATGGTATTTGTAATAGTTTATGTTTAAACACCAATCCAAGTGGATGGGAATCTTCAAAGCAATTAAAATAAATAATTCTTACGAGTCGACCTAAAACATTTGAACACTTACAACTTTTTGTAGTCAACCACTTCCATGTGATGTCCATCCAAAATTTTGCCAGGGTATGTAAACGTTTGAGCACAACACACACATAAATAAACAAATAAATTGTCCATAAGGGCATGGGACACAACTATAAGTTGATTTTTGGTTGTCAGCCCAATTTATTTTCACCAAAAGTTAACTTCCAAATGACTAAACAGTTGAGACCTTCCTGTTTATTTGAGCACCTTTTATCGCCATCTAGAGGATGATGTGAGCATTTCAGGGCTTCTGTACATTTACAATTTGAAACACAAAATTCAGTTAAAAAAAGGCACTTTCAAGTGTCAGAAATACATAGTTTTGTTTTTTTTGTTTGTTTGTTTTTGCAGGCATGCAGGCAGAGCTTTGACCTCTCAGCATTAACAACCCAATCTCACGCCATTTTGTGATGGCATCGCAAAAAATAAATTAATCTTTTAGATTGTAAAACCATTACGAAAAGCGCCACATTTTTGTGACGGTAGTACAAAATGCGGGGTGATGCGAGGTGGTCACTAAGGGTTATGGTGAGGGGTAGGGTTAGAAATGGTAAGAATAAAAACAAAAAAAAAAGTATCACAAAAATGTGACTTATTTCGAGATGGAAGCACGAAAATAGCATGACTGGGCTGGTATTAATGTGTAAAAATTTGGATTTTGAGAATTTTACAGAAGATTTTTTTTACGGAAAATTTCACCGTAAAAGTAAGTCCCTTCGGCTGCTCCCTTGTTTGCACTCGAGGTCGCCACAGCAAATCCAAGGTGGATCTGCATGTTGATTTGGCACATGTTTTACGCCGGATACCCTTCCTGATGCAACTCCACATTACATGGAGAAATGTGGCAGGGGTGGGATTTGAACCCAGAACCTTCCGAACTGAAACCAAGCGCATTAACCACTTGGCCACAGACAAAAAGGCAGCAACTTCTCTTTCTCTTGTTGCATTTATTTTGGTGTGAATTCAAAAGATTTGTTTCTTTCCTTTGTAATTCAAGAAAATTGAAGTGTTGCAACTCAGTGACCATATTAACCACAGACGCAACGTTAATTTAGTCAGTCATCATGACTTTCTGCCATGTTAAATATTGTTGGAAAGTCTTTTTTTTTTCCTGTCATTTTTTTTTCTTTTCCCATGTTGCTGTAACTCTTGAAGATGTGAAACAGAAATTTACAGGTTAGATGCAAATATCTTATACAAGCAATTCTGCAAAATGTGATTAGCATTATGATACCGTCTGTCCATAACAATGATTGGAAAGTTGTATATTTTTTGAAAAAAACAACAACAACAACAAAAAAACTAAAACAGTATTGTGCAACCTTCGCGCAGTTGCGTGCTTTACCTTCTAATGCTCGATTCAGCGTACTGACTGCGGCACGGTGCCGCGTTTTGAACTGTGAAACTAACTTTCCGACTTACACGTCTCTATTCTGAAGGCCTTTTGCATGTACATGATGTTACCTGTTATTCCCACACGCTCCAGCGGTGGTTCTAATCCGCCGATTTCTCTTTCTCCTTAGGAGCACATCACTAGGGCAAACAACCATCCCTGAACCGCTCTCCAGCTCTGACGGTCCCACCGGTGCAAACGGCGCACAGAAAGGTACACAGTCTTTCAGCTGCAGCCGCTTCATCTCTGCCATGAATATTTCATTTGGAAGCGGAGTCAGTGGTGCTGCTGTTGTTTGCCCGGATGAAAGACGGCAGAGGAGATGAGGATGATGTGCGAGCAGGGTAGGGTGTTTGGCGCATGTGTCGCAGGAAACGACGTTGCCCTATTTCAAGAACATCTCGCAGAGAATACGCTCGCTCACATCTTGTCCCTTGGCGAGACCAGAGTATGCGTTCCTGTCGCCTGGCTCGCCAAAGTTTTTGGAAGTTGTTGAACTTGGCTAACAACGCACATGCTTGTAGAACATGTAGTACATATGTTCCCCCCCCGATTCCCTATCCCCGCTTTGCTGTATTTATGAAACTCGTGCTGTGGTCACGCATGAATTTGACAATTTGTTCCCAAAACCAAGCGGAATGAGCAGGAAGGAAACTTAACCAGGAAATGTTAAAAACTAAAGAAATTTTTTTTGTGTGTGCTTACAGTCTGACGCTTCTCTCTGCATCTCTCATGTGTGTCGCGTAGATTTTTTTGGATGCTAAAAATATAGCTGTTAATACTTGTACATCATTAGAAATGCACAAAACAGACAAAAGAAAATATTTTAGGGCAGAGGTTACTTAACATTTCATTTGTCTGCAATCCAAACTGAAAAACCTATTTTTTTTTTTAAGTGGCTACATGCTATGTAGCTGTCCTAGCTACGTAGCATGTTGCCACTACAAAAAAAATGAGGTTTTTCAGTTTGTAGATTTTTAGCTTTGTTGCATATATATGAGGTCTGTCCAAAAAGTATCAGACCTTTTTATTTTTTTCAAAAACCATATGGATTTGAATCGTGTGCTTGCATGAGCCAACCTTGAACCTTCATGCGCATGCGTGATTTTTTTCACGCCCGTCAGTTGCATCATTCACCTGTGAGCAGGCTTTGTGTGAGCACTGGTCCTCCCCTCTTGTTGGATTTTCATTGTGAGGTGGAACGATTTGGAGCTTTGCTGCATCAAATTTTTCTAGAAACTGTGAGAGACAGCCAGGTGGAAACCATTCGGAAGATTCAGGCGGCTTTCGGTGACGATCCTATGGGCATCACACAGATTAAGAAGCGTTACAACCGGTTTAAAGACGGCGCACAATGGCGGAGGGTGCGCCGCGCTCCGATCGGCCATCGACATGCTGAAACGACCAGATCATTTCCAAAGTGAACGCTGTGTTGATCCGGGACGTCGTCTGACTACCAGAGAAATTGCAGAAGAGGTGGACATCAGCACTTTTTTGGCACATTCCATTGTTACAGGAGATTTTGTAATGAAAGACGTGCGGAAGTTGGAAGTCTCACAGGACATGTTGTGACATGTCCAGCTCTTACACAATTCCTCGGATACTCACTCGACTGAAAAGCCACCGAAAGCCGTTTGAATCTTCCGAATGGTTTCCACCTGGCTGTCTCTCACAGTTTCTGGAAAAATTTGATTCAGCGCTGCTCCAATCGTTCAGACATTTTCCTCGAAATGAAAATCCAACAAGGGGGGAGGACCAGTGCTCACTCATAGCCTGCTCACAGGCGAATGACGCAACCGACAGGCGTGAAAAAACTCACGCATGCACACGAAGGTTCAAGGTTGGCTCATGCAAGCACACATGATTCAAATCCATAAGGTTTTTGAAAAAAATAAAAAGGTCTGATACTTTTTGGACAGACCTCGTATATATATATATATATATATATATCTATATATATTATTTATTTATTTTTTTAATGCCAAAAATACAGCAGTCACAATCATTAGAAATGGACAAAACAGACATAAAACAAAATATTTTAGGGTAAAGGTTACTGAACATTTCATTTGTTTGCAATCCAAACTGAAAAACCTCATTTTTTTGAAGTGGCTACGTGCTACATACGTCATTTTTTTGATGTGGCTACATGCTAGGTAGCTAACATAGCTACCTAGCATGTAGCCACTACAAAAAATGAGGTTTTTCAGTTTGTAGATTTTTGGTTTTGTTGCATAGATTTTAAATTTTTTTTTGATGCCAAAAATACAGCTGTCATGATCATTAGAAATGGACAAAGCAGACATAAAACAAAATATTTTAGGGCAAAGGTGACTGAACATTTCATTTGTTTCCAATCCAAACTGGAAAACCTAATTTTTTTGATGTGGCTACATGCTACGTAGCTATGGTAGCTATGTAACACGTAGCCACTTCAAAAAAATGAGGTTCTTCAGTTTTTACATTTTTGCATTTGTTGCGTAGATTTTTGTGGATGCCAAAAATACAGCTGTTAAGATCATTAGAAATGCACAAAATACACGTAAAATAAAATATTTTAGGGCAAAGGATACTAAACATTTCATTTGTTTGCATTCCAAACTGAAAAATCTAATTTTTTTTGAAGTGGTTACATGTTACATAGCTATGCTAACTACGCAGCATATAGCCACTTCAAAAAAATTAGGTTTTTCAGTTTGTAAATTTTTTGGGTTTGTTGCGCAGATTTTTATTTTTAAGGCCAAAAATACAGCTGTCAAGATCATTAGAAATGGACAAAACAGACATAAAATAAAATATTTTAGGGCAGAGGTTACTGAACATTTCATTTGTTTGCAATTCAAACTGAAAAACCTTATTTTTTTTATGTGGCTACATGCTACGTAGCTATGCTAGCTACGTAACATGTAGCCACTTCAAAAAAGTTTTTGAAGTGGCTTCATTTTGAAGTCTTTTTTTTTTTTTGGATGCCAAAAAATACAGCTATTAAGATCATTAGAAATGCACAAAACACACGTAAAATATTTTAGGGCAAAGGTTAGTAAACATTTAATTTGTTTGCAATACAAACTGAAAAAAAAACAACATTTTTTTGAAGTGGCTATATGCTACGTAGCTATGCTAGCTAGCTTAGTGACTCATAACAGACTGGGACATCTCGCGCAGTTGCTATGTGTGTGCTGTTATTTAAAAGTTATGTCATTGTGTATTTGTCGTCAAGGTTTTGTGAGAGATGTCATAATTAAATTTTTGAGATGTATTTTGTGACACTTAACCCTTTTGTGTTCCTAGTCATGACTTGACACTGCGCGTTGGTCTCTCAGGGTAACATGACATTTTCCCGTTACCCAAACAGGATAGTGTACAGACGCATGTTCAAGAAGTCTTTCTGGGATTAAATCTGCCCACGTTGTGACATTTTCTTCAGCCATGTACAGCAAATTGACAGATTGCGATTTGCAGTTTTCTCTTCTTTCCTGGCTTTCTCTTGGCATTGTGTGTACCTTCAGTACACGGCCCCTCGATGGGCCTTGTTTTTCAAACTTAGTGTGGAACAAGACGTGAGGGTGAGATTAGAGAGAAGGGAGGACAGTAAGACAGCAAAGTGTGTTGGGAGAAAAGAACAGGAGATGGATGCAACGCAGGCTGAGACACGGAGGAAGAGAGGGAGCCAAGACGCTCCCAGAGCAGGGAAACGGGGAGTTTGACTAGCAACGATGTCTCTCTTCACAGCAAGGTCTAGCAAGGTGTTATTTAACATATCATTTTACCCACGCATATTTGAAGAGCTGATTCCTGGATGAGACCTGAATCATAAAAATTGTACAGTGTGGACTCACTTATTCAGTTGTAACTCAGTATTTGAGTGTGGTGGCTGATAAGCGGCCACAGATAAAGAAAGACAACAGATAAAGAAAACAAAAATATACAGTAAACACACATTGGCATTAATTCAACAACAGGTAGTTGCATCAGAAAATGTCTTGATAATTTAACATGCAACCTGCATAACCTACGGTACAACAAAACAGAAGTATTAACAACACAAAAAGAGGTTTTTGCCTGTATGACTTTAACTGATGGACCGTTCAGTACATCAGTGCACTCTGCTCGATATCCCTACCTGGTCAGCAGAGAGGAGTAGATTTATTTATAGTGATAGACCGATAATCAGATGGGCCGATAATCTGCATCGGCCTATAATCCCTCTGGGTACTCTGTAGGGATAGACCGATAATTGGTTGGGTGATAATCAGCATTGGCGATAACTCTGGGTGCTCTGTAGGGATAGACCGATAATCGGTTGGGCGATAATCAGAATTGGCGATAATCCCTCTGGGTACTCTGTAGGGATAGACTGATAATCGCTTGGGTGATAATCTATATCGGCCGATAATCCCTCTGGGTACTCTGTAGGGACAGACTGATAAACGGCTGAGCCGCCAATTGGCCAGGGGTGATTATCGGCCCCCGCAGATATATCGGCCTATGCCAATAATTGGCATGGCCAATGCACAGCCAATTATTGGCCGGCCGACTATTGGTCTATCTCAATTTATTTAGTGCATTGAATGGTAGGAGTTAGTTAAACTCCTCCGGACAGAATATGCTGTTTGTGTTGTTGCTACTTCTGTTGCGTTGTGAAGCATTGCAAAGAGTTTGGGTGCATTTTTGTAAATTTTAAGCAGACATATTGTCAAATTAAATTGTTGCAAGGGGTGATTGAGATATTTTGAGTTGTGATTGCTGGAATCGGCTCCAGCCCCCCGTGACCCTTTATTGGAGTATGTGGGTATGGATGGATGGAGTCAAAACATCACACATTCTTGAGAAATGTTGGTTTCTCGGGATGCAAAAGATGGAGAATTACAGCCTAATTTTTCTGGGTCAGGCTCAGAACTTCCCAATCACCACTGGTGCACGTAGAACTGCAATGACTAATTGATTAATCAACTATTGTCTATAAGCTGCGGGTCTCCACGTTGTAACATGAGATATAGATGTTAGAAAGATTTTTTTTAACATTTAATTACTGTAAATACATACCATAAGTGCTTTTTTCCCCCTGAAGTGTTACACGTAAATATTGACACGCACGTCACCCAGCGCACGAACGGTCTCTGCTCCACACGGAGAACTGAGTAATTTGAACTTTTTGTTGAGATTTCATCGCATGCAGCCAGGATCGGGTGGAGTCTGTGGTAAATGAGACGTTAATGAGGCGTTGTGACTTTTTTGACTTGTTGCGCCAAGACAGAGAACCGCTTTGGAAGGGTGGGCGGAGAAGGCTCCGCTCCGTTGACTGATCTGACAGCGCAACTCTGGCGCAAAGTGCCGGAGAGGGACTTTTCTTCACTAAAACGAACAGGTAAGACTATTTACAGTGTGTGTGAATTTACAGCGCATTAGAAGCGCAGCTTTCAGGAAATCAGTTGACGGCATCAACTGACATATTTCGACTTCTGAAAAAGCCTGTAAAAATCCATAAATTAGCCGCATCTTTGTAAAAGCCGCAGTGTTCAAACCGTGTGAAGAAAGTAGCGTCTTATAATCCGGAAATTACGTTAGATTAATTAACAGCTACTTTGATAATCAATTAATTGTTTCAAGTCATTAATAAATTCAAGACATTTGAAGGTGTCGTCTTGAGCTATGGATTACGTTGATCAACATTTTGACATTTTACAGACTTAACTAATTAACTAATCGAGAAAATAATCGATTGATTACCGAATTGTGAAAATAATTGCTAGTTGCAGCCCTAGTTGTATTCTTTTTTGTTGTATCTCTTTTTTTTTAATTTGCAAGTTTTTTATGCAGCTACATGATTTTGGATTGATGTAAATGTGTTCTGTATTGCTCTTGTTTTCTTAATTTGGAAGTGTTTTCCCGTATTTGAGACCATTATCGTAATTTTTTTTCAAGAACGTTTTCATATTAATCGGTATCTTAGGCCACAGAGTGACGTGTAAATTCTCGATGGTAAATTTGGGAATTTTTTTGCAAGCTGATGGTTGCGTTCGGGCGGTACCCGAGAACGACTTGAGAGAACTTGTTTACAAGCAGGTTAAAAAAACGGTGCGTGGTTGACCGAGAGGGAAGGAAGAAAAATCAGAGGAAATAAAATGGAGACGGAGTGAGAACAGATGGAATTGGACAGGAATTGCAGTAGAGGAGTGTCTTTTGGCCCTTTGGCGAGAATTGCGAATGGCCTGAAGGTCGTGTGATAGACGATGATTGATGGTCACAATGTCCGTAGAGTGGAAGCTATTCCATCATCACATAAACTGACCCTTTCATACAGACTACCACTGTGTCGCCTTTGTGTCACTGTGTAATGGTCCGCACTCTTTGGACGTGCGGGTTTGTGTTTGCAAATTTAATCATTGGACAAACCCGGATTTGAGGCCTGCGTTCGACCTGTTGTCAGATGGGTGTTTCCTTCGTCGCACACCACTGTCTGTGCGAGTTTCTACACCGGCGTCTGGCCCTGCTTTGGTGTCTTCTGGCCCTCGCAATCCTCAGGAGAGAGTAGTGTCATTTTTCACAGTGACAGGCGGCGGCCCACGCAGGGTGGCCCCGGGTCTCCAGACTAATGGTGTCTGGCCGGAGTCTCTCAAATCGTCTCCTTTGCTTGAACCGACCACCGTCCACGGTCCCCGCAGGAGCCGAGATGGAGAAACGGCCTTGGCACAGACTCGGTGTGTTTGAGACAGAGCGAAGAGGTTCATACTCCCAGTTGGCCTAGGAAGGGGCAGAGGCTCAGAGATAGACACGCTAAGACCGAATTTAATTGGTTTACTGCTTTCATGGACGAATGGTTGGCACATTTATTTAGAGCAATGAGTTGGTTTAATCAAAGGGCACTAGAACATCAGAGTGATTTAAAATTTAACTGGAAACAATCCCGTTAAGCTCCTTATTTCCAAGCGCCGCGGTCAGGCTTTAACGCCAACTTCCAGCCACCACGACAAAACCATTGTTTTCTCTGTGGTCTTTTTCAGCAACACTTCAAAGAAGCTTAGCGCCCATTGCTCCCTACGGAGAAACGTTCCTGTACAACAATCCTGACAGCATTTCGGTAAGACGGCGTGCACTCCCACTAGTGAAAAGAGTCGAGAGGCTTACCAAAGAGGAACCGGCATTTTTTATTATTTGTTTTTACATTTTCAACACCATCGGCGCTGTTTCAACCACACAACGTCGTCTCCATGGACACACGGCGGAGTGGAAAATGTGCTTGTTTCAGTTTGCCCCCTGAGGTTAATGGAAATGTCACCTAGCCGCTAACGTTCACATTGCCGAGTGCACCAACACAATAAGTGTGTCTGACTGAAAGATGGATACCTTCCTTGCATCTGATGCTAATCTCTCTTTTTTTCTTTGTACTCTTGCAGGATCGAGGCACGAAAGACTTATTACAGAAACGTCTAAAAGACAAGATAAAACATAAGAAACTGAAGTATGATTAAAGTTATATTGCTGACCCTTATATTGCTGGTCTTGAAGTACTGAGACAGACATAATTTTGTAATTTTTCAAGAAGTGAAACCATCAAGATGTTTGTTGTGGAGACTTTTAGCTTTAATTCAAGAGGTTGCACAAAAATATTGCATTAGCCATTAAGGAATTATGGCCATTTTTATACATTGTGCCTCAATTTTCAGGGAACATAAGTAACTGGACAAAATATAAGTGGTACTCATACAAATCATCACTTTTACAGCCAGTTTTTGTTTAAAAAAAAGGCAGGTGATGGACACAGACATTGTAAAGTCTCCATCCAGCAGTTTGTCCAGTGATCTCTGGACAAACTCCTTTGTCCCTCAAGCCATCAGACTGTACAACTCCTCACTCAGGGGGAGGAGGAGTAACGGGAAGACAGGGGATGGGAATGAGAGGAACAGTTGTAGACAGTAAACCAGTAGCAATCAGTATGTCTGGCATTGATATTTGTGTTTTTATATTTGCAAATTGTTTTTTTTACTTTCACTTTTGATCCTGTGTGTGCTTCTTACCCTGTGTGCTGCTATACAATGCTGCTGGAACCTCAATTTCCCTGAGGGAGTCTTCCCAAGGGATTAATAAAGTTCTTTCTAATCTAATAGAAGCAGAATGGTACTGTATGTTAAATCTTTCTGTTTTAGGTGGTTCTGAAAAACTGAGTGACTGTGCAAGGCAGAGGCTTGCGAAGGAAGCCACCAAGACATCCTTGACAACTCTGAAGGATCTATAGGGTTATAGGTTGAATAAATTGGGGATACTGCAACTTTTTAGCCTGTTAGAGTATCGTAGTATGATTCATGCTGGATTGGACTAGAGATCAAATCTCTGTAGGCTAAGCTTTTTTTGGCAAGCTGTTACTTAAATTTCACACCTCTATAAGAAAATCCTTCCTTACCACTCTACCATGAAACTGTATATCACCAAATGCCTGATGTTTAGTTTATCCAAATGCTTATGGCCTCTGAAAATGGAAAATGGGTGAAATTCCTAAATGCTTTGTACAATATTTTTAAACCCCTTGAAATAAAGCTGAATTATTACAATCACAGAAGGCATATTGTCCTAACACATACAAGTACAGTGTATGTATGTATATCTGCTATTATTTTTCGATGATTTTATGTCTGTCAATCCACTGTTAGGACAAAGACAGCTTGTGATTTTGCTTGTCAGTGTTTAATTTTGAACTTACAGTAAACTACGAATGAATATATTGTTTTGCGGGTCAAATTAGTTAAATAAATTGAAATTTTCTGTGAAATTTCACATCCAAAATGTGCCACTGTGATGCTAGTGTTGAATATTCTGAATGTTAGCATTGTATTTCATAATCATATCAGCAGATTCCATTAAAATTTGGTGGGCAGGTATGGCGGGTATGAATAGTTAAAGTGCGTAATCTATTGTGATTTCCGTGTAACATATCATCTGTCACCTCCTACAGGAAAAAGTCACCAAAGCACAAAGAGTTGCCAAGGGAATCGGACAAATCCATGGAAAAGCCCTCTCCTCTGGCTACAAATACACCAAAGTTTGACATTGACGAGTACTCGACAGTTGATGAATGCGCTAGCATTTTGCCACCAGCCACTCGGGACCAAAACCACTCATTTAGCCCTGAGACGGTTCCCGTTGGCGCAACAGTTCCCAGCTCTGTCTCTGAGGGAGGACCCTTCATAACGGTGGAGTGTGACCTGTATTCGAACTGTGCAGAGACCCGGGGACATGCGGCTGTAAATACTGATATTTCGCCTTACGCCTGCTTTTACGGAGGTCCCAAACACCAACTGATCAAATCCGGATGGCTGGACAAGCTCTCCCCTCAAGGGTAGGTTACAGGGTTAGAAAGGCTTGAAACTGTTTTAAAGCAGTTGGTTTATTTAATGAACATTTGAACATTTTCTGAAAGAATTATTTCAATTACTGACTGCAGAAAATTACAAGTGGGCATCTATGCAAAACGTAAATACTACCTTTGACTATGTTTCTGAGTACACCCGAAAGTTAGAGAAGTAGTCCATGAGCCAGTCATCAATTTTGACCTAATCGGTACCACTTAATGGTACGAAGCTCAGTGTATCATGGCCTACGCAGAAATGTATGATAGCCTTCCTAGGGTGGTAGCTGTAGCCAGATAGGGGGTCAGTGAAGAATTACACAGAGGTCAAACTTTAAAAATGCTCCAATCCTGTTGAAAACTATATCACATCATTTGTCTGATCATAAAGATTCTAAAAAGGTATAGTTTGGACTGTCTATGACTAAATGTTCTGGAGTTATGGGGTAAAAACAGTAAAAATGGTGACAAAGGTCAATTTCAGTTTGTACAGGGGTCAAAAGTTAAAGTTGCTCCAGTTTCAGTAAAAAATGATGCAAATTATTGGTTGAAATAAAAGGATTAGTTTTGACTGTGTTGAATGTTTGGTCTTCAAAGTAAAGGTCAAACAAGGTCGAGGTCCATTGGATTCTACGGCATATGACATATGTTACCCCGTAACATCATAACTAAGCATGACAGATGGTGCAAACTATTCTTTATTAGAACCCTATTAACCCAAACAATAATTTGCACAATTGTTTTACTGAAATTGGAGCAACTTTAACCTTGACCCCTGTACAAACTGAAATTGACCTTTGTCACCATTTTTTTTGCTGTTTTTACCCCATAACTCCAGAACATTCCATCATAGTTAGTCCAAACTATACCTTTTTGGAATTGTTATGATCAGATAAATAATGTGATATAGTTTTCAACATGATTGGAGCATTTTTAAAGTTTGACCTCTGTGTGATTCTTCATTGACTACCAGCTATCATACATTTTTGTGTAGGCCATGATACATGGAGGCTGGATTCTAAGTGCCGTTTCGTCCAGTTAAGTGGTACCGAAAACCTGCTTGGGCCATGGACTAAAGTTAGAGTAACATCTGTAAGGTTTTGTTTGGAGTTTGTTGAAAATACTCATGTTGAAATTCTAATATTCATACACTTGTCAGATTCATCAACCTTACTATTAATTTAAAGTGTAACGACTTAGAAAGTTTATGCCTGAGTAAGATCAGTTGGCAAGGAAATACTACACCACACTCACCAAACCACTGCTTCCTGTTTCCGTGTCCACTTGCTATTCAGACCACAGTGGCACCATCATATGTGATGATGATTTAAAACAGATAAGAATTATTACACAGAGAAGCCTGAAGTAGACCTATCTATTATGCATGGCACCCTTTAAAGGAATTCGGATGCACGCAACGATGCTTGGATTGGAATTTTCTTTGGGCGCCGCTTGATTTGGTCTCACGGTGGCACATGCATTGCTGGTACTCAGACCCAAGCTATCAATCATTTAGTTCCCTTTTATAGCTCACCATGTGATTTGCATCGGTTTGTAAAACTGCCCTGAGGCTGTGGAATATTCAAACTGGAAGCACTCATTTGTTCTTATTATGCTAACTGACAGCTGTTGATATAACCCCTCAACATTAATAAATTATTGGCACTCTTGATGAAATATGAGTTCCTGCTCAGACCACATTAAATTTGTGGCTTACTGTCGATTAGTTCATTCAAAACTGACCTGGTGCGGTGATGAAGCCAGATAGAACTGTGTCGGATGCACTAAGAATATTTTTTTGTCTCGATTCCTGTTGCCAGAAATTGTGTTTTCCAGAGGAGGTGGGTGAGGTTTGACGGCGAGAGTCTGGCCTACTACAACAATGACAAGGTTAGCAACACAGCTGGCTTGCATGAATGTGTTTAAATGTGTTCACCCCAAGCGCTAAGCTTCGTTGGATTCAGTTGAAACCCAAGCATAAGTCGAAAAGTTGCAATTCCTTGACTGGCCACTTGAGGCTGGCTCCAAAAGCGAGCAGGTTTCCATTCAAGACCATGTTAAAATGTGTAACTTTAGAAGAGACATAAACATATTTACAGCCTAGTACAAAAAAAATGGTTTTGGTCTCTTTTGATAGTTTTGCCTGCCATGACAACTGTACATAGGGTGAAGTGTTTTCTGACTTCTTAGTTTAAGACGTTTAAGGCAAAACGTTGTATATAAATAGTGCGCGGTCGCTTTGAGTGACAGCGACTTCCATCATGTCCGTAACTCAGTGGCCGCTCGCTGTTGTGTTGGCTGTGTCTGCCATTTGGAGTATTTTATTACAAACACCTGTTGGATCTTCTAAGACATCCTTGCTGCAATATTTGCACTAAGTGGAAGTCTCGCCGCGTTGAATGTTGTATGCTAACAGCTTTACCAATTTTAGCAACTATCGGTAGCCTGATCTGTTATGATTACTGAGAAAATAGGCAGCTCATAACTTTTTATGTCTAGACCAAAGCAAATTGTTAGGACCACTGCGCAGTCCCCCAAAATACAATTTAATAAACACCCAAACCAAAGTTAGCCTGTTAGCTTAGCTGGCTCAAACGCAATGAGAGGGGTATGGTTATAGGTAAATAAGTGAAAATCCATAATGTTTGATTGTGGTTTCAATGGGAAAATACAAAGAAAAATGTCTGTCAAATAGATAATTTAAATAAAATAATTAAAAAAAAAACATTAAAATTGCTCTTGCCCAGTGTCCAGTTGGTGCATGCTTTGAACAGAGTATTAGCTGGAGGACTCCACCAATTCAGATTATCTTCCTACACTCTATACAACAGCTCTCACAGTACCTGTTGGCAGGTTGACCAAGATATCCAGCAACTTATTGGGGATCCCATGAATTCTTCACTTGTCCCACAAAGCAGCCCGTTCAACGATTTTATGAAACTCAGCATTGGTTGGAAAGACGCATTGCTGATCTTCATTTATGCAATCAATGAGTATTCGCAGATGTGGTTGATGGTTGACTTCTTGAGCGTGAAGCCAAACTGCTCATCCATGTGTAGCAAGCAGGTGATGTTAAATCCTAGTGAGATTGACCCTTGTGAGTACCTTAGAGAGCAGTGCAATACCCAGGTAGTAGTTGTGATGCAAGTGATCACCCTTTCTAGAGACGTGACCAGTCCTTTCTTTCAGTTTGTTGGGATGATGTGGTTTCACGGCAGCTCATAGACCACCTCACTGAGAATGATCTTTTTGAGCCGCTGCAGTCTGCTTTTAGGAAATATCACTCCACAGAGACAGCGCCCACTAAAGTTGTGAATGATCTTCTGCGAGCAATGGACTCAGACACCACTACGGTTTTGGTGTTGTTAGAGCTCAGTGCTGCGTTTGATACTGTGGATCATCATATTTTGCTCAGAAGGTTGGAGAACTTTTTTGGGATTACTGGAAGTGCCCTTGCCTGGTTGACGTCATATCTGTCCAGTCGTTCTCAATGTGTCTTGTATAATGGCACTACCTCTGACCTTGCTGACATGAGATTTGGGGTTCCACAGGGATCTGTTTTAGGCCCCTTGCTTTTCTCCCTGTATGAGGCACCCCTTGGGCGTATACTGCAGAGTTTTGGGATTGCCTTTCATTGTTATGCTGATGATACTCAGTTGTACATGCTGATAACTGCGGGAAATCTCACTCCCTTAAAATCCCTGGAGGACTGTCTTCTATCAGTGAGAAGTTGGATGTCTAGTAACTTCCTACTTTTAAACTTTGATAAGACTGAAATGATGGTTCTTGGTCCAGCGAGACATTGGCATCAGTTTGACCAGCTCAGCCTGGGTTCCTGTGTCATACATCATACGGACAAAATGAGGAACCTTGGGGTAATTTTTGATCCCACGTTGTCTTTTGACCTCCACATCAGGGATGTTACTAGGACTGTTTTTTTCCATCTGAGAAATATAGCGAGGATCCGCCCCATCCTGTCCATGGCTGATACTGAGACCCTGATTCATGCTTTTGTTTCTTCTAGACTAGATTATTGTAATATTTTATTTTCAGGGTTACCACAGTCCAGCATTAGGGGTCTTCACCTGGTTCAGAACGCTGCCACCAGACTTCTGACACGTAGCAGAAGGTCTCAACATATCACACCCATTTTGGCATCTTTGCACTGGCTCCCTGTCTCTGTGACAGCAGATTTTAAGGTTTTGTTATTGACTTATAAGGTTGTTCATGGACTGGCGCCATCTTATCTGGGTGAGCTGGTGGAACTCTACGTGCCAGCCCGAGCTTTGCGGTCGCAGGATGCGGAACTTCTCTGTGTTCCCAGGGTGAAGAAGAAGTCAGCAGGTCAAAGAGCCTTTTCGTATCGTGCACCCAGCCTGTGGAACAGTCTTCCTTTGACCGTGAGGCAGTCTGAGTCTGTGGACATTTTTAAATCAAGACTCAAAACCTATTTTTATTCTCTTTCTTATGGATAGTTTTTATTTTTATTTGTTTTATTCTTTTACTTCTGTTTTTATTTATGTATTTGAATTTTTTATTCATTTTTAATTATTTATTCAATTTTATGTTGACTTGTTTTATGTAAGGTGCCTTGATACGACTTTTGCTGCGATTTGGCGCATTATAAGCTAATTAAATTAAATTAAATTAATGATACAAGTCTCCCAAATGGAAGGTTGCTTGAAATGCCAGGAGAACAACCCAACTATAGTTGTAGAGACTCTGCAGCTTTACCAGCCTTCAGCTGTTTCACTACCTTTGCCATCTCACTGGCAGTAGCTGACTGGGAGATCAGCCACGACAACTCTGGCACCAGAGATGTCCAACATCTTAGGAAGAGGATCTGCCTTATACAACTCTTCAAGGTAGCGAGCCCAATAGAAAAGCACAGCAGAGTCATCCGTCATGACCATGCCATCAGTTGTCGTGACTCTACGTCGGGACGAGGTGGAGGCTTGGAGAAATGCAGCGCTTTGATTTCTCTGAAAGCAGGCTGAGGGTCACTAGGCAACAGATGGTGCGTCACTTCCTCACAAATTCCTCAAACAAAAGCTGCCTTGTCTATCCTCAGTGCCATCACATCCCACTTGCTCAGTTCCCTGTACAGCCCGGAATTGACACCCAGCCGTGCAGGACAACAACTCTGGATGATATTCAGAGTACCCTCTGGGATCCTGTAATTCATTTCACTAAACAATAATTATACTGCTGCTATGGTGCGGAAGGTAAAAAGCAACACGTCTTTAAAGTAAGGACAGAACGTGATGTCCAACTATGGCAAAAGTAAATGTTTTCAGTTACAACTACTGTATCCAAAGTGCTGATGATATTCGCATTTTGCACAAATATACAATTTTTTTTTTTTTTACAGGGGAATAAAATTCTAATTCTTTAGGGTTTCTGGTTTTACTGTATGGTCATGAGACTTGGTCGCGAACCAGTGATCTAAGGTAACCGCTAGAAGTCTTTGGTATGAGGTCTCTTTGGAAGATCCTTGACTACCGCTGGAATGACTTTGTATAAACAACTGGTTCATAGTAACCAAAAACACGAATGTAGCATTCGTGTAGCAACAGTTTGATAATGAATGTGAGGACAAATGTTTTCTGTGTCTTCATTGAATTAGGAAGTTTAAGACCAGGCTTCCCAATGTTACTCAAATTATAAATCATATTTCTGTTGCATTTCTAGCAATAATCAAACTAATCCAACTACACTGAAAAAAGAGAATGTTTGAACCAACTTAAAAAAGTCTTACAACTTGTAAAAACCTGAATGAATTAAGTTGTTTGAACTTAAGTTTGAAAGTTAAATCCACTCTAACTTACAAACTTAAGTTCAAACAACTTAATTCATTCAGGTTTTTACAAATTGTAACATTTTTTAAGTTGGTTCAAACATTCTCTTTTTTCAGTGTAGGCTATTTGTATCATTGCTTTTTGCTGGCTGATGCCTATTTATTAAATCATAAAATGGCCTTTTTTAAAAGTCTGGCATGAATACAGTTCAGGGTATTGACTGATTTTCACCGTTTTGCTGTTGTCCTGGATCCAGGCTAAGATCCACACTTTCAGTTGCTTCACAGACTCAGCCATCAGAAGAGCGTCTGTATGCATTGAACTTGTAAAGACATTCACATTTCTCAGTAGAGGAGGGGAGCATATCTCACCCATATTGGCCTCTCTTCATTGGCTTCCTGTTAATTCTAGAATAGAATTTAAAATTCTTCTTCTTACTTATAAGGTTTTGAATAATCAGGTCCCATCTTATCTTAGGGACCTCATAGTACCATATCACCCCAATAGAGCGCTTCGCTCTCAGACTGCAGGTTTACTTGTAGTTCCTAGATTTTGTAAGAGTAGAATGGGAGGCAGAGCCTTCAGCTTTCAGGCTCCTCTCCTGTGGAACCAGCTCCCAATTCAGATCAGGGAGACAGACACCCTCTCTACTTTTAAGATTAGGCTTAAAACTTTCATTTTTGCTAAAGCTTATAATTAGGGCTGGATCAGGTGACCCTGAACCATCCCTTAGTTATGCTGCTATAGACTTAGACTGCTGGGGGGTTCCCATGATGCACAGAGTGTTTCTTTCTCTTTTTGCTCTGTATGCACCACTCTGCATTTAATCATTAGTGATTGATCTCTGCTCCCCTCCACAGCATGTCTTTTTCCTGGTTCTCTCCCTCAGCCCAACCAGTCCCAGCAGAAGACTGCCCCTCCCTGAGCCTGGTTCTGCTGGAGGTTTCTTCCTGTTAAAAGGGAGTTTTTCCTTCCCACTGTTGCCAAGTGCTTGCTCACAGGGGGTCGTTTTGACCGTTGGGGTTTTTCCGTAATTATTGTATGGCCTTGCCTTACAATATAAGGCGCCTTGGGGCAACTGTTTGTTGTGATTTGGCGCTATATAAATAAAATTGATTTGATTTGATTTGATTAGAGACATTTATGTCTCTGGATAATCGGTTTTTGAAGATTGCAATATTTTTACAGGAGAACAAAGGACTAAGTCTTTAGGGTTTCTGGTTTTACTGTGTGGTCATGAGACTTGGTCGCTAAGCAGTGACCTAAGGTAGCCGCTAGATGTCTTTGGTACTAGGTCTCTTTGGAAGATCCTTGACTACCGCTGGAATGACTTTGTATCAAAAAAGTGGTTACTTCGGGAGATTGACATGAGGCGTGTCACTTGCACTATGCGGAAACACCAGCGACATTTTGGCGATAAGCAACATCCTCAACATTGTGGCCAACAGTAATGCATGCAGGTCCATCAAAGTAGAGCAACCTTTGTGGATGGAAAAGACCAGGGACATGCTCACGTTTCTCCTGTGGAAGTCAGATGATTGCCTTCAAGAGGTGGAGATGGATAACTGTCTGCCTTGGACCACAGGTGGTTCCGTGCCGTGGTGGATGTGCCAATGTGTGGTACAAGCGCACACCCTCAAACCCAACCTGACTTGACTCAGTATTTGCTTGAGGAAGGTGACCCCAGTGAAGTGCACACCACCACCACCACCAACACAAACATCCTGATGCAGTTATTCGAGCCGAAACTGTGAGTAAAAACTGTTGAGTTTCGACTCGATAGTAACGACGTCGCAGAAAAACGACATTCTCTTTTTGAGGTCTGGTATCACATGGAATCGGAAGTATCAATATTAGTCCACACGTCCCCTTCTGTTCTGTCCTTCCCTGCTGATGCATCCACAGCGTCAACATCTCCAAATTTGTTCTTTCATTAACAGCCGAGCCACGTTCTGCCCAGTCCTGTGTTTCCCTCCGCTTTCTCATGGCCATCATCATATAACCATTACGCTAAAAAAATAGACATCGTGACATGACACCGTGCACGAGGCCAGCTGCACGGTGAAGTCGGTTGATGTTGGCACCTGACCAGATCTTCCAGAACGAGCGTGAAAGGAGAGGGAGGGTAGACGTATCTGTGGTTTTGCAGTGCTCAGCAGTTCTCCCTCTTCATTCTCCTTCAGTCTGACAGTTGAGTTTGAAATTTCGCTTAGTGTTGCTTGCGTCATCATCACGGGGGGGGGGGGGGAGTGAGAGGCAAAAAAAAAAAAAGGCAGAAGAAGCCTGGAGCAGAAATCGAGTGGAACACGCATAGAAGATGGCATTTTAACCTCCACCTTCGTCATCTGTGTGCTTTTTCCCCCTTTGCACTGCCATCCGTTTGTGCTTTCTCCTGTGCTTTTTTTGGGCTTCTGGCTGCATAAATTAATTAAAAATTCACTTTTAATGTACACACTCTTTGTGCTCAAGCACGTCTCAGGCAGCAGTAACCTATCTGACACGCTGTGCTTTGCCGTCATGTTCTGGCTAATGACCGTCGGATGTAGCCAGCGTTGAGAACGCACACATTTGAATGTGTTTGTGCGCGGTGACCTTGGCGTCCCCTCTCAGGGCAGGCTCGTTTTTGCTGCAGCAGCATTGCACACCATCACAATCAATGATGTGGGACCTGCCTGATGCCGCCTGCTCGTTAATCACTTACTAATTATAGCTCTGCACGTGTCGTCTATTGTGCGCTCCCTCTCTCGCTCACGCGCTCTCTTTGCCTTTATTTCCTGTTTCCATTGCATTTGTCGCTTTATTTATCAGGACACGCTCTGTCACTGACAGAGTAGGAATCAGCGGGGAGGCCGGCGAATCAGCACTTCACACTCTGTGTTGGCGTACAGTTTTTGGACAGATGAAAGTTATACTAAACTCGTGTGAGTGAGCGAGAGAGAGAGAGAGAGAGAGGAGGGGGACAGAGATTGTTTTGTAGAGTTTGTTAAAGTCAGTGTGACACTGAGAAAGAAGAGGGCTTAATCATATTTCGGGTGAGCAGAGGTCGAGCACAATCTCCTTGTCATCCTCGCTTTGTGATGCCAGCGGTCGAACTGTAGCACTGCTGAAATAAAATTTCAGACGTATAGGAGGTTTCTCAGTGGTGTTTTATGATGTGAAATTTGTCATTGGGCTACCAATCTGGACTGGTAGATGGATTTACAGTGGGCTGAAATGTATGTTTTAGCCGCATATCATGGTATTTGGCAACTTTTTCTTGTACATCTCACAGAAAGGTGAAACTTTTTCACCACTTCTTTATTATGGAGTTCCACAAGGGTACATCTTGGCCCATTTGTGTTTTCAGTAGGGATGTAATATCCTGCTTTTTCTCCCTGTCTGCATATATAGTAATAGTAAATGCCACCCTGGCAGAACCATTTATGAATAATTAATACACATATATGCAATTTATTCTTGCAGGACAGAAAGTATGTAGTGCGTGAGTGAATGTGGTGTGCATGTGTGACCCCCATCCTCCCTTCCCGATCACCCTACAACATCCTACTCAAAGCTGACTGACAACTTTTATCAGGAGGGGCCGACCACCAAAACAACACAAAGACAGACAAAAACGAAAGACAAGTGGTGAAAGCAATAACTGTGAAGTGAGACACCGAAACATGCTGGAACAAACCACCACACATGAACAAGCAGTGACAGCGACAGTCTGTTGTCTAGTTAGTGAGCATTCATTCTCTAATCTAGGACACCAGAGTCTTGATCACCTTGAGAGCACCCAAAACCGAATTGTGGTGTCGGTCACGAACATGTGACCAGCCACACACAGAGACCCAGATCACAGCTATATATCCGATCACTACTGTGGCTGGTGTGTTGGGGCAAGATAAAAGTACAGAACCCTACCATAAGACATGGACCACTCCGGCGTGTCGGAAGCCATACGGCCGACTGTAAGCGACGACGGAAAAGGGCCCAGGACGCAAGGCCCCAGGAGGAACCAGGTGAAAAAGGACAGCCACCAGAGCCACCGGGGCACCACAACGGACCAACAAGGGAGCGGCCCGACGGTGCCGGAACGCACCCCGACACCGCTCCCCCCAACAGAGGCACAGGAAATAACCCCATACCCGAGGGAAGCACGCAGGGCGCCAGCAGGGCCCACCGAGAGGGGGAGCCCAGAACCGCACCAGCCCGCCCATGGCCCCGAGAGGGAGGAGCGAGCGGCGGTGGGGATGGGGGGCACAGGAGCCACCGCAACTGAACCCATAGCGCAGGCAGGGAACACCAGCACATGAGGGCCCCCCCCCCCCCCCCCAGGAAAGAGGCGAGACCCACCCCCTGGGCCAGGAAGCACTGCTTGATATGATTATTTTTGTGATTGGTCAAGTCAAGTCAGGTCTGAGAGCATGCACTGGTGGCGTGCTTTGCTGTACCCACAACACTTCGGAACCAGCCCGGCAGACAACCACTCGATTCCCACATCTCTAAAATAACCATCTATCTGCTGCAGCCAGGTGAAAACTGGATGTCCTCTTGCTCCTCTCCAGCTACTGGGGTCCTAGTCACTCAGACCATCTACGCGCTGGATCATGCACAGAGAAATGGGCCACTTGGCCAAAATCTTGGAGTTGATAGATATTGGATGAATTAAAACTGAGTCACTAATTCAGAGCGAGTTTCCAACATGTTTTGTTTCAAATGTATGGTGCCAGTGGATTGAGCAGGCAGTGAGCGCTGCTGCTTTACCACAGAGCCATGGCACAGGTTTTAAACCATGTTAAGACTCTACCTCACTTAAAAAAAACTATTTTATTCACCGGAGTGGCTATACGCCCAACCATTGGTTCAATAAAGTAAATACGCGAACATATACGCCCAACCACAACCAACCAATGTGCGCGCTTGTAAGTTCACTTCCAGTTTCAGCGCGGGTAAAAAGGGCGGATATTTTCTCGCTGGCTGCGGGAGGGTTTGCAGCCCACGGAGGGGTTGTGATCTAAAGCGGTTCTGTTTGGCTCATCACACCCAGGGAACTGTGTCAAACTAACACCATCTTGCAGGCAACAAGCGGTATTTTGTTCATAAAAACTGTTTCATCGACAGGCATTGACAGGCTTCCATTCAAAATGCTTATGATTTTTGTCTGCTTTCATCCATTGTGGTGTTTTATTTTTCGCAGTAATTCAAGACGGCACTGTTAAATGTGTCAAACAAGCATACGCTGCTTTTCACGCTGCAATAGAGCCTTAAACAAGTGGTGTAAAAAATGTAGTTTAGATGCACAAAACATGTCAAATACACGATCACGGTTAGGCGAATAAGGTAACACATTATATTTATCTGCCCAACGGTTGGGCGTGTAATGTTCAATCTATGACTTATCTGCCCAACGGTTGGGTGAATAGCCTTTGCCTTTATTCACACAGATCATCAACAGTGCATGTCAGTCTCGCGCTGATTCATTCATAAACATGTCTATGCTCCATCAGCCAGTGGTGCTACCACTGTGTATGTTTTAAAAACATATTTTACTCTCCTTCCATTAGTCTGTTTCTGATAGATGGCCCGTGTCATATAAGATTGTCACGCTTTCCACATAAATATATACGTTTTAATCATCCTTGTGTCTGTTTTCCTTCTGCTAACAGAGACAGTCCGTATGCATAGCCAGATGTGCGAGGGGTATGTAGTGCACCCCTTGGAGTGAGGATCCAGTTTCGAACATATTTTTGCAAATAATAATAGTAATGAGAATTAATGTATTTTATCAACTAAAATGTTGTTCACTCACTGTTCCCTTGCAGTGTCCAAGTTTTACAACTTACGAGGTCTATTAGAAAAGTAGCCGACCTTATTATTTTTTTCAAAAACCATATGATTTGAATCACGTGTGATTACATCAGACATGCTTGAACCCTCGTGGGCATGCGAGAGTTTTTTCACGCCTGTTGGTTACGTCATTCGCCTGTGGGCAGTCTTTGAGTGAGGAGTGGCCCACCCTCTCGTCGTTTTTTTCATTGTTTAGGAATGGCTCAGAGACTGCTGCTTTGTTTGATCAAAATTTTTTCAAAACTGTAAGGCACAACTGAGTGGACACCATTCGATAAATTCAGCTGGTTTTCGGTAAAAATTTTAACGGCTGATGAGAGATTTTGGTCTGGTAGTGTCGCCGTAAGGACGGCCCACGGTGCCTGACGGCGATCTGCGCTTCGAGGCGGCAGCGTCTCGCCGTTTCAAGTTGAAAACTTCCACATTTCAGGCTCTGTTGACCCAGGAAGTCGTCAGAGAACAGAGAACTTTCAGAAGAAGTCGGCATGAGGAGTTTATTCGGACATTCCATTGTTAACGGACATTTTGTAATGAAAGAACTTGCGGGCAGAGTCGCATGTCGGGCGGACCCAATAGTGGGGGGTCGCGACAGGAAAAACACCTCCGTTGGAAACCTTAATGGGCAAGTTGGAACATGCCCAAGCTGTTAAACAATTTCTCAGTTACTCACTTGTTGAAAGCCATCAAAAGCCGCCTGAATTTTACAAATGGTTTTCAACACGGAGGTGTTTTTCCTGTTGCGGCGCACACAGATTCGCCGAGTCGTCACGGAAACGACTCGGCGGATTTGCGCGCACGTCTTTCATTAAAAAATGTCCTTAAACAGTGGAATGTCCGCATAAAGTCCTCATGCCGGCCTCTTCCGAATCTTCTCTGTTCTCTCACGACGTCCTGGGTGAATTAAGCCTTAAATTAGGATGTTTTCAGCTCGAAACAGGCCGACGACGGCGCCTGGAAGCGCTGCAGGACGTCCCGCTCTGTGGGAAGTCCTTACACCGACAGAAACACCCCATAATCTCTCATCAGCCGTTAAACTTTTCACCGAAAACCAGCTTAATTTCTCGAATAGTATCCACTCGGATATTCCTCACAGGTCCAGAAAAAATTTTGATAAAGCAACGCGCGCCGTCTGGAGCAGCGTGTGAAACAAAGGAATTCAGCCGAGAGGGCAGGACCACATCTCACTCAAGGCCTGCCTACAGGGAAATGGCGTCACCGACACGCGTGAAAAAACTCACGCATGCGCACGAGGGTTCAAGCATGATTGGTGGAATCGCACGTCATTCAAATCCATATAGTTAAAAAAAAAATAAAAGGGTCGGTTTATTGTCTAATAGACCTCGTACAGTGCTGCACTAAGTGGAATTAATGAAGACATTAATCCTGGATGGTGGATTTTTTTTTTTCTTTTAGGAGTGTGTACTTCATTGAACCGTTATGCAAAATCTGCTAAAATACTGTAGTGGATAAGGGTGAGGTTCAGTCTGAAGTGGGGACACATCCTCCTTCGAAAACTGCACATAATTGTGATTTATTGTGTCATTTGGGGAAGTTTTATGCTGGTTTTTGTGATGATGCTGATAGTGTGAATAGTTAATTGTAGTGTTAAACTGCTGAGAAACTCCATTCGGCACCATGGATGTACACTATCAGTCAAAGGCTTGGACACACTTTCCCATTCCGTTGAATGGAAATTGTGTCTCCATGGGATATGGTCTGTACGGGTCTTAAAATAGCAATCTGTGTGTGTATGCTACCCATTCTTGTGATGAGCACTGCCACAATATCTATGCATGTATAGATTTAGGTCATGTTGCCAAGGCTTATTAGTACTGTTTGCTAAAGCTAAATAATCAGCTCTGGCTGCAATAACTTCTTAATTATATTTTTTATAAACAAAATTCATCATCCACCAACTGGTTCACTAACATCACATGCAGTATGTCACCTCACAAACACTATTTTAGGCAATGCCCAAACCCAAAAGGCCTAGGACATGGCTTTGACCCCTAATTGCAAAGACCAAGCCTTTGACCCACTCAGGTCCAGGCCAAGGCTTTGATCTACTGAGGGAGCAAGCCAAGCCTTTGACCCCCTTCCCCCCAAGGGACCAGGCCAAGGCTGAAAACCCAGGAAATCTGTTAAATATTAACAGTTATAACTAATGGTATCATATTAAAACCATTTCCATTACAGAAAGACTCTGGACAAGGATGCCCATTGTCACTATAACTATTTACACTTCTTGTAGAGCTCCTAGCAGCTTCCATTAGACAGTGTGACCACATTATTGGAATGTGATCAAAGTCACTACATTACAAGATCAGTTTTTATGCTGACAATATTCCGTTCTACATCGCAAACCCCTCAAACTCAGTTCCTTCTGGTTACAACTTGGTCAACAATTACAGCTGAGTGTCTGGCTTCTCCATCAAATGGATAAAATCTGAGATTCTGCCTATAAGCAGATGGAATACTGTAGCTGGGGGCCACATTTTCAAAGGAACATTAAAATCTATAAAATACCTTGGAATTCACATTTCCCCTAATTTAAATAAATTATTCAAACTTAATTTCAACCCTTGATTGCAATAAATAAAAGATAGTTTGGAAAGCTAGACCTCATTATCATTAGCTTTAATTGGCAGAATCTCATTAGTTATGTAAAAGGAATATCTTACCAAAAATAAATTACCCTTTCTCTATGACCTCGGTCACCCCACCCTCGGGTTGGTTCTCCTCTCAATGATGCAGTCACCAAGTTCTACTGGAAAAAAAAAAACAACAACAACAACAAAAACACACATGAAACTATCCACTCTTCAAATAAAATAAAATCTAGCAGACTTGAAGCCCCAGATTTGCTGTTTTTGGTTTCTTTCATATTAGTTACTATACATCCGACACTGAACAAACGATATCAATCCACCACGGTTAGAAATAGAAAACAACTGAAGTCAATAATTGAAAAGTAAATACCTTACATTTATAGATAAATTCATAAAAAAATCATGCCTGCTATAAAAATAATACTGTCATCGTCACTCTATCTGCCTTGTAGAAATCCAGTGAAGTTTTCTATCACTATTCTCTAATACTACCCTTTGGAATAATCCAGTGTTTTTAATACATAACAAACCCATTGCTTTTTCAACTTGGACTGGGAGAGGAGGAACCAGCCTGGGACAGTTACTCACTGATGGCCTACTCAGGACCTTTGGCCATATCCAAAAAGAACATAACATGCCCACTCACTGTCATTTCTAGTACATCCTGTTCAGAGAAATCATAAAGAAAACCATTAACATGAAATAATACCCACTGTTCTCCACTCTGTTCAAAGTTACAATCACTCAAATTAAAAAAAAGATGTTATCTCAAACACACAAGCCCGGCCTTTCTAGTCGGGTCGCATTTAGACCTGTTTTTCAAATTCGGCTCATCCAACACAGGTATCCAAACTCAGTCTGGCTCAGGAGATGTGTTTGGACATTGGAATTGTGTGTATGTGTGTGGATCTGGATGTGTGACATGTGGAAGGTAATGCACCTGGCGGATTCTCTTGGCAAGACAGCATCGCAGAGACAGAAGGTTGATTGCTGTCCTCACTGTTCCAGCCACACTGAACACTTCCACAGTGTAGAGGAGGCTGTGGGCGCATGACCATAGTAAGGAACTACGTTCAGATCGGACAAATCTGAATGCAAATTCAAATAGTAAGCTTCAGAAAAAAAAGAAAAAAAAAACCCTACCTGGCTCCTCAAGAGTTTCTTGCCAGTTGGCCCGGACTGCCAATCCCAGTCTGAACAGGGTCAAATTCTTGGTATCCATCTGTAGAACTGTAGCACTTCCCACAGACAAATGGACCATAGACATAAATAACCTCCCACCAGACTTCAAGTAGACGAACATAAGTATTAACACTTTCTCTAGGACAAGCAACTCCAAAATCCAACGTACCCAAGCCTCTTTATACTGTAGTGCTAGTATTAAGTTCTTCACAGAACACTTATCACCATGCTTTCTGTATAACCTCAGCATATCCAGTTGTCCAATTATTCCACTACTTGGCGACTTCTCAACACTACATATACCCTCCGACACAAACCATTTGTATTGATATCATTACGTATTACTAAAAACATTATACTGCTTAACTTGAAATAAATAAAATAAAGGACCTAATATTCACATCGGTACTAATTAGTACTGATTTGGCTGGGCCGATGGATCAGCCGATAATCCCTCTGGGTACTATGTAGGGATAGACCGATAATCGGTTGGGCCGATAATTGGCATTGGCTGATTATCCCTCTTGGTACTATGTAGGTATAGACTGATAATCCCTCTGGGTACTCTGTAGGGATAGACCGATAATTGGCTGGGCCGATAATGGCCAGGGGTGATTATCGGCCAGAGCCGATATTACGATAGGACTATCCCTGACTTTGTTCCCAGTTTACTTACCCACATAATAGCAACAGACTTTGACACATGTCAAATGGATTGCTGTTCTGTTTCTGCATGTGTGTCATAGATCCTTAAGATCGGACCCACTGTTTTCGATGATGCACCTCTTTGTGTCTTTTATCACGTAGTAAAATGTATCCTACAGACATGCTTTGCCATCCTTTTTCTTGAGTTGACTAATTTTGGATGACCCTTTTGCCTTTGATTAAGTAAATAATACTACATCTGCAATCTTTATTGGCTTAAAAATGTAATGGTTTCAATTCCAGGCCATGTTTCATGTCATTGGTTTATCTTTTTTTTTTTTTTTTTTTAAGTAATCCTGGTCCCAGCTAAAGATACCAACCAACAGACACAAACGATACGCTCATAGTGGAGATACTAAATCTATACTATGAACCTTTGTTCATCCCCATTCCCGTAAACTTTCAACTCCCCAAGACTCTTGTGGTTTGAAACCCTGCGGGATCTGTCAGCCACAGACAGAACTAATCGCACTTAATCACTGTGGCAGCTTGAAGGTCCCTGGCCACAGTCACGTCATCAGCGGGGTAGCGGATGTGGCGTGGGAGAGTCGAGAGATCTTCGGTCTCACCTCTCTGCTGCGTTGTTTCCAATCCATTGCCCGTTTCGTTTGATTTCATCAACACGAGGATTGACTTGGAGGCGAGTGTTCGGCGCCTGAGGTGTAGTCTTTTGGGCCCTGAGTGCGGTGTCGTGTGAGTCTATGTATGTTAGTGACAACATTCCAAAGCCTAGCTTTAGGGCACTGAGGTTAGGAAGAGAGGAGGATGGCTGGGAGGGATGAAGGGATGTGGAAGGTGCGGAGCGGAAGGACTCTGTCGGTCTGCAAAGATGTCGTGCGTCAAAGCCAAGAGCTCCTGTGATTATGCCCTCTGACATCCTGTCAAGATCCCAGATCTCATTGCCACCGCAAAAAATTGTCACACACCAAGCGTAAGGAGGCGCTTCTCCGAGGCACACAGTCGCAAAAGTTGGAATTTGTTCTTTGACCTGATTTGCATCACGCTTTGAGAGTGCATTGCACAATAATAGGTGTGTTTTCCTGTCAACATCATGTTACCTTTTCAAGGCTGTAATTTTTTTTCTTAAAATAAACAAACCTAAGCTCTTAGGTTTGTTTGTTCAAAAAAAAAAAAAAAAAATTGTACAGTCTTATGTGAGTGTCAGCCCGGTTATACTAGGATCACATCCAAGTGGGTGGAGGCCCTAGGGAAAGCCCAGCACACACTAGAGGGATTATAACTCCCAGATGGTTTGAGAATGCCCCAGGAACCCCTTGGAAAGAGGTACAGGACTTAGCCAAGAATGGGGAAATGTGGGATGAGCTACTTAGGCTTCTCCCACCATGACTCGGACCTGGATAAGTGCTAGAAAATGAATGAATAAATGTGACAGAAGTTAATGTAATACTTGTGCATTACCTGTGGGGATCCACGGGCTCTAGATTGGGTAGTGTTTATAAAATACATAGCTGACATTTTCAAGGGTGGAAATAAATTGTGCAAAGTTTCTGTGTTCATTACATAATTTTTAATGTTAATTTACGGTGTTAATGTATTTATAAATTGCATAGGTTTGTGTTATCATATACACACTATTACTATTATTATTTTTTGTTATTACTTCTATTTTGTCATTTGATTTTTAAATGGACCACAATGGAAATAAGTGTTTTTACTTTCTTTTATCCATGTATTTTTAACATATTTATAATTATATTATGTGCTTTCATTGAAGTTACTAAATAAAAGCACGCACACACGCTTTTAATATAAATATGATTTACTGCCCCCTGCTGGAATGGCATGTGAGTCCAGAATGTAGTCAGCAATGTTAGCTAATATCTGTAGCCTCTTCAAAAATATTAGTTCTATCAATGTTCCGTTTTGGCGGCATTCATCCTTGACACAAAATACATACGAGGGCTGTCAATAAAGTAACGGTCCTTTTTATTTTTTTCAAAAACTATATGGATTTCATTCATATGTTTTTACGTCAGACATGCTTGAACCCTCGTGCGCATGCGTGAGTTTTTCCACGCCTGTCGGTGACGTCATTCGCCTGTGAGCACTCCTT
This sequence comes from Thalassophryne amazonica, assembly GCF_902500255.1. NCBI lineage: Eukaryota > Metazoa > Chordata > Actinopteri > Batrachoidiformes > Batrachoididae > Thalassophryne > Thalassophryne amazonica. The sequence continues at coordinate 12,449,442 of NC_047125.1, read as the reverse complement.
GTGGGAGGAGTCGTCCAGCCCCTCGTCGGAATTCCTTTGTCTGAGAAGTTGCTGAGAGACTGGCGCGTTGTTTGATCAAAATTTTTTCTAAACCTGTGAGACACATCAAAGTGGACACGGTTCGAAAAATTAAGCTGGTTTTCAGTGAAAATTTTAACGTCTGATGAGAGATTTTGAGGTGATACTGTCGCTTTAAGGACTTTTCACGGTGCGAGACGTCGCGCAGCGCTCTCAGGCGGCGTCATCAGCCTGTTCAAGCTGAAAACCTCCACATTTCAGGCTCTATTGATCCAGGACGTCGTGAGAGAAAAGAGAAGTTTCAGAAGAAGTCGGTTTCAGCATTTTATCCAGATATTCCACTGTTAAAGGAGATTTTTTTAATGAAAGACGTGCGGACGGGTCCGCGCGTCGGGACGCAGCCGCCGCGACGCTCCGCCACAGGAAAAACACCTCTGTTGAAAGCCTTAAGGACAAGTTGGAACATGTCCTGCCTGTTAAACAATTTCTCATATACTCACTCCACTGAAAGCCATCAAAAGCCGCCTGGATTGTACAAATGGTTATCAACACGGAGGTGTTTTTCCTGTGCCGCCGCACCGCGTCGGCTGCGTCCCGATGCGCGGATCCGTCCGCACGTCTTTCATTAAAAAAATCTCCTTTAACAGTGGAATATCCGGATAAAATGCTGAAACCGACTTCTTCTGAAACTTCTCTGTTCTCTCACGACGTCCTGGATCAATAGAGCCTGAAATGTGGAGGTTTTCAGCTTGAACAGGCTGACGACGGCGGCTGAGAGCGCTGCGCGACGTCTCGCACCGTGAAAAGTCCTTAAAGCGACAGAATCACCTCAAAATCTCTCATCAGCCGTTAAAATTTTCACTGAAAACCAGCTTCATTTTTCGAACCGTGTCCACTTCGATGTGTCTCACAGGTTTAGAAAAAATTTTGATCAAACAACGCGCCAGTCTCTCAGCAACTTCTCAGACAAAGGAATTCCGACGAGGGGCTGGATGACTCCTCCCACAAGGAGTGCTCACAGGCGAATGACGTCACCGACAGGCGTGGAAAAACTCACGCATGCGCACGAGGGTTCAAGCATGTCTGACGTAAAAACATATGAATGAAATCCATATAGTTTTTGAAAAAAATAAAAAGGACCGTTACTTTATTGACAGCCCTCGTAAGTATATTAAATGGCAAATGTCAACTCTCCCCAGTTTCTCTGTGATAGAAGTTTTTGTCTTTTCCACATTCTGCCACAAGTAGGTGCTTCTAATTTAGACACAAACAGAGACAGTGGTTGAAGAAATCAAACGCGCTACACTTCTCAGTTATGGTGCCAGCAACAAAACAAAAACAACTAACTCACTACAAAAACACAACAAATCAATAACGCTAACGGCACAGTTAAACTAACAAGAACTGCAATAACAAAATTTTAAACCCCCAAACCCCGAACTCCCATGATGCATTGCAGCACATTGTCCGTTGTTTACTGGTTAGATAAAATGGCTAATTTCTCCAAAAATATTTGTCCTATCAACTTTCAGTTTCCACAGCATTCATCCTTGAACCAAAATACATAAGCATACATACTAAACAACAAATGTCACCTCTAGCTAGTTTCTGTGTGATCGAAGCCATACACATGCACAAATGCATACAGAGGCCACTTGGCTATTATGATATAGATAAATGAATCCGATTATCAGCGTTGTCATCCTGGAAAACTGCTACAAAATTTTGTGCAGTGCCACCAATAATTCTGGAGTTGTAGGCAGGCAAGACTTTTGATACAAGTTGTTCAGTCAACACAAAGTCGAACATCCAAATGTTCGTACTCCAACAGACACACGTGGAAAAAAATACGATGAACAACAACAATAGATAAATTAATACATAACTTTTTTCTGTTATAGAAGCGTATGTGTTCAACTAATTTAATTTAATTAATAATAAACTAATTTTTTTTTCTTTTTTATGTAGCTGTACTTGAATAAATGATGATGATTAAAGATGATTAAATGATGACAGTATTTTTTTTTTAAATATATTACAGGAAGTCTCCTTAAAATAAGGTCAGGTATTTTTTTTTATCACCCGTGACAATTAAAGGTTAAAAGTGGTTACTCATTTTTCTTATTTAGAATTTGGACCTTTTCAATATTTTAAGGCACCTTGGGGCACATTAATTTATAATTATTGTTTGGCTCCAATTACCCGAACCCCTCCCCATGACATTTTAGTATCTTAATTCTTTTTCCAGAGAATGTTTCATTTCACCCGCGTGTCATGACCTCTTTGCACTCGATCACATTTGCCTTTGCGGTTCTTCTCGAGTGGCCGACCTGCAGAAAATGAGGCATTTAATATATAAGGTGATGATCTATTAAACAAAAGTCCTCATGTTGCTGCCATTTATTCCTAAAATGTAAGATTCAGGATCCTTAGTGAAATATTATTGCCCACGATTATTGTATTTTTATTTTTTTTTCTTAAAACGTGGCAGTTCCTGCTTTGACCAGTTGGTGTCCTCGTTCCTCCACAGTTGGGGAAGTGCCAGAGCTGGTGGCAAAACTCTTGCCGCCCTCCTCCTTGCTTTCTCCACACGGCGCCTCCATTATTGCAGGCTTTAGCTCCATTGCTCTGCCTTAATTGTGTCCCAAAGTTTAGCAGATTGTTTTTGAAAGTAAAGTAGATACAAGAAAGGTAATTCTGCACCCCACAAAAAAACAAAACAACAACAACAACAAAAACCCTCAAGATGACACAGCTTGGCAAATGTCGGAGGGTAAAAAAACGAGAGCGTGAGACGCAGGAACGAGCGAGACGGAGAGATATTTTGAGGGAGTTTTAGTCAGCGAGGTGCAGGGAGGAGGTCAGCTTGAGGGAAATGAGCGCGTAGGAGACGTTGGCAGAGAGAGTGGAGTCAGGTGTGTCCGTTATTGGAACGAGATAGTTGGGCTGACTTGCTTTCTTGGCAGCCTATCCCCCTGCGAGATTAGTCTGTAAACAGTTTGCGTGCGTGGGCGAGCGAGGGCGATGAGCAGGGTTTTGTCTGAATCTGCCGTATCAGTGTCGACTGCTTGCTTTTAATAATCTCTCGGCTACCTCGACCGTCACAGTATTTACAAACGCAGCCCGCAATTAAACACCTCTCTCCTTCCCGACCCCGAAAACTAGAATTAAAAACAATTAATTACTCTTAACCCATAGCGGATATAATTATCAGCACTCAGCCAGACTGCGGGATTCACTCAGCTGCGCGCGCTTACTTTTCTCCTTTGCACCTTGCTTCTGCGTCCGCGCTTCAATTTGGAGGTTGGTGCGAAGCTCCCGGGAAGAGAAATGTGCCGGCTGGCTGCGGGTAATTAGGTTGGGCCTCTTCTTGCTGTTGTTAACACCCTATGTTATTATGAGCCGGACCCCCTCCCCGACCCTCTTAGGCGCTCCTACATGATGTCTCACTCCCTCACGTGCCTCCGATTCCGTTATCCGTTCCTCCAGCCGCGCTTGCACATCTCTCTTTCCCCGATTATGGATTTGTACTCTTGCCTCATCCTCTGCTTTTATCTTTTTTTTTCCCCCCTCACTGTATCGCTCTTTATTTTATTTCCATTTTCCTTCCCAGTCCTCTCCTTGGCCTTTCACACAAACCTATTTTTCGCCCCCCCCCCCCTTCATTTCAAGCTCTCTCCTCCTCCTCTCCACACGCTCCCTAACTGACTGCACTGGCTGGTATTTTTGGCCCTATAGACTAGAAATAGGCTTACATGGATGGCAAGGTCACCGGCTTAATTAAGAATGAAGAGCGTGAGTCAGAAGTTCACCCATCCTCCGCTTTTGTGACGCTGCAGACATACAGTAGAGCGCCGTATCTCGCAAATCACCACAAGCCGTCGTGTTGCATGCAGCAGCAGTGCTGCAGAGAATCGAAATTCAGGTCAACCCCCACTGAACGGCGAAAAGAACGATGTCTGCTTTTTTTTTTGCCATACTTTGCAATGATAATGGCATTATCGGCATGAATAATGCAACATCTGCAACGACCCTTTTTTTATGTAACCAAGTGATTTTCACGCTGCTGCAGAGATGTAATGTGGTGTCCCTGGACTGTCCCCTCGATCACTCTCCTACACGAACATTATAATCTCAGGTGCTCTTAGCGTTTCCAAACTCCTTTAAGGGCACTTCTTTGTCGTCTCAGGGTTTGATGCCCTTGCGCTTCTCTAAGTGATGACAATAAGGTTTAGTTACCATTTTCCGTCACTTTGCTCTACTTTCACTTTGACAGTGACCCAGTACTTTAAGTCCCGTTGTCATGGGATGGAGAAAAGACGGTCAGGAAGCCTCCTGTGCAACATCGTCCTTATACGCCTACACCAAAGCTGCCAGGGAAAAACAATACACATAGTGACATCCCAAGTACTACCCAAACTACTTCTTTCATGCTTGAGAAGTTTGTTTTTAGCTTGTTTTTATCACGTCTCTTCACACTTACATGACAGCATCGTGTGTTATTTTTGTAGTTGGGCTTTTTTTTTAATTTATGTTCCCTTTTTGGGTTGTTTACCGCATGCATTTTGCAAGTTTTTCAATTGTTAGGTGCTCTACAACTGAGGAAATGAGGTCCTGAGTATTTCATTATAACCAGCTTGCAGGCATTAGTCCAAACTGCTGTGGGTCTAGCATATTGCAGGCACAGCCCACATGAGTATAACATTAGTAAAAAATATTATGACATTAGAATTGTCATATCTTAGATTGCATTTCTTATCAGGCAACAATTTGGGGAAGAGAAACTCTCATCACGTTAGTATGCAGGAAGTTCTTAGCTTCTCATCAGTTGGAAATTTGACTGCATATACAGTGTAGATGTCAAATAGCGTCCACAGATTTGCAGTTTCTCCACATGTAGCTTCATCAGTCATGATCAAAAGTATGATATTTGAAGCAACAGTTTAGTACTTAGAATGTGTGTTGCTGCATTGTGTTGTCGTTTGAAGAAAGATTTTCTTTGTCCTCACGACTGGAAAGCATTTGCAAAATGTGTTTTGTGACATTTTTATGCATCTTTATCTAATAATAGAACATCAAAATTAGATGTTTATGAAAGTCAAAAGAAGAAACTAAATTTTAAACATATTCAGTATGCATTTCAGTTTGGAGTCAGTTTCTGTTTTTTTCCGGTTCTACTCGGAATCATCAATTATACTCCAGCCAAATTGACAGTTTTCTCTTTTAAACATTTTTTTTTAAATTTGTCAAGTATAAAATGTCAGTTTGATTGCAGTTCATAAAACACAAGCCCAAATGTTGCAAAATTACAAAAGTCCAATTCACTGTTTTATAATCGCAAGTTTGTTTGACAAAGTGGGTAATGATGATGCAAACTGTGTGATTTGCTATTTTAACTTTTAAAAAAGTAAGAGTTTGAAATGAGTCTGCCTGTCATCTGCCTATTACAGACAGATAAACATCTGCCTATAATAGGGCTAGTCCACGGAGCACCATTCCTTCCTGTTTAATCCCGAATAGCAAATGGTTGGGCAGGAGGAAGGGTGTGTTTTGAAACATTGTAGTAACGTCTTGATCTGTCTTTGTCAATCTTGACTAAAGTTTGTATACTTCGTAGTTACAGCCGCCATCGTCACCTAATATAAAATTGGGATCCATTTTTTTGAATTGTTCAAAAAATTTCATCCCGATTCGCAAAATTGTTGACAGTACGGGGGTTTTCAGGTAACTTCAGTCATGTTCGAACTGCTTTAAACAGGGTATTCATAGTGACTATAGCTTGAAACATGTTTGATCGTCCTCCATCGGGGTATTGGTCGAGGGCACAGCTACTTTCTTTTGTTTTTGGTCGGGTTGCCAGGTCTTTACTTTATAAGGCAGCCTGTTAGGAAGCAAACCTGATTAAGCCATTTCATCCTGTCTTTGCACTTTTTTGGATCACGGGCGATTGCAGTAGAACTGCACCCTGTGGAACAGCCCTGTTAGTTCCTGACTGTGTCTGAGTCTGTGATTTCCATAATATTTTGGAAAGCGATGGCATGTTAAATGCTCATAACTGCTACGCTTCACTGACATTGACTATTTGTTGTCCAGTTTGTTTTTAATTTTAGCCTTATGTCTAATTAAAAATAGCTCTGTGATTTGTTGGTAAAAACTAATACTTAGTACTCCAAAATGTAGACCCTCTAAAAACTTTTCTAAATATTAGTCTGTTACTCTGGTGAAAATGTAGATAACACTTTTACAATTCGGGTAGCAGTTCCTGTGGTGGATCACCAACATATGTCAAATGATGCGATTGAGTGCTGGCATTCAAATATAAATACATGCTGTACACTAGCCCATAAGTTTTAATTTTCCTGCAGCAACTTCAAATGTTATTTGTCCAAGAGCTGTGTGTCATTTATCAAAGTTATTGCTTGAAGGGAACATGGAAGCTATTTCTGCAAATAAACCTGATGCTTTATTGATGTGTTCCAGCACTGCTTTGATGAGGATGTCTGTCAGTACTGTTTTAAAATTGAATGCATTCCCAGCAGTTGGTAATACAGCTTAGAGTTATGCATCTATTGATGCATAGAAAGTGCTGTACAATGTAACTATGGCTCTACAGATGAAGGTAATGGGAATCAGTAACAATCAATAACACTATTACAATGCACGACTCTGTGTGTACCTGCAGTGGTACAAGGACAGGCTGAAATGTTCATAGGCTGATGATGAACGAGTGCCAAAACAATGATCATTAGCATGTTTTTCTAGGTATGGCTGTGTTTCATGCTTCATAGAAGACACTGAAAGTTGGAGCTTGAGAGCATTTATCAAAATAAAACGGTGCTGTAATAAGGACGTTCATGCTGAAACAATTGCGGCAGATTATCAATGGTACAAAAATAGAAAGCCAAATTTAAACGGGGTAAACAGAGCCTTGAATATGACCCAAAGTCTGGACATCATCCACCTGGCACCCTTGACATGGTGAGGAACGTAATGCTATTGCAGCCTTTTGCGAGAGAGTCTAGAATGTTCTCAATACAGATCTTGGAATGTCAAAGCAGTGGCCACTCACCCTTGTCCATAGAAGGCCAAGGTTGTTTGATCTGCAATGAAGGCGATAGCCTCAGTTCTCTGGGGTGCTGAGGGCATCGTGTTTGAGATCTACTCTCCAAATGGCAAAACCACAATGGAGCCCTGCAAGCTCATCAAGACCAAATGGATGGGAAAGATGGGACAGATTGTTGTATTAGGAGATCACAAGTAGGTTGACTGAGGATTCCAAGTGGTTGACCACCCTCCACACCGTGATTGCACAACATCTGATTTCTGTTATCAACACATGAAAATCATATGGTAGAGAAGATCTACTGGACGGGTGTTGACATCACAACCACCAATGAGCTTTTATTTTACCACCAGGATGAAATGCCATTGGAAGAAGTGGGTGGCGGACCAAAGATTTAGAAAAATAAACCAATGCACGATCTCCTCCCAAAGGGTGCTGTGGTTAGCCTATGAATTTTTCAGTGACCCATCTAGAGCTATTCATCGCGCACCAGTTTTGTGTCAGTATTTACACCTATGCTGCTACAGTCCTCTTCTTATTTGTCTGTTTATCTGTGTGTCTGTTTAGGACATGTACTCCAAAGGAATGATCCTGGCCAGTGCTATCAGACAGGTGCGCGGATTGGGTGACAACAAGTTTGAAGTTGTAACTTCCCTCAGGACTTTTGTATTCCGCACTGAAAGAGAAGGTACAGCCAGTCCTGTCCCTTGTCTACATTTTGCAGTCACCTGTCAGCAGCTCATTCTGTTTTTTGTTTTTTTTGCCTGCCAGTCTGCTTCCCTCACTCTGACCGTCTGTTTCCCTGTCCAACCTTGTTTTTCTCTCCTTTGTTTCAGCTCTTCTCCTCCTCCCATTCTGTCCCTTTTTTCCTTCAGTTCATTCTTGCCTCACTTCCCAAATGTTGTTGTTCTCCCATTTATTTATTATTTATTTCTTGCATTTTGCTGCATCAGGGACGAGGGAATATGTTGCATATTTACACACGTTTGTTCACCATATGTATTCTATTTGGAATTGAATTTCATTCATACAGCACCAAATCACAACAAAGTTGCCTTAAGGCTTTTCACACAAGTAAGGATTAACCTTTCCAACCCCCAGAGCAAGCACACAGGCGACAGTGGTAAGGAAAAACTCCCTCTGAGGAAGAAACCTCAAGCAGATCAGACTCAAAGGGGTGACCCTCTGCTTGGGCCATGCTACAGACACAAATTACAGAACAAGTCACAAAACAAATATACAGGAAATAACATTAATAATTACTTGATCTGTTAACAGTTACTTGTAAAATATTCAGTTAATGCATCACTTATGTGTGTTCTGTCACTTTTGATTTATCAACTTTGCAGTTAGTTCTACAACAAAGTAACTTATGACTTAATTATAGTAACTGTATTCATGTGGCAGTTTCAGATAGAAGGTTTCAAAGTGCTCGACCTCAAAAAACCCACAAAAACCAACAGAATAAAAATTTACAGAACATTAAATACATCAATACATCAAAACATGACAATGCAAATCTTCCAAACCAACAAAACAGCATTAAACCAGGTCACTGCAAACAAGAAACCAACTTTATTTGTTAGCACTTTAAAACAACCACAGTGGACCAAAGCACTGTGCAGAATAATAATAATAATAAAAAGCAAGAGCAATCTGAGATTTCTGGCATCCGCCAAAGGGTTGACGAGGACACAAAATAACAGATATGTGATTCACATCGTGACCCGGACTTTACCTGGATCCGGATTCCACAGCACAATGCAATAATTGCACATTGATCCAGAATGTTCCGACAGATCAAGATGTTGCAATCTGATATTTAATTCACAAGCTGAAACTAAATAGTGTCTTCGTGATCTTGGTCTTACATCGTGATGTCGTATTTGTGAAATAGTTTTGACAAAATCCTTAAAAATCTACAAAATGAAATCCTGATCCACAATCCAGATCCAGATCCAGATCACCTCCAAAATTTAATGGCATCTTCCCAAGCCTGACACCAATGTGTGGTGAAAATTTGGCGAAAATCTGTTAAGTGGTTTTGACGTAATCCTCAAAATCGGACAAAAAGAAGCATATAAATTGAAATCCTGATCCAAAATCCGGATCCAGATCACCTGCAAAATGTAATAGAGTCTTCCAAGGCCTAACACCAACGTGTGGTGAAAATCCATTTAGTAGTTTTGACGTAATCCTCAAAATCTGACAAAGTAAAGCATACAAATTGACATTCTGTTCCAGAATCCAGATCTGGATCACCTCCAGAATTCAGTGGAGTCTTCCATGGCCTAATATCTATCTGTGGTATAAATTTGGTGAGAATCTATGAAGTCAGTTTGATGTAATCCTTAAAAGCTGATATAAAGTGAAATTTGATCCCGGATCCGGATCACCTCCAAAATTTCATGGAGTCTTCCATGGCCTATTATCTATCCGTGGTGAAAATTTAGTCAAAGTCTGTGCAGTAGTTTTGATGTAATCCTGCTAAGAGACAACTAAATAAATGCAGACGATTTTATTACATCATTGGTGGACGTAATAAAATAAAGAAACACAACTCAGCCACATGGGGTGTGCAGCCAGTACATTCTGAGTGCCGGTCCCAAGCCCGGATAAATGAGGAGGGTTGCGTCAGGAAGGGCATCCAGCGTAAAACAAGCCACCCCAACTATGCAGACTCAGAATCGAATTCCCATACCGGATCGGTCGCGGCCCGGGTTAACAACGTCCGCCACCGGTGCTATTGCCCAACAGGGTGCCGGTGGAAATTGGGCTACTGCTGGGCGAAGACGACGAAGAAGAGGAGGAAAACGTTGCCACGAACAGCGGGAGAAGAAGAAAACTAGAAGGGTGGAAATGAGAGTGGGGACTTTGAATGTTGCTAGTATGACTGGTAAAGGGAGAGAGCTGGCTGATATGATGGAGAGGAGAAAGGTAGACATATTGTGTGTGCAAGAGACCAAGTGAAAGGGAAGTAAGAGCAGGAGCATCGGCGGTGGGTACAAGTTGTTGTACCATGGTGAGGACAGGAAGAGAAATGGTGTTGGGGTCATTTTAAAGGAAGAGTATGTTAAAAGTGTGTTGGAGGTTAAGCGAGTGTCTGACAGGATGATGAGTGTGAAGTTGGAAATTGAAGGGGTGATGATGAATATCATCAGTGCATATGCCCCACAGGTAGGTTGTGAGATGAAGGAGAAAGAAGATTTCTGGAGTGTGTTAGATGAGGTGGTGGAGAGTGTGCCCAAGCATGAAAGAGTGGTGATAGGAGCAGACTTCAATGGGCATGTTGGTGAAGGGAACAGAGGTGATGAGGAAGTAATGGGTAGATATGGTATCAAGGATAGGAATGGGGAAGGACAGATGGTAGTTGATTTTGCAAAAAGGATGGAAATGGCTGTGGTGAATACCTACTTTAAGAAAAGGGAGGCGCACAGGGTAACATATAAGAGTGGAGGAAGGTGCACACAGGTGGACTACATTCTTTATAGGAGATGCAAGCTAAAAGAAATCACAGACTGTAAGGTGGTAGCAGGAGAGAGTGTCACTAGACAGCATAGGATGGTTGTTTGTAGGATGACTTTAAAGGTAAAGAAGAAGAAGAGAGTGAGAGCTCAACAAAGGATCAGATGGTGGAAGCTGAAGGAGGAAGACTGTTGTGTGAAATTTAGCGAGCAGGTGAGAGAAGCACTAGTTGAACGGGAAGCAATTTTGGACAACTGGAAAAGTACTGCAGGTGTGGTGAGGGAGACAGCTAGGGCAGTACTGGGTATGACATGTGGACAGTGGAAGGAAGACAAGGAGACTTGGTGGTGGAATGAAGAGGTCCAGGAAAGCATAAGGAGAAAGAGGTTGGCGAAAAAGTTTTGGGATAGTCGGAGAGATGAAGAAAGTAGACAGGAGTACAAGGAGATGCGGCGTAAGGCGAGAAGAGAAGTGGCAAAAGCAAAGGAAAAGGCATATTGCGAGCTGTACAAGACGTTGAATAGTAAGGAACGAGAAAAGGACTTGTACCGATTGGCCAGACAAAGGGACAGAGCTGGAAAGGATGTGCAGCAGGTTAGGGTGGTAAAAGATGCACATGGTAATGTGCTGACAAGTGAGGAGTGTGTGCTGAGAAGGTGGAGGGAATATTTTGAAGAGTTGATGAATAAAGAAAATGAGCGAGAGAAAAGGCTGGATGATGTGGTGAGAGTAGCAAGGAAGACGTGAGGGCTGCTATGAAGAGGATGAAGAGTGGAAAGGCAGTTGGTCCAGATGACATTCCAATGGAGGCATGGAAATGTCTAGGAGAGATGGCAGTAGAGTTTCTAACCAGATTGTTTAATAAAATCTTGGAAAGTGAGAGGATGCCTGAGGAGTGGAGACGAAGTGTGCTGGTTCCTATTTTCAAGAACAAGGGTGATGTGCAGAGCTGCAGTAATTACAGAGGCATAAAGCTGATCAGCCACAGCATGAAGTTATGGGAAAGAGTAGTAGAAGCTAGGCTTAGAAAACAGGTGAAGATCTGTGAGCAGCAATATGGTTTCATGCCGAGAAATAGCACTACAGATGCAATGTTTGCTCTGAGAATACTGTTGGAAAAGTACAGAGGAGGACAGAAAGAGTTACATTGTGTGTTTGTGGACTTAGAAAAAACTTATGATAGGGTGCCAAGAGAAGAGTTGCGGCATTGTATGAGGAAGTCTGGAGTGGCAGAGAAGTATGTTAGGGTAGTGCAGGACATGTACAAGAATAGTGTGACAGCGGTGAGATGCGCAGTCGGAATGACAGACTCATTCAAGGTGGAGGTGGGATTACACCAAGGATCAGCTCTGAGTCCTTTCTTGTTTGCAGTGGTGATGGACAGGTTGACAGATGAGATCAGACAGGAGTCCCCATGGACTATGATGTTTGTAGATGACATTGTGATCTGTAGTGAGAGTACAGAGCAAGTTGAGTCTAGTCTGGAGAAGTGGAGATATGCTTTGGAGAGAAGGGGAATGAAAGTCAGTAGAAGCAAGACTGAGTACATGTGTGTGAATGAGAGGGAGCCCAGTGGAATAGTGCAGTTACAAGGAGTAGAAGTGGTGAAAGTAGATGAGTTTAAATATTTGGGGTCAACTGTTCAAAGTAATGGAGAGTGTGGTAGAGAGGTGAAGAAGAGAGTGCAGGCAGGGTGGAGTGGGTGGAGAAAGGTGGCAGGAGTGATTTGTGACTGAAGAATATCAGCAAGAGTGAAGGGGAAAGTTTACAAAACAGTAGTGAGACTAGCTATGTTGTATGGTTTAGAGACAGTGGCACTAACAAAAAGACAGGAGACAGAGCTGGAGGTGGCAGAGCTGAAGATGTTGAGATTCTCTTTGGGAGTGACAAGAATGGACAAGATTAGGAATGAACATATCAGAGGGACAGCTCAGGTGGGACGGTTTGGAGACAAAGTCAGAGAGGCGAGATTGAGATGGTTTGGACATGTGCAGAGGAGGGACCCAGGGTATATAGGGAGAAGGATGCTGAGGATGGATCCACCAGGCAGGAGGAGAAGAGGGAGACCAAAGAGGAGGTTCATGGATGTGCTGAGAGAGGACATGCAGGTGGATGGTGTGACAGAGGAAGATACAGAGGGCAGGGTGAGATGGAAACGATTGATCTGCTGTGGCGACCCCTAACGGGAACAGCCGAAAGACAAAGAAGAAGAATACAGTGACAAACACAAATTAAAATGCTTGTAAAAAGTTTGGCCAAGTGGACTTTCTAATATCAGCAGGCAGACTGTCTACAAGGACAAACCAAAAATAATCAAAGCAAAATTAATCTTTTGCTGAATGTCTGGAGGATGAATTTGTCATTTCGGCAAAAATTGGCAAGAAAAAAAAAAGGTTCCCAGAGCCCAAGGACAATTCTCATATTTCCAAATCCCAAAGAAGATGATGATGAAGATATTTTAAATCCAGTTTAAACCAACTGAACTTAAAATGACTTTTACAACGACATGCGATTTAAATCTCATTTTGAAGCTATGTCGTCTCAGGTGGACTGCATTTTGTTTAAAGCATTATCTGCTTAATAAACAGTAATAAAAATAACTTGAGCCATAAAGTGCTTTTAGAGAAATTTAAATTACTGTACAAATCAGAACCCATAAAAGGTTATAATCATAAAACAATATAGAATATATGCACATTCATCATAACAGTTAAAGGATTTAAAAAGGACAAAAGAATATAAATCTTAATGTTCATAGATTATAGGTTGAAAACCGTGAAACTTGGGCCAAATTTTAAAAAATGCTGTAATTTGTTACACACAAATTTATTATGACTTCTCAAAGTGTATTTAGGAAATGGTTGAAACAAATTCTAAATTCACTTTGAGACATACTGACAAATTAAGGTGCAACAAATTTGAAGTTGATTTTTCACTTTATTCCGCTGTTTGACCCAGAGTTTTCAAACGATAAAAGCACAAATTTGTTCCCCAGCGTCTTGGTACGAACAGTAACCACATAAAATTATAGAAGATGGCGAGATGTTGCTTAGTATGACCTGTTTAAGCTTTGTCCTTATCGCTGTACTGAGCAGCAGCAGTTCTTCGTCGATTCAGTGCATCATCATATCAACGACTGCCATCGGGGTTTTTTTTTTTTTTTTGTCCGTTTATGAGGCGCGAGTCCTCGTTGGCATCGTTTATCACACTGTCTGCTCACTGATTGTCGTGCGTCATACTCAGCTGTCCTGACAAATACCGGGGGGGGGTTCTGATTTTGAGGTGGCCTCTGACCGTTCGGGATCAGTGTGAAGACTTTCACAGGGGCGGCTCTGCCATCAGAAGAAAGAGAAAAAAGAGAGAAAGGGGAAAACTTGGCCTCATCACCTCATGCATCTTTAAACAGGCCCACTCGTCTTGTGGCGGAGAGTCATCAATCTTTGGGAAAACACATGAGGGAGAGAGAGAGGGAGAGAGAGAGAGAGAGAGAGAGAGAGAGAGAGAGAGAGAGAGAGAGAGAGAGAGAGAGAGAGAGAGACATAAGGAGACGTTCCAGGAGTAGGGTAGTGGAGTTAAGAAGCCGGGCTGACGAAGCATGGGAAGAGAGGGAGAGAGAAAATGATGGAGTGCGAGAATGGTAACGAGGGAACTGGGAAGAGCAAAGAAGCCAAAACAGGAAAAAAAAAAAAAAAAGAGAGGGAGAGATGAAAAGTGCAGAGTAAAGATGGAGAGAGGGCGAAGTGAGTGAATAATTGAAGGCCACCGGAGAGAGCGCGCACACAAGCTGTTGGCTGATTCTCCACTTGGTCCGCAGGTGGCCTCGTCCCCTCAGGTTCCATCAGCTCGAACGAGGGGAGGTGGAAGGAGGAAAAAAAGAGTGAGGGAGAGGTGACAGAGAACAGCGGAGGACGACACGGCGGACAGCGACGGAAACCAATCGAGACGGCGTCGGAGAAGTCGTTTCATCCAAAACTTTACAAGATATTAATTAGTAAAAAATAAATGCTTTTTTAGTACATGCATGCAGTACTTTGCAAACCATTTGAGGGCGCTAATGATCCCCGAATGCCTGCGTAATAGAGTGTTAGAAGTAGGGATGTCCCGATCAGGTTTTTTTGGCCCCGATCCGATTCTGAGTCATCTGAGTTTGAGTAGTCCATGCATTAGGAAGAATTGAAAGAATGAGTACCATATTTTCTGGAGTACAACTCGCGTTGTTTTTACTAGTTTGGGAGGTCCTGCAGCTTACACTCTGGTCCAACGTATGTACTGAAAACATCTGTTCATTCATTTCTATACCCGCTTACTCCAATCAAGACTCATGGCGGGGCTGGAGCCCCATCTCAGCAGTCATAGGGTGAGAAGCGAGGTACACCCAAGACAGGACCTGCAGGCACACCTACAGCCAGTTCCCCCAAGCTGCATGTTTTTGGATTTGGGTGGAAGCCGGACCACCTAGAAGGAACCCACAGGAAAACGGGGACAACATGCAAACTCCACACAGGAAGGCCCAGATGGAGAACGATCCCACAATCGTCTTGTTGTGAGGCAACAGTGCTAACCACTAAGCCACTCTGCCACCCAAGTGCAATACAACAAAGAACAAAAATCCCCAAATAAGAGCTGATTATATAGAAAAAAAGGTGTGACATATACTCTGGGAAAAAGGTATATGGTTTGACATATAAGACATGGACTGGAGATTGAAGTTGTTCACTTTTCATGCATCATCCAACAAACCAGTAATGCCACTAAGAATAAAATAATGATGATAATAATAATAAGGATAATCAAACTAATCATCATAACAATCATAATTCTTTGCACAATATGGTGGCCAAGCCCTTAGTGCGCCTGTTTCCAGACTAGAAGGTTCCTGGTTCAAGTGCATCTGTCCCCATTCTCCGTGTAATGTGGAGTTGCACCATGAAGGGCATCCGGTGTGAATGTTGTGCCAAATGCACCTTCTCAGATCTACTGTGGCGACGCTGCGTGAAAAAAAGGAGAAGCCGAAAGAACTTACTATAATATAATTTATTTATAACCTTTTTAGATAAAAAATGTATATATTTCTATACATATATTGCTCAACAAAATAAAACAACAATGAACCAAAATTCCAAGTACAAATAAAATGTACTTCATTGTACTACTTCAGACTTCATTAAAATAAGGTAAAACCATAAAACTAATAATCGAACTAATAGAAAATGGATCAAAGTGAACTTTCTTATTACAGAAGACAAACAGGCAAAAACAGAACATGGGAGGCGAAGGGTTTGGAGCTCGCCTCAATTCCAGATGATGCAAAAACATGATTGAAAATTTCTGCATCTGCCATAGACAGGTAGACCTTATCATTGCAATATTTTCACTGTGATGAATCACTCAGTCACTCAGTGATCACGTTAACTGATCATAAAGATTTCTCAGTCTAGGTTTGCCAACAACATTCATCTCAATTTCCTCTGCTTTCAAAAGCAGACAAGCTACCAACTTGAGGAGAGATGCCAACTGCCTAGAGAGGCAAATACATCTGGAGGTTGTCAGTATGGTCCTGCACTTGGGAAGGAGCAGTCTGTGGCTGAAAAACTCCTTTGTCCCTCAGGCCATCAGACTGTACAACTCCTCATTCACAAAGAGGAAGAGTAACAGGAAGACAAGAGATGGGAATGAGAGGAACACCAGTAGCCAGTAAACCAGTAGTGAGCAGTATTTCTGGTATTTATATTTGTGTATTTATATTTACAGTAAAAAAGTATTTAGTCAGCCCAATTGTGCAAGTTCTCCTACTTACAAAGACGAGAGAGGTCTGTAATTTTCAACATAGGTACACTTCAATTATAAGAGACAAAATGAGAAAAAAAAAATCCAGGAAATCACATTGTAGGAATTTTAAATAATTTATTTGTAAATTATGGTGGAAAATAAGTATTTGGTCACCCACAAACAAGCAAGATTTCTGGCTCTCACAGACCTGTAACGTCTTCTATAAGAAGCTCTTCTGTCCTCCACCTGTTACCTGTATTAATGGCATCTGTTGGAACTCATTATCTGTATAAAAGACACCTATCCACAGCCTCAAACAATCAGACTCCAAACTCAACCATGGCCAAGACCAAAGAGCTGTCGAAGGACACCAGGAAGAAAATTGTAGGTGTGCACCAGTCTGGGAAGAGTGAATCTACAATAGTCAAGCAGGTTGGTATGAATAAATCAACTGTGGGAGCAATTGTAAAAAAATAGAAGACATACAAGTCCATTGATAATCTCCCTCGATCTGGGGCTCCACACAAGATGTCATCCTGTGGGGTCAAAATGATCATGAGAATGGTGAACAAAAATCCCAGAACTACACAGAGGGACCTGATGAATGACCTGCAGAGAGCTGGGAACAAAGAAACAAAGACTACACACTACGCAGAGAGGGACTCAACTCCTGCAGTGCCAGGCATGTCCCCCTGCTTAAGCCAGTACATGTCCAGGCTCATCTGAAGTTTGCCGGAGAGCATATGGATGATCCAGAAGAGGACTGGGAGAATATCATGTGCTCAGATGAAACCAAAATAGAACTTTTTGGTAAAAACTCAACTTGTCGCTTTTGGAGGAAGAAGAATGCTGAGTTGCATTCCAAGAACACCATATCGACTGTGAAGCTTCTCACCCTGTCCAGGAGTGTAAGCCCAGCTACCCAATGGAGGAATCTCATTTCTACCTTATTCTTTCGGTCATTACACAAATGTCATGACCACAGCTGAGAATAGGAGCTTAAATTGACTGGTAAATTGGGAGTCTTGCCTTCTGGCTCAGCTCCTTCTTCACCATGGCAGCCCAATACAGCATCCATAAAACTTCAGATGTCACCCTAAACAGTCTATCGATCTCACACTTTAACTTACCCCACTCGTGAACAAGATTCTGGGTACTTAAACTCCTCCACTTGGGGCAATAATAACATTAATTAGCCCATTCGCTTCTGCTTACTAACATGGTGTTTGTGTTACAAATAAATCTTGCTTCTTGTTACATGAAGCAATACCACCACGTTTCAAACTTAAATACAACTTGTAGACCGATGCGACTTGTGTTTGTTCCCCTTCATGACACAGACGTGACTAACAGTCACATATATTCCAGAAAGTACAGGTAGTTTTCAAAATAGCTTAAATAAATTTACCTTTTTTTTCTCCTCAGTCTGGTACTCTATTATAGTTGACCTCCAACCATTTCAGCTGCAGTGATTTAACGGGCATTTTCATTTAAAGCTGTAAGTTGGAGCGCTACAGTGACTTTGTGGGGTCCTTGATGTTGTCGGCTGTAAGAAGCAAGAAATCTCTACGAGATAGATGGTTAACAGATGTATGATTTAGTGTTTGACAAATAGTTTATTCTGTACTGTGCACATATTGGCCTTGGAAAATGGGGAATGAGAGAAAACGGGTGAAATGGACAAATTCCTGCTGCCTTTATGTTTTTTCACCCCCCCCCCCCCCCCCCATTCCTGTTAATGGAGACAGCGTGGGTGGTTTCTAAGATCTCTGCCAAACACGGAGTGGACCTGGCTCTCATCTCGTCCGTGTTCAGTGGGGATTATCTGCCTCTCTCTCTCTCTCTCAGACTCTCTCTTTGTAATGTGAACTAGCCTTGCAAATGCACGGCAATATACATAAAGCCTCTCGCAAACGGTGGCGCGAGATGCGACTTGGATTTTCTCTATACATTATTTTTATTTGCATGCATAGGTCAGGGCATGTTTACACACTGAATAAAAATAACTCTGGCAAGCGCCCCACCGGTTCCGGCATGAGGACGTGTGCACCGGCTCGTACTCTGACATATGCAGTACATACAAATGAAGTCGTTCCGGCATGCGAGCATATGTGGATGATGCTGCTGATTTCAGGGTGTTTTTTTTATTTTTATTTCCTCCCCTCCCTACCTTGCGCCGTACTGTGCCGATTGACAGCTTGGGTGAAGAGGAGCGAGGAAGGCCTTGAATAAATGAACAGGCAAATAAGTGAGTGCAGGACAGGTAATGGAACTTAGAAAGCAGGGTGGGAATGGAACAGTAAAGGCTGGTGATGTAAAGAGCAGTCAATAATTGAGTAGTAGGCCATACATTATTGATACCTGCTCTTTGTGAATTAATAAGAATCTTGGAGGGTGGTAGCCAGACCACGGAGGCTAGGTTCAGGTCTAGCCTGTGGACACAAGCACACCCAATATAGGTCCTAAGGCCCATAGTTGCTGGTGGATATCCCCGGAGTCCGGAACCATTCCCATTCATCATCCAGCTGGAATGTGCATTATCCCCACCTTCTGCTCCAGACCATGTCAGACAGTACTTCAATATCGCACATTTTCATAACTATGGTTCCTTGTGGCCCAGGTTGTTCCGGTGCACGCGTTGGGAGCGCCGCCATGAGTGGTGTGGCCGACTTTATTTTGAAATGTTGTTGACTTTGTTACCAACATTAAAGTTAAGTCACTCATGGTAATAGCAACATGAGACTTAACTGAATAAATCAATAACACGAACAACACTGTTAAAGTCTGTTTAATGGAGCGTCGTACCAACAGCAGCAGTAGTTCTGCAGTTCCCATAAACTTACATCTGCACCTGATAGTGGAGACTTTGATTTAATTTCCCAACATTAAAGGCTCACGTGCCGCAAAACAGTCACAGAACCCAAAGGTCCATTGGTCATTAAGAGCATCTGGTGGTGATGTAGCTTTACTGAACCCGGTTTGGTGTTTTGAAGGCTCAATAGCCAATGCTTCTACAAAAGTACATGTTTTCCAGTGTTGGTCCAACTGTGTATTTGTACAATCACTTTGACTTTGTGTATTTCAGAACAGTCATTTAGACTAACTTTTCTTCTTTCTTTCTTGTCTGGAAGTCCACACAAGATGAAATCTGACTGTTAATTTTACAAAAACACTTCTCAAAAAGATGGTTAAATTCTCAATTTACACAAATCCCAACTCATTAGGCTCTACTATGGACCTGTGTGTGTGTGTGTGTTAGCACAGTGTGTTTATATTCCTGCGGTATCTTTTGTGTTTCCTCTTTTCTGGCTTTGATTGCACAATGTGTTTTTGGCGGTAGGGGAATGGGCTTTACAGCGGTGGCTTCATGTCTTCTTTTATGTCCATTTCAAACGCTGTCAAGGAAAATATCACAGGACTTCTCGGCGCACATTGTTTGAATATAAACCCAGGCTGGAACTCCATGTTGTGTTCCACGTACAAGGCGATTCATGATGAGGGTTTGTCTTCTACTTAAGGACAAACATACGGTAGTTGTATTCATAAATATTTGGACACTGATAAGTTATTTATTGCCTTTAATTGAGGGCATTAATTTCTAAAATGGGTGAACCGTATTGGATCACAGCAATTTTCTTCTCCCCAGTATTTAAAAGGGTACTTGTAATTGATCAGTTGGCTATTCAGGTGACTGTTGAGTTGTTTCATGGACAGGTGTATTTTAATACCCTCAATTATTCACTTACATGCAGGCAGATAAAAGATCTCCACACAAATCGTAGTCTGAAGCCCCTGTCTTCCCCTTTCTGATGCTCTGTTTAAACTTGAGCAAGTCGTCTTCACCATGCCTAGATGCTGAAATGCCATTGATGCCACGTGATTGGCTGATTAGCTATTTATGTTAACAAGCAATTTAACAGATGTACTTAATAAAGTGGCCGGTATGTCTATGTAGATCATCCATGTCTGCTTCTTGGATTTTGAGATACACAAACAACTGTTTTTTGTTTTTTTTTGGACCATATTTTACCTGACTTTCACCGTTGATGTTTCACAAATCTACTCCAAACTCAAACCACCTGTAGACATCTGTCCAGGTAGTATTCTCCCCCAGTTTGAAGGAAATCCATCGCCTCGTTTCGGAGTTATCGTTTCCACAGACTGCAGTGAAAACAATTCCCTGCAAGCACTGCTTCACCAACGCGCAGGGTAAAAAAAAACAGGTGAGCTCAGAAATATGGAAAGGCCTTATAGACCAAGGGTGGATGATATTTCCTTGGTGAGGGAAAACGATCCTTTAACAAGGCCAAATCAAGAACACCCTGCAGAGATTAAGAATAAAGGGGGTATTTCATCTAAACATTGGGAAGCCGTTTGAAGCCTCAAACAGGAAAATAAATAAATGAAAAGAACAACCTACCATCAAGTATTTAGTATATAGTTAAAAAGACAGACAGACAAACATGCTGTGAGAAACCGCTTTAATATCTATTCAACTCTTAATAAACGTGTTGTTCTGATCACACTGTAACATGAAAAACTCATTTTGTTCAGGTCAAGTGAAAGTGGCACTGCTCCATGAAACACCATTGCACATTTTGATAACTTTGGTTCCTTGTGGCCCAGGTCGAAGCAAATTAGGGGATTCACAGAATGGTGGCTGCTCCTCATTAGAAGATGTGTGTGTGTATATATATATATATATATATATATATATATATATATATACACACACACTCACACACACACACTCGTGTTTTGTCCATGGGGACCCACCGGCTCTAGATTGGGTCGTGTTTATCAAATAGGCAGCTGATATTTTTGTGGGAAAGGTGGTAATAAATTAAGCAAAGCTTGTGTAATGAGTTGGAATGGTGGGTAAGTCCAGAATGTTTTTAGATTCGACCTATTAATTCGTATTCCTATTAATTCTGTATTTTTTAATGTTAATTTACTGCCTTAATGTATTTATAAATGGTTTAGGTTCTTGTTATCATATACATTATTATTATTTTATTTCTACTTCTATTTTGTCTTTTGATTTTTAAATGGACCACAATGGAAATAAGTGTTTTCACTTTGTTTCATCCATGTATTTCTAATGTATTTACAGTTATATTATGTACTTCACTTTTTTATTATGTACTATATTATGTACTTCACCACACTCACACTTTTAATATAAACATGACTTACTGTTCGCTCCTGGAATGGCGTGAGTCCAGAAAGTAGCTAGGAACACGCACGCAGCTGCTGTAAGCAGGTGGTTTTAATTTGACAAACAAAGACAGTGGCTGAAGACATTAAATCCACAAAACGTTTCACTCATGGTACCAACATTAAACTTAAGTCGATCATGGTAATGGCAACATGAGACTTATCTAAACTGACTGAACCAATTGAGCTACAAAAACACAAATAAATCAATAACACTAACACTGTTAAACTAACATAAACCACAATAACATTTAAAACCTCAAAACTCCGAACCCCCATGGTGCATTGCAGCACAGCATCCATTGTTTATTAGTTAGCTAAAATTGCTAATTTCTTCAAAGATATTTGTCCTACCAATGTTTAGTTTTCGCAGCATTCATCCTTGACCCAAAATACGTAAGCGCACCGAATGGCAAATGTCAGCTCTCCCCGGTTTTTTTGTTTTCCACAGTGGGTCATTCCTGAGTGTCACATCCAATGACCCACACACTGAAATGACTAATTAATGCTACGTTTGTGTCCTGATCTCACTTTGTTTTCCACCTTTCCTGCCAGTGAAAAACAAATTTTTTTTTAAATTATTTGTTTTCGTCTCGAGCATCTTTCTCGCTTTTCTCTTCCTGCCTGACACATGCACATGTTCACAGGGGAGCGCCAGGAGTGGATGGAAACTCTTCAGACGGCCTCGAGTCCGCCCCCCTGCGGCTTCCAGAAGTGCTCAGCCAGCCTCGCCCGCCCCTCCTCGGCAAACAAGCGAGGCTTGCTGGAGCTCCGCGGTTACAAAGGCAGAGTGTTGGCGTCCCTGGCGGGAAGTAAAGTCAGGCTCTGCAAAACAGAACAGGTACTTCCAGCACCACCGAGATGTCCTCTCCACAGGGCTGGCGGCTTCCTGTGTGAGATGGGAAGATGATAATCGTGACCTATTTGAGGCGGATGAGTGAGATGAAAATGTTTATGAATGTGAAATGGGAAAAAAAAAGCAGACTGAATGACGAACTTGTACTCTATTTGTGGGAGTGCACGCGTCGGGAGAGCCGCCGTGAGCGGCGTGTCCAGCTTTATTTGGAAACTTTGTTGACGAGACTTGTTGGCACAAGCGTAGAGTGGAAGTTGTAAAAAAGGACAGAATCGACACATTTAGATATCTTTAAAATTATGTTTAATCAACAAGTAAGACACTTTATATCGCTTTGATGTATAGTGTACAACTTAAAAATATGCATGTATAATTGATATATCCCATTCAAGCAGTAATGTATATCTAAAACCCGATTCAAATTCATTCATTCATTTTCTGCCACTTATCCGTGTCACAGCTCATCCCACACTTCGCTATCCTCGGCCAAGTCCTTTCACTCTTCCCGGTGGATCCCAAGGTGTTCCCAAGCCAGCTGGGAAATATAAACCCTCCAGTTGGTCCTGGGTCTTCCCCGGGGCCTCTTCCCAGTTGGACGTGCCTGGAAAAGCTCAGGAGATGACCAGGAAGTCTTCTGGTGGAGCAGATAACTGCAACAATCAATCATTTCTGGAAAACAAGCACCAAAATTGGCACACATACTCCTTAGACATTCCTCTTTTGAAAAAAGCAACTGGCCATATTAATTTTCAATAGGTGACCAGGTAGGGGAGAGTTGAAAAATTACACAGGAGTCAAAATTGAAAAATGATCAAATCATATTGAAAACTATACCACATTATTTGTCTGATCATAACAATTCCAAAAATGTATAGTTTGGATTATCTGTGACTGAATGTTATGGAGTTATGGGGTAAAAACAACAAGAATGGCGACAAAGGTCAATTTCAGTTTGTACAAGTTGCTCCAATTTTGGTAAAAAAAGTGGTGCAGATTATTGGTTGAGCTAATAGGATTAATATGTGGAATAGTTTTGATTGTATTGAGTGTTTGCTTTCTAAAGCAAAGGTCAAACAACATCGACTTCCACTGGATGTGACATATGTTACCCCATAATATAGCTTTTTTATAACCCGATTAACTCAACCAACAATTTACGTCGCTTTTTTTTTTTTTTAATTGGGGTAACTAACATTTGACTTCTGTACAAACTGAAATTGACCTTTGTCATCATTCTTGCAATCTTTACTCCATAACTCCATAGAATTCAGTCATAGATCATCCAAACTATACCTTTTTGGAAGCTTTATCATCAGACAATTAATGTGGTATTTTTTTTTTTTTTTTTATGACTGGAAACATTTTGACCCCAGTGTAATTCTTTTATTGACCCCTACCTCGTCGTTTATTGAAAATTCAAGTGGCCAGTCAGTGTTTTCAAAATGAGTAATGTCTAAGGAGTATTTGTGCTAAATTTGGTGCTTGTTTCACCATTTGGAAGATTCCTCTGTGAAGATTCTGTTATCTGCTGCAGTATCCTCACGAGATGCCTGGACCACTTCAACTGGCTCCTTTCGATGTAAAGAAGCTACGGCTCCACTTGGAGTTCCTCCCAGATAATTGAGCTTCTCAACCTGTCCAGGAGCGTCAGCCCAGATATCCGATGGAAGAATCTGTTTCTACTTCTTGTATCCACAGTCAAATTCTTTTGGTCATTAGCCAAAGTTTATGACCATAGGTGAGGATGGGAATGTAAATCGAGTGGTAAATTGAGAGCCTCACCTTCTGGCTTGGCTCCTTCTGCAAAACATCAGACACCGCCCCAGTCCATCCTCCGAGATCCTGAAATACTTGCTCTCCTCCACCTGGGGCAATAATTCTCCCCTGAGCCAGGGACAATCCACCCTTTTCCTAGACAGGACCATGGTCTGAGATTTGGATGTGCAAATTCTCATCCCAGTTGGGTCACACTTGGCCTCAAACCTGCTGAGTGCTCGTCAGAGGTCACCACCTGATGAAGCCAACAGAACCACATCATCTGCAAAAAAGCAGAGACGCAACTCTGATGTCATGAAACTGGACACCCTCCGGCCCCTGACTGCACCTTGAAATCCCGTCCGTGAACATCACGAACAGGATCGTTGACAATGGGCAGCCCTGGCGGAGCCCACCACCCATTGGGAACAGGTCCAATGTAATGCCGAGAACGCGAACACGGCTCTTATTTTGGGCATATAGAGACCGGATAGCACATTGCAGCGCTTCCTGCATTGTCCCCCAGAGGACACCTAGAAGGACCCGGTGATACCTTTTCCAAGTTTACAAAACACATGTAGACTGGCTGGTCACACTCTCAAGACCCTTCTCATATCCTTGAGGGAGTAAAGACGTGGTCCACCGTTCCACGATCAGGACGCAACCTGCATTCCAAGTCCTGAATCTGAGGCTCGACTAACAGTCTCAGTCTCCTCTCTAGTGGATATATAAAGTGTCCTTTTCTGTGGAATCCATTACAACCACAATTTCCTTGATTTAAAAAATATATTACCATAAAATGTGCAAACATTTCGTATATCTGCCCAGCTATATTGATTGCATAATACAATCAACACTGTGATAAATCAGATTTTGCCTGTAATAGCATAGAAACCCAGCCAGCACAGAAATATATATATTTTAATGACACAAATGAAACAGTGAAAAATAGTGCCAAATACCTATTAATTTGAAGATGAGTAATTATTTCAGTGCAGCTGGAGATGGAGGTGTTAAATAGTTCTTTTGTTGATGAAACTCCCAGTAAAGTCATTTTCACATGAAGACAGAAGTTAACACTTTTGGAAGTGGTTAAAATGTGATGGTGTACCAGCTGCCAGCTCATTTAATCTTGAGCTTAATGATCGTTAATTAAATAGAGCATAAAACGCTCAAAACTGTGGGTGTTGGGGGGTGGGGGTGGGGGTGGGGGGGGTCCTTTGATCCAAGAGATTTTTACCCAGACTTTAACTTTGAAAGAGCAAATTTGAAAATGAGAGCAGTCCAGGGGTCAGATAGTGCAAAGGTACAGTAGTAATCCTCTGATACAATGCTGTAACTGTACAAAAAGTGACAAAAAAAATTTGACTATATAAATATTGACTCCATGTGTACCATGTGTGGTTGACGTGTACACAATATCTTGACAAAGGCAAAGCTTGGCACACGAGGTCACCTTGGACAAGTTCGACATTGGGTGCATTTCACTTGTTTGAACAGTTGCGGGCAGAATCTCTGTAGCTTAGCACGTGCAAAAACGGCACAATGTGTTGATGAATTCTGATGAACTTTTGCTGCTGTAGATGATAACTTTGCTACGATTTGGCACAAGTTCAGTATTGAGCTCGGTGACACAGGTTTGGATCAGTATTGCCCTTGTATTGTTTATAGACTTTCATTTGGAGATTAAAAAAAATAAAAAATCTGTTTTCCCATTTTGTGCACACACGACCAGTATTTTCCAATTGCAGCCAATTTCCTATATTGTACTTGCAGCGGTATACGTCTGATTTCATACAAGTGCAAACACCAAACATGCAAACATTCTTAAGGTTTGGGATGCAAACTCTGTTTGGATGTTTTCTGAATGTGCACACCTGTGTGGACTAGTCTGAGTATGACAGTCTAATTTTAAGCAGCTCGTCTCCATAACATCTCTACACATGTAATGATGCTTTCACATGTCGGTGGCAGAAAAACCGATGTAGCAGTTGTTATAGCAGAATCCTGTCACCTGTAGCATCAGACTGTTGGTGACGATGCGAGGCGCCTTGATGTTAATTTACTTAATGGAGAGATACAGCAGACGTTTAGCATTTTGTGCAGCTTTATATTAAAACAGGAGACCCTGGCTCTGATTTCATCTTAAAGAAGTTAACTTTTTCTGAGGTTATAGGTTAATTTTTTTTCTGTAATATCCCACCAATTAATCACCTTTACCTGATTAAAACCAGGAGATTCTCTGCACTTAAAGGATCCATCCGGTATGTGCTTTTCACTTGTGAATGTTAGATGTCATGGTGTACTCACTTTAGATGTGGCAGAATGTTTCCATCAACCTCTCATTGATATCACTGGACCATCCGGTTTACTGTCAGCCAACATGTGAATGCACCACAACAGATGGAACTGACGGAATGACAACATATTGGTGTAATATCATTCTCCCGCTCTTTTCTTTGAGTGGTACTTTAAGTTTCTGCACAATGTTTGGAAAATACACTGAAAGATGTGAGAGTGAAAAGTGGGAAAAAGTTCCCTATTGACCATCTATGTGCACGTATGCACGTGGACGCGGCGGTTACTTTGTTATTTTGCGGACGCAACCCGCAGTTTCGTGTCACAGTGAATGTGAGGTGTCAGGAGCAGACAGGTGTCACACTTTTTATTAGTGCACGAGGATCCTCTGAATGCAGCGAGTCATTCGTTGGCTTTTTTTTTATGCAAATGGTTATCGCGGCGCAGCGAGACAGGCAGGGGAAGAGACGGAGGACTGTTTAAAAATAAGCAAAATGCTATTCAGAGATGACAGTTGCATTGACTTGGTTTTGTGAAGGTTCACAGTTTTTGGCAGGACATGAATAGTTGGAATGGGGGTGCATCTATCAAAGAGCTGACATTCTGTTCAAACTGGCTGTTAAAAATTGTTGCAGTTTTTCTTTTTTTTCTTTTTTTATTGAATTGTTGTTTTCACCCCAACTCGACATTTCAATACTCTGTTTTTCCCCGTTGATGAACTGGATCCTCTTTCATATCTCAATGTTACTTAAGGTGAAAAGTTTGTAATTAAAACACGAGCAGCCTTGCATAAAATAATTAAGCCCATGAATGTGTTTCTTCATGTAATATATCTGAGCCAATGTGCTTTAAATTGTAAGCAGTGGCAGTTTTCAGTGCATGTTCAATTGAGGTAAAATAGTGTTGTCATATCTACAGTCGGGTAGATAACCAGTTGGACAGTGATGCATTTTTGTAATTTCATCTCTGTACACCACTACAAAGGATTTATAATGAAATGGTCCATGTGTAGTGTCGTGTAAACTCTCATTCACGGGGTTTAACACAACTATGGCATTAACCATTTAGGAGTTACAGACATTTTTATATGCAGTTGGTCCTTTTCCAGAGGATATAAGTAATTGGGCAGTTGATTGACGAGCAATTTGATAGTCAGGTGTGAGCTGCACCCCCCCCCCAACCGTTATGGCAGATTAAGCAGCTAAAAGGTCTTGAGTTGAGTCCAAGTGTTGAATTTCAATTTAGTAGCTCTATATTGGAAACTTTGAAAGTAGTCAAGTCAGCACCTTGGTACAATCTTGAGCTCAATAGCACCAAAAGAACTGGAAGCCCTCAGACAACAACAGAGGTGGATTTATGCTGCGTTTACACATAACGACGACAAGTCACGACTGCCACGAAGTATACATTCTTGGCCACTGATCACGAATGTGATGATTTCAGGCAGAGGTGTCAGGTGTCCTCAGGAACTGCTGCAACCTGTTACGACACCTTATGATTAATGGCACGTATTGCTGGTGAATTATCAGGAACCATTACGCACAGTCAGGAATAATGTTCCATGCTGTTGCGCGCTGTTGCGCATAACAGCGCATCGTTACGTTCTGTCACGTTGTGAATGTGGTGAATTGTCTCCACACACACACTCATATTCATCCATCAGCTGCTGAACAATTCATATCGCTCCAGTTTACTCCTCAAAATCCACAGCAGAAGAACTTTGCATGTTTAGTTGGGCTCTGTGCCATGGAGTGGTGCAGAGAGGAGGAGGAGATGGAGAGAGCGAGATGTGTCATGGCTCTCGTCTCGCGCACTTTCCCAAACATCAGGCGCAGCAGCAGGTGGAACACCTGCAGGAGCGCGCTGAGGAGCATTGGAATGAGACTTATAGCCGACTTGGCATCACTGTCCTTCTTCAGCATACTGCAGCAATGAAACTGAATGCAGTGCAGCAAGGTTTAATTGTGCGCACATCAGAGAAGAACGCTGTCACGCTCTGTTAAGGATCACCACTAATCAAGACAGATCAGCACGCTCACTTGCGACCTCCATGACATGAGGCGAAGTGAGGGTGCGTGACATTCGTGGAAGATTTTTGACAGCCAAAAACATGCTCCACGAAAATCACAAATATCACGCACCAACATGCACTATTAAGAAACCTATTCAGATGCGTTAAGTCACGATAAGAATGTCAGGAATGTGCCAAGAATGATGCAAATATGACATTCGTACTGCGTCCTGCCTATGTGTAAACACACCATAAGGCAGAATTCTTTCCTTGGTGAAAGAAAGAGTGACAAGAATGGACAAGATTAGGAATGAACATATCAGAGCGACAGCTCAGGTGGGACGGTTTGGAGGCAAAGTCAGAGAGGCGAGATTGAGATGGTTTGGACATGTGCAGAGGAGGGACCCAGGGTATATAGGGAGAAGGATGCTGAGGATGGAGCCACCAGGCAGCAGGAGAAGAGGGAGACCAAAGAGGATGTTCATGGATGTGCTGAGAGAGGACATGCAGGTGGTTGGTGTGACAGAGGAAGATACAGAGGACAGGGTGAGATGGAAACGATTGATCTGCTGTGGTGACCTAACGGGAACAGCGGAAAAACAAAGAAGAAGAACATTTAACCAAGTCAAGAACATTCTGGAGGAGGTATTGTGTATCATTGTAAAAAGTGTGGCATCAAGACACATCATCATGACTGTAAATACGAAACCAAGAACAGGTGCCAAAGTACTGTGTTCTACTAGTGTCATAAGTGGCACCTTTTTTCGGTGTTATAGGCCTATTCCACAGGGCACATTCTACTATGATCACCCATGATCTAAAAAAAAGAGGAAAAACATGATGAAATCCGACTTGTTTTCTAAAGTGCAGATCTGGCAACTGTCTGGCTTATAAAGTGCTGGTCTGGCAACCAGCCCAAGAAGGAAAGAAAGGATCTCGAGTTGTTCAACTTTGAACAAAAACGGCAACAAATGCTGTTTTGGCTTCAAATTTTTACTCCGATGGATCACTAACAATTTAGTTATAGTCAGTACAAATACCCCATTTAAAGAAGTTTGGATGTGATTAAAACTGTTATAAGACTGTGACTATCCGGATTTCTAGAATTGGGATGAGATTTTTGAACAGTTCAAATATGCTTTGACCCTTGACTGTATGATGTTGCAAAATAAACTCAATCAGTCAAACAATATTTTATTTACCTTTTAACGGTGTCTGTGGGAGGGGGCGTGCATGTGCGCGTACATGAGCTTGAAAAGAGCAGAAGTTACTTTTGACTGCGTGGGATGCTCGTGCACACCGATGTCTGCGAGATGTCATGTAAATCACTCCAGAGGTGGTATCAAGTTACAAAAACAGTGTTTTCAGTTTTAGAAGTGTTTACTTCTCATTAGTGTTTACAGAATATACAACAAACATGTTAGATTTACACAGAAACGCAGTGGTTTCAGAGCAGATCCCGCCATGTTGGATTACAAGCTAGAGAGAGACCAGCCAGTGACATCACGGTGCCTCTATACTCTGATTGGCTGTCACCGTGTCCTTCCTAGAATCCCACTTCCCGCCCCCCCAGAAAAAAAAGCAGATTTCCACGATTCGTGTTGCCGACCCATTTGGTATATACAGTACGTTGCACTGGAGTATAAGTCGCAGGACCTCCAGAACTACTAAAAAACATCTTATACTCTCAAAACTGTGGTAGACTTTGCCAGAAAACATCTAAAAAAGTCAGTTCCACAGCAAGATTGTTTGGATGGATGAATCCAAATTGAATTTGTACCACAATGACGGGAAGAGAGACGCGTGGAGAAGGAATAAAACGGCTCATGATCCGAAGTAAAGCACATCATCTGTCAAACGTGGTGGAGGCAGCATTATGGCTTTAATTCCTGAAACAGTGCCTGGGCACCTTTCAGAGCCGCAGCTCGACAGCAGCTGTTTATCACCATGAAGTTGAAAACCCCAAGTGGCCATGTAGTGACTTTACCAACCGATGGAACTGAAAGAAGAATTGATCACTTCTGCTTTCAAAAATTTGACCTCAATTTCAGCTCCAGTTCCTGTTCTAGTTTTGCTTGGGGTTAACCTCCAACTTTGCCAAGCTGGATATATATACACTGCTTTTGTGAATGAGTGCATTATAAAATGTAGAGCGGCCTTTTGTGGGCATAGTACTTCCAAATTAAGGCAACACTTGCAAAAGCAGAAAATGTGTACAAGTTGGAAAAAAATCAGCAACAGGTATTTGCATCATGTGTTGCAATTAAAAACAAAACAAAACACAGAACACAAATATAACCTGCAGGATATATAACAATTTAATTTAATATGTCATAATGCTTTGCAAAGCTTCACAACACAACAGAAATACCTCTTATGAAACAATGTTTTCTGCTATATCTCCACAACCCAAAAGACTACAGAAATGAGCTAAAGTTCATATTGAGCAGCAAAATGTTTGTGATTGGTTGATATAAATGGTGTCACGATGACATCACAATGAAGTTATAAAAAGAAGTCGTGTTTGTTAAAAAAAAAAAAAGATTGTTCACAATGTCTTGTATTTTTCGGGTTACCGTATTCCCTGTGCATAAATGAGTCCAGTTTTCATGTTTTCTTATTTTATTTGCATTCAAGAGTGGAAGTGATTTAAAGTCTTTGCTGCAAAAACCTTTACATGCGTTGTGAAGCTTTGCAAAGTGTTTCCATGTCATTAAACAAAGATATTGCTAGTGCTGCAGGTTATGTTTGCATTCTCTGTCTTTGCAAGCATTTTTCAATTTGCAAGGCATTCTCTGATGCAACTACCTGTTGTTGAATTGATGCACGTATTTATTTACTTATTTTTTTCCACCCCCCCTCAATAAAGTTGGAGGAGGTTATGTTATGGTCCCTGTTTGTCTGTTTATGACATTTTTACTCAAGATTCATATCCTAATAGGCAAAAAGTGATTAAAGGTCAAGGTCATAGGTCAAAGGGCAAAATCAGGAAAAATCTTCCTATCTTTAACATTGAACGAATTTTCAAAAATTCGCAACTGTCAAAAAATATCAAATCTCTTTCATATTTGAGATTGTTATGTAGGATGGTATCCTATATCGACTGACAAAGTTTGATCCAGATCTGATCCAGATTACATATTTTGTGGCCATTTAAATTTAACATTGAAAACCACATTTAATGTATATTTTACATTATATCTTAATCAAACATGCCCCAACCACTCTCATATTTGAAAGTGAGGTGCAGACTGGCACTCACTATCAACTTGCAAAGTTTGATCCAGATCTGATCCAGATTACAGATTTTGTGGCCATTTAAATTTAACATTGAAAACCCCATTTAATGTATATTTTACATTATATCTTAATCAAACATGCCCCAATCACTCTCATATTTGAAGGTGAGGTGCAGACTGGCAGTCACTATCAACTTGCAAAGTTTGATCCAGATCTGATCCAGATTACAGATTTTGTGGCCATTTAAATTTAACATTGAAAACCCCATTTAATGTATATTTTACATTATATCTTAATCAAACATGCCCCAATCACTCTCATATTTGAAAGTGAGGTGCAGACTGGCACTCAATATCAACTTGCAAAGTTTGATCCAGATCTGATCCAGATTACAGATTTTGTGGCCATTTAAATTTAACATTGAAAACCCCATTTAATGTATATTTTACATTATATCTTAATCAAACATGCCCCAATCACTCTCATATTTGAAAGTGAGGTGCAGACTGGTACTTGCTATCACCTGACAAAGTTTGATCCAGATCTGATCTGGATTGTGGATTTTGTGGACATTTGAATTTAATATTGAAAGCCCATTTGGTGATCATTTTTGCATTATATCTCAATCAAAAGTGCCTCAATCACTCTCATTTGTGACAGTGAGGTGCAAACTGGTACTGTCAATGAACAGACTAAGTTTGATCTGCATCTGACCCGAATTGCAGATTTAATGAATATATTATTGTTTTTAACATTTTGATCGATTATATTTTTGCTTATGAAAAGCTACTTGTAACAGGAAAATTTTTTCCAAGGTAAAAATTTGCAGAATTGGAAACGAGTATTGGAGGAGGTTTGTGCTCTC
Organism: Thalassophryne amazonica; assembly: GCF_902500255.1. Classification (NCBI taxonomy): domain Eukaryota; kingdom Metazoa; phylum Chordata; class Actinopteri; order Batrachoidiformes; family Batrachoididae; genus Thalassophryne; species Thalassophryne amazonica. Next base: position 12,416,885 of record NC_047125.1, on the reverse strand, counting down.
GGGGTGCAGTGCTTTGGTTTTGTATTTGTAACAGTTTTCGTCCACTGTTATTTTGCGCTGCAGGAACAGTTGGCGGTGATGCATTTTTGGAGCGCGGGATAGAAAAGTGCGCATCGGTGTTCAAAATGAAGCACAGTTACAGATATAAAAATGTCAGTTTAAATTATGTGAGTCTTGATCCATCTGTTCGCTGCGGAGTGAAAGGAATAATGAATTTTCTTTTACTCATAATTCATCTTTTTAATTTCATGTTTCAGAATCTTTGTTCTGCCGTCTTCTCTCTCAGAACTTTGATGTCCTATCTGAGATTTAACAATACCTCACAGTAATGACACTCTCCTTAGTAGTGCCTCACGCGTGTTTGTGCGGGCGTTTGATCGCGCGGCTCGCCTTCAGCTCATTTCCATTCCACGCCGGCTCTCTTCTTCTTTTTTTTGCTGCGCTCGCTTGTGTAGTTTTGTTGTTTGCCTTTCATTATTTTCTTCATTAGCGTGAGCAAACATCTTTGTTAGAATTCTCTTTGGGGTATCACTCCATGTCAGCACATTCCCACTCGCTTGATCTGAGAACAGCCACAGAAACGGCGGGAACGACCGAATCAGAGAGGGAACAAATTAATTGTATTATTTCAGCTTATAAGCGTAATCCCCGCCATGAATGCAGCAGCAGAAGTGCACTTTCCACAAACAAAGGGAAACTGGAGGCGGACCTATGCAAAAAAAAAAGGGGTGCGTGGGGGGCTCGTGTGCGTTGGTGAGTTTGTATGGAAAAAAAGCGGTTGGAGGGGGGAGGGGTGGCGGAGGTGGACCATCACCCCGTTCGGGTTCAGTGGAGTGGAGTATTTAATCTAACATGATGAACGAGCTATTGGAAACATCATTCACTCAGCTCCTCCTTCGCCGCCCTCGGCTCATTTCTCACGGGCCGTAAGCCTTCTGATGGAGCTGTGTTTAAGGTCATTTAAGGACCGAGGTAACGAAAGTCGGATGCAGCGATCACGCGCAGTCTGTCACCCGCATTACATGATGTTTGCTCAGAGAATAATATCCATATCAGCAAGGGCACAACCATGAAACCTGTCTGTCTGCCTTGCACGTGTCTAGGATCAAGACTAAGATCCAGGCTTTCCGCTACATCTTGAGCTAAACTGTCAACACTGCCCCCCCGTCCCCCCACTCCTGCTTAAATAAAACCCCGTCAGACCTTCTCTTGCTCTGTCCCTTGAAGAGTTTATCATTTTCGAGCTATTCCACAGAGCGCCGCTCCTTCCTGTTTAATCCAGAATCGAGCGGGTACTAATCGGCAGAGCCGGAATGACAATACAATTGATGGAATGATCGACAGAACAGCACCTTCACCAGTCTCAAGATAATGTAATGTTATCATACAATGCATGTTCAAAGCACAAACGTATCTCTTAATCGCCGGAATAGCAGATCGACATATTGGAAAATTTACCCTCACTAACACTAGATGGCTCCACACAAGCTCCCGTTCTGCCATTCCGTCGCTGTTCCTTCAAGAGTTTGGGGCTTCTAATGGCAATCGATACCTTTATATAGTGGCTGAATAACTTGATTATTTTAATGGTGAGACCTGATCATCTCATCAATACTTGTTTTGGGTGTAATATAAGCAAAAACAATTGTCATCCATTCCGCCAATTACCAGTTGTCCCGGTTCCATTCCGCCTATAGGTCCGGCAATTAGTAGCTCCCCCCAAATAGCAAATCGGGGCATGATTCGAAGTATCATAGTAACTACTTCATCCATCGTTCACAATCTTGAACAAGCTTGACATACGTAGTAGTTACGGCCATCAAATTTTTGGACCGTACAAAAATTTCATCCCGATACGTAAAATCGGCGTTGTTACGCGGTCACTGCCAGATGTTCGTCATCTTAACACCTTCAGTCCTGTTCAGACGTCTATTTAATTGGGGTATTCCCTCTTGAGTACGGCTCAAAACCTGTTTGATCGCGTGCTATCCGCGTAAACATTTGAAGCCGAAGTGACGTTAGTGCAGTTTTGTTCAAACGTTGTACAGCTCAGTCATGTCTAGCCAAGGGTGCAGCTCCGTAACTTTCGTTTTTTTGGCGGGTTGCCGGGTCCGCACTTTATAAACCAGCCTGTTAGGAGGCAAGCCGCCTCAAGACGTTTCATCCCGTTTATTCACTTTTTTGGATTATGGGCGATTGTAGTAGAATGGTGCTCTGTGGAATAGGGGTATTAGATAGCAATGGATCATAGTTCTTCTTTTTATTATTTGTTGCTTTTTTCTTCTTGTTCTTTATGCAGTATGAGTAGGTTGTTCCTGAAGGCATGGTTGGTTTTTCCCAGTTTTCCTTTACATGTGTGTTTTTCTTTGTTTTTTAATCCAACCACTTTCTCTCTCAATCTTTACCTTCCTTGAGCACTCTGCTTGATTTTTTTTTTTTGCGTGATAGGTTCTTTTAAACTCACCTATTCCTCAGCTCAAACCTCTTACTTTACCAGCATTTACAGGCGTTTAAGTGGCTGATTGGACTTGGAATTGCAGATAGACGTAGAATCCGCCTCTACTCATCTGCTTTCTGTATGGAGTCGTTCTGCCCCGCCGAGTGACTGACTCACACAATAAAACACTGGAAAGCTTTGAAAGAAATTAGAATTGGAGCCATGATCGTATATTCAGAGTGGGCTCTTCTGCATTACTTACCAGGTTAAGGTTATTCGATTTAAGTGTGAGAGATTGAGAAAAAATAAGGATTTTGGTGCTTTTTTCCTTTGTTGAGGTGTTGATAAATCTGTTAGATTTGTAGTCCCATCTAAGGTTGTATTATGACTATTATATTTTTAATTAAATTTTATTTTTTGAAGTGGAAAAAGCTCACGTGCACATACACCTAAGGGTCTTCTTACCGCTCCCCCATCAGTGTTATTACTGCCGCCTACCCCTTGGCTGTTGTAATTTGGCGAGTTATTTTTACTTCTAATGCCTTCTCTTTCTTCACGACTTTCTCCATCCCTCCTTCGCTCCATTGTCGGTGAATTAATTGGAGAGGGCAGGAGGTCGCAGCACATATTGGGTAGGTAACGAGTGGCGAGGGCTGGAATGGCCGCGAACACCCATCGCTCTAATTGGTTGTCAGAGAGGGATGAGGGTCATTAGGTATAGGTGACTGATTTGCCCTCTTGGCGCACAGACACAAACAACTTTGGCACATTTAGACGGGTACAAAAGCTCATGCATGTGCTTGTACATGTTACTGTTGATGCCTTCCTGTCTACGCCGTCTCAGGGGGAGGCGGCCCAAAGTACCTCAAGACTTTTGTTTGAATTGTTCTTGCAATTTGTCTTGAGAATATCGGCTGAACTAAATTGTTTCCAAGCAGCATTGCGGCAGTTTTGTTTCCATAATTGATTACAAATGATTATTTTAGCAATAATTACCTATAACTGGGGTTTACGGAAAAACAGTGGCATGAAATTTGAAGAGATTATTTGAGACCCCTGGTTGTCAAGCCGTGAGATCTCTAAAATACTAGCGTGGTCACCATTTGTATGAATTAAAGTTCAAATAAATCAATAAGGGTGTTTGTTCATGGCCAATTTTAAACTGTCATAGTAGGTTTTAATTTTGTACATACTGCAACGGTTGAATTTTATCATGAAAATAATGCCCAAGTGGTAAACCTGATGTTTGTGTTTGTTACAAGTGTCCCGTTTGACTGGAGGAAAAGTTTGCGAACAACCGATTTAGATTGCTGTTTTATGCGAAAGGGGCGGAGCCAGCCATTTTGACACAGATTATTTAAATGTGTATTAAAAACCTCAAATTGGCAGCATAATCAACAACTTTAGCAGCTACGCTAATGTCCGGTGTGCTTATAAATCTAAATTTTGTCAATAAACGCAAGCATACTCACATGGACACAACTTTTTTAAAGCTTGCTAGCTGTGCTAGCTTGCTATATCCCACTAAAACAGCCCACGTGCGCTGAAATGTGAGTAATTACCATGAACCACTAACTTCCTGCCTCTTAAAAATGGAGTCAAACTATATAAATCTGTTTATGATTATTTTAGCAATAATTACCTATAACTGGGGTTTACGGAAAAACAGTGGCATGAAATTTGAAGAGATCATTTCAGACCCCTAGTTGTCAAGCCGTGAGATCTCTAAAATACTAGCGTGGTCACCATTTGTATGATTAAAAGTTAAAATAAATCAATAATGGTGTTTGTTCATGGCCAATTTTAAACTGTCATAGTAGGTTTTAATTTTGTACTTACTGCAACGATTGAATTTTATCATGAAAATAATGTCCAAGTGGTAAACCTGATGTTTGTGTTTGTTACAAGTGTCCCGTTTGACTGGAATTTTGGAGTCGCATGTCTTCCTTGCGACCGTTCAGGATCACCTCTCAAAATGTTTGCGAACAACCGATTTAGATTGCTGTTTTATGCGAAAGGGGCGGAGCCAGCCATTTTGACACAGATTATTTAAATGTGTATTAAAAACCTCAAATTGGCAGCATAATCAACAACTTTAGCAACAACGCTAAAGTCCGGTGTGCTTATAAATCTAAATTTTGTCAATAAACGCAAGCATACTCACATGGGCACAACTTTTTAAAGCTTGCTAGCTGTGCTAGCTTGCTATATCCCACTAAAACAGCCCACGTGCGCTGAAATGTGAGTAATTACCATGAACCACTAACTTCCTGCCTCTTAAAAGTGGAGTCAAACTATATAAATCTGTTTTTTAATTGCAGTTTCCGTAAGAAATAATTTGATTATCTTGTATTACGCGACATGGATAGCCGCCATTTTGAAAATCTCCTCGGGGGATCTTTTTATCTGCATTTGAGATGAGAATGGAAAGACGTTTTAAAATCTGCCACGTTTTCAAGTTAAAGGAACAATGACTATATTTGTAGTTGGCTTAAAAAAGTGACTTTCTCAAACCTGTGGCAGCCAAAATTTGTGTCTCAGTTCGAACCCAGTCATTTGTGAGCTTTCAAGCACTTCACCATTTCCTAAGCTCAAATGTCATTTCTAGCCTCTTCTTGTCTTCATCCTCCGTATGCTGCTTCAGCAGTCCAGCTGGAATTACTGTCCAACGAACGGGTACTTCAGGAGAATCAGAAGAGGAATGATGTAGCACGTAGGCTCCTCAGTGCTGAGGATTCCAACAACTGGCAAAGTCCAGAGATGCTCATATATAACCAGGTGGGGGCAGCTAGATGCCTACTTGCAGTGTAGTTGATTGTGAGCTGGTATGCTGCCTTAGTGGTTGCCATCCAGGTTCACCAAATCACTATGCTTTTGAATTGCAAAGTTGCTCCTGGTGTGAGTTCCTTGCTTGGAAACACTGACATCTGTGTGTGGGGTTTGGTGAATGTGAGGCATCATTGTAAAGAGCCTTGAACATCTGCACCACATGGAAAAAAAAATGCTATAAATTGTAATGGAATTTATTCCCAAAGTGTAGGCAATGGCCCCCTGTTGGGTCATTGAGGTAATGCAGGTGGACTGTTAGAGGTCTTCAAAACTAAGTTAGTCCTAGTTTAACATAATACCGTAGATTCAAACACAATTTGGATGGGCCCCATGTCAAATTGGGCCCTGATATTCTTAAGTTTAGAATCAGCAGTAGTAAATTTAACATTCGTAGGATTTGAAGCTGATGACAGTATTCACAAGTGATTTTTGACCTCGTCGTTCTCAAAATTTGCTTGCAGCGAGACGTTTGCACGTAATTAGTTGAAGGCTGAGCCGCCCCCTTTTGCCCCGTTTTTCTTTTCTCGCGCATTCTCCAAAAAAAAAAAAAAAAAGCCAAAAACATCACAGACGCTTCCTTTTCTTCTTCGTTTGCTGCAATTAGTATAAATTGTTTGAAATTAAATGAAAGACGTGTTTCCAAGCTGGCATGGCCTAGCGGCTCTTAGCGTTCGCTATAAAGTGGCGTTTCGTGATTTAGCGTCGAGCGCTGTTGGCTGAGGTTCTGTTTGGTTCTGGTTCCAACTACATATTCTCAATCCCCTTAAACAATAACGCCGGTGACCCCTCACCCATCGCACCCACGCATAGTGAGAATTACCGCATGGTTCTTTCTCTTTGTTTTCCCTGTCGTCTTCTTTGTTGTCACGCCGTCACTCTCTCTTTGACTCGTGTTCTCCGGCTTTGTGATACAGCAGAGTATATTTCTTTGTAATATAATGTAATGTTGGGCATCTGGTAGGATTAGAAGTTTTTTTTGTGTGTGTGCACTGTTTTGATGTTGTGCCTATATCTGTGTGGGAGTGGAGCGCTTCTTCTGTTTTTATCCCTTTTCTGTCTTCGCTCAGAGCTCTAGGCTATAGAAAATGGTCGGAACTGCTGTGAGTGATGAAGCTGAAGTGGTGACGGTGCGACGGCAGTGGATCTTATGATGCTGTGCCGCTGCATCTAACCCTTATTTCAGAAAGGGGTCGCAGAAACCATCAAAGCTGAAAGCATTGGGTTTTTTGGACTCCTCGGATGCACCTCTGCATTTGCACACTTTGTGCCAACAAAGAGAAGGTGCGAAGCCGATGCTTTGTGTGTTATTACTCTGTCTCCAGGCCTATCACGTGAAGGTCCAACGCCATAACAGGAATATGTCGATCACCTCCGAGTGATCGACATAATCGCTAATAATTTGCTTGACTAACATTTCAACTGTGTGTTTGCGGAAATGTAAAAATGTCCACTTGGTGGCAGTGTTGGCATGTAATGTATGGAAAATCTTAGAAGAAGTCCAGAAAGGGGGATCCTATTTCAAATTTTAACAAATATGAAGCTATATTGATTAATTCATTGTCTCCTGCATAGCCAAGCAGCTCATCCCAACCTTCCCTATCCTTGGAAAGTCCTGTAACTCTTCCCAGGGGATCCAGAGGCATTCCCAAGGCACCGGGGGACCGGGGGTTTCCCTCTGTGCCTCCTCCCAGTTGGACATGCCTAGAAGTCCTCCCTAGGGAGACTGTCCGAGTTCCTCCAGGACAGTTGTGCTTCTCATCCTGTCCAGGAGTGTAAGCCCAGATACCCAGCAGAGGAATTTCATTTCTGCTTGTATCCACAATCTTATTTTTTTGGTCATTACCCAAAGGTCATGACCATTGGCCTTGATCCAATCCCTGCAATTGGAATTGGGCTGATTGTGACTGTTGATTTTTTTAATTGTGATTGGTATTTGACATATTAAACAATCGCTTTATTAATACTTGTCGCTAGTTCAGCAGCACTATGATGCTTATTCAACAGCATATTTATGCTCTGCTTTGCTTCAAATATTCACCAAGTCTGTTTCTGATTATCGTGCTTGTGATATCCATCTTATCGGCCAATCAGGTAGCGCGTTCCACATGAATACGTTTTTGTTGTCTTTTTGTCTGTGGTTCCTCCCGCGAACAGGCATTGTGCAAGCCAGAAGGGTAAGGGTTGGACAACCCAACCCCCTTGTGTAAAGGTCCACATCTGAAGACACCTGCTGGACAGATCAGGAATGTGCATCCATCTCTAATTATATTCTTTAATAGCTGAAGAATCACAGCTGGTGTTGGCACATTTAAAAGTGATTAAAACAGTTTAGTCTGTGACATTTTTATGATCTGCTGTGGTAATGGGGAGTGAAGGGGGTGCAGGAATAATAGTTGGTTTGCAAATCAGATTTACTGTTCCTTGTGTCTTTGTATGTGTCTACGTGTGTGTTTTTCCCCAGGACTATAAAGCTGGCCTCGCTATCGCTGAGATAGAACTGACTGCTGCCAATATTAAAGACCTCGACCGCTGTGGTTTTGAAATCAACACGCCTTTCAAGAATTTTTGGTATGTGCACACTTTTGTCTTTCCCCTTTTGTAGCAAAACAATATAAACTTTTAAAGCTACAGTATGGACGAAGTCATCAAGTCACTCTCAAGTCATGAATCAGCAAGTCCCAAGTCAAGTCTCAAGACATAATGACCACCAATTTTTTGCAAGCTGACTTGAGAAATGACTTGGGACTTGCAGATTGATGACTTGAGAGTGACTTGACAGTGAATTCTTCCCACCTCTGATGTAGGCTTTAGGGATGTTTATTAGTGTAAATGGAATACAGCATTCATGACCCTATGCCCAATGGTGTATTATTTCCTGTAACAATACATCAATGTCTTTGCATAAGTGTAGGATGAATCCTTCATATCTACGTGGTAATAGGCCCTCTCATGGGGGCCACCATGTTGACTGCCATGTTGGTACAGTAGGCCAAACAGGACAAACTTAACTTTCTGTCTTTTGCATTTTGTAGTGCTGATGAAATACAACAAAGAAACAAAGAAACAAAACAAAAAAAAAAACCCCACATAGATAAGGAAGCAGTAATTGTTCCCTATACATTATCTACCACTTGCTAGATCAGGCTGTTCCACAGGGTGCCCTTCTAGTACGAACACCCACGATCCAAAAAAGTGCAAAAACCAAATGAAACCGCTTAACCCTATTGTACTAGCTTGCCTCCTTTATCCTTGCACCCTTGGCTAAACATGATTGAGACGTTCAACTTGTTAAAAAAAAAACGCAACAAACGTTCATCAGGGCTGATTCGGCTTCAAATTTTTCAACCCAATGAAGCACGATGAAACAAGTTTCAAGCCGTAGTCACACTGAATACCCCATTCTTTGAATGGGGTATTCAGTGTGACTATGGCTACGGCTACGGTAAAGTGTCCTTAACATCTGGTGCCAGTGACGCCCGTTACTACATATACCAAGTTTGTTCAAGATTAGTGAAGATGGATCAATAAGTTACCATGATGCTTCAAAACATGCCCCAATTTGCTATTCGAGGTTAAACGGGAAGGAACGGTGCTCTGTGGAATAGCCCCATAATAAGTTTAAGAACCATTGTTTTATATGAAATAGAATATTGAAGTTGCGTCTTAAGTTTCAATAAGTCAGCGAAAACATTCACTGTTTTAGAGTATCCCAGAAACCTTTGCGCGCTGGGGAGCTTAATGCTAGCTTTAACATTGAAAATGCCATAGACATGCTAACGCGTTAGCCTCGGTCCCATTTTTAAGTTACAAAATACATCAACTGTTTCAGAGGTCCATAACAGGTTGGTTTAACATAAAAAAGGTAAATATTACTCACAGACATATGCTCTTTAGGGTTTTAGCGGGGAAAAATTAAGATAAAGCGAAATAAAACAAAGAACCAACTAAGCAGCAGATCAAAGATCGAAGCACTGCTTCACTGGTTCAAGGTTCAAAGCAAAGCCGCTCTGCAGAAACAGCTGATTATACAGACCCGCTGCAGGGTCTGTAATCAATGTAGAGAAATCATTTTCCTTACAAACACCCCCCAAAACAACGGCCGCTCTGAAGGACCGATAAGGGAATCGTTAAACAAAAAGGCTGTTGATGTCGATGGATCGAATAATTTCTTAAGGATACCTGAAAAGAACCGGTTCCCGACACGCAACCCTAACAGCAACATGCTTTTTTTTTTTTTTATAAAACTCACAATAAAGACTCACGATTATCTTAGTTAAACACCTAAATACATATTTTGGTTGAACTCACCTCCATAATGACAAAATGTTGCAAACAAGTTTCCGCAAACGCTTGTTTACACTGACAATGAAATCTCAGCCTCCCCAGCGAGAACGTGATTATGCGTGAGATTTGACACCGTAAAGGTGCCTATGAACGGAAACAAAATTGTGACACGTAACGTGATAATGCAATCTTCAGCCTCACCACTAGATGCCACTAAATCTTGATACACTAACTTTAATTTGTGATGCTTTCTTTTCCTTTTTGTCATCACCTTATTTTCTGATTGATGCCTAACCGTCGGTCTCTTGCCGGAGAGCGCGGGTGCCGAGCAACAGGTGGGAATTGTAGCGTTCTTTGATGTTTTTCTGAAATCATACAAAAGGACTTGATTCATTCCCCCCCCCCCCCAAAAAAAAACAACAGCTCCCGCTGCATTAGCATCTCATTTCAACCGCCGACTTTAAGAAATGTCCTTCAAATATGCTAAATCTCATTCTGTGCTGTAGCTTAATCTCAATAATCATATCTCATTAAGCATTCAAATTCACAGCTATAAATCTTAAGGCCAATCATTTTGGATAAATCTGCTCTTACAGATGTAAAGTATTAAGAGCCTCACCGCCTTCGCTTGTAGTGACAGAATATTCTCATAATCATATCTGGTTGGCTTTTTTTTTTCCCTTTTTCATATCTGTGGCTTTTCTTCTTACCTGGAGAGCTGTGGAATTAATCCAAAGCAGAATGCTTTCAAAGACCTGAAAGTAAAAGAAAATGAGAAATATCTGCAGTAAACTCGATTAATTTGCCTTACTTTCCTATCATCATTGATTCTTGTAAATGCGCGCTGAACGAGACGGCGTGCATTTTGAAGAAAAGATCATCCGGGGATCTATTTAAAAGTAAAGGTCAAGTGAGCATGAATGCACAATTTATCAGCAGGAAATTAAATCTACATATTTTCTGAATAGTCCGAGTTTAACTTTTTAAATAAGTGGTTCTAGAGTTTGAAAGCTCTCTCTGTCGCCGCGCTTTCAGTATATTATACCTTATCAACACGCTAAAGTAGGTCACCAAGTGTCTTGAAAATATATGTTGAAGATTGCAGCTCTCTTTTAAAAAAAAAAAAACTGCCTTTTTGCCACATTAAATAGAAATGCACTTTACACAATGCCGGTTTTTAGTGTGTCACATTGAGGAAGGAGGAGCCCAGATATTGGCTTCTGTGACGTATGTCGCAGAAGTCTCAAACGAACCGTTCCCTGCTTAAATTCTGCGTCTTGCTTGGGGACGTAAATGATTGTTGTGTGACTATTATTATTTTATTTATTTATTTATTTATTTTTGAAGCATCACCTGTATTTAATTGCAGGAAGTTGACTTTATAAAAACGGTTTTGCTCAAAATGACCTTTTAAATGCAAACAAAAACAGTAACTTTTTATGGTTGATTGATTTTTATTTATGTACTGAAATTTTCATTAGATTTGTGATGATAAATGGGCTGCATTTCTGTCACAATCCTGCTTCTCCAGATATTTAAGTTTTTACACCTTACTTGGGGAGCTACGACCACTACCTTTGCACACACCCCCCCCCCCCCAGACTAAACCAAACCAACTTTTTTAGGTTCCGATGACCCCAAAACACAATCAGGATGTTCCCAAAAATAAAAACTGGCCTCAAACCAGTTATTCAAGATGGCGTCCAAGATGGCCACCAAAATAGGGTTTTTTTTTCACCAAAACACCAATGTTTTCTGTCATTATTAAGTCTATTGTTTGTTCCTACTATGTATTTTAATGATAGGGGTCTATTGGCGGCCATTTTGGATGCTATTTTGAATTTTAAACCCATGAATGAATTTAGTTTAGGCACAAATTAGTTTGCTGTGACCTGAAATTGTCTTCCCATTGAATCTCTGTGATATTTAAGTGTGTATATGTTGTGTAAAGGTGTTTAGTGAAGAAAAAAAAAAAACTATTTTGGTGGCCATCTTGGATAACTGGCTTGAGTTTTGGGGTCATCTAAGGAACTGAAAAGTTGGTTTGGTTTAGTCCTTGGGGGGGGGGGGGTGCAAAGGTAGTGGTTGTGGCTCCTCTAGTACCTGCACTTGGTTGCAAATGAGGTTTTGATTGATATGGATTGAATTTGGTGGAATTATTGTGGGTCAGCCAAAGATAATGTAATTTGATAGAGGAAAAAAAAAGGTTAAAAAATAAAGGATGGGGCATGGTAAAAATATGGGTCCAGTGGTTACATATAGGAAATATTACAAGTGGCTATTCTGATAAATTGGTTAAAGATACACCTACAGTACCAATGCTGACTATTAAACACTACTATGATGTCCTATATCACCTTTTAGCCACATGCTTCTTGACCTTGAATGACCTTGACAGGTCAAATTCATGCAGAATGGCTTCTAGTAGTCTAGTATATATATGTATACATTTTAAATTTTTTGGTTAAAGCAGTGGGCATTTATAAGCTTTTGCTTCTGCCTACACCCTTTTGGGCACATGGGTGCATTATTGTATTGTTTTCTTTGTGAGTTTTATTTGTGATTTTGCGTCTGTGTGTGCAGAATAATTTCATTCATTCATTCAAATGGTTACAGTTAACCCTCACAGATATGAAGTATGTATGAACTTTCTGTTGGTCACATGACATTTTTGCATGAGCTTAATAAATGCTGTTCCGATATGAAAAACACAATTTTAAAAAATGTGGCTCAAGTTTGCTTTTGAAATATGTAGTCCAAGTCTATTTAGCTAAAATACAAATAAAATAAAATAAAAAAGGTCAAATAATAAAAATTTTGTGGAACAAGTTGAAATCTTCATAAGTGGTCTAGAAAAATGTGTAGACTCTCATACTAAAAATCACACTTGCGGCTTTTTCGAAATCCAAGATGGCATCCAAAATGGCTGCCATTTCAGGATTTATTTGTTTAACATATCTTTACTTTTGGATAGGCTGTCTAAAGATATGCTATATAAATATATGTACTGCATTTATTTGCTTACCTTTAAGGTGAAGGGTGAAGGAAACTTAGTATTACAAGTTTGTCATAGAAATTTGCCCTCAATGGTCACATTTCTGACGTATCGATAGGAAAGTTCATTAAAAAAATAATATTGCAGCCATTTGGATTGAAAGATGAACATCATACAATTAGTTTCTGACAGTTCCCAAAGCTGAAACCTCGAGGTAATGACCTCATAGAGCTTGTCATGCCGTTAACCAAGTACTAAGACACATAAATTGGGTATCACACCTTTCTCAAAGCAAAAGTACCTCAAAAATATAACTACAATGGCAGCCACTTTGGATTCCAATATGGCCACCAAATTAGCTTCGAGAGAATAATGGGAAGGCGTTTCTCACTTCTTAACGCGTACATTGAGTATGAAGGGGCCAGTCACATGGCACACAGTGTTAGCTGAAAGAAGGAAAAAACAAGTCACAAAGTCACAAATCGTCAAGAAAAAGTGGACGAATGATCCGGCACTTTTCCCATCACCCAAAAGCATGCGAGTGCAGAGTGCACAACAGAACAAAAACAAAACCTGAACGGCAACCTTGAAGCTGCGATCATTTCCACAGCGAGCCTGTGTTCTCCACAGCCACCTGCAGCTGCGTTTTCTCGACAACAGGTTTGTCTTCACTACAACGTGTGCGCACATGCACGTTGCAGCCAGAGATGGATAAATAGTTAAAGTAGTTGAAAAAAATGTTTCTGCTATTGTTTGTGTAAGACGACGTTGCTTTTCGTCCCACACATGGACGAGTCACATTCAGCTCGTCGGATCTCTCGTTATTGATCCGTTCAGATATCACCAGTGTTCGTGCAAGACGTTGGACTTGGGAGGTTGGACGAAGTTGGGCGACAGTCAAATGGAACGCTGATGGTACAGGAACTACGGAAACAATGAGGAACCGTCAAGATAAAAAGCAAAACGGAATTCCGAGGAATTGAGGTTGTCGTCAGGATTCGTTTACATTTTTCAACAGTTTGAAAATTCTGACGAAGCGCCAGCTACAGAAACGAAGCTGGACGACTGTTAAACGATGTCTCCGAAAGTCAACGCAAGTCTAGATTTCTTGTTTTGTTTTGGCTTCAGTGTCCTCCTTTAGTGCTGTGTGTCTGGGGCTTTTCCTGTCCAGAAGCAAAATTTATCTGACATTGTGTCTATTTCGCATGCCATTGAAAAAAACCACAAGAGGAATTTTTGGATGATTTTCTAAACATTTGACACATTTTTTTTTCTGGACCTATCCTGAAAATCCCAGGTTTTTCCTCAGAACATCCATTTATTACACTGAAACTCTTCGACTAATAGTAATCAAGGCGATGAGGGCAGAGGACTTTGAGCTCAGGTCTTACTTCTTGGGTTTGTCCTTATTGGATCTCACAAAGAGGCGTGTGAACCATTACACAAACCACAGGCACATTGAGGATTTAATGGCCATGTGAACACATCCCTGTACAAAGATCACTGACTATTGATCAGGGTTGTTTGGTGTGAAATCTCCTCTGGGAGCATTGCAGAGGTATCGAAGCCCTTCAGGCGACTCGGGTCAGCGAGGGCCTGAAACCGGCAGGTGCATTGCTCGATTGTGCTTTGTAATGCCGTTCATCGAAATCTGCCTGAACAAAGCGCAGCGCATCTCTTCATATGTGCTCATTTACCATTTTGTCTTCACCTTTTGCTTTTGGACTGTGTAAAGATCCCCCCTTCCCTCATTCCTCTACCTGCCTCTACATCCGATCGATCTGTTTGTGCCAGCTCTCTTAATGGTTCCGTCGTTTGGCAGCTTTGCTAATACGTCCGGCATAATTGCCATTTTGTGTGGAACAGCAATGAAAAGAAAAAAAAAAGTGAAAGAGAGAAATGGAATTAAAATGAGATGGGGTCTGCCAAATTGTTTTGATGAGGTGATTGCTGAAAACGGCTTTGGCGTGTTTGTGTGTGTGGATCAAATCAGTCGGGAGCCATGGGAGCGTTCGCCTACCTGCTCAAGGTGGGGATTAGCCAGAAACTCGTCTAATCACTTTAAGCTGTGGAGACACTCTTTGGTTTTCCGTTGTTTCGCTGCCATTAACTGGACGGAAAACACCTCGGCCGCTTTAGCAGAAACAGTCGCAAACTTTTTCTGAGTCTGAATGACTGACACGTAGAAATGGAAAGACAATGAAATTTGGACAAAAGAAAAACTTTGTGGTCTTGAAAACTGAGTAATCAAGTTCAAGAACATATAGGAAAACAATGTTGTGCTTATTTTATCCTGTGTTAAAAACAGAGACTTTTCAACTGAAATGGGTTATTGGACTGTGGATTTTCCTGAATAAATGGGACATTATTTCTAAGCAAGAGTCATCAGGAGATGAAATTTCACCCCCGGTCCTCATAAATCAGAAATACAAAGTGTTGGGAGATCACACAAGTACACCCTTATGCTAAATATAAATGAAATTGGTCAACTGGTTCTTGAGTTATTCCGCTAAAAAGTGAAAATGGTCAGTATGGACATGCTGATCACTATATCAAAAAGGGTTTGAACCTATTTAAAGTCCTTAAGGTTTAAAAAAAATGTTTTAAAATGATAATTTTAATATTTATTCCATATTACGTGTTGATGAAGTTTTAAAGTTTTGTCAAACAAAAACTTTCATTGGAGTTGAAGCCGAAGTCTCAAGTTCGTGCAGTGAAACACATTTTTGGGAATTTTCTTATATAGCGCCAAATCAGTCACCACACGGTGCTATATATATATGTGGGGGAGGTTTACAGTATTTATCTTTCAAAGTGACTTATATGTCAAAAATACATACTGCACTATCATCCGTAGCCACAAGATGGCACCATCTACAAGCGCAACAACTGATAGCGTCTCCTGCAATTAAATCTAAATAAGTTACCGCCTGATCCACACTCTGGAGCAGATTCCGGCAGTAATGCACCATTAAACTGGATGCCAACTACCATAAAGGGAAAATCAGAATGCACTTTGATGGAAAGCTGCAAAAACCATAGAGAAGGACTGCTAGGCTAAATGAATGCTAACTATGTAATCTGTCATTTTTATATTTACATTTCGTGGGGTAAATTTACACACATTTACCTCTGACATTCACATTAAAGGAGTATGTGCATCCTGAGATTTCTCATGACGTTTTTGTCAGTTCTTTGTGCCTCATACAACAATTTGATTAGCCAGTTAGCTTGTGATTGCTAGCTTCTGCTTGCAGTGTTTGCATTACAAATAAATAATGAATTTAATTTAATTAATTAATTTAGCTTCTTATTGCATGAAGCGGTTGCACCATACCTTAGAAATTGATGGAACTTGTACAACTCCAAATCAAAAAAAAAATTCAGATGATATGGAATTTGAAATGAAAAAAAAAAAAAAACCCACAAACAACAAAAAACAACAACAGTATGAACCAAAGATATTTCATGAAGGTGTGTCACTGGTGATGCAACAGACAAAAGTTGCACTCTGCACAGTTTCTCCAGCCACAATTACAGAAACCTACCACTTCTTCAGAGTTGTCTTGATGGCTTCCTTCATCAGATCTGCATGAGGAGGATGTACTGGTCCTCTGACAATGAGTGAACTCAATAAATCATGCTCTCAAACTGAAAGACCACACTTGAATAAAGAGAGGGGATAGAACCTTCACTCTAAACTGCATGCCACTTGTTTGGACTTTGTGGAACAGTCAGAACAGCAATGAGGAGGAAACTTAGGCAAAGGTAAAGCTAACTATAATGTTTTAAAAATGTTGAATTTCATTTAATGGGCAATCGCAAACATAGACACTGCAATTCCTTGCTCAACCTGCTGCAATCACGCCCTTTGACTCTTAGTTACCGATTTTTGAAAATTATCAACTTTATTCCAGTTAAAATGAATGTCATAGAACATTGATTCTTGGTATTAACAATCCTGTAGAGTCTGTTGAGCTTTTAGTCATTTTGTCTCATGTCTAGAAAGCCTGACTTTTCTTTGACTCAACTAATCTGAATGTTCTGTAAGAGGAAGGATTGTTTGAATATTGTAAATACTTTTAGATCAGTTGTTGAGTCCAGTGATCTGTCAATTGGCTTGATAACCGCGACAGCAACGTATTCAGTCCATTTGAGCTCACTACCCTTCGGTTCTTTTGGCTACATCAGCTGTACTCAGCGAATATAAAAGCACAGCCAACATTTTATTCCACAGAGGTTAAAAATCAAACACCACAACAAAATCTTCTGATGGCTGGAATTTTTCGACATTATTTGGTGTTTTAGCAATTATTTCTCAGAAAGACAGAGTTGCGTAACACGAGTGCACACTGGAATAGCTCCGCATCAAATTCAGACAATACCTGCTGTGATTGAACAAAAGCAGCTTTCATTACACTCAGTAAATTCAGTCCACAATAATTGAAGTCAGTTTAAGTAGACATCCTTTTTAGTTGAATTCATCTTTTGTTGGATTATCTGGAAGTGATTGTCTTACATTAACATCTGTTGACGTGTCTTGCGTCTAAAATTTGAGTTCCTTTTTAGGGTGATTATTTAACTACAGGCACTATTGGCCTTGTAAATGTAATTTCCACCACACCATTGCCTTACAATATAAAGCGCCTTGGGGCAACTGTTTGTTGTGATTTGGCGCTATATACATGTGCTCTGATGTCACTGTTTATCTCCATAGAAACTACCCAAACAATCTTTCATACAAACTGTTTAGGGACATTACAGTGTTGTGGTGGAAATTACGGCAATAGTGTGGGACAACTACATTTTGTTTAAAAAAAATCACAACAGTTGTATGACATTGAATACCCCAATTATGTTTTGATTATTTTACTGATATTTTATTCAGAGATATTTTAAAACATTAGAAAAAAACGTTTCTTTACCATTCATTTTTATCATTGAAGATCAAAAGTCTGGGTGTGGGACAAGCACAAAACGGCAATATTTGCATATAATGATGCTGAAAAAAGGTGAAAAAGTCATCATAGACTACTAGAACAAATTTCTTAACACACTTTCATTGTAAAGATAACTATGAAAGTGTGAAATTTCATACAATATGATCAAAGGACATAAGTGCCCGTAGTCTAAGAATCACCCTTTAATGTGCATTTGATTTTTGTTAAATCTTTGCATTCAGCAGCATTTTGAAGTGACAGTAATCGTCTGCAAAGGGGAACGTATGAATTCTAAATTGTATTCAAGCACTTAAATATGTTTTCGCACCAAATATTGTAGGGTTGCCATATCTCTTCACCATCTCTGGAATTTTAGCGTAATCGTGGCGTTATTGCAACTCTAGTGGTACATTACTTTTAAAGTCTGCTTTGGTATATATTCCTCTTAAATTGTATAAAGTATTTGTTTTTTCCATGCAGCGACTTAGTGATCGAAGTTGATGTAGCGCTCTGCTCGGTTTTGCTTGTTTAGCTCTTTGATCAAGGATGGGCTGCCATTTGCTAATAAGGGTCGGTAGTCTGAGGATTCTGACTGCGGCTTATCACCTCAGCAGGTTGTTTCTCTAATGAGCACCTGTTTGAGAGGAGGGAAGGAAATGGTATGAAATCAATGATGACGGTGATGGAAATGGCAGTATTTTATTTTAAAATCCTCTTTCTCGACATCTTTTCCTTGCCGTGAGATGGGCTTGATGCTTGACGTCTCCAAGGGTCATCTCCTATGGGGTTTGATATTTACGATCAGTCAGGGATCAAACCCTTCAGTTTCTACAAAATCCACTTGAATAGCTGTTGTAGTAAATAGTTTGTTAAACCCAGAGTGTTAATTCCAATAGAATAATGCAATTTCCCTTTTTTGTTGTTTAAAAATCATCACTTTACCGACAACACAAGCAATCTTTTCTATATAAAAAAAAAGCAGCTGCTTTTCCAACAACAGGACACTTACTTTGTAAACTTTATTGTCAAACTAATTTCCTTAGTTGGGGAAAAGTGTTATTTAAAATGTGAATTCACAGCACAACAAATTAGAAAATTCAGATTTACATAAATAAAACTAGAAGCACTCGGAGAGCGCAAACCTCCGCCAAGGCCATAGGGTCACTGATGTCCCATGGAATACCCTTTGGCAAAGAGACTTATTCCATGTCGTTTCACGCATCCACCGTCATGTTTCAGATTCAGTGGTTAAACCCTTAGATCTTCAGCAAATGTATTTATAAAGAGAAACTGCATGAACTACACAAGTTTTTTTTATTTTCTAATAACACGTTTATTGAATGAGGAGAAACAAATGCTAAATTATTATTGTGTCGTAGCTTTGTTCAGCCTTTGTGACCCATCTTCATGAAGTTAGATACAAAAATGTTGAACTTGGCCCTATCCTACAATGATAAAGAATCCTTTAAAAAATTACTGGATCTGGATCGTGTTCCGGATCATTACCAAAATTTAATGACTTCTAAGTTAGGCCACGATACACCCCTGGTAAACATTTCATTGAAATCTGTTGAGGATTTTGAGTAATCTTGCTAACAAACCAACCAACCAACAAACAAATGGACATGACCGAAAACATAACCTCGTTGGTGGAGGTAATGAAAAGTGTATGCTAAAAAACTTTAATATTTTGCACACTGATAGTGACCAAAGCAACATAAACTTTGTGGTTTTGGGTGTGGCCTAGACTGCAAGCAAAGCTTTGGTGGAGGAGTTACACTTAGTAATACAAAGTGTTACTTAACCGCAAGTTCTTATTTGCTCATATAAGACTGATTCACACACATGAACAATTATACAAATCCTCAAATGATCCAATTATCATATTAGACAAAACAATCAAAATTAGAAGAATATTCAGTAACATTACTCCAGATATAATTTTGGATGGATATTCAATAACATTATTTCCTATATAATTTTCGATGAATATTCAATAATATTTCATTATCTTTTTTCTTGCACATAATTTCTTTCAAGCAGAATAGTTTTTATTGGTATATATAAATACATGAACACTTTGACACCAAAATAATCACATTCAGAAATATTACTATTGTTCAATAATTGTAAAAAAACAAAAACAAAAAAAAAAATCTTTATTTATAAATGTTGACACTGCAAATGGTTGTTTCCCAGTTGTCATGACAGACCTGTGCAGAACAAGCCGTTTGTGATTGATTTAATCACGTTTAAATGGCATAAATTGTTTACATAACAGGTTTAACTGCAAGTGGCTCTACAAATAATGTGCTTTTTAGATTCTTTAGTGCCATTTCTTTAGGGTCAACTTTAAAACATTATGGGCAAAAGTAACAACACAGGTATAGTTCAGGTATTTTGTGCTTATTTTGTTGGCGAAATTAAATTCACTCATTTGAAAGACTTTACTGTGATATATTTTATTTATATATATTTTTTTTCTTTAGGTGTCTGAGTTCTCTGTGAGAGGTTAACCAATTCATCATTCATGAGGAGGAATTTGCTCGTGAAAACTGTTTTGTGTGATTTCAAATTTTTAAAAAAGTGGTGACTTTATGTAAAAGCGGGGCATGTCCTGTCAGCTTTTCTTATTGCGGTGTTTTGTAGCTCTCAGCTGTCACTGCTTTTGTAAGGAGAGATCTGTCCTTGGTCTAGTAGCTGCCACAAAATTGATTCTGCAGAGTTCTGGGATAATTATTCTGGGAATAATTGGCATTTGATTCTTCCATCTATGGACCCAAAAGAATAAGTCATGGTCAATGCCCTCTGAACTCAGGAAAAAGATTTCTGAGATGAACTTATACCCTAAATATCCTGGATCTATGATAATTTGGTGTAGATCAACATGATGACAATACCACTTTGCCATGCCCCATGCCTCTGCACTGATTGGTTGATAATTTTATCATATGTTTTATGCTATTTGATGGTCTAGTGGTGGGCTTGAGACCAGAGGATCCTTGGTTCAAATCCCATCCTGACTGTAAAATCACAAAGGGCTCTTGTGCAAGGTTCTTAATCCCCTAGTTGCTCCCGGTGTGTAGTGGGCGCCTTGTATGGCAGCACCCTGACATCGGGGCGAATGTGAGGCATTATTTTAAAGCACTTTGAGCGTCTGATGCAGATGGAAAAGCGCTATACAAATGCAGTCCATTTACCATTTTTCAGTTTCTCTATCAGCAACCTTCCACCTCTCACTCAAGGGTTCATCATAGGCACTCACTCGGTGGACAGTTCAAGAGATGTGTCTAGTTGCAAAAATGTCTTAACTCTGGAAAATTATCAATCCAGACTTGGTCAGATTGAGAAACAAGAACAAGACTTCCTGTAAAGCTGTGCAGTACCCTCTCTTTGGTGGTTTCTTTTACATATTTATGGGTCTTCCTTCCTGCATTGTTCCTAATGTCACAAATATATGTAGTAGTACTATGAGATGTCAATAAGACAAGCTTTGAAGGAGCAGTTCACTCAGGGCTAACAAACAGGCAGTGGTGGGACTAAAATATGTTATTTTCTCCAAAAGCAGTGTCCCATAACCAACTTAAAAAATCTCAGAGATGAAAGTGTCTTTTACAACTCAGAGTCTTTCCAAAAGGGCTGAACATAAATTGTCTCTTCCTCCTTTTAACTATTTTTAGAATGCCAGTACTTTTCTTTTGTCAGAGGTCTTTTCCTCTCATCTTTGTCCTGTCCCCTTCAACCCTCCTCACTGTGTCTTATATCTTTATTCTGGTTCCCCCAAGGTGTTTAGTTCTGCTACAGTGAGGTCGCTCAAGCATTTACACCTGTCAGAGTGTGTGATGCATTCTGGGAGATGTAGTGTTTCCCTACAGCAGGCATTTTGGAGTGTGGTAACCAATCCAGTAAAGGGACGAAGTGCCCATCTCCTGTCTGTCCCCTTGTGATATCACAATATGTATGTCTACCACTTTGTTGTGCTTGTTAAGGTAACGTTATGTTCAAGGCCTTATCAGGTTGCCAAAAGTAATCTAAGACAGTTGAACACTTTGACAGCTGTACTAGTTTTGTATTCTAATTGCACAGGTGGCTTTCACAAGGCCTGCACATTCTTTTTTTTTCCTTGCATGATATTTTGTGTGTATATACTTAGGAAGACTGGGGCTACATCCAAATATTCATACTAGCATACTGTCCATGACTAGGAGTGTAAGGTAGGTTATCCCATTACTCAGTGGGAGTTTAGTATTAGTTGAATGGCTGCAGGATGATCTACTACCTTCCATAAAGCACCTGGAACCTTAGAATTAAAGAAGAAAAACATTCTGGGGAAAGGCAAACAAAATACTCATACATGAAAATGGTAGCAGCATCGAAGAGCCCATGGCATTATGCAGATCTCCTACTATAAGCAACAGATTGGTCATCGTCATGTCCTAAGATTCTTGAAATGGAGCAATATCTCCACCCGGTGGACATTTACCACTCATGCAGATACAACAGAATCAATGCAGGTACAATTGATTTTCACCAAGAACTCGAGTTCATATATATTAAGTAAGAGGAACCATTAAAAAATCAGCTGTTGAAACATAGAAATTCAGAGGAAGGGTAAGATGATGTTGACACTGCACGTCTGAATTGTTTCCTGACTTCTAGTAGGTACTGCAGTAATGGTTGGGTGGTAGATTCCTAACAGATGTTAGTACATACTGAATATTTGATTAAAGACAAAGATAAGGGAGTATCACTTGCATTCTGGTCATTCGGCACCTTTGGGAATAATCCAAGAAGTAGGTGACTCCGCGTTAAAGACCCAGTAGACAGACACTCATGTTCCACTTAGCCGCAGCATATACCTAGATGGTTAATTTTGAGAGGTGGGGATGGATTAGTTCCCTGCCCAAGTAGGTGCCATCATGGACCCAAAGCATTTCTATGCTGTGGTGGATGCAGCAATGCAAGGCACCAGTGCAGGATCCCAGACCTGACCTAAATGCATACAGGAAAATGGATTGCAATAACAATCTTGATAAACGTACCCATCTGTTTCCTGATGTAATACAACTGCGATGCCCAACTGTTTTGTCCAAACTGCATTCGCTGGCTGAAGGATTGGTTTTAGTCATTAAAGTGTGTTGCCTCCTTTAGAAAATCCTAGAAGACTCCTCAGGAATTTTGTGACCATTTCAGTCAAGATTAGTGATCGAGCTGTCAGAGGTGTTTGCTTTCATTTCTGTTCTTCTACAGAATATGAATAAAATCTTTGAAATACTCACTTACTACACTTGTGTCAGCATTTTTTTTTTTTTTTTATTTAAGGGGGTGGCACCATCTAATCAAATCAAAATGCTTACAGTACTGATTTCACTTCTATATTTTGTGCTCTGGAGATTGACTTCTGCTGCCAAGCCTAATGGAACATGGTTTCTAATGTGTATTGAAGCTATAAATATTTTTTGTTCATATTTTCTCACCACATTTCTTGGCTTTTCTGAATCAGACATACAAATAATAAGCTGGGGGGTGGGGGGGTATCCCGCATTAGCACTGTAATGATTTTATGGTGCAAGGTGAAACCAATTGATTTATCCGCTTGCACCTCATCCTGATATCAATTTCTCTAAATCCTTTGCAATCGCACATGGATGAAGACACTCGGCAACCTCCCCCAACTCTACTCAAATACTGTACACTCCCGTAATCCTGCCACGTTTCACTGTACTGTTTAATTGCTCTCTCATATCAAAGCGATAACAGAGGCATTTGTTGGTGGGGTTTAAAAAAAAAAATCGATTGTTGCAGCTTCACGGCCGAGTCGGAACGGGAGAAGGAGGAGTGGGTCGAAGCGATCCAAGAATCGATTACTGAGACACTCTGCAACTACGAAGTGGTAGAGAAGATCTGGTACAACGAGGCCAACAGGATCTGCGCCGACTGCTGCGCACCTCAGCCTGAGTGGGCTTCTGTCAACCTGGGCGTGGTTATCTGTAAAATGTGTGCAGGTACGTAAGACTTCACATTCTTTTCCGCTGTGATAGAACTCAATGAAATCTTCTCTGGTCAATTAGATGTTTTGCACACAGATCTGAAACTTAATGAAAATTATACCCAGCTCCACTATGGTTCTGGTTTTGTTTACCTATTTGAGGTGCTATTGGGGTAAAGGGTTCTCTATTGTTGCTTTATATGACCTGGCGACCCAGAGGGGGAATTGTGCACAGCCTTGCATAATGTCACATCCAAAGTTTCTGCCATTTTTGCTCTGCTGTTGTTCATTTGAATAAGATTTTCTTTGTACTGCTCCTGTGGTTATAGTACCTCTGGGGTGATACTGCCCTTGTTACAAACAGAGACATTACAGTTCCCACATATATTGCTTTAATTTGTTTTTTAAAGGATGGGCACTATTAAATTTTGAAATTGATACTGGGTAAATGTGACATTGTCTCTCTTGTGGCAGTTGCATAGAAAACAAGAAGTGTTACACAACAAAATTGAAGCCAAAGCCTGTTAAATGATTAAAAAAATAATAAGAATCCAAGTGCTGTAGCATATACAACCTTGATGATGCGACTGTGGATGATTCTAATCTACCTACCGACCTGCCTACTCACTCACTGGCCACTTTGTTAGGTAAACCTTGCTAATACCGGGTTGGACCCCTTTTTGCCTTGACAACTACCTTAATTCTTCATGGCATAGATTTAACAAGGTTGTTGGAAACATTCCTCAGAGATGTTGATCCATCTTGACATGATAGTATCAACGCAGTAGCCCATTCAACAAGTCTGCCCATTGTCCTCCAACCTCTAACATCAAGAAGGCATTTTCATCCACAGAACTGCCACTCACTGGATACCTTCTTTTTTGGACTGTTCTCTGTAAACCCCAGAGATGGTTGTGCCTGAAAATCCCAGTAGATCAGGAGTTTCTGAAATACTCAGACCAGCCTATCTGGCACCAACAACCAGGCCACGTTCAAAGTCACTTAAATCCCTTTTCTTCCCCATTCTGATGCTCAGCATGTCTTTACCACATCTAGACGCCTAAATGCATCGAGTTGCTGCCATGTGATTGGTTGATTAGCTATTTGTGTTAAACAATTTAAGGTGTACCTAACAAAGTGGCTGGTGAGTGTATATATCACAAATATTTTGTAATGTATTTTATATAGGTAGTGCAAAAAAGGACAGTATTTTTAAGTTGTCAGACATTTTGTAAAAACATTCCCCTAAAGCAACTTATTTATGTGTTCCTTATGAAGACAAATATGTTACTGCATGCATCCATATCATTTTCCTTGTTCATCTAGCCAACACACTCTTCAGAAGTTTCTAACTTGGGTTTTCCGTGCCTTCTTGAATGAGCTTTAGTGCGACACAACTATGAAGTTACTAGTAGATCAGGAAGTCAAGACTAAATGAGACAGTGCAATCTCATGGGAACACCGGTCCATTACTTTTATCCCCCCCTATTTGGCTGTTTTTCATTTTTATTACCAATGGTTACATTGCCTCTTGGCTGGTTATCTCTGACTCCACTCTTAGCGAGGTGTTAGGTTCTTTTTCCATTTTGTAAGCGATCTCCAAGAGAGGCAGTCTATCTAATCAGTTTTGTTGTTGTTGTTGTTGCCACCAGTAGCATCTCTCTGTGGCATGAAAGTAGCAGCCTTGCAGACAGGAAGGCACTGGGGAGGGTCGTGAGGGCAGCAGAGAAGATTAACAGGGCCAGGCTGCCAACCATTGGTGAACTGGCAGAACAGCGCTGCGTGTCCAGGTCAAGAAGGATAATCAGGGACACTTCACATCCCTTTAACAATCTGTTTTCCCTCCTGCCCTCAGGTAGAGGGTACTGTAGCCTGAGTTGCAAAACACGCAGTTTAAGGGAGAGCTTTTACCCAACCACCATAAAACAGTTAAATATAAATTGATAGAAAGAACTGTGAAATATTGAATGAAGGGTGTAGAATACAGTGTAGCATCTGGTAGCAACTTTATCCTAATGTCATCTTCATATGTGCAATATCCTGTCCTTTACTATTTATTTATTTATTGCATGTTGTGTCCACACAAATACAGTTATTGATAGAGTTTTTGTTTGTACTTTTATTCTGTTTTTATCTACTCGTGCAGTACATCGATATTTCGTTCTGTGACAGCATCTGTGATTTTTTTTTTTACTAAATGACAATTAAAATAAGTCTAAGTCTGATCATTGTGCTTATAGTTTTCCTATTTTATTAAATTGGCTGAAGTTCTGATTGAGGCACAGTGTTTTTCACACCGCCTCCCTCGATCTCATACAATTGTGCAACTCCTCCTTGTTTCCACTCCTTCATCCTCAATTAGCCCTTTCGTGATGGTTTTTGGCAGTCACCCTCAGCCCGGTTTACCATGTATGGGCTCCCACATAATAACCTGTCTGTCTCAGCTCTGCTATATATAGCGATGAACAATACAGTAGCTCGTGCATACCTGTAGAATATTTCAAGTATCTTCTTGTACGTTTTGAAGGTTCTCAGCTTTCTTACGCTCCATCATATATATGGAGGTAATCAACACTGTGCTGTTAAAGTACAGCACACAGGCAAAGCCAATAAATGGATTTCAGGTATGAAGGCATCTCTTAGATGTGCTGCAGGACAGGAGTACACATGTTGGCACCATATTCTTTGTGTGTATGTGCAGCCTGATGTGTGTGTGTGTGTGTGTGTGTGTGTGTGTGTGTGTGTGTGTGTGTGTGTGTGTGTGTGTGTGTGTGTGTGTGTGTGTGTGTGTGTGTGTGTGAGAGACTATGCACACTGGCCCAGAGGCTCTATTGGAATAAGATCTCAGGTGATAAGCCACTTACGGGAGTTACCGTCTGGCCTCTGGACTCCCTCTAATCTATTTTGCGATTGCGGGGTGGCTCAGATGAAATGACAACAAAGATTACGCCACGGGTGAGTTTAGGGGATTCCAAACTGCCTCTTGACCCGCTAAATATGATTAGAGCGAAAGCAGCTCGGCTCGATGCAGAAGGATATCTGGTCGGTGCGGAGTCATCTCTGCGCCGTGCGCTGCCATCCACAGCCCGGAGATTAGTCCCAGACTCAAGTTTTAATGCGATTTTTCACCTCACCTCTGCAAAAGCATGTAATTGGTACAGATCACGCATCCAACATCCTTTTTCAAACACTCCGTAAATGATTTCATTTGCAGGAGAGTTTAATATTACATTTTGTCAACATGCTGTGAGAGCGTCTGCAGTGAGAAAAAGCCGTCCTCACACTCTGCCCTCTTTAAATTAGATAGGGGTCCATTTGGAATACCAATGACTACTTTTAATTAGCACTCTTGTGTCACGGACAATAAAGAGAAATGCTGAACAAGAGAAAGAGGAGCGAAGTAATGAGGAGGCTAATGGTAAAAATGATCCCAGATTGGCTTTCGTCTTTTTGTGCCGAGACGGAATGAATTTTAATAGTCTGTAGCCCGGTTTGATGATGAGTAACAGTTTCAAACAGCAATATTTTCTTTGGTTTTATAGACACACAGGATTTTTTTTTTTTTGAAATTACAATTCAGGTATGTGCACGAAAACAAATTAAAAATTTAAAAATAAGTAACACAAAATTGTGGGTGAATGTCTAACTTCCACAGTTCTACTCGTAGCATGTTCTGCAGCAGTGTTCCGCAACGTTTTTGAAATAAAGGTCATTTCATTTTCAAAAAGCAAAATTCTTGCAGCCAGAACAGCAGATAACTGAAACAATGCTTCAAATGGTGATAAAAGCACCAAATTCAGCACAAATACTCCGACATTACTCTTCTGAAGAAATCTATGGTGGCCACGAAGGTGTCAATTGAAGAATTACACAGGGGTCAAATTAAAAGATGCTCCAAACATATTGAAAACTATACCATATTAAAGGAAATTCTGTTTACGAAAAAGAGGCATCACGATGCACTAATAATTATACAATCAAACTGAAGCTCTCTGAAATGTAATCGAATCATAAGGTGCCTAGAGATTACCACCCCTAGCTGTCAGGCTAACAAGTTTAAAAACCCTCATTTCTGTGAAATGGAGACTCATGCATATTTCTTATCACAAGAAAAAGCAAAGGATGCTGAATGTGGAAATCATAACCTGTGACAGCATAACGCAAGCTGCAACTTCACCACTAGACGGCACTAAAGCCTACACACTGCAGCTTTAAACGCATATGTTTATAGCCAGTTACACTAGTTCAGGATGAAGTATGCAAAAACTGAACTCGTTTTTGCTTTTTCCCCTAAAACAGATTTTTATTTTTATTTATTTTTTCCTGTCCACTTTCACACATTCCTGTTTGCTGTCTCCCACTTTAACCTTTCTTCGGCTATCAAACATAACCCCTGGAGGAAATGCCAAACACGTGTGTTTGCAATAAGCACCTTTTAGACAGGATGAAATATACAGATATGTCTGCTGGAAACAGTTGCCATGGAAACACAACGATGCAGCGCTTGTTGCTTTGCTTAGTTATATCCGTCCTGGCTGTTGATTGATTGAGGAGAAAGCTCCAGCAAATGGCACAGAAGTAAAAAAAAAATAATAATAATAATAAAAGTGCAGAAAAAAGTATGAAATCTTTCCGGGGTTTGGGTGAATTTTTGTTAAAGCCGTTGTTAT
Source organism: Thalassophryne amazonica (assembly GCF_902500255.1). Classification (NCBI taxonomy): domain Eukaryota; kingdom Metazoa; phylum Chordata; class Actinopteri; order Batrachoidiformes; family Batrachoididae; genus Thalassophryne; species Thalassophryne amazonica. Next base: position 12,388,741 of record NC_047125.1, on the reverse strand, counting down.
AGGAATGGCCTTTTATGTGGTGTTGTGCTTGAAGAGGATCTATGAAGACATTTATAACAGACCATTTATATGCGAAGATCTCGATGTGTATCCAGCGTCACATGCACACGCACATGCTTTTTTCAGCTTCATTACCCTTATACAAGTGAAAATGGTCCTGTGGTGCTGAACGGCTGAGTGGATGGATCATGGGTTTATAGCTGCAGCCGGCACCCATAATGAAATATTTTACTCCTTTCTGGGTTTTTTTTTTTTTTTTTTGGTCTTGCAGCTGAAAAGGGTTCCAGGAGCTTGTGCTTAGTCTTTTATTTCCAGTGCTGTACTTAAATACTTTTCAATGACACCCATTACTTTTAGGTTTGAAAACTGTGAATCAGTTCAAGATTAGGAAGTGTATCTAATGAGGCCCAGTTTGATTTGAACCTAAAAACCTGACATGGAGAGAAGATCCTACAAGGACAGAGAGTACAGGGACGACAGGGAAGCACCAGGATCCTAAAGGCTTGGACCTTCGTTGTCTTGCTGATATCGGCATCGCCAAACACCTCTGTCAAGCCAAGTGTGTCGAACTTCAGTAGCTTCACCCAGGTGTCTCCTGATCTCAAAGGCTGAGGGCCCAGATATATGAATGTCAACACTTTTGTCACTTTCAGACAGGAAATCTTTGAAAACCTGGATCTTAGCCTTGATCCCGGACAATCACAAACCCAGACACTCAGCTTTTCAACTGGTGCAATCAGGGCATCAACTGATTCCACAAACATTGGCGTCAAGGTCAGTAGACCTTTCCTCACCGGCATACCATCCGCATCCCAGTCTCTCACTTTTTTTGTGATACCATCACAAAATGCATCAAGTTGTGAGGAGCTCAAGTTTAGTTCACAATTTTTAATCCTAACCCTCACCAGGGAGAACTGTGCCTGGTGACTAGTCTTGGAGACTAAACATGTAAGTCAGGTTTAGTTCACAATTTTTAACCCTAACCCTAACCAGGGAGAACTATTCCTGGTGACTAGTCTCGGAGACTAAACATGGAAGCCAGGTTTAGTTCACAATTTTTTATCCTAACCCTTACCAGGGAGAACTATGCCTGGTGACTAGTCTTGGAGACTAAACATGTACGTCAGGTTTAGTTCACAATTTTTAACCCTAACCCTAACCAGGGAGAACTATTCCTGGTGACTAGTCTCGGAGACTAAACATGGAAGTCAGGTTTAGTTCACAATTTTTAATCCTAACCCTTACCAGGGAGAACTATGCCTGGTGACTAGTCTTGGAGACTAAACATGGAAGTCAAGTTTAGTTCACAATTTTTAATCCTAACCCTTACCAGGGAGAACTATTCCTGGTGACTAGTCTTGGAGACTAAACATGGAACTCGTATAGTTCACGATTTTTAATCCTAACCCTTACCAGGGAGAACTATTCCTGGTGACTAGTCTTGGAGTCTTGGAGACTAAACATGGAAGTCAAGTTTAGTTCACAATTTTTTATCCTAACCCTTACCAGGGAGAACTATGCCTGGTGACTAGTCTTGGAGACTAAACATGTAAGTCAGGTGTAGTTCACAATTTTTAACCCTAACCCTTACCAGGGAGAACTATTCCTGGTGACTAGTCTCGGAGACTAAACATGGAAGTCAAGTTTAGTTCACAATTTTTAACCCTAACCCTAACCAGGGAGAACTATTCCTGGTGACTAGTCTCGGAGACTAAACATGGAAGCCAGGTTTAGTTCACAATTTTTATCCTAACCCTTACCAGGGAGAACTATGCCTGGTGACTAGTCTTGGAGACTAAACATGTACGTCAGGTTTAGTTCACAATTTTTAACCCTAACCCTAACCAGGGAGAACTATTCCTGGTGACTAGTCTCGGAGACTAAACATGGAAGTCAGGTTTAGTTCACAATTTTTAATCCTAACCCTTACCAGGGAGAACTATGCCTGGTGACTAGTCTTGGAGACTAAACATGGAAGTCAAGTTTAGTTCACAATTTTTAATCCTAACCCTTACCAGGGAGAACTATTCCTGGTGACTAGTCTTGGAGACTAAACATGGAACTCGTATAGTTCACGATTTTTAATCCTAACCCTTACCAGGGAGAACTATTCCTGGTGACTAGTCTTGGAGTCTTGGAGACTAAACATGGAAGTCAAGTTTAGTTCACAATTTTTTATCCTAACCCTTACCAGGGAGAACTATGCCTGGTGACTAGTCTTGGAGACTAAACATGTAAGTCAGGTGTAGTTCACAATTTTTAACCCTAACCCTTACCAGGGAGAACTATTCCTGGTGACTAGTCTCGGAGACTAAACATGGAAGTCAAGTTTAGTTCACAATTTTTAAACCTAAGCCTTACAAGGGAGAACTATTCCTGGTGACTAGTCTTGGAGACTAAACATGGAACTCGTATAGTTCACAATTTTTAATCCTAACCCTTACCAGGGAGAACTATGCCTGGTGACTAGTCTTGGAGACTAAACATGGAAGTCAAGTTTAGTTCACAATTTTTAATCCTAACCCTTACCAGGGAGAACTATTCCTGGTGACTAGTCTTGGAGACTAAACATGGAACTCGTATAGTTCACGATTTTTAATCCTAACCCTTACCAGGGAGAACTATTCCTGGTGACTAGTCTTGGAGTCTTGGAGACTAAACATGGAAGTCAAGTTTAGTTCACAATTTTTTATCCTAACCCTTACCAGGGAGAACTATGCCTGGTGACTAGTCTTGGAGACTAAACATGTAAGTCAGGTGTAGTTCACAATTTTTAACCCTAACCCTTACCAGGGAGAACTATTCCTGGTGACTAGTCTCGGAGACTAAACATGGAAGTCAAGTTTAGTTCACAATTTTTAACCCTAACCCTAACCAGGGAGAACTATTCCTGGTGACTAGTCTCGGAGACTAAACATGGAAGCCAGGTTTAGTTCACAATTTTTTATCCTAACCCTTACCAGGGAGAACTATGCCTGGTGACTAGTCTTGGAGACTAAACATGTACGTCAGGTTTAGTTCACAATTTTTAACCCTAACCCTAACCAGGGAGAACTATTCCTGGTGACTAGTCTCGGAGACTAAACATGGAAGTCAGGTTTAGTTCACAATTTTTAATCCTAACCCTTACCAGGGAGAACTATGCCTGGTGACTAGTCTTGGAGACTAAACATGGAAGTCAAGTTTAGTTCACAATTTTTAATCCTAACCCTTACCAGGGAGAACTATTCCTGGTGACTAGTCTTGGAGACTAAACATGGAACTCGTATAGTTCACGATTTTTAATCCTAACCCTTACCAGGGAGAACTATTCCTGGTGACTAGTCTTGGAGTCTTGGAGACTAAACATGGAAGTCAAGTTTAGTTCACAATTTTTTATCCTAACCCTTACCAGGGAGAACTATGCCTGGTGACTAGTCTTGGAGACTAAACATGTAAGTCAGGTGTAGTTCACAATTTTTAACCCTAACCCTTACCAGGGAGAACTATTCCTGGTGACTAGTCTCGGAGACTAAACATGGAAGTCAAGTTTAGTTCACAATTTTTAAACCTAAGCCTTACAAGGGAGAACTATTCCTGGTGACTAGTCTTGGAGACTAAACATGGAAGTCAACTAAAGTTCACAATTTTTAATCCTAACCCTTACAAGGGAGAACTATTCCTGGTGACCAGTCTTGGAGACTAAACATGGAAGTTTAGTTCACAATTTTTAATCCTAACCCTTACCAGGGAGAACTATTCCTGGTGACTAGTCTTGGAGACTAAACATGGAAGTCAAGTTTTGTTCACAATTTTTAATCCTAACCCTTACCAGGGAGAACTATTCCTGGTGACTAGTCTTGGAGACTAAACATGGAAGTCAAGTTTAGCTCACAATTTTTAACCCTAACCCTTACCATAACCCCCACATCACCCCAAATTTCCTGATACCATCACAAACTAAAAAGTCCCTTTGGCTGCTCCCTTGTTTTTTGCTCGGCGTACCTACAGTAGAACTGAGGTGGATCTGCATGTTGATTTGGCACAAGTTTTACACCTGATGCCCTTCTTGATGCAACTCCACATTACATGGAAAAAGGGCAGGGGTGGGGTTTAAACCAAGAACCTTCTACACTACAACCAACCATTTGGTTGGTTGTAGTGTAACTAACCATTTGGCTACCACCCCTGCCTCCGGTATCACAAACTAATAGATTAAATCTCTCTTCACGATGCTGTCACAAACTGGCATGAGATCGGGTTGACCATCCATCTATATGTACACTCTCTGGTCTATGCCATGTTCAGGCTGGATCACATTGGGTTTGGTGCTTAAAATTTAAAAATTTTACGTGCTACTTTTTTTAGGAATAATGAAGATACTATGCAGTACTCTGAAACTTTTTCTAAGTATCTCTAAATCCATGCCAGGTAAAGACATCCAAATCCATGTTGCCTCAAGCCTATCCCTACTTCCATAAAAGAATCCCAAAAGTAATTAGTGTGAAAAACAACTATCACAAGTTTGTCAAGCGTGACATCCTTGTTAAATTATTGTTTAAATAGCTTCAGCAACAAGTGAATTGAACCCGTTTTGGCTTCTGTACACTTTATCGAGACATATTTTCATTTCTCGTCACCTTCAAATATTTGTGGAAACGGGAATGAAATAACACCTAATCTAAATCTAAAACCATCTGCATCACAATGTGCACAATAATTCATATTCACACATCTAGCGACATTCTGTCATGTATAATGCATGTGTGCTTTGTCTTTGGCCATAAGCGGCTCCAGAAGCCCCTCGTTCACCCAAATAAACAGGCCGACCAACAAACACAATGAATTACTCATGATTCATTAGCAATTAATGGCCTTCGTTCTGTGCTTTCATTTCTAATTAAGAGTGCTGAAGGGATTAAATATGTCTGCTGCGAGTGAGAAAATAAGCTTTCAGTCATGCTCGGGAACAGCTGAATGCCCTCCATCCTGTAACAGCCTGTTTATTGCTGATTCAATCAGCGACTTTTGGCGTGTTTGTGCACAACTTCTGAGAGATCTTGGTACGCATGCATCCTGTTAGTTTAATTTCAGCATCAAACTTTTAGGAATTTGACGGCTCATTCGGTATCTGTTTGGAGCTGAGTACTGTATTTTTCAGTGTATAAATCGCAGGATTTTTTTGCTAGTTTGGAAGGTCCTGAGACTTATACTAAAGTGTGACTTACAGTTGTATGCAAAGGGTTGGGCACCCCTGATCATTTTCATGATTTTCCTTTATAAATCATTGGTTATCTGGATCAGAAATTTCAGTTAAATATATCACATAGCAGACAAACACACTGATATTTGAGAAGTGAAATGAAATTTCTACTGTTTACAGAAAGTGTGCAGTAATTATTGAAACAAAATTTGGCAGGTGCATAAATTTGGCCACCCTTGTCATTTTATTGATTTGAATACATTTAGCACTAATTAAGTATTTAAGTATTTAAGGTGGCCATTTTCAAATGTTTCCCGTCTTTGCATCTTTTCTAATGAGTGGCAACATGGGAGCCTCTAAACAACTCTCAAATGACCTGAAAACAAAGATTGTTCAACATCATGGTTTAGGGGAAGGATACCAAAAGCTGTCTCAGAGATTTCAGCTGTCAGTTTCCACTGTGAGGAACATAGTGAGGAAATGGAAGACCGCAGGCACAGTACAAGTTAAGGCTCAAAGTGGCAGGCCAAGAAAAATCTCAGAGGAGCTGAAGCGAAGGATGGTGAGAACAGTCATAGTCAACCCACAGACCTGCTCCAAAGACCTACAACATGATCTTGCTGCAGATAGTGTCTCATCCAGGAGATCCTGGATGAGAGAGTAATGCAGAGGTAGCCCTTTCTGTGTAGAGGCCACAAACAGAGTCACTTGAGGTATGCTAAAGCACATTTGGACAAGCCAGCGTCATTTTGGAATAAGGTACTGTGGACTGATGAAACTAAAATTGAGTTATTTGGACATAACAAGGGGCAGTATGCATGGCTGAAAAAGAACACAGCATTCCAAGAAAAACACTTGCTACCTACAGTAAAATTTGGAAATTGTTCCATCATGCTGTGGGGCTGTGAGGCCAGTGCAGGTACTGGGAATCTTGTTCAAGTTGAGGGTCACATGGATTCCAGTCAATATCAGCAGATTCTTGAGAACAATGTTCATGAATCAGTGACAAAGTTGAAGTTGCACCAGGGCTGGATCTTTCAACAACGACCCTAAACACTGCTCCAAATCTACTAAGGCATTCATGCAGAGGAACAAGTACAACGTTCTGGAATGGTCATCTCAGTCCCCAGACCTGAATATTACTGAAAACCTGTGGCGTGATTTTAAGTGGGCTGTCCATACTCGAAACCAAAAAACGTGAGATGTTTTGTAAAGAGGAATGGTCCAAAATACTTTCAACCAGAATCCAGACTCTCATTGGAAGCTATAGGAATCATTTAGAGGCTGTTATTTCTGCAAAAGGAGGATCTACTAAATATTGATGTATTTTTTTTCTGTTGAGGTGCCCAAATTTATGCACCTGCCTAATTTTGTTTAAAGAATTATTACACACTTTCTGTAAATCCTATAAACGTCATTTCACTTCTCAAATATCACTGTGTAGCTAAACTGCAGGATTGTCTTACAGACATAAAGACATGGATGACCTCTAATTTCCTGCTTTTAAACTCAGATAAAACTGAAGTTATTGTACTTGGCCCCACAAATCATAGAAACATGGTGTCTAACCAGAACCTTACTCTGGATGGCATTACCCTGACCTCTAGTAATACTGTGAGAAATCTTGGAGTCATTTTTGATCAGGATATGTCATTCAATGCGCATATTAAACAAATATGTAGGACTGCTTTTTTGCATTTGCGCAATATCTCTAAAATTAGAAAGGTCTTGTCTCAGAGTGATGCTGAAAAACTAATTCATGCATTTATTTCCTCTAGGCTGGACTATTGTAATTCATTATTATCAGGTTGTCCTAAAAGTTCCCTGAAAAGCCTTCAGTTAATTCAAAATGCTGCAGCTAGAGTGCTGGCAGGAACTAGAAGGAGAGAGCATATCTCACCCATATTGGCCTCTCTTCATTGGCTTCCTGTTAATTCTAGAATAGAATTTAAAATTCTTCTTCTTACTTATAAGGTTTTGAATAATCAGGTCCCATCTTATCTTAGGGACCTCTTAGTACCATATCACCCCAATAGAGCGCTTCGCTCTCAGACTACAGGCTTACTTGTAGTTCCTTGGGTTTGTAAGAGTAGAATGGGAGGCAGAGCCTTCAGCTTTCAGGCTCCTCTCCTGTGGAACCAGCTCCCAATTCAGATCAGGGAGACAGACACCCTCTCTAGTTTTAAGATTAGGCTTAAAACTTTCCTTTTTATTAAAGCTTATAGTTAGGGCTGGATCAGGTGACCCTGAACCATCCCTTAGTTATACTGCTATAGACTTAGACTGCTGGGGGGTTCCCATGATGCACTGTTTCTTTCTCTTTTTGCTCTGTATGCACCACTCTGCATTTAATCATTAGTGATTGATCTCTGCTCCCCTCCACAGCATGTCTTTTTCCTGGTTCTCTCCCTCAGCCCCAACCAGTCCCAGCAGAAGACTGCCCCTCCCTGAGCCTGGTTCTGCTGGAGGTTTCTTCCTGTTAAAAGGGAGTTTTTCCTTCCCACTGTTGCCAAGTGCTTGCTCACAGGGGGTCATTTTGACCGTTGGGGTTTTTCCGTAATTACTGTATGGCCTTGCCTTGCAATATAAGGCGCCTTGGGGCAACTGTTTGTTGTGATTTGGCGCTATATAAATAAAATTGATTGATTGATTGTATCGTATATGATATATTTAGCTGAAATTGCTGATCCAAACAACCAAAGAAAAATCATGGAAATCATCAGGGTTGACCAAACCTTTACATACAATGTATATACTGAAACAACCCATGCCTTCAGTATTGATAACTAGCCAATTACTGGCAATTACAGGTTTTATTCAGAGACTGAAATGAAAAGTTCATCTTCACCAACAAAGCTATCACCTCCTACCTATCCCGGATTCCAGATAACTCTTAGGGTGTGACTAAAGCTGTCTCAAGAATAGACAGGTGCTGTTACTACCTCGACTACTGCTACTGTTACTTGCAAAAACGAAAAAGGTAAAAGGTTCAATGGAAAATGAAGAGAATAGAAAAGTATGACACCAACTCTTTACCACACTTGGTGGTGATGATGCAGGACAAAAGTGTCTCTCCCCTGTCTACTACTGCTACTACTACTACTAAAGTGCTCAATAGCCTGTCACCCCCCATATGTCAAAGTATATGTGTGCCACGTTTGGCTCAATTCTGAGGTGCTGTTTTGACAGGAAAAGGACATATACACACACACACACACACACACACACACATATACAGTTGTCTTCAATATATAGATAACTATGCCTATAGGATGTTCCTAGGAATTACAGCACTAAACAAAATAAACTCCAATTAAAAAAAGAATAAGCATCGATAATTAAAAACAGATTAAGACAATGCACAAAAATCCCAATTTAAAGATCTGATAATACAGAAAAAAGGTGCAACTTATTTTCCCACGATGCCTAGTACTCTGGAGGTGTCTTGGTGTCATATTTTTTTGATGGCTGTTTTTTTTTTCCTTATGTACCAGGACAGCATCGTTCTCTTGGTCCAAGTATTTCCAAAGTGCGGAGCTTGAAGTTGGACAGCAGTATCTGGAGCAATGAGCTTGTGGAGGTAAATTCTACACGCTCTGACTGTGTTGTGTCAACCCCTCATAGGGAACACAAGAAACAGCAACTTTTCTGGAGCAAAGTAAAACCGACCGCTATGTGTCTGTCACAGACAGCTATGATGGAAGGCAGTAAAACTTGCTATTTCCACTTTATACTTCTTTCTGTTTGATGTTCTCTTTCCAGACCTGGTGGATAAATTATATTAATGTGCAAAAGCAAACTTTACTCTATTTTCATTTCAGCGCACAGCAGATGTTTGGATACAGTCTTGGTGATTGGCCCGAAAAATCAATTCACCTCAGAATATGTCTTTTCTGCATTTGTAACTCTCCAGCTCTTCCTGGAGGTAGGAAACAATAACGCCAACAGTTTCTGGGCTGCTAATCTACCCTTTGAGGAGGAGCTTTATAGCGGGGCGTCAGCAGAACAGCGTGCCACATTTATCCGCCGGAAATACAGGGAAAGGAAATACAGCAAGATCCTGGAGGAATTCCAAGACCTGGAACAGCTCAACCAGGTACAAATTTCATGAGTACCCTGAAGTGCATTGATGTCGACGGTAATACCCAGGGGAAGCCATGATATAGCTTCTTTGCATTTAAGTGCAAGCAAGTCAAAATTTCAAGAAAAGAAAAAAAAACGCAATGCTAAAATACCCTCGGCTGTATGAGCATTGTGTTCTGTATAATTTGCAGTTTAAGTAATTATTAGGTTCCACAAATTGAGTTTGCAGCTAGCAACCACACTGTGATGTCACAGTGCAGCTCTACTCTGATTGGCTGTTACCCTTGCCACTCAAAATCTAAATAATGCTAACATCTGCTAAATATCTTTTAAATCACTTCAGAGGTATTATTGGGTTTTAAAAACGGCGTTTTCAGTTTTAGAGGTGTTTATTTCTTACTCTCTTTAACATAATATATGACAGGTTATATTTACACACAAACAAAACAGAGTTTTGCAGGTAGCTACCAGCCTGTGACGTCACCATGCTAACATCTGCAAAATAAGTTCAGAGGTGTTGTTAGGTTCCAAAAATGGTGTTTTCAGTTTTAGAAGTGTTTATTTCTCGCTCTCTTTTACATAATATATGACAAAGAGGTTATATTTACACACAAACGAAAGAGTTTTGCAGGTAGCTACTAGCCTGTGCCGTCACCATGCTAACATCCACAAAATAAGTTCAGAGGTGTTACTAGGTTTCAAAAATGGCGTTTTCGGTTTTAGAAGCATCTATTTCTCGCTAGCTTTTCCATAATATGTGAGAAACACGTCTATAAACACACAAAATGAAGCGGTTTTTAGAGACCAGCCAATGACGTCACTGTACAGCTCTACGCTGATTGGCTGTCACGCCCGCTGCTCGGCTGTCACGCCCGCTGCTCAAAAACAAAATGGAACAGATTCACACAAAATGTGAGTTTTTAACCTCTTAAAATACCTCTTAAAATATGTCAATGTTAGCCATCTTCGAACTTGTCCAAGGTCTGTGTCCTAAGAATTTTCCCTGTGAATTTGAAGACTGTGGCAGTAATGGAACTGGACTTATGCTGAGCACGGACGGATGGACGCCAGGTCTTCGCAATACCCGATGGCTATATGTTGGCCTTGGATAAAAACAGGCAACCTTTTCTGACAGTATGTGGCCCACTATATCTCACGCCCCTCCCAAAGGAGATTTTGTTGTCCTGGTTGTTCACTTCTGTGTTACGTCACTGAGATTAAACCTGTCCATGTTGTCTTCAGTGGAACAGTGCTGCCATTTCAGCCCAAGGTCTGCTCTGTCGCCTCAATGGTGACTGGAAACATCCACTGACACAGGTAGAATACCATGTATCATGCAGAATGTGTTCACAATTCTTCAATTTATGCATTTGTGCTTCAGTAAACAGTGTCAGATGGTCGTTCTTGGTCAGAAAAAGGTTGCTCCAGGTGCCCAGTTGCATGAGCCACCTCAGATTTGGACCTGGGCACTGCTGTACAGTGGACAACCCCTCAGTTTTACTTTGTGCCAAATTAGTGGTTAAATAGCAAGACGAGCACTTGCATTTTGGCCATGTGACACAATTTCCTGTGCATGATCCAGCATGGAGGTGCCACAGTGTTGAGGACCCCCAGCTACTGGAGAAGGCCAAGGGGATGCCTAGATTTCACCTGGTTCCAGCAGATGTACGGTTACATTCAGGGGGATGGACAAGTTGTCTACCTTGGTGGTCACCATCCTTCATGAGGCTATTCCACAGCATGCTGTTCCTTCTCAATTAATCCAGAATAGCAAATCAGGGCACATTTTGAAGCATCATAGTAAATTCTTGATCCAGCTTTGTCCATTTTGAACATACCTGGTATACATAGTAGTTACGGCCATCATTGACACCAGATTTGAAATGGGATCCAATTTTTGAACTGTTCAAAAATTTCACCCCAATTCTCAAAATTAAGAGTACTTCTGGGTAGTTGCAGTCTTAATGGCTTCAATCATGTTGGAATGTTTTTAAACGGGGTATTCGTATTGACTGTAGCTTTAAACTTTTTGATTGTTGCTCCATAAGGGTAAAAATTTTAAGACAAAGCAGCATTTTCTGTAGTTTTTGATCATGTGTGCTTGAGGGTACAGCTCCTTTCTTTCATTTTCGGGCCGGTTGCTAGGTCTGCACTTTATAAACCAACCTTTTAGAAGGCAAGCAGGATTAAGTTTTGCAGTTTTTTTGGACCGTGGGTAATCGTAATAGAATGGCACCCTGTAGAATAGCCCTGTTACCCAAGGTACTTCTGTTGCACGGGGATTGGTCCATCCATCCATCCATCCATTCATTTTCTAAACTCACATATTCCCATTAAAGGTCAATAAAAACTGTTCTGTTGGAGCGTGCACATTGTTAATTTAAGCCCCAAACCTACTAAAATGGGTGATTTGATTGGGGTCCAAGTTCAAAACATGCATATGTGTTGATTTTCAGAAGGATTGAGGGTTTGTTGAGTAAAGTCTGCCAAGAGTCTGCTCTGTGGCCTCTGGGCATGTTGATCTCAGGCATCAGCGGGTTGGTGCTAGAGCATCCTGCCACTGGAGGCACTGGCTACATTTTTTAAAAAAGTGTCTGTTTTAGTTTCTTCTACAAAAGAGGGTTTGAAATGCGTCATGCGGTGCGCCAAAACAAGCCGAGTTTCCACCTGCGTCAGCACTTACACAGACGAACATCCTTGTGCTGTTGCCTTGACAAGACAAGAAGAGGAGGGCGAATATTAAAAACAAAACAAAAAAAAACAAAAAACAGGAAATGGGAAGGAGGAGATACTGGATAAGTGTGAAAAGCGGACTGGAGTTGGTTTTTATTGCAGCCCTGTTGGCTCGCGTAGGCGTGTGTACATATGCGCGAACGTATGTGGGTATACATGAGAGATGGGTGAATCTTGTTCAAGGAAGAGTTTTCGTTTTAAGGGTGGTGTGAAAGAGGTGCAGGGATAATAAAAGAGGCAAAATGTGTGTGCATGAGCGAGGGTGGCAGTGGGCAGTACTGTGTGCTCTACTTTATAGAAGTGAGCTGCACAGATTTGATCGGGATCAGTGTGTGGCAGCGTCGTAAAACACACCACGACTCCACACACTGCTTATATCTGTGGTGTCTGTGTGGGGATGTAAAGTGTGTAGAACGATATTGGGAGTGCACAACGCCACCAAATCCCACGCCACACCTGCATGGCAATGAAAGGAAAAAGCTTCTGAAGTCTTCAGTAACTGTATTTTGTGGATCCACCCGGAATTTTAAGTCATTCTATTCAGGAGACTGACTGACATATCGGTTAGATGATATCTGTTGATATGAGCCTTTCACAAACATATCACTATTTGCATTATTATGAAAACTTTCATTTTACAGAACAAACAATGTAGAAAAAACACTTTCACTGTTGGAACTGGTGTCATAGCATATGTTGTCCAACACTGTTTACAATGCTGACAAGCATGGCTGGGTCCCCATCACCCCTTGGTCACATTAGCTGCCAGAGACACAGGCAAAGTGACCAGCTGCCATTCATTTTCAATCAGAGTGGGTGTTTTACAGCGACAAGAGACACGTGCGCCCTATGCCACAAGCTAGGCGGGGCCAAAATCATGGAGATGTCAGTTTTATGCAAATGGCCAGCGATGCAGCATGGTGACTGCCAAGCCAAGGGAAGGCAGAGTGATCTATGCTGCTTATTTGCTCAAACTAAATAATCCAAAAAAAAATCAACACTTTTATATTATATTGAGAGGTATCAGTATCTGTCATTTTTTTTGGTCCCTCGTATCGACACCCAAAAAATCCATATCGGTTATGCTCCAGTCAATTCCCATTTAAATCAACCTTCTCTTCAGGTTTGGTGAAAACCAGTTCCAGCTGTTTTTTTGTATTCTTAGGTAATAAACAACCGTTAATGCATAAAGATTATACAAGTATTTTTAGCCTAAACAGGACACTGAGCCTTATCGCTTCAGACAAGCTGTTCCAGCACCATGTCACATGTGCTTACTGTAATAAAACTATAAAATAAACTCTTTATAAATCTTGTTCCTCTGGGAATTTTCTTCTCAGGAAAGACAATAATACTGGCAGTTTCCTCATTGACATTCATGCATTCTTAATATAATGCAATTGCATTTTAACAGCTTTCATAACCCCAAGGGTTGAGACGCTCACTCAATAAATCACCATTTAAATGTCAGTTCAATTAAATGAAATAAAAATAAAATGGTAGTAAAGTGATTTATACTTGACCGCGTCCATATGTCTCCCCTCCTTGCTGTGCACGCGTCTACAATTAAGGTGTTTAGGTCTCTGAGGCGGGTTCCTTCAGTCCGGGTCGCTCTCTTTCTTACTCCCCCGTTGCCCATCAGATGCTCATATCTTGGTAACCTCTACAAAGTCTCTGCAGGCCACATGACCTAGAGAGGGAGGTGTCAAAAGACCTTCTTATGTCATTACACACAAACCCACGCACAAAGCCTCCAGTGGCTGCAGTAATTGCTGTGACATGGAAAGTCGCATCCTGAGACGATACGGAATAAGGCCAAGTTACATGGGAGGAATATGCCATATTTTGTCCCGGTCCTGTGCGTGAGAATTAATTTGAGTGAAAATGAGAGGGGTCGGGGGGGGAGGGGGGACGCTTTAAACTGACAGAATAAATCGACCTAATTTCTTTTATATTTTCTCATATCTGCTGTAGTTCCAAGGTATTTAATTGGTTATAAAAGTATACACATTTTACTTGTACATGTTTTCTAGGGGTGTAACTATTAACCAATACAAATTCGAAAATAGATTTCTACAGTAGTAGATGTGACCGCGTTGATCCACAACTCCGGAATGAATCTAAATGTAGTATGAACCAGTCGGTGGCTTAATTTTAATGGTAAAAGTGGGTTGAATGGTAAATAAAGTGCATTTTTATGATGTTTTTCTGGGCGAAGCGCTTTACAATAATGCCTCACATTCACCCATTCATGCAATGATGTCAGGGTGCTGCCATGTAAGGGCCCAAATGCACACTGGGAGCCACTTCAGGATTTGAGGACCTTGCCCGAGTGCATTTAGCAATTTATTTATTTTTTTCCAGTCTGATAGGGATTTGAACTGATGGTCAAGCAGTGAGCTTGATTGTGAGCATGTTCAAACGCTCATAAGTGTTCAAAGGTTGGCCTTAGGCGGTCATGTGATTCATCATAGGGACACTATGTATGAAGTAAAAACAAAATCAAAATGTCCAGGAGTGGTAGGCGGTATTATGGGTAAAATTACCCGTTTGCTTCGCAGTTTGTTAGTAATTTCATACCTGTTCAAAATATGACAGTTATCCTATGCTATTTATGCTACGCTAATAACAGCTACCTGCTTCTTCTATGCTGCTCTTTCTGTTAATATATATGGTGCTGCCCCCAGTGGTGAGCAAAAGGTAGCACAAACATCTCAAAACCTGAAGGTTTCTGGTTTTTCACAAACTATGTATTTAAATGTAGGCAATATTACTTTTGGCATTCCAATTTATAATAGAAAGTGAATGGTGATATTTAAAAAAATAATAATTGTATCATACTGCATAAAATCACATTGAAAACAGAAATCGTAGCCCATGTATCATTTTATAAGTGAGAGATGCACACCCATAATATTTTATCTTTTTTATGAGGAATGAAAATAAAGGTTTTTTGAAATGGGGATAAGTGAAGTCCAGAAACGTGTCATTGCAAGTTAAGATTGGTGAAAATCAAAAACATATCAATGAAATATGGAAACTATTACGCGTCGTCAACTATTTGGCGTATTCCTAAACACAAAGAATGTACTGGTGATGTCAACATTAAAAAAACAAAACAAAAAAAAGCGCCTTCACAATAGTTGGCCAGATCAAGAACACTCTGCAGGGGCTACGAATGTGCGCTACAGTCAAGATTCCAGATACAAAATATTCTCATGCTAAATAAAGAGAGTTTATCACAAGATGTGAACATTTTTAAACCTTAAAAACTGCTCACATTGAGCCGCAGGCTTTAAATCTCTTTGGGGGGACGTTCACAGAGCAGATGGACAAAATGATCCAAAGCACACTGGCGAACTATCTGAAGATCTATCAAATGCACTGTTGTTCTTCAGCAAAGTCGATTTTCCAAGATGAACAAACTGAACCTGCTGGAAGAAAATGTGAAGGCAAAATGTTCCAAGAACACACGGTAACTGAAGGCGGCTCAGCAGAAACCTGTCAGAATATCATCAGATTAAAAAAAAGTGTGACATTCGCAAAAAGTAGCAGTTTCTTCACTGTTCGCCCACTGTTCGTCGGAAATACCCTCAAAGCTGAAAATCTGCACTTTGACCGCAGATTTCTTGTTTGCTTTCAACCGTAATAAACTGTATTTGTCACTTAAATGAGCAAAACAAGTTATTTTGCAGATGTATTTTGGGAATCGTGGTCCTCTTCGAGGTTGTATCGACAGGTACTTTGTGTGTACTTTGTGTGGACGAACCTCCCAACGCTTCACTTTCAGACAGGATGTCGCTTGCTTGTGGCGGATCGATGCAGTTTACTGACTCGCTCCAAGTCCGATGAAAGGAGAGGTTGCTCGTTGAAATTCCGCTATTTGCCACTCGACTCCCGTGTTGATCCACTTTGTTGCGGGTCGTCGTGCACAATGTCACATCAATTGACCGGAATGATGGAAAGAGACAGACGGCGAGAGAAAATATTTTCCTCAACCAGGCAGCACGCCACTTCTTTCATCTCACTTCTCTCCGCGGGCTTGCGGCGAGAGCCAGGTGAATCGTTTTAACGAAGCGTGTCAGCGAGGACGCGTTTCATACAGAGAGAACGTTATAGGAACAGTTTGTCATAATTAGTGCAGCTGTTAGGTCAATCAGGAATGAAACTTCAATTTGAACAGAATCACAAAAGTTAAGAGCGAAATAGCAAACTGGGGTTTTATTGAAGTTAAAGGCCAACTTTGTTTTTCTCATAGTGAATTACAGGACACAAAAAGTGCAGAATAGAAGGTAATCAAAAGACATTTACGCACAATAGTTAGGAAATATTCGTAGCAAATAATGTAGATTTTTATTTAAACACTCGGCTTCCTTTATCGAAACAAGTCATGCTTCTTCTTAAGTACTCGAAAGCGTCTAATAACTGCACTTCCTGCCCTTACTAGACTACGGTGATGTCATGTATAGGTGTGCCTCAACCAGTCGTCTACAGTCCTTGAGCCCGCTGTATTATTGTGTTTTGTGGATAAACACAAATACATTCTTTGAACACAGAATAGAGTTTGTTTTGCATATGAGCCAGCACCTAGGCTTTTCCAATGTGTTGGCCACATGTGCCGCAGTATTTGTGTTGTATGTAGATCAGTGGATAAGATGCTCTCCTGCCAGCGTGTTAACCTGGCTTCACATCCCGCTCACGCTTTTTCATCTTTCTTACCTTTGGTTGCTCCTGTTCATGGTTTCAACAGCAGAAATATCTTTGCACATATCCACGACAGAAATCCGCAGGACCTGCAAAACTGGCCTGTGCCTGCACACTCTTCATAGACACTATAATATGGCCTGCTTTTTCCTATGATGTTCTATGATGCACATTGATGTTGCATCAAGGTGCCGTTACTGCCCTATGAAATTGTTCACAGACTGGCACCTCCCTACCTAGCTGACTTGGTTAAGCCCTACTTACCACCTTGGGTCTTGCGTTCCAGCGTGCAGGACTGATGTGTGTTCCTAGGGTGAATAAAAAGCCTGCGGGTCACAGAGCTTTTTCTAATCTTACCCCGGCTCTGTGGAACAATCTCCCTGCGCAGATACGGCAGTCGGACTCTGTGGAGATTTTTAAATCTGGATTGAAGACATCGTTTTTCCCTGTATTTTATGTTATTGCATGTTTTCTTTCATTCTTTTTACTTTTTTATGTTTTATTCTTTTATTGTGCTTTTTAATCTTTGAATTCATTTCATTCTGCTTTTTTAAGTAGCGCTGTGTGAAGCGCCTTGACGCGACCCTGTCATGAATTGGCGCAATATATAAATGAATAAATTTGATTTGATTTCATCAGAGTGGTAGTGGGTGTCTTGATGGCTTCCCTCACTTGGGTTACTATGTTTTCAAGGATGTCTTGCACTAAGCAGATGTGCCGCTCATTGAATGATTTCACTGAAATCTGAGAAATGTTGACTGTTAAACAGTCTCTTTAATTCGCCTTAAGCAACCCCCCCTCCTCCCATTGCCTCAAATATTCCTCTGATTATTTTGCTTGCAGTAATGTAAGATTTGTTATTCTCACAAGTTTGCTCTTCCACCTTGTTAAGTGTCATTACATTGTAGTGATTTCTCAAGAGGGGAATAAGGTTTGATCTTGTGCCTTTTGAAATCAGCAGGCAAAACTCAGTTCGAAACCTATCTGGTTATTTGATGGCGTCTCCTGTGGCGGCAGAACATCACGTACGTTTTGTCACAAAGCCTTTAACCTTTTCATCCTTCATAAGAAAACCCAATTTCCAGCAAATTTAAAGCTATGAAACGAACTATAGGAAACTACTTCTAATAAACTACGACAGCTATACCAGCCCGCCGCACCGTGAAACATGATGCCACATCTGGACAAGCGTAAATACATGATAAATGTTTGTATTATCAGAAGCATTAATTATTGAGGAGCTTTTACGACATTTATTGTCATGTCATGGAAACTGCTACAGACTGACAGTTTTTGCTTCTCATTTATGCTGTTTGGTGTGTGTGTGTGTAGGTGCTGTGTGCGGCTGTGGTCTTACCTGATGTGCTGCAGACCATGGCGTTGGTGTTCAGCGGAGCAGATGTCATGTGTGCCACTGGGGATCCGATCTATTCCACCCCATACTTCTTGGCCCAAAGCGCCGGACAGAAGCTACAAATGGAGTTCCTACACCAGAACAAACTTTCTGGTAGGCAGAGTTGTACGATCTCACTACGAAAACAAAGAAACACACAGAGTTGTACAGCCATTTATTTACTTTTTTCCATTTGAGCCATACATTTAGTTGATGAGAAATGTGTGTTTTTGTAAATATGTAAATATTTCTTGGTCAATCTATGTGGCCAACAAACATCCCGACTAACTGGAGAATTTAAAATCATGGTCTTTTTTTTGTCGCTCCATATCCATATGGCCATAATGGATCCTACATGGATCTGTTTGTTAAATTGGCACAGATTTTACACTGGAAGGCCCTTTCTGATGCATTTCCACATGTACATGGAAAATGGGGCACCATTGCCTTTTAAGTGTGGACCTTCACATTGGGAGGCAAAAGCAGTACCGCCACACCAACCTGCCCATTGTCAAGTTAACACAATAGTGATGACAAATAAAAAGACCTTTTCAAGAGGGTTCCACTGTACTCTGAGTTTCCTTCCATGGACATTATGCCATTTTTGCTGGCCATTCAGTTTAAATTTTTATGTTATATGATTGTAGGCTGTCGGCTGTAATGGATCACATTTTGACAAACTGAAAGGTTACCATGGTAACAGCAAAAAACAACAACATTCACCCAAGTACTTAGATTTATGTGACGACTTAAGCCAGAAACTAGACCTTTGATGCATGATGGAGAGTGGTGGTGGTTTTGTCAGTGAGTTTTTATTGACAGTTTTGTTACATATGTACTCTCAAGCTGTAGGGGGAGCTCCGTACAGAGGAACGTGACCAAAAAAAAAATTGACAAAACAGTCAGTAAGAAACTGACCAAAGTTGCATAATTCTTCTTTAAATTACTCAAAAACAGCAAAATTAAGTGTACTGTCTTTTCCAGAATATACGTCAGGTATTACTTGTACCAGTTTGGGAGGCCTTTCAACCGATAATCCGGTGCAATTTATACACGGAAAAATCATGCATTCATTCATAATAATAACGATAATAATAGGGCTTTGCCAATAATCAAAGTCTAAACTTGAATAATAAAATAATAAATGCCAATAATAAACTATAATAATGCTCAAAAATCCAAAATTAAAGAGTTGATAATACAGACAAAAGGTGCGACTTATACGGCAACCCAACTGTGCCGAGAAAATGCTAGAAATCCCATTTGACTTTTGACACCAATGAAAACGGCCTTTGTATTCCATTTAACAGATTTTCAACAATACCTATATTTCAAATTGTTGTGACGCAATGTCGATTGGAAATCAGGTTATATGTGTGGAACAATTTGACACCAAAGCAAACACTATGAAGGCAGTCCATAAAACAGTATGGGGACACATTGTGGGGTAGTGGATTATCACCATTTGAATGAGGACAACAAGATTTGTCTTCCGGATTTAAACCATCCAAATTACATCTGGACATAATCCAACCACTAGAGGCAGTAAGTTCATGTGTAAAGGAAACTGGCAGTGGTGGAATTGAACTACCCCTTTATGTCTACATTCGCCTAATTCAGTAAATGAATTCTCCTTTGTATTATCCATTTCATGTTCGCGGCATTGGCCGAGCAGCTCAGATGTGCTGCATCGTGTGGTTTCCTTGCATCCCTTGTGGGGGATTTTGCGTGCGTGTGTGTGTGTGTGTGTGTGGGCTGATGATGAGAAGGTGTTAGATGAAAGGAACAAGAGGCCGCTGCTCGAGGCCGAGACAAATTTGCTTGGTGACAATATTTTACATAATGTATGTGCCACGTCCATGTGCACATGCCGGCGCTGAGCCCGGCGGAGACTCGTAATTGCTCTGCATGAGTCACCTGGTTGCCATGGCAATAGCCATTACCAGAGGTGTGTGAGAGGACGCACATAGAGACAGATATGTGAACACACATATATTAGTACCTGTGGTATTGTGTGTCGGTTCACTTGCTCATTACGGTGTCTGGAAGTTGTTGGCTTCATCATTAACAAATTGACAACCTCACCGGCCTCTTCACGTAGACAAACCCAGCAGCTGGCCAAGATGGAGCTTTTTCAGGAAATGTTTCGAAGAGCCTAAACGCCGCTGTGAGAGATTTACAGTGTTCCATGACTGTAGCGGAATCAGGCCTTGGTGGGGCGATAGCCAGGGCAGCACGTAGCAAAGCGGCCACTCGTAAAGTGGCTACATGTCGCCACGCCGAGTGCGCCCAACAGTGTTGTCTTCATATTTTGTGTAGGAATGATATTTCCAGATGTCTCAGTCCAAGTGACACAATCGTTGGAGTTGTTAAGGAATAGCGGGAATGCTCAGTGTTTATTTCAGCGACCTTAGCACAAGCAACTTAACTTTTTAAGATGCTAATGTGTCCCAAATTAGGAGGTTCGCCAGCCCTCACCTGCGTCTACCAGGACCCCAAATTTTAGAGCAGAATATGCCATATTTTTCACAGAGTTACTTTTGGAATTTTTCAGAGTGACTCCATTGGACCATAATCCAACCACTAGAGGGCCTATGCTAAGTTCCAAACCTGTACCACGCTAGTCGCATGGAATATTTGAGTTTAAAGCAAATAATGAATATGAATGATAGCATGAAGGAGATATGACTTTCAAAAACTTCACCCAACAATTATTGGGTGTAAATAGCAGCAAGAAACAATTTTAAATGTTTTAGTATGTTTATTAATCCATTTTGTTATTATATTGCCATCTGGCAAGGAGTTGGCCACCTCCTACAGAGATCTGTAAAGGTTCAAAAGTCCATTAAAACCAAACAGATTAAGTCACCAATGGGGAGCGCAGAAAAAAGCCCTTTTCGATATTTTCCGAGTGGTGGACGTGTTACTCTGTCACATAACTGTGCAAAACGTGGCGCCTGGATTGCTTCGGTGCGTCTCAGCCCCCTAAGTTTGCACAAAGACTTGTGAAATTTCTTGATTAAACATAGAACTTTTCAGTTGTTCTGCTCTTTGCAATGCCTGGCAGAAAGTGGGAAGAATGCAATACCCAGATGACGCCATCCCAGCTGTAAAGCGCCGTGTTGACAGAGGAGATAGAGACAAGAATAAAAGGAGCCACACAGGCAGCCAGTATTGAGGATAAAGTAGAGTTCGGAGCTTTGAGATAGGTTTATTGCCCAACACACACGGGTACACACAGACACAGTAGGGTATCTATATATTTATATATATAGGTGCCTTATTTTTCTGTGCATCCTTTTTCCATTCTGTTTGTCTTTTTAATAAGATAGCCACAAAAAAAGTGCACTTCAGACCCTCATTCAACCACCACACGGTGCTGTAAGCCAAAAAGTACACACGAACGGATCACCTCATTGACGTCAAAACACCTTCTCCGAACTCTGTCTACTTGGTGGGGGTGTTGGCTGCGCGGAAATAAACGCACACCACGAACAGTCCTCACGCTTAACAGCCCAAAGCCTAAATTAGAGTTGCTGGAAGGTTTCTGCTGTGCCTGTTCACAGTGTGAATGGCGCTGCCAGTTTGTGGAAGTAAAAATAGGAAAGCCCTCTATTTTCCCCTGGATATCAAAACAAAGCTGTCAACCCTGTTCTCGGTGAACCTCTCCGCCGTCGCTGCCCTCCACTGTGGCTCATTTGTAGCTCCAAATCCACCAGCGCAGTGGCCCGACAGCGGCGCGTTGCCACTTCATTAGCTCCTTCTCTCCGTGTAGATGCGTTCATGCATTTGAGCCTCAGCGGGCCTCGTTTTCCCACCCACACCTGCTCGCCCTCGAGCACCCTGGGATACTGTCAGAGCATGTTCATTTGCATACTGCCAGCTCAGATTCCACTACAAAACAAAATAAAAAAATAAAAATCTGTGGCGGCTCTCTGAGGCAGTGCGTCTCGGCGCTTTCGGAACCCCTGAGGCCGGCTTGGATGATGGCGCCATTCCTGATAGTAAGAGGCTCTAATACAGTGTTTCCTTGTTTATTTTGAGGCTATTTCATATTTTTCACGTCTGATTTGTTCCCAGTTTTGCACCAAAGAGGCCACTTACATGCAGAGTTAAGCCGGCTGCTCCCTACACAATGACAGGAAGCGCCCCTGCCTTGTCAACATAATGCAGTATTGGATCACTAAAAAAAAGACTAAAATGTAAATAACAACAGAATACAATGATTTGCAAATCCTCTTCAACCTATATCCAATTGAATACACCACAAAGACAAGCTATTTAATGTTCAAACTGCTAAACTTTGTTTTTGTGCAGATATTTGCTCATTTTGAAATGGATGCCTGCAACACATTTCAAAAAAAGTTGGGACCAAGCAACAAAAGACTGGGAAAGTTGATGAATGCTCAAAGAACACCTGTTTGGAAACAGGTGAGTGTCATGATTGGGTATAAAAGGAGCATCCCCAAAAGGCTCAGCTGTTTCTCAATGTTCAATTGCAAGGAATTTAGGGATTCCATCATCTACAGTCCATAATATAATCAGAAGATTCAGAGAATCTGGAGAACTTTCTACATATAAGTGGAAATGCCGAAAACCAACACTGAATGCCTGTGACCTTCGATCCCTCAGGCGGCACTGCATTAAAAACCGACATCATTGTGTAAAGGATCTTACCACGTGGGCTCAGGAACACTTCAGACAACCATTGTCAGTTAACACAGTTTGTCGCTACATCTACAAGTGCACGTTAAAACTCTACCATGCAAAGCGAAATCCATTCATCAGCAATATCCAGAAACACCGCCACCTTCCCTGGGCCAGAGACAGACGCAAAGTGGAAAAGTGTGCTGTGGTCTGATGAGTCCACATTTCAAACTGTTTTTGGAAATCATGGACGACATGTCCTCCAGACAAAAGAGGAAAAAGACCATCCAGATTGTTACCAACGCAAAGTTCAAAAGCCAGCATCTGTGATGGTATGAGGGTGTGTTAGTGCCCATGGCATGGGCAACGTATACATCTGTGATGGCACCATCAATGCTGAAAGGTACATCCAGGTTTTGGAGAAACACATGCTGCCATCCACGCAACGTCTTTTTCAGGGACGTCCCTGTTTATTTCAGCAAGACAATGCCAAGCCACATTCTGCTTGTGTTATAACAGCGTGGCTTCGTAGTTAAAAAGTGTGGGTACTAGACTAGCCTGCCTGCAGTCCAGACCTGTCACACATTGAAAATGTGTGGCGCATTATGAAGCACAAAATATGACAACAGAGACCCCGGACTACTGAACAACTGAAGTCGTACATCAAGTAAGAATGGGAAAGAATTCCACTTACAAAGCTTCAACAATTAGTGTCCTCAGTTCCCAAATGCTTATTGAGTGTTGTTAGAAGGAAAGGTGATGTAAAACAGTGGTAAACATACCACTGTCCCAGCTTTTTTGAAATGTATTGCAGGCATCCATTTCAAAATGAGCAAATATTTGCACAAAAACAATAAAGTTTATCAGTTTGAACATTAAATATCTTGTCTTTGTGGTGTATTCAATTGAATACAGGTTGAAGAGGATTTGCATATCATATTCTGTTTTTATTTACAATTTACACAACATCCCAACTTCATTGGAATTGGGGTTGTACTGTTATTGTTAAAGTTTTGTTCGATTTTTTATAGTAATTTGGGATGAGGTACGCTGTGATGATGCATTTGTGGGTGCTGTCTCAATGCTTTTCCACCAGAAACAAATAAAATAAATAAATAAATAAAATAAATGCTATGTGGCACACGGCCTTAAAATTGAAGAACAAAAAAACGTCACCAAATCTCACTTTAGCAAACATAAAGTCCTTGAACAATGCTGGACATCTTGTCCAAACAGATTTAGAATTTTACTTTATAAATTAAAGTATAATGTAAAAGCATTCACTAACCTTTGAGATCTCAAGAAAAATGTAACTTTCTACTTTGCTGTGAAGTGCAGCTGGCAGACAGTTGCCAATAAGCCACTTTGTTTTTTTTATTTTTGGGGAACTTACAAGTTTTTATTTATTTTTTTAATTAAAAGCCTGAATTAGTCATTGAAAAGTAAGCCACCAACGCTTTCTAACAATAAAAGGAACCCACACACTCTTGTAATTACATTATCTCAATCTATGAGACTACAAAATTTTTTATGATGTGTTGGTGTACTTGTGATTAATTATAAATGTCTTTTACATGAGGTAAAAGGCCATTGCAAAGTGGTGCCACAGAACAAAATGCACAAAGGCTTCTAAGATTCAGAATCATTCAAATTATTATTATTATTATTATTATTATTATAGCAGTTTCTGGGACTGTCAGTTACCTGATGAAAATTCAGTGGCTCGAGACTGAATGCTATTTTTCAGACAGCAGGTTGACTTAAAAACCAGTGTGCAATTGGAGAATTGTGGGTTGTAGTCCACCAGTCATGAAAAATGTCTGCTTCTTTAGTTTTATAAGCTCCAAATTCCAAAACCTAAAATGCCACAATTGCTTAAATCTCACTGGCTGCCATTGTAGGCATTGAGCACAGATGTTCCTGCAACATTCCTCTGATGTTGGTCTTGAATGGAATCCACAGAGGACCAGTTTGGCATATGAGCGCAGTTTATTAACAGTCTCAGTCCTTGGACTTGTCACTCCGTATGCTCATGGCACTATTTCCCTTCTCGCTGCAAGGACAAGTTGTTAATTGGTTCTTAAATGCTGCAGGTGCACAACATTAGCAGCTGGACTCCACCTGCCTCTTAGTCGTACAAACACAGTTCTGCACACTTATTCAGTGGGTTGCTTTTATGCAAAATACAACTAATGATTGTCGGCTTCCTGGGTTTAAATCCTATGAGGTAGTCTGTCTTGCTGAAGAAATGTTTGGTGTTTTAGGCAGCAGGAGATAAATACTTTAGCTCTATTTTTATTGAACGCCGTTATATTATACCCCACGCGGATTTCGATATAACGTCACAGGATTAGCATGAGATAGGAAGATATGCAAATTCATCTGTGGTCACAATGTCTTCAACGATTTTGTTGTTCAGTGTTCATTTAGTCATGAAACTGAATAGTCAGACGGAGTTCTATGAGAGGGTGATTTAACCCCCACCACCCACTTCATTTTGGCTTATCAGTGTCTCACAAATAAAAATTGAAATTTCCCATCAATGGAATACACAGGCTTAGAAGGGGTTTAAGATCCTCTGAGACTAAGGTCAGATAGAAAAATCTTAAACATCAAGGTCATCTTAAATGCTTTTCCAATCTTGGGTCCCTAAGTACCTCACATTTTCCATTTGTGCCTGATCTACTCAGACCAGATCAGTTGCTGATGTCCAGCAAGTCCGTCGGAAAGTTTTGTGCATGCTGAACAATCATCAGACGGAGAGCTTCCCTGGTGTGGCATGTTTGTTTACAGTTTTGTCCTGTACTTGTTTGTTAGCTTGCCAGTGGACGGCTGGTGGACAGTATTATCCCTGCATTATCTGTTAATCTTCTGTTCACCCCTGGAAGTGCTGTGCACCGTCATTTGGTGGCTGTCCACTCATTCCAACAGAGCACCAAATCCACTGGAGACATATGGATTAGACTGTTTTTGGCCACCAGACAAATTATTTTTGTCCATGACTGAACAGTTTTCTCAGTCCTTCACAGTGTGACTATGCCTTAAGGCTCACTTCAGGGAAAGGTTACAGCTTCAGCACCCTCCTACAGGAAGTGCCCTTTTCTGGAATGCATTGAGATATTTCAAATTCAAAAGCTACTTCTTTAAACAAGTCCAACTTTTCATCTGATTAATTAAATCCTGATGGGCTTGTATACCTCAGCTAGTTAATTAACAGTGGGTGGAGCAGGAACAGTAGGAAAACATGCTGGGAAGGTACTCTCAAGGAACAGGGTTGGACGTACCTGTTCCGGGAGGGGATTTGTTTAAGGGACTTTGAATTTAGGGATTTTTCCATCTACCCACAGACCTTCCAACCTAAAAACATTTTCAGGCAAATCTGAGATGGTCCTACATTACTCACCATCAGAATCTTAAAATAACTTGCCAATTAATTTGGTAGCTTGTTTGCCACTAAGCACCAAACACGGAGCCATGTTTACCCTGACATATTGTTCAGTAGCATCCGGATTTCTGCAGTCTGCATCCAAGGTCTTTGAAGCACTTGGCTGCCTTTGCTGATGGAGTAACTCTCTGACTGACTGTTGGTGCGTGTTTGTCCAGTGACACCCAAATAAGAATTTGCTCACCAACAAACCAACATGTTCATATTGAAATATGGCCGCCTTGACATGAGCCACTGGTCACAACTGCCAAATATATTTTCTGCACTCAAGAGCTTGTGTGTCCTGCATTGAGACGTGTGCCGGCTATTGTAGCACAAATCCCCAGATAGAGGCATCAGCTAATGCCTCAGCTGTAAACCGAGCAAAGCAAACATGCAAATTGTCTTTTATACCGACTCTTCTCTCCGCCCTGAAGGCATCGTCCTGTAAAACTAAGTTAAAGAGCATTGGCGCTTACTGTTTACATCATTTCACTTCTTCTCAAATGACACACCACAGATTTGTAGGAAAAGAATTCTTTATTGTTACCACCCTAGTGTCACTGAAGCCTCGGCTGTGTGTGTCTCACAGCGCATTAAAAATTCATCCAATAGGCCTCGTGTGTGGATAATAAAAAGACGAACGCTTGCACACCAACACTAAATCAGACGCCCGTTTCATCCCGTGTCGCCGCTCTCACCCTGTTGTTATCAATGTTGCCAATAAAGTCAGAAGAAAATGAGCTTAGCATGTGTTCTTACACTTACAATGTAAGTTTTTTTGCCTTAACAAAATGAAAAATCAGGCGACTCGTCAATATATCTGCATATCTTTGTGATTGTGAGGAAGCCGCTTTCATTAGCCCGCTGCTTGTTGGGGACCACTTTGTGACTATTGCCTTGGGCAACCAGATGGCTAATTGAGCACTGTGTCATGTCACCATCCTTCACTGGGGACTGAGCCAATCAGCACAGTCCAGACTCCTCAGCCGATGCCCCCACAGACATCACAGCGCCATCTTAACAGAGTCCGGCTTTCGAGGCCCAGAGGGGGAGGCTTGGGATGGCTCGGAGACATGGACGTGTTACAGCTGATACTCCATCAACCGGCTTATTTACATTCTCTCTACCTGAGCAGCCAGTAAAAAAAATGTACGTCCCTGCTGTTTGCTGATTAAATTCTGTCAGATTCAGTGCATTTTTAATGCCATTATCGACAGACATGTTCTATGTATTAGATTTCAACCTGGATTAGATGCTTCTGCAGGATTTCATGCCTTCTGTGATTAATCGTATCCTGTTGCTAATTAATTCTGTATATTTCACATTTCAAATTTTTTGTGTTTTTTTAAATGTCTTTTTTTTTTTCTTTCTTTCTTTTTTGTGGTGTACAGCAGCCCTGGAGCACCCCCAGTTTCATTGTACCCCCGCCGGTACAATGACAATAAAAACTATTCTATTCTATTATATGTTGCACTTTTGTTTAAAATTGTTTAACTGTCTGTTTATCACTGTGCATAGGTTTTAGGCATATTTTATATACCTACACTCTAAAAAATGAGCCGCTGTCTCAAGAAAAAGTGATGTAACAATTTGCATAGATTTTTTAAAAGTTATTTCAACTTAACTAAAGTTATTTCAACTTAACTAGAAAAGTCTTGTGGCATTAACTCAATTGAAAGTTGACACTTTGTCATTTATTTTGTAAAAGCTAGCGAGAACTAAACACTTATAAAACTGAAAACGCTGTTTTTGTAACCTGAGAACACCTCTGGAGTGATTTACAAGACATTTTGCTGACAACTTCCGCTAACTTCCGCTCTTGTCAAATGTTGTTTATGATTGACTGATTGATAGAGGGGGCTTTATTGAACATTTACAAATTGTAAGTAAGATGAACTATCTTAATAATTAATATAAATAAAATAATAATTTTATATATATATATGCTTTGCACTGGGATACCAATTAAACAACTGCAAATTATAAAGACAATGCTCATATGGCCGGAGGGTACTTTTAGCAGTGCGTTGTATTTTTTGTTTATGTAAAAGTTAAATAAGGCTGTTCAGGTGCTTTACAATGAATGTTTCCCATTTTTACACCCACATCATTCTGTAATTGGTGTCAAAGTGTTCAAAAACACAAAATTTATATGCTTTAGTGTGATAAAGCGCGTTCATTTTTGTTTCATTTTTCCACAGATGTGCTCGCGCTTTGCTGTATGTCAAAGATAACACAATTAATGAGCCTGACACACTGACACCACATGCACAGCAAACGCATATTCAGAGTAAGCCGTCTTTTTCGAATTAACTGATTGTTTCATTCTGTGTAATGATACCTGTCCCGAGAAGAAGCACTAGTTTTGTCCGTAAGAGGTGGAACTATCAGTCCAATTAAAAGTGGTTTCAATTAAAGTTATTTTACCTTGCTTGATGAGAGAGCTGGAGGTAGTGAAGATAAAATCTCCAAGATATTACCCAGAAAATTGAACCCCAGAATTGACGTTAATTGAATTTGAGTATGATAAGGTTGAATGTTGGGAGCTTTTAAAGTTAGGAGGACACAAAGAGGGAGTTTAGAAGAAAAGCTGAAAAAATGAGCCAAGGAAGTCCCTATATTTAACTTGACAGGGATGAAGTGAGGACGGCACACACAATTTCACTCATAAAACTAATTTTAACAGATACAGAACACTGAGTTCTTTGCCTCCGGATGCTCTAAGAGCACTTCATATGACTTTGGAATAAAATCATAACATGACGCTACCGAGACTCAATAAGGAACAGGTTTTAAGGTTTTATTTTGCAAGTGGGGGATTAGAGAAAAATAGCTAAGGGCTAATCAATATCCTGAGGGAAGGTCAGAGTACAGATTCATTTATACAGCAATCGGGGTTTTGATCAGGACTGTGCAATACCATGTATATGTCACTCTTGGGCTCCCCTACAGATGTGATGCGTAATTCTCCGTAATTCAGTTTCATAAATGCAAGTTGCAGCAGTGGATAGGCGTTTCTTGTAAAAGGAACCAGCAACCTCAAAAGCCAAAGAAGCTCGTCGACCGATGAGGCACAGTAATGTTACAGGATTATACAAAAACTTGACGGCTTGGTTTTATTTGCTGTAACATCAGAGATGAAAACGTGTAACAAAATGAATAATGTGGAAGTATTCACGAACGCCAATGTCCAAGTAAATATCGTGCAATATATACACCAACAAAATCTCTGTTGAAATGAGCTGAACGGGTTCATGGTCATAAACTTGCCATTCAACAATTTAACATCAAGCAATCAAAACAGTACAAGACATGACCTAATATGAGTCCAACAGCAAAAATTCTCCATTTTTTAACTCTCGTCAATTTTTAAAAGCATACCTCATATTCACTCTTGTCCAGTCTCTTGCTCTGTATTTGTGCCCTTTTCTCATGCAGCTTGATTTTGGGGTGGTAGTGTGTGCCTCAGGCACCCGCCCCTAGCTTTCACATCTTTTGTACTTCTTCCTTCAGCCCCTAGAATTTTATGATGATCTAATGCTTTATTTCTGATGTTTCTGTCACTTGGAGATGCCACATCGACAACAACTTCCCCTTTCTGCTCCTTGTCAACCACCACTCTGGTTGGTTAGTCAGCATCTGTTTATCTGTCAAGAATGTGAAGTCCAGCAGTTCACAACCCGATGTTCCTGTGCATTATCCCAACTTCTTGGTGTGTTTCTCAGGGTGTTTTCTCTTCCACCTTCCATCCTGAGCCCTATCAATATGCCTACACTTTCTCTGGTATATCTTTCCATAACTTCTATCTTGGGTACCGCCTGCTGGTGGATCCCTGCCTCTATGAACCCAATGCTCAGGGCCTGAGCCTCTGCTGCCATGGTCAAAGCCTCTGTGCTGTCCTTCAGGCTAACATTTTCTAACCATTCAGTAGAATTTCTTGATGTTAAACCCCCCCCCCCCCCCCCCAAAAAAAAATATTTTCTGATGATACATCTTGGGAAGAGGCTTAGTCTTGTTTTCTTTGTCTTTCGGCTGTCCACAAACACACAATGTAACTCTTTCTGGCCTTCTTTGTACTTCTGCAACAGTATTCTCAGAGCAAACATTGCATCTGTAGTGCGCTTTCTCGGCATGAAACCATATTGCTGCTCACAGATCTTCACCTGTTTTCTAAGCCTGGCTTCTACTACTCTTTCCCATAACTTCATGCTGTGGCTGATCAACTTTATGCCTCTGTAGTTACTGCAGCTCTGCACATCACCCTTGTTCTTGAATATAGGAACCAGCACATTTTGTCTCCACTCCTCAGGCATCCTCTCACTTTCCCAGATTTTATTAAACAATCTGGTTAGAAACTCTACTGCCATCTCTACTAGACATTTCTATGCCTCCACTGGAATGTCATCTAGTCTATTTGGCATATATAGGGTGTCTCAAAAAAATCTACCCAAAAGTACTCTGAAATATGAATACCAGGAAATGGTTTTATTGGGAAATAATGGTGTTTTTCTCATTTCAGGAACAAACCTTTGGGTTAAAGTTTGTTCTGCAAAACATTAAAGTCCACAAAAAATGCCGCAGTTGACCCTAATTCAGAGAACAAAAATGGTAGAGTTCTGTGCAACGCATCCTAAGGGCTGACCTGCATCTCTTTCCATACAAAATTCAGTGTCAGTGGGAACTAACTCCCCAGCAGATGTTAAGGAGACTTGAATTTGCTAGGAGGTTTTCCGGAAAATTGGAGACGGATGATTTGTTACTGAGGAAACTTCAGACGAGGAGGTTACATTGATCATATGGTGAAAAAGATAAAGGGCTAAAACATCAAAAAGGAAAGAATAAAATAAAAACTGTGCATTGGGAAGAAAAATTCCATGCTTCGGCCACATGGTCATGCAGAAAATGTCTCATAATATTGATAGATTTTTCTGTGCTGTGAAAATACTTTTGGGTACATTTTTTGAGGCACCCTATACTTACCTTATTGGTTGTCCCAGTTGGGAAGGTCCCAACTGGGACAACCAATGGTTTGTTGCTGTGCCTGTTTGTACAACAACCCGTGGTTGCTGTACTTTGGTTTGGTCCCAACTGGGACCTTTTAAAAATTGCTAAGTTTCATTTAGCTGGTAACGGTCAAGGTAGTCTTTATTAACATAAGTAGCCATCAAAAACTGCCTACCTGATTTTAGCTGGTAAGCTTCTTTCCAGAAGAGAAAGAAGCCTCTGGAAAAGAAGCTGGTAAGCGTCTTGAAACTGTGTAAAATCCAGTTTACACAGTTGATTCCAGCATAAATGAAGCCGCTCTCCACATAATCAGCAGGTGTCACTCCACCTTCTCAGCACTCCAGTTCAAAGTCGGCAGTGCTGAACACAGCAGGATACTCTGCTCTGAAAAAGCCAATTTGGAACTTGGCTACGATTGGGAAATGAACCCTGTTCACCAGTGTCACAGTCCTACGTGCAAACCATTAGGTCACCTCCCCCACTAGTCTCCTTGCATTCGACCTACTTAACTATCGCCTTATTGATTGACTGGAATGGTAGGTATACTATAACAGGTTGTTGTTGTTACTGCTGCAGGTTGTGGTGAAACCACAGAATGAAGCACCACCAGTTTTTTCTATGCAGATTTCCCAAGACTGGAGCAGTGGTCAGAAAACACCTCCATGTCCAGCTCGTCTCCCTTTATGGATGGTTTTCTCTACATCTCATGTAGCCCTGCCAAATCTATGCTGGACCGCCATGGTCGA
Source organism: Thalassophryne amazonica (assembly GCF_902500255.1). NCBI lineage: Eukaryota > Metazoa > Chordata > Actinopteri > Batrachoidiformes > Batrachoididae > Thalassophryne > Thalassophryne amazonica. The sequence continues at coordinate 12,356,822 of NC_047125.1, read as the reverse complement.
GACGGTGAGTGTAACTGTTTTTACAGACGCCCTCCGACAGACCAATCAATCCATCAAGCCATTTGTAAGCAATTTGAAGCTTGTGTTTGTCAAAGATCTACTCTGGCTAAGCACTGATTGATCAGTGTCGGTCTGTCAGTTGTCAACCCGCCAATCGTTTAATCCGTACTCCAAACAGTGCTGTCAAAACGATCAATGAATCTGTCTTGTGTTCCACATCGGTCCACTGAGAATTCTTGTCAGATAGAACAATGTTCTTGTAAGACCCAGCACTGTATGCGCCATGATCGCACAAAGCAAATTAGGACTAAAATAATTTTCAATGCAGTTCTAATTGAGTGATGCTACCACTTTTTAATCTTCCGAGGCTGTTCAAAACTTTTAATCGTACTCTACCAAAACTCTTCCACTGCTGCTGCTTCTCCTGCTCTGAAACAGTCCCACTTCTCCAAACAGCTGGAGTGTTTCCAGGGCCCCTTGGCAATTAGAAGAAAGAGCGCATTTTTGGAGTTTGCCCCTGGGGAAGGAGGTTATCGGGGAGATGGAGGAGTGAGATGTGGGACGGTTGAGAATGTGGAATGCACCTATGTGCCGATTGAATGAGGTGAATTTTGTCTGTTGAGGAAGACATCCATCTCCATCACCTCTTGCACACACTCTGCTCTCATTGGCGGTTATACGTGGTGGCTAATGAACAGGGCTGAGCTCTGCAAAAAAGCCCTTTAGTGGTGATGGAGGGAAACTTTTACCGCTACCTCTTAAAAACTCATTATTTCTGCAAATGGAATTAATTTTCACTTTATTTCTCATGCGAACTGAACTTTATTCTGCTGTATTTCCAGGCCTACTGTACTGGCTACAAAATACTGCCGTTTTCTCCCGTTATATGACCTATCCATTCTATCACAGCTGAAATACATCCAGCTGTCCAGTCAGCAAATCAAAGGCTGAATCAACAATTCACTTTAAAGTTGCACTTAAGCTGACTTTACACATTATTATTATTATTATAATTATTATAGCAGCCATCAACCATTTCCTATGTAATCATTTAGTAATTTAATGGCAGCAATGAAGCAGCGCTCCCTTTGTGCCCTGAGCATTGGTGTCCTCGGTATACATGCTCTGTTTGATGGCATGTCCACATATAGTTCCTGATATTAGCAAGGATTTGTCCCATTTTGTCCTTGGCTGATGCAAAGACCCTGATTCATGCCTTTGTTTCCTCCAGATTGGATTATTGTAATGTCCTATTTTCAGGGTTGCCGCAGTCCAGTATCAGGGGTCTCCAATTAGTTCAGAATCCTGCTGCCAGACTTTTGAAACGAACTAGAAAGTTTGACCATATTACACTGGTTCTGGAATCCCTCCATTGACTACCTGTCTCTGTGAGAACAAACTTTATAGTTCTGTTTTGTTTTAAATTTTGTTTTTAATTGTGTTTTATACTTCTTGTTCATAATTCATGTTAAACTGTTTTGAACTGTTTTGTGTGAAGTGCCTTGGGGCGATGTCATGATTTGGTGCTTTTATAACTTGAAATTTGTATGTGTGTACGTGAGCCCTGCCTGGTGAAACTGTGGTGCCTTTCCATGATTATAAAGAGGCAGCATTACTTACAACTCACCACATACTTGATTTTTTTTTTTCCAACATGAAGGGGTTGTGTTGACATTTAGAGGCTGAAATTGTCTATGACAGGGGTGCCCAAGTTCAGTCCTCGAGATCTATCTTCCTGACACTCTTAGTTGTCTCCCTGTTCCAACACACCTGAATCCAATGAAATACTTATTAAAAGCCTGCTATCAAGTCTTGTTGCTTTTCAGACTAAAGAATTTAAAGTCTAAAGTTTGGGACTGTTAGTGAAGCTTATGGCTAGTGGCCGGCGATCACCTAAGTATTTCTTCTACTTTCCTGTTGCTTAATGCTGATGAATTATACTTTAAGTGTTGTTTTTGTGGCTGACTCATACCGTTTTCGTTTTCTCTTTGTCCTTTGTCTTTGGATCCACGCGCTGCATTAGATGCTTTCTGTACCGGACGCAGAATGGACTCTGCTGAAGGAACAGATCCACCGAGTGGCTCGATCAATTGTTGTTGTGTTATGTTCTGTATTGTAAAACTTTTTGGTAGAATGGCCAAAGCAGAGGGTCACTCCTCTGAGTCTGGTCTGCTTCAGGTTTCTTCCTCAATATCATCAGAGGGCGTTTTTCCTTACCACTGTCTCCTGTGTGCTTGCTCTAGGGTTTGGTAAGGTTAGACCTTACTTGTGTGAAGCACCTTGAGGCAGCTTTGTTGTGATTTGGTGCTATAATATGCATATATCGCAGACATGAATGAGCGAAGCTCGTCAGCATCTCACCATGTCATTTAGGTCCTTCAGACTTTATTTTGAGAAAATGCTTCAGCAGAGCATTAGCATAGCAAAAACCTTTCAGCTTCTGGGGAGCTCCATTCCCTCAGACCCCCCCACTTTTTTAAGAATTGTTCTTTATTTGCCTCTCACATGCCTGGAAAAGCTCCTTGCCATCTAACCATGTCCTTCAGGTCCTTCAGACTTTTTTCAGTAAAACTGTTCTTCGGAGCATGAGCATGACTGAAACCTATCACCGCTGCCCCCCCCCCCCCCCCCCCCCCCAGGCCCCCTGCCTTTTTTAAGCATTTTCCGTATTTTGCCTTTCAGCTTCTGGAGGGGCTCTGCCCCTCAAACTCCCACCTTTTTAAGCATTTTTCTTTTTTTGCTTTTCAGCTGATTCCCCCAATTACAGCCATCTTAACCCCCTTCCACTTTAAACATTTTTTTAAATGTAGATGTAAATTAATATTGAACGTTTTCAGCTAGTTGACAGTAGGGCTATACAATATGGCCAAATTATCGTTTCTCAATATTGTCGTATAAATTGTCATGTAAATGTCACTTATATACATGCTATCCATATTCTTGAGCCGCTTAGGTGGGTAGAGAGAGTTCCCATGGGATAAAAAAAGCTTTTCAACCTCCCATCCCTGGTTCTCAAGACCAGGCACCTAAGTGGCTCGACTCTCTCTCTCTCTCTCTCTCTCTCTCTCTCTCTCTCTCTCTCTCAAGATATTAAAGATAGGTGTACCTTAGTAAACACTAGTAGAGTTCCACCTTAGATTTGGAATGTATAATAGAAGATATACCTTACTGAATTTTCATATTGATATGATATATGATATGACTATGATTTGACACAAAGTGCAGCAACAGTGAAAATTAAACATTCTTAAACAAAACAGTAATAATACCACACTTATTTTGTACTCATCATAAGGTTAGGATACTGTGCCCTCCAGAAGTATTGGAACACTTGGAATTTCACACATTTTAATTTGTTTATGCCATTTTAAATACAAGAAAAACAAAAAATAAAGAATAAAAATTTCTAAAATTATCTTCCTCAAACTCAAACTGAAAGCAAATCTCTAAAACATGATAAAACCTGTAAATAATAATCAGTTTTATTGCCAGTTTTCTTTAGACAAGTCAGGGGATGGAAACATGATAAGTGATAAGAATGGTAAATGATAAGAATAGTGACAAACGTCAGTTTCAGTTTGTACAGGGGTCAAAAGTTAAAGTTGCTCCATTAATTTAGCTCCAGCTGTATTTGTGCTGAATTTGATGCTTGTATCACCATTTGAAGGATTGTTTCAGTTATTTGCTGCACTAATAAGCCAACTATGCATGAACCAGCTGCTGTCTGTTAGCTTAAACATGTTTGCACTGTTAAAAAGCTAACAGACAGACATGCCAACCTGAATTAAGGGAGAAATGCTGCTTTTAACAACCTGGACCTCATTTCTAACATAAAATATGGTTGTTTACTCACCAATATAAGTTTGGTGTGTTTAGAAGTCCATATTTCAAACAACGTGTTCAGTTCAAATCTGAGGCAAACATTTTTCTTCTTCTACTAAAGTGGATTAGAACTTTTTGTGGTACACAGCAAAAACTACTGGACAGGAGGAACCTAGCAGTCAATGTGACTCGCTGATTTGAAAATGCAGGTCTTTCAAACAGACGTGTGGTGCCGTGACATGTCTATCATCTGTGTACAATCAGATTTCAGGGGAGTCTAGTGAAACCCGGCCTCCACTCAACATTCAGTGCCAGTGTGTTCAACATTCCTGAGAATTCAGCACTTCCTGTTTGAGTGTGAGCTTGCCACTGAGTTCCCACGAGATTCCATGGGATCTCATCTGTCAATCCAGGAAGTGTTTGACATTTGAATATTTCCTGTATTACTGTGGACTTGAATTTTGGCATTTCCTGTTTAGGACGCCCTGTACCATGAGTGAGCTTCGTGATGCTTCGCTCATATAAACTAAATAAATTAAGACTTGTGCGAGAGTCCGCGCCACCTACAGTGACTTTTAGAGTCACGAGGAGCGATGTCCTGGCATCTATATTATCAGGGCCTCCAATTCCACACCAGCCAAAATAAGTCCAGGCTGATAAGTGCTTGTAATATTTCCCAGATAAACACCTTATTTCATTTATTATGGAGAGCTTTACACGTTTGGCATTTGCATTTTAATGCGCTTTAACGGGCAGCTGCAGCTGTTAAAAAATTTAGAGCGGCTGTGTTTAAACACGATGCCTTCCGGCTTTCTCAATCACGAGGATGGGCTGACAGGACTTTGCGAGCACGGAGGGATGAGGTATTTTTGAACGTATTCCAGGAGGCGCTTGGCTCCCAGGCTAATGGTTTGATGGTCTATAGATGCACCCAAACCCTTAATAATTCATAGGCCATGCTGGGAACCTACTAAAAGCATTTTGCCATTGTGTCTCAAACTTTTGGCTTTTTGTTTTTTAATCTAGAGACAACCACATTAGGCTTTCGTTCTTACGCTGACTGGTGCTAAATTGAGAGTACAATGTAATTGAATTCGGTGAGCAGCCTTGGCGGTGCGCTCCACAGAGGTTGAATCACTGTAGGTCCGCCGTAATGAAATAAAATAGCATTTCTGCTATTCGGACTGTAGATTAGGAAAGAGACAAACAATCTTCCACATTTTGTTTGTGCTGAAATTGAGGTTGAAGCGCTTTTAGTATTTTTTTTTTCCCAGTGTAGCACCACTTTATTTGCTGTTTGCCATTCTGTTGAGCTTCACTCTATATATCCAGTTTACACAGTTGATTCCAGCCTAAATGAAGCCGCTCACCACATAAACAGAATAGTGACTCCTGCTACTCTCCCGCTGGAGTGTGTACACGGGTTTTGTACGTCTGTGCGCTTGTGAAAGTCATCTCGGGAGGATGAGAGAGACGGTAGGCAGTTACATCTCCAAAATGATGAGTGGCAGCAGGGAAATAGCTCCCGTAATTTCTGATTAGAGCTGAATTTTCCTCATCAGTGCCACAACTGTATTTGGAACATGAACTCAGTGTGGAAGTAAAGAGGTTGAGAGGGGGTACAACATGAAGTAGAACATTATATATTCCCAAAAAGAAACTAGAAATGGCAACAAAATTAAGATATACAGTAATAATGTTGATACACATACTTTGATGTGGACTCTGAAGTACTATTTTTAAAATAGTGAAACTGATGAAAGAACTTCATGGAGACATCTAAGTGATTTATGTAATTTGTGGAAAATGAACTGAGGGTGGAAAATGAACCTGAAAGCATTGTACCTCTGTTGTCTTTTCTCCAACACTCCCTCAGTGCTTTCAGTATTTGATTAATTCTGCAGTCACATTAGGACTATGTTGTGTTGTCAAGGTGAGCTACTGATCAAATATAGTGATGAGCACATAATAGCAGAATAGAGTGTTTGTATGCAAAAGAGTTTGACACGAATTTCTGCACCAGGTACAAGATAATTTTCAGTTTCGATTTATTTTCATTTATATAGCGCCAAATCACAACAGAGTTGCCTCAAGGTGCTTCACACGAGTAAGGTCTAACCTTACTAACCTTCAGAGCAGCAGTGGTAAGGAAAAACTCCTTCTGAGGAAGAAACCTCAAGCAGACCAGACTCAAAGGGGTGACCCTCTGCTTGGGCCATACTACAGACATTACAATTACAATTACAGAACAATTCACAAAACAAATATACAGGAAAAGCTGTTTGTGCACAGGACAGGAGGGTCTCCAGCACAAATACCACACCCATCTCTGGATGGAGCTGCACCTTAAACGGAGAGAAAAAACAGAATCAGGCATCAGAAAGACAAGAAATACAGTATAATTTTTCAGCATTAAACAACAAGAAAAACAAGAAATACTAAGGCAATCGCCGGCCACTAGCCCTAAGCTTCACTAACAAACCCAGAATTTAGATAAAGTTGAGGCCACAACCTGCTCTGTTTAATAAAATGAATTAAAAGAGTAAAAAGCATAGAACTATACTATGCCAGTATGCTAACCATACGAAAGGGAAAATAAGTGCGTCTTAAGTCTGGACTTGAAAGTCTCTACAGAATCTGACTGTTTTATTGATGCAGGGAGATCATTCCACAGAACAGGGGCATGATAAGAGAAAGCTCTATGACCCACAGACTGCTTATTCACCCTAGGGACACAAAGTAGTCCTGTACACTGAGAACGCAAAGCCTGGGCCGGTACGTAAGGTTTAATTAGGTCAGCAATTAAGGTTTAATTAGATAAGCAAGCTCAGATGCATACTTGCATGATTCTGGTGGAGGTGCCCAAATTATTTTCTTTAAAGGTCAAGTTGTCATAGCCAGCATAATGTGGAGGCATCTTTGGCCGTGAATGTCAATGATCCAGACACAACTCGTCCATCCCCACAGAATGTCAGATGAAGCGGTGATTCTCATCCAAGTCTTCCAAAGTAACTGTTCATTTGAAACAGAGTCAGTGAAGCGTTACCCAAGAAACCCAGTCCCAAATATATTGAGTTGTCGTTGCCCAAGGTCACTGGTTATCATCTAAGTCTCACAACTATACATTAAGAAAGACTTGGACTGGCATTCTCCTGCAAAGGTAGCAGTACGGCAACAACTCTGCAAACAGAGGACAGAAAAGCTCAGGACACAGAGGGAGTGTCGCTTCATTGCCACCATGAAGTCACTAAGCTCTTCCCAGGCTTGTCTTTATCTCATATGAATGTCACTTGGAGATAAGTGAATGTCTACACAAGTTCAACACTTTCACCACATATGGATACATTTCTGATGGCTGAGTCCAGGAAGTCATTAAAAGTCTGGATGTCATTTTTGGTCCAAAGCACTCACTCAACTTTTCAAGTGGTGCAATCAGATTAGCCACTGATTCCACAAAGATGACAGACCCAACACCCAGTCCATGAAGAACATCCCCGATGAATGATAGTATTATTCAGGAAAAATTCAGAAATCTACAAAGCACTCACAGTACCTTTGTATAGGGTGGTTATGATGTCCAGCAATATCTTTGGAATCCTGCAAATATCCAGGATGTGCCAGGAGAGCAGCCCAGTCAAAGGAAATGAATGCTGTGCAAAAATCAACATCGCTACAAAGAGATATTCAGTCCAAAAATAAAGGGAATGCAGGAAAATAGTGGCCCATAGGCCTCAAACTGAGCAACGTGCCCTATATTAATTGTATGGATAGCTTCACAAAGCATATTTAACTAATCTCATGTTAGTGTTTGTATTACTTTGTGTCTGCTTGTTTTGGCTGTGTAGTCATGAGACTTAGGCCAGAAATACATGGGCGGTCGTGTCTCCCCTCCCACATTTATCTCATGCCGGATCTGTTTTTCCCTGTAATGAAGTGGGATGTAATTCTGGCACCGATAGATCGCTCGGATTTCTTCAGTTTTCTCGATATCCATTTCCAGACACCCTGACAAGCTGTCCGGCAGCTGTCTTCTTCACAGATATTTTAGTCTGATGGCGAGATACGAAGAAGATTGGCGGAAGGAGAGAGGTGGGGGAGTGAGTGAGGAAGGAGGGTAACTGAGGGAATGGGCAGAGTGTCATTTCAATGCATAATGACACGGATGTCTGTGTCATAATGAGTTTAATGAAAGTGTTGCGTTAAATCTATTTAAGAAATACATTTGACTTTTGACAGTCAAAATACACTCAGAAGACTTAATTGCCGCATTGATGACTTGATTAGACTAGTCAACCTGCTCATCTTCTACACTTGCTGAAGCGAAGAAAAAAAAAAGCCAGGCAGACCATTTTTCTTTTGAAAAAAGAAAAAAAAAAAAAAGCTGTGCACGGAGCACTTTTGGCGTGCAAATTAATTGGATTGGTTTAGCTGATGCAGGAACGTACTGTACCACGGTTGGCTTCCGCCAGCATTCTTTCTGGTAGTTGGTTGCGGACTCCCGCGGAGAACGGCTGAGCCATGGGGCGATGGCTGTGTGCGGGGGAACAGCTGGCGACGGGCGCAGCTGCTTGATTGTAAATCAGGCACGATTGTTCTCGCTCTATTACATTGGTGCTTGTGTGGAAACTAGTGGTATCCCGCCTGTTAAGGAAATGAAGAACCACAAAGAAGGAGCGATTCATACGATACAGTGACGTGCACTTTTTTTTTTAAAGCCACTTTCCGGGTGGGTTTTGTTGAAGAGATCCAAAGGCATTCATTGCCATTTGGAATAAACTCATGCTGCAGATTCCAGCTTATCTGAAAAATTGTTCCTTTCAGTGGCGTAAAAGTCGGTACTATTCCGCATGTGCACTGCAGTGATGATAGAACTGGAGTGACAGGTTTTATGTTGACCTCTGTTTTTACTAGCTGTTATTAACAATTTGGAGAAAAAAAAAAATCAAGATTCATGGTGGGATTTTTTTGTTGTTTTTGTTTTTGGTGTGGTGAAATAGAGGGGGGGGGGGGGGGTTTGTTCTTTTTTTTGACGATTCATTGTATATTGAAGTATTTGTCAAATAGTGGCCAGAGACAAGCGGAAGTACAATTTCCATCCATTACTGTTTGGGGGGGGGAAAAAAAAAAAAAAACAAGATTCATGACCATAGGTCCATGAGATTTGGCTCATGACCAAAAGAACAAGATCGCGAGTACAAGCGGCCAAGATGAGTTTCCTCCGCAGGGTGGCTGGGCGCTCCCTTAGAGATAGGGTGAGGAGCTCGGTCACTCGGGAGGAGCTCGGAGTCGAGCCGCTGCTCCTCCATGTCGAAAGGAGTCAGTTGAGGTGGCTCGGGCATCTTTTCCGGATGCCCCCTGGGCGCCTCGCTGGAGAGGTGTTCCGGGCACGTCCCATTGGGAGGGAAGACCCAGGACATGCTGGAGGGACTACATCTCTCGGCTGGCTTGGGAACACCTTGGGGTTCCCCCAGAGGAGCTGGGGGAGATGTGTGTGGATCGGGAGGTCTGGGCGGCTTTGCTTGAGCTGCTGCCCTCGCGACCCGACTCCGGATAAAGCGGAAGAAAAATGGATGGATGGATGGATGGATGGATGGATGGATGGATGGATGGATGGATGGATGGATGGATGGATGGATGGATGGATGGATGGAAAAATCAAGATTCATGGTGGGATTTTTTTGTTGTTGTTGTTGTTGTTTTCGGGGTGGCGAAATCAAGATTTTTTTTTTTTTTTTTTTTTTGACGATTCAGTGTAGATTGAAGAATTTGTCAAATAGTGGCCAGAGACAAGAAGAACTACAATTTCCAAACATTATGCAATTTTTGACTTGTTTGGTGTTATAAACATCAGCTCTTCTGGGGCAAAAAAAAAAAAAAATCCCAAAAGCATCTACTGTAATATACATTTCTGACAGTAGTAGAGAAGCTTGGATCTTCAACTGGACTGGGTTGCTTGATGCGAGGACATTTCGGTTCAAATTGCAGAAGCTTCCTCAGCTAAAATTCTTGCTCTGGTAGTCTGACTTCTGTCTTGACTCTTGTAGAGAAGAACAAAGAGAAACCACACAAGCTGGAGTTTTAAACCTAACCAGACCCCTCCTACCAAGAGGCAGACTGCTATAGGCTAGTGACTAAACAATTGCTTTAATTAGGACCTATTGTGCTCTAGTTAGCACCCTCCTAATGACAGGGTAGCTGTCCCTCCTAACGATGTGACTGACGCCTCTCCTGACGGCTCTCCTGATGAGTCTCCTGATGATGTGAATGACTCATTACCATGAACAAAAGACTGAAACTGCTCTGACCTGAGTACCCCATTGTAAACCGGGGGTGCCCCATCATCTTCTCCAACCCAGCATGTCCTCAAAACAGAAGCACCTACATATTGGATCATGCCCAGAGAAACATGCAGTGGCCAGAATGTCACAGCTGGTGTTCCCTAACAATACAATGAATACTTATCATTGGAGTCTTTTCCAGAAGTAACCACTCATTTTGCCAGATTCATCCCAGCGGTACCCAAGGTCCTCCAATGAGATGTAGAAACAGTGACATGCAGCCATTGTCATGTCACTGGTTTGCATCCAAGTCTTACAATCATACAGTAAGACAGGAAAAACCAGGACCCTGAAGACTTGGCCAAGTGTTCTTCTGCAGAGATCTGGGCACTACCAAACACCTCTGTCCAACTCCTGACTTTATTAGCTCTTGATCTCAAATGCTGAGGACCCAGACATATGACTATCACTGCCAAATTAAGAGATTACCTCTGTAAGTTCAACACATTGCACATTATTGTACAGTACAAGCAATGGTCATTGATATAATTAATTCAAAATAAAAGCTGATTTCATGAAACCATCTCACATTTGATTTATCTCAATCTCAAACCTGCACAACATGGTCAAGTAAACATCAACACCTCCATTAACTGTCCATATGTGATTTGTATGAAAAACCTGAACAGCAACATTCTGGTTGTTGGTTCTGATTGCAGTTGTTCACGTTACATTACAGTTTATACAAAACTATCATTGTCTCCTCATCCACACCTGTTTGGACTTAATGTACCTGAAACCAGATCAATTTTATACTCACTTGGACCCTTCAGTCCTTGCAAAAGTAAATTCTTCCTGAATTGGGAAATAAATCTGCTTGAAGAAGCCAATAAAAATTAATCTATAATAAAACTAATGATTCCAACAACCTTCATAAAGTAGCAAGTAAACTTTGTTTTTATAACACCTTGCACCTTCAAAAATCCTTAAATACACAAATAAAACTCATTTAACCACAAGAACAAGCAGACGTCCTTCTCCGTCCTTGCAGCCACTGCCACATAAAGTCCTTAATAACCATTTCCAAACACATGAGCCATTACAAAGGAAATATACCATACTAATCAATCTCAGTGCAGCTTTTCAGCCAGTGTGCCTCTTAAAAAAGACAATTGCAGAGTGATGGTTCCGAGGAAAGGAGTCAGCAGTTAGTAAGACAAGAGACAGGAACAATTACAGGAAAATATAGAACCTAACTGTGCTCAGGTTGGTAAATAATGGACATGACATTTTCTGCAAAAGCTCAGCAATCTGTGGACACTTTGGCACATATGTGACGTGCGTTAAAATCTTTTCTGTCACCAAGGCAACTGTTATACTGCTTGATGTGACTGGCATGGTTCAAAAACCAGAGGTTACATATAAAACTGAGTTTACAGCTGCATTGCTGAGTTTTACAGAGAGCAGAATTTGTTTACAGATGTTTGACGTTATTCAAGAAATTTTTTTAATCCACTTTCAGCTCAGGTAGGAAACAGGATGAGTGGGTCTGAACCAGAGTCCAGAGGTTTGGGCTTGAATCTAGTGAGGCAAGCTTCACAAAGGCCTAGGTGCGAAAGTTCCAGGATACTATGAGGTAGTCTTCCTTGAAACAATGGATATTTGCTCATTGATCAACACAGGTATGGAACCAAAGACTCCAGGGCAGACAAGGTGTCAGCGGTTAAGGCAGAGGTGATGGTTCGAAGTAGGCTAAGGTCAGGTCAGTGATTTGACAAGAGGATCTGCAAGTGATGAAGAGTTGGGCCAAAACATTAAATCTAGGCTTGTATCTCAGATGTACCTTCTGGCAAATTGTAGCTGAACTTTCAGGTCTTCTTTTTAATAAAACCCTCTTCTGTACCACTTTATCATAAAGCTGTATAAACTGGGGATACAAAATGCCAAACATACACTATGCACAATTTCTCCAGTCACAGCCACAGAACCCTGTAACCTCTTCTGGGTTGTTTGGGTGTCTTGGTGGCTTTCCTCACTACTCCACACAGATTTACCATAGAGTGCCATAATTGTATTTCTTCGTAACTGATGTAAATAAAGTTCAAAAACAAATTCAGTGACTTGGAAATGTTCATGTATCCATCCCCTGACTTGTCTAAAGAAAACTGGCAAGAAAATCGATTATTTACAGGTATTATACCAAAGCATTCCATTACTTATGCAACCCATCATTTTGGCTTTTAGATTTTTAATTAATTTATATCAAGTTGTGGAAATTTACTTTCAGTTTGAGTCTAAGGAAGATGATTTTAGAAATTTTTATATTGAGAAGCCTGGTTTACTGTTTGTATTTGAAATGGCATAAACAAATTAAAATGCGTGAAATACCAAGGGGCTGAATACTTTTGCAACCATATCTTCCATATATGTATGTTGCCCCAAAGTATTAGTCACAGGACCACCCAAGCTAGTAAAAAAAAAAAAACAAACAAAAAAAAACACACGACTTATACATTAATGAGTCTAAATACCAGCGTGTATGTGAGATTGGTTTCTGAGTCTTCAGCTGCCAGAGTTTCTTCTTTATTTTGATCAAAAGCGGGGGTCAGAAGAAAAAAAAAAATTCTTTTTTAATATCGCGGCAATAAACTACACACTCCTCGTGTTGCACTTCTAAAGCCATTTGCAGAATCTCGTCCAAGTCGTTTTTAAAGACGGAACGAAAGAGACAAAAAGTCAGAGGTGGCCTTGCAGTGGGGGTGAGCGGAGCGAGACCGACATCCTGCTTTCCAATGCTCATCACATCCTTTCTCTTTAAACAGCCAGTTGTAGACACTTCCCTTTTTTATTGGAACTATATCTGTTCCTTCAGAAACATCACACAGTTGGCAGAGGAATGCACAATTAGCATATTCATGAGATGAATACAGTCGAAACTTTGGATCGCGAGCGGTGGGGGGCAGGGGGGGGGGTCTGTTTGTGTGTTTGTTGTGGAACAAAAAAGCAGATGGCACGGTGACTTTGAAAATCCAAAATTAGGTATGTTTTCCTGAACTTCACGCTCATTGGCTATGTAAATCGCACAGTCAGACGGTCATGAAAGACAATGTTGTGTATTTTCCTGCTTTTTCCGCCGAGATCGCGTTCGTCAATTGACATCTGCTCCATTCTCCGAGTGGCTTAATGCCGCGCGCCTATCTGCCCTCGCGCATTCAGCACGGCTGATGCAGATGTCCTTTCATGGACATAAAGTGAGGGACTGTGTCCTCAGATTGCAAAAGTGGAGTTAAAAATGTGACAGCTGCCTGTGCACACACATTTTATCGTGTACTTTTCTTAGCTCTGGGGTTAGTTTGGGTGTTGGAAGCAAAGTTTGTAAGGTTGTCTGCTTATATTCCTCGTCTCCGTGTGATGTGATCACTTGAGGTCTGTCTTGTCTTTGCTTTGGATGAAAAAGACTTGAATCTCTTGGCAGAATAAATGTTCTAGGCAGCGTCTGAGACTCAGTCATATCGCTATACAACCGTCCAAGCTGAATGTTGAGTGTCTTAGAGGATCTCCAAAAGTTTGTAAAGATCCCTTGTCTGTGCCGTCTTCGCTTCGCCGTGGAGAGCCGTTAATTGCGTTTAATAGCATTTGAGTACTTCTAATTGTGCACAGGCCAATCACTAACTTTGCAGGCTGATAATTAATCTTTCGTTGTGCCTCAAAGAACAGTAGCCAATTTGTTAAATGTTATCACTGTGCAGATGTTTGGTTCCTCAGCAGGGGAACTGTTGTGGTAGCACACACGCTTGAAGGGATTTTAAGTGCGACAGAGGAGGTAAAAGTGGACCAAAATGAGTCTGTCAGATTAATTTCCACAATTTATCACCAAAAGTGTACATTTTTCATAATCTGAAGAGCTATAGGTTCTCTATTCTGCACTTTTTACTGTATTTTAGCAGAATACATTTAAGTTCAACTGTTGAATGAAGACTTTTCTACAAAGAGACAACGGCAGTAGTTATTTTACCCTCAAATGTTGTCAACTGGGGTAAAATCTGCCACCAATTGAGAAGTTGCATGACCTTCATCTCTATTTATGTTCAATTTATTTTCAGTTATAAGGCCAAATCAGAACAAAGTTGTCTCAAGGCGCTTCACACAAGCAAGGTCCAACCACGCCAACCCCTAGCGTAAGCACACAGGCGACAGTGGTAAGGAAAAACTCCCTCTGATGATTCCAGGAAGAAACCTCAAGCAGACCAGACTCAAGGGGGCGACCTTCTGCTTGGGCCATGCTAGCAACACAATTTACAAAACGAATATACAGGAACTTTTGCCGGTGCACAGGACAAGAGGGTTGCAGAAACAGACACCCTCTCCTGTTCAAACGGCACCTCGAAATGTAGCCATACTTGGCACATATATATTTTAACATTCAGGGATTGACATAGTCTATTGAGCACTGTAGTAGTATTTGTAGTTGTTGTTGTAGTAGTAGGAGCAGCAGTATTTAAGGGGAAAGACACAAACCTTGACATATGGGGAGTGACATAGGCTATTGAACACATTAGTAGTAGTAGTTAAGGGGCCATACATGTTTCATCATCATTGGCAAATGTGCTAGAGGTTAGTGTTATTTTCTGTTCGCTTATTTTCCCTTTGAACTTTTTACTTCTTCGTTTTTGCAAGTAGTAGTAGTAGTAGTAGTAGTAGACACGAGGCTCTTTAGCATTCCCCAAAATTGGGAATGGCTCCTGTTGTGTCTCCATCCTGACATTGAAGTTATGTCAAATCAGTGAAGCAAACATAGAAGTAGTTTTGAAACGCACTGCAAAATTTAAAATTAGTCTAAAATGTTTGCATTCATTTCAGATATGGCACGCCACTGGTGCACCTTAGAGGGCGGCTTCCTGAGTTACTATGAAAGCGAGAGAAGCCCTTCAGCCATCGGCAGAGTGGACATCACTGAGGTGGTCAGCCTGGCTATCAGCAACACCGAGATGATGACTTCAGCTGGGTATGAATACAAGTAAACACATTTTGACGGAAATCACTGTTTCTATAAAATTATGAAATCTGAGGGAAAATGCTTCTTTTGTTGTTTGCAAAATGTGTACGTTGGTTTCACAAATTGCATTTTGGAAATGCTTTGTTTGTTTGAAATCCCTCACAATCAAACACATTGAAGCAATAAATTAAGCATCACTTTAAACACCATGGGTGTGGACGTCAGTGGACTTCACGTCATCATTCCTGCTGAAGTTTGTTTGTCCATCTATGATTAAAAAACACAAAGATTTTGAGAGAAATTTGAGACCAGTGAACTTGATCGTGCAAAATGAGCATTGAAATTGGAGCCATCTTTGATCATCTTCTACTGTGATTTAATTTGTAAGACCAAAGTCTAGTTGTTGTTCAAACAAGGCAACTTTTCCAGGTTGAACAAAGCTAATATCTTGGTCCCCTTACACACAAAACAGGCACAACTGAAAACTTAATAAAATAACTATTTAATTTTGGACCTTGATTACCACCTTGAACTTTAATTTTTAATTTAATTAGCTTATAATGCGCCAAATCACAGCAAAAGCCATCTCAAGGCACCTTACATAAAACAATTCAACTTTATTTCATGTTATCTCCTATTGGGCAATTTTGAACTACCTTGTATATTTTTGGCTTTTAATGATTGCAAAAATAATAAATTAAACAACTGCAAATTATAACGAACTCAATGCTCATATGGCCAAAGGTGTTTAGCATTGCGTTACATTTTAAACTTAGAAGGCATCACCTCAGCATCGATTTTGCCTCATTAAGATGGATGCTCCATAAAGGCCATCCATAGATTGCTGGAATATGAAATCAAGAGAGTTTGAAACTTTTGGGATGGTTTGAGTTTAATTCCCTCAAAGGCATTAAAAATTTGTTTTGCATCCTCTCAGCTAAATCATAATTTTTGGGCTTTATGGATATACACGCCCTAATGTCAGCAACACAGTTGTCCTGATTGATTTCCGTTGTCTTTTCTAAATTACTGTATGTGCATTTCATATATTACAAAAATTCAGTCTGGTTTTATGGTGCAAACATACACATGTAATCTCAGCTTCTGCATTCTGACTGATCCTGTCATACGTCATTAGCATAATCTCAGTTTGGCCATTATTCACTTTAACAGAGCCAATCAGGGCTTTATGAGCGCCATATTTCCTGTTTAGCTGAGCAGCGATGCAGGCGCAGCGTTAACTGTCCTCCCTTCACTCACTCCTCCGTCAGATTACGACCAGATAAAAAAGTTGTTCTGACAGCAAAACTTTCATTTCTTCTGGAAGTTGCATGCGGACCACTCATTCTGCCCTCCCTCTGCTGACGCCGAATGCGCAATTGGTGTATGTGTGCTTCAGTTTATTACGCGGGCGAGGTGCCTGATAATGGCGCATGATTAAAGCATAAGCCAAGTCCATTATGACAGCAGCAGATGTTATAAAGAGGGAACATTGCTTTTATTTGTAAATGTTGTTTATGCAGCCATTAGAAATGCAGCTGGTTAGCCAAAACAATGACCTTTTTAACTCGCTGGACTCAGTCACGTTGTGGTGCTAACACTGCTTGCACATAAATAACATGCACTAATTTTAGCCTCGCAGGTCACAGTGTCGGTTCTCTAATATTCGTTGTGTCACAATGGCCACATGCTTTACTCGATTAAACCATCCCTCACTTCTGCAACTTCCACCGTTCCCAGAATTCCGAGAGAGCAAGGGCGCCTCACCTCTTGACAGCTCATGAATATGAATGTATGCAGATGATACACTCCTTTCCGAGGCCTATCGCTGCACTACAGGAGTCTGTAGGTACCGTGTCCATTAAAAATAGCATTTTTGGGTAATTTCACCGTAGCAAAGGACACTGTGAATTATATCACAGGGTACAATACATTTGGTAAAGTTGCAGGAGTATTAAAAACATTCTGCTTAGGAATTAATGCAAAGTGGGTATGTAGAGCGTTGATAAGTTGAGACGTTCTGGAGACTTTTTTAACGCTCTGCCTGTTTTTACAAGAATATTTCTGTCAATTCTGACCTTTAAATCAAACTAAAAACCTTCAAAATAAATCTTTATTCTCTCTTCCTACTTCTCTTACATTTTTTTGTCTTGGCTGTTTCTGGCGCGGTTTCACTCCCTTCGTCACCCGCGTTCTCAGCATGTCTCGCTATGTTTCTTGCCTTTTCACAGATACACACACACACACCAACACAAATAGCATTGTTAAAGGCTTTTAAGAAGCGCTTAGGTGCTAACATTGCAGGCAAGACGAGTTCTATACAAAGACTGGGGAGTTGAGACTTTTCTCAGAGTGCACAAAAGCCTTTAGGAGAAAATGAAAACCCACAGAAATTCATATAGAATCCTCCACACTGAAACCTCAAGTGAATCTCAGAAAACTAGAAACGATCAACTCTGTCAAAATGTACCAAAAAACAAAAAGTACATTTCTTACACCCTCAATGACGTTTGTATGTGCAGCTGGATTGGAATTTTTATTTGAATTAATTCAATAATTAGTTTCTTAATATGTGCTTGGGGGTTCATTTTTTTATTGTTAATATGTTAGACAGAACGTGTTTGGATTCAAATGACTAATTCCAGTCATTAAATCTTTTTTTTTCCCCTCCAACCTCAGATGCAGTCCCATTCTGTAAAATGTTGCTGTAATAAAACTCAAGACTTTAGTAAACAACTCCAGAATATTCAAGAAATCACTAATATATTCAGTGGATAATACAATAAAATAATGTCCACAATCTGACACTGACAGAACATCTTATTTGCACTTAATAAAACCATTTGATTTCTGAATTTTTGCAACTATTGCCATATTGGTCCAAATATAAGATGGCCCTGATTGTAGGATGCCCCCAGCCCCCATTTTCAAGGTACTGTTGTGTGGGCCGCTGAAGAGGAGGTACTGCTGGCTCACCACCACCAGAGGGCACCCTGCCTGGAGTGCGGGCTCCAGGCACCAGAGGGCGCTGCCGCCTCACAGGAGCAGCCGGGGTGACAGCTGACACTCATCACCTATGACAGCTGTCACCACTCATCGGATCAGCATCGGTATATCAGCAAGACGTCATCTCCACCTCTTTGCCGAGATATCGTTCTACCTGGAAGGTAACGTACCTCAGCTGTCTGCTTGACAATATCCTTTGTGACTTTTGTGCATTATCTTTTGGACTGTTTTTCCAACGAGAGGTGGAGGTAGCTTTCCTGCCGTGCTGATTCCTGGGTGCAAACGCATCCTCATTCACTTGCTTTTTGTTCCTTGCCAGCAGTACCAGATCTGACACGCGGAGGCAGTGGCCACCTGGGAGTTCGGGACTTGGCGGCTCCAGTATTCCCGGGGTCTGGTGGCGGAGGAAATTGTGTGGTTCCGGTTCTGCTTTGGACAGGCGTCTCCTATCTTCGAGCCTGCCCACACGACACCTTGTGAATTGACTATTGTCTATTGTTGCAATCTGTTGTATTTGTTGTGCACATTCACAACAGTAAAGTGTTGTTATTTGACTTATTCCATTGTCCGTTCATTTGCGCCCCCTGTTGTGGGTCCGTGTACCTACACTTTCCCAACAGGTACATTTAAAGTAACTTAAAAGGAAATGCTTTTATTTGAAAATAATTTGAGTAAACAAACATTGAGAGAGAAAAACTACAACAAAGAGTACTGCAATAAGTGCAAGCTGACCAGTCCTGGTTTCTTAAATCATGTCAGTCGGTCAGTTGGGTGTTTGGGCCCTCACTAGTTGTTAGTAACAAGGGTTTTCTGCAGAGCTGTGAAGACAGGCAGAAGTAAACATTGCACGGCGTGGTGTGATTCTGCTTCATCCTTTAAGATGAAAATCTCTCCTCATGCAGTTTCAGCAAACTATGGGTCCATTGTTGAAGTAAAATTGCTGGGAGGAAACAGTAATGGTTTCTTGCTAACAGCTACAGAAATACAGTACAATGGCTCCTCAGAGAATTGTAAATAATTGTGATGTATTGTGTTATTTGTGAATTTTTTAAGACAGTTCTTACAGTAATTGTGTTAATGTGTAGATAATAGGTATGTGAATCTCACCACTGATAACTATTCGATATGCACCTCGATACATATAACTATACATGACGATACTAAAAATACGATGCGATATGATTCACCTCTGGTCCCAATTCGATGCGATATGATATGTATTTGATGGCGATTCAGTTCCTCACAATGCGATACAATGTGATTTGGTGCGATACGATTAGGGATGCCAGTTGATATTGATAAGATTTTATCGATATCGATGCATTATCGATTCTGCTTATCGAGCCAATTCTTTATTGATTCTCTTATCAATACCGCTTCTGAATTTTCTGTGTACTAAAAGTAGACTTTACAGATTTTCTATGTCAACAACGTTTTATTGACTCTTAAAGTAAATAAATATGAAAATGGTCACTGTATCTTTGATCTCTGGACATGAATAAAAATCAGTAAAATCTGTACATGGTCACTGGATCCATGATGTACGTGATGGATCCTTGATCTCTGGACAGAAATAGAAATAAACAAAATCTTTTTTTTTGTGAAACTTCAGCTGCACGTCAGGATGTAATTCATAAAAAATGGAGGACATCTCATTTTGGGGGAGAAAAAAGCCCGGTTGTAGTTATATTGTTTGCATTATAATATTTGGAAATAGGTGTCATTTGATTTAAAACAGCGATTCGCTCAGAAGTTCTTACAAGTAATTCCAACCGAAATCGGTGTGGCTCTTTGGAGCTGCGCACTTAGTCCCACAAAACAGAGGATATTATTATTATCATTATTATTATTATTATTATTATTTCCTTTACCCGATGGACAACTTCAGTTTATGCACGGCTGGTGCTCACGCCAATGGAGTTGCCGCTTCTGAAAACCAGCGAACAGTGGGTCGAAGCACTGCTTCATTTCTTCAAGCAGACCCGCTGCAGTCTGCAATTAACGTAGAGAAATAATCATTTTCTCGATAAACACCCTCAAAAACAGCAGCCGCTCCGGTGTCCCGAACTGTCCGTGGTGCATTCAGTGCGCCTTGTGGAAAAAAAAAAAAAAATCAATGCAAGCAGGCAGCGAGCAATGCAACATGATTCAACCCGTCAATTGAATCGATGCGCACTGAATGAATCGATGCACTCGCATTGCGCACATTTGTATCTAGATACAGATTCCTATCGATTACTCTCCACATGCCTAGTAGATAAGTGATTGTTCTATAAAATTGCCAGTTAAGGGTCATGGTGGGAGGGGCGAAGGGTCATGCCTGTCCCAGCAATCATTGGGCAAAAGGTGGGGTACACACGGGACAGAGCTCCAGTCTATTACAGGGCCGATACATAAAGACATACTGACACATTCACACTCTGACCTACGGTCAAACACCAAATCTACGTCTTTGGAAGTGGGAGGAAAGCAGAGTACCTGGAGGAAACCCAAACATGTGCAAACTCCACACACAATTAACCAGGTCAGAAACGAACCTGGGATGTTCTCAGTGTGAGGCAACAATGCGATCCACCATGCTGCGACTTTTAAGATGTGTTTCTTTTGGGGATGGAGCACATGTTATATTTGGGCCACTATGGTAATCACATAATTAAAACTGGGAAAGAGGCAAAGTTCATTCAGCAAGAACTCTGCTGGAAAAACCTGACTTCCTGTTGATGTATCTCTTCAAAGCAATTTCTTATTATTTTTTGCACGCAAATGTTTAAAACTCTGAGATAACCAAAGTATCACAGTGTGACAGCAGTGTGGTGGAATGACAGGATGTGTAATTCGTATTATATTCCATCTTCCTGCCAAAAATTATTATAGTCTAAGTCTA
Organism: Thalassophryne amazonica; assembly: GCF_902500255.1. Lineage (NCBI taxonomy): Eukaryota > Metazoa > Chordata > Actinopteri > Batrachoidiformes > Batrachoididae > Thalassophryne > Thalassophryne amazonica. Next base: position 12,335,836 of record NC_047125.1, on the reverse strand, counting down.
CAAGTCAAATTATATCATGTACCAAGATAAGTCTGAAAGGGTTCCTTTCTGCACCTGAGCACCAAGACGCAGGTAGAACGTGAACTTTTCTACTGCAATCCATGTCCTCCAAATAAAAATCCAGAAATATTATAAATACACATAAAATGGTGTAAAAGAGCGTCAGAGATATGTTGTGGGTGGAGATCATGAGTAGCATGTGTATTTAAACACATTGTATAGAAACGGGACTATTGTAGAACATGGATATACATTCTTAAATTTCCTACCCCCCGTTTTGTTTTCTTTTCAACCTCCAGAGGAGGGGTGGAGGTTACATGATTGTCAGTCTGTTCAGATAGTCCTGGGCGAGAGTCACAATACACTTTGTTTTTGGGTGATCATTGGTCATTGGAATAGCCAAGAATTCTGACTCTTTCAAACCTTTATATCTCAGTGATATCATAATCACAGACAGTTAATGAAAAATCAGTGGCTGTATGTGGCAGGAAATTACGAACTTACTAATTTAAGGGAGTTGGGGTGCCTGGGGGCCCAGCTGGAGTCCCTGGGATATGTCTATGGGGTCTCTGACAATGACCCTTTGGTGTTACCTGGTTTCCACTAGGCAATACCTCAAGATCTGGACTTGAGCTCTTCGTAGGATACCACGTGGTCATCCTGCTGTTGCCTCGTGTACCTTTGGTGGGGGTGTTAATTGGGGTAGTGTTCTGCAGAGCTGTCACGAACCCCTGTGGGCATTGTGAGTCGCCTTCCGGATAGGTGGAGTTGCCTGTCTGGCAACAGCAACATGGAGGAACTTCAACATGGAGGAACTTCAACCCAGAAGTGTTGCACCGGTGAATGGTCCCAGTTGGGGCATTGGCCCACGCTCATGGTGGGGTATTGAGTCCTTTATGACAATTAGATTGGAGATCTATGGGGTGGGATGGGCACACACCTCCATTGGACAACTGGACTGAGGTCCCAGTGGTTGCTTTGAGTCTCCTGATGACTGTGGGTACTGATCCTGTTGGTGCCCATGTCCTTTCCCACATCCATGTTATCACACATCTCACTATATTTACACTCTGCACATAGATTTATAACTCTCTCTCTCACACACACACACACACACACAGATGCATTCAGATTGTTGTCGCCATTTGTCATTGTCACTTTGTCTAATGTTCCATTTTGTGTTACCACCTTAATTCATGGGAGAGAAAGGGGGAATAAAGTTGGCGCTCCGATATTAAAAATTGCATATATTCTTAATGGTATAAGCCAGCTGTGACTCATACTAGAGGATTTAAAAACAGTGTTAAAGCAGGATAAAAGAAAAATTTATGAAGCACCACGACTTTCTCATCTCTCCATAAAATTTCACTGAAATTTGCCAGTCATTTTTTTTTTTGTGGCCACCTGTTCCTCTTTCCCCATCATCGAGGATACTCAGAGTCGTCACTTATTCCTTATGTCGTATCTTTCTGTTCTTTCTCTACTGAAAAAAACGTTCCCAGTACTCCAACACCCTACTGCTCGCACTCCTGCGGGAGCCTCCACTAACAAGCAGCCACACACGTGCCCATGAGGTGTAGGGTGGGGTGGCGGGAGAAGTGGGGAAGGGCGGCGGTTACCCGAGGTCACACGAACACCCCTGTCTCACCTGTTCTCTTGGCACACGTGAGAAAAGAACAACTTTGTTCTGGCGTGACCCCCCCCACTGTGACACATCACCTTAACACCCATTGCTGTAGCGTTTAGTGCAGCGAAAATGCGCGAGCTGCTGCTTGGGAATGTGTTGAAACCATTAAAATAGTGATACTCTGACCTCGAGTCTGTACTTTGACAGATGAGTGCCACAAAAAGAGATGTAGGCAGGAGAAGACAGCCAGACAAGGACCAACAAAGGTTAATAGTTACCTTTTTGCTTCTGTCAGCTCAAGGTTTTAGCTAGTTTGTGTCCGCGTAGGTGCACACATATTAATTAGTATTTAGGTCTATCAGTTTATTTTGTTCCCTTGAATCAAAGGCGCTTAACAAATGATCACATTAAGATTTTGTGGACAGCCTGCCATGATCAGAGGCCATAAATAACTGGACAAACTAAATATCAGGATTGTTATCAACACAAATGAGCACTTTTATAGCCAGTTTTCTTTCGGCAGTTCAGGTGATGGATACATCCACATTTCCAAGTCACGAATGTAGGTGAGTTTCCATTAATCACCAAATTAAATAGTTTGAAGTACATAAATTGAAAGTACGCTTCATGGAACCATTTGTATATTAAAAAAAACCCTCAGATATGTTAAATAGTTACACTTACAAGAGGTGTTTTTTTTTAGATAACTACAATGCAAACACTTTTTCCACTATTATAGGTCATATGACAGATAGAGTCACATGACATTTTAAAATACGTGGCACACTATTTGAAGTATAAGACAGGGAGTTTGGTAAACGTTCTCAGAGATTACTTTTTTCATTATTGTATTGAAAAAGATGACCTCAGTATTTAGTGGTCTATCCATCTAGAAAGGTGCGACATTAATAGATGGTTTGGGGCGACATCTGATGTTTTGCAGATGCTGTACCAGAACATTATGATGATGAAAGATTTGAGCGAGAGGCTAGCATGGGAACACTTTGGGATCCCCCGGGAAGAGTTACAGGACTTTGACGAGGATAGGGAAGTGTTGGATGAGCTATTTGGTCTGTTGCCACTGTGACCCTGTGAAATATTTAGAGGGACTCACTACTTGATTGCCATGATTGCCTCACTAGAATGACAGTTATTACAAGAAGACAAAACCCAGTAACATTTTTGTCGACATTCTGAAAATATTGCAAAACATTTGCGTAAACCTGTGATGAACTTTGACCGAAAGAACAAGGTCGTGGATCCAAGCAGTGGAAATGAGCTTGCTCGCTTGGTTATCTGGCCTTACATTCCTGGACAGGGTGAGAAGCTCGACTATCTGGGAGAGACTTAGTAGAGTCGCTGCTTCTACGAATCGAAAGGAGCCAGCTGAGGTGGTTTAGGTATCTGGTGAGGTTGCCCCCTGGTCGTCTCCTTAGGGAGGTCTTCCAGGCATGTCCCCGGGCCTCAATTAAAACCCAGGACACCCTGGAGGGATTATATTTCCCAGATGGATTAGGAATGCCTTGGGATCCACCAGAAGGAGGTAGAGGACCTGGTCAAGGATAGGGAAGTGTGGGATGAGCTGCTTCATCTACTGCCACCAGAAAATGAATGAACGTAATAGAAAAGAAGGAAGACGTTTTTAAATATGAGAAAACAAATCACACATAGGCTTGAGTCTCCCATTTGGTTTCTTGTAAACTGTAGCTTCGATTTCACATTTCTGAAGCAACCGGTACAAAGTGCACTGTGCACGATTTTTCCATTTGTGGGTCAAATCCAAGACAGGTCGAATGTCTTAGAATTACTGATGCATCCACCCCTTGACTTGTCTTGTAATTCCCAATTGGTTAATGTGATAATATTGTTAAACCCAAAGCCGAAACTCTACACTACAACAGCATCTTACTTCATTTCGGCGACGTTGTGGTGGCGTGCAGAGGCAAAATGGCAAAAAACACCCACTGTTCAAGTACGTATGGACGCAGTTGAGTGACACAGAAGTAATTCACATTAGTTTTTGGCAGCTCTTAATCTTGCACACTTCACGTTTTGTTGTGTAAAATAAATGCATCTCTACTGTGAAGTTGACCGATGGTGAAGCAGAAACATAGTTGCACAACAGTCAGTCTGTCCAGTCACACCCACACAAGCCTGGAGCTCAGGACTTGTCCTATACAACAACTTTACAATATTGACACACACAAGGCTTTTGCACCATTTAACAACTTACCCAACATTCACATGTTGGATTTTTATCATTTTACTAATCTCGGTCTTGATATCGCTTTTCGCCGATGAAACTTCCCCTAGCGGTTGTGTGTTTCTCGCACTTTTGGAACCTGATGGCGGTGAGCGTCACTGCACACGTCACATTTTTGTGGTTGTGTCTCTGGCAGGGCCATGTTTACCATCGAGCTCTACCTGCAGTCTGAGAAAGTCCTGGTCGTCGGAGCTGAAACACAGGATACGCAACGTGACTGGATCCGCGCGCTAGCAAAGGTAACACACTTTGCACGCGGTGCACACTCGCACAGTAACATTTGTTTTCGCGCACAGATTTCTTGTGCTTTTTTTTTCCTTGCAATAACACGAGTGGCCTTGGTATTGCTTCCTGCAAAAATAGCGACAGATTCTTGCATCAACGTCCTCCGTGAATACGGGAAAAAAAAAAGAAAATCGATTTAATCCCAGGCAGCCCCATTCGCATTCGTCCATATGTGTCTCCATCTGCACCATAGGCCTTCTACACCTCCGCAGTTCAGTTTGAATCACAGAACAATGGCCAGACAGAGCGGAGCAGATGAGGCGGGAGGGAAGTGTGCTCTGGGAATCTTTCAGCCAGGGAACGTTTATCCCGTCAAGAAGGAGGCAGCACCTGCTGCGCTTTTGTGTGGCTCCTTTTTTTTTTTTTTGCTTTGATTTGACGTGATGTGCCACAGTAAAAAGAAACGTTTCCCACGTGCTCAGCAGTCAACTTCATTACTGTATGCGTGTCCGACCCGCAGTGCTTCGTCCCGGCGAAAGTCGAGGAACTGTTGCAGAGAGACGGCGAGTTGATTGGCAGGCTCCGCTATAAAGAAGGTCACGACCTTTACCGCTGGAGGATGGGCTGGTTTGTGCTGGAGGGCTCCACCCTGCACTTCAGCTCCGGAGAGGACGAGGAGGAAGAAGTGATGCAGCTCAAACAGCTGCAGGAACTCAGTGAGATTTGTCTTTTTGTTTTCCTCTAATTCTGCTTCCGTTTCTCACATCTTCAGCACTGGACACACTCCAATCCAACTCTTCTTTTGTGCTTCTTTGCCTTTGGTATCACCCAGCATTGTTGTAATTGTGTTGTTGGCACAATATAAATCAAATAAATTTGAAATGGAATTGATGGACAGAAACAGGTTGCATGAAGCACACACCTGGAATGGAACTCCAGTCTGTATGTTGGTAGTCCATCTCCTAACCCGCAGATCCCCCTGATCTACTCATCTGATCAAATTTCAGACAGTCCTCATCTGCCATCCACATCTGTCTGTGACTGTCTATGTTTTCCTGTGATTTAATGGCGTCATTCCCAATAAATTACGTCAGATATTTGGTGAGGTCTGTCAGATTGGATTTCTACCAATTTTCCTGAAGCATTGTTTTAATGTAACCAGAACCAGAAATCCAAAGTTTACTTCAACCTTTGGTGTCCTAAAGAAGTCAAATGGGGCTAAACACTATCATAACATTACAGAGTGTGCATACTAATTTACAGAGGTGGGACAAAGTCACCATCAAGTCACTCTCAATTCATGAATCAGCAAGTCCCAAGTCATAATGACCACCAATTGAGCTGACTTGAGACTTGACTTGGGACTTGCAGATTGACGACTCGAGAATGACTTGACAGCGACATCATCCCACCTCTGCTAATTCAGTCGTGTCTCACTCTGCATTTTCTGATAAACTGTAAAAGCCAAAGTATTTCCTTCTTTTGGATTTTAAACCTGATGTTTTATTGAGGTGATCTCTAGCTCTCCACCTGACACCACCTAATATTCCCAGTAGGTCTTCTTTTTACCATTATCTATAAGCAGTTGTATTAGAATGATATTGATCCTGGAATTTAAGAACAAACTTTATTGTTAAAAAAATAAAATAAATAAATAAAATCACTTTTGCACCCATTTAGTCTCAACCAGAACAAAGATCGCAAAAGAGGATTTTAATCTCGGTAGGATTTGTTGCTGGTTAAATGAAGCTTGTTCAGTCTTAAGACCAACATAATTGCCTGAATGGATCACACAGTTATTATTAGATATGAGTTAGAGGGTAAAGTGAACAGTTATAAGTTCATACAAGGTGACCCAAAGAAACAGAACCCATAAAAATTTTAATAAATCTTACAAAGGTCCAGCAAATTCCTTGGTTGAACAAGACATGTTGGCGATTGGAAGAGTAGCCTTCCCCAACTTGTCTTGGTCAACCAAGGAAAAGGCATTTTGCCTGAAAGCCTATTTTGCCAACACATCATGCATTTGGAGCATAATTTTAAGGATGATGCTATTTCACCGTACGGTGATAATAGCGTGGGAGGCTATTTTCACCGTATGGTTATCTCAGTATTATTAATTCAGACTGTGATAATAATAGGCCACTTTCACAGTACAGTGATTTACAAGCCCACAATTTCATTTGTACTTGTATTTGATTCTTGGTTCGCCATTCCTCTACAGTCTATAATATTACTCTGATCAACAACATCTCTCAACTTGGGCTGAAACGATTCATCGAGTAATTCGAATAATTCGATTACAAAAAATGTTCGAGGCAAAGTCGTTTAAAGCTGTAGTACATATGCCAGGCCTGTATGTGGCGCTGTAACGCTCCCACAAAAAACACAGAAGAAGACCATAGCGCTAATCAATGTAGCAGGCGATGCTACAAGTTTGCAAAGCCACACTCTGAGTAAAATAAAGCCTTTTAAGAGAACGGATCTGCCCGGATCGTCTGAAACGGACTTATTGCGCATTTTACGTGAAGCAGTGTGTTTGTATATATTATTTAAAAAAAACACGTTTTGCTCCACTAGCCGTTCTCCACCTCTGCAGATGAAGCGAAAGGACGCGCACTTTAAATGAGCCATGTTTAATGATTTAAAAAAAAAAAGCTTTAATTCAGATTTGGTAAGAGTTTTTAAATCAACAGGCAGCTTTTTTTTTTTTTTACTCGATTAATCGATAAAATAATCGATAGAATATTCGATTCAAAAAATATTCCATAGCTGCAGCCCTACTCTCAACTTGAAGTATCACACGTCCACACGCTATCGCTCTAATGGTAGAAATGAGGTCGGTTCAAACTGGACCGGATACTACGTCACAGTTTCTGCCTGATCTCTGATTGGCTGATACATACGGTGAAAATAGTCACTCCGTAATTTTAAAGGGACATGACTTTTATGCAAAGCGACCAAGATAACTGGAGCTTTGGGGAATGATCATACACAGACTAAAGTTTAAGTCCAGCTGGACTTAAACTTTGTAGGATTTATTACAATTTGTATAGGTTCTGGGATTTTTTGGTGGTGGGGGGTGTCACTCTGTGCATACTAGGCAGGTGACAAAGATTTGGAACATCTGAATCAGTTGTTCCAGTGTGATATGTGAATGCATTTGCAACTCAGGATGGATTAAATTGTGTATTTTTCTGCCTATTTCCCAACTTGGGGTGGGATAAAAAGCCGTAGCGGCACTCGTTTTGTTCTGAAACCATATTTGTCACAGCTTAGAGAGCCGTTAGCACCAAGGCAGGACAGTTATTTATTTTATTATTTATCCTTTTGTTGGGGGTTCTGGAGCGTGGAAAGGATCCCTTTTGGAATCACAGTCTGTGACACGGGATTAACAGTTATTTTCTCTGCAGTGACACCAACACTTGAAAGGTGCCCCTGTGTTGCACTGAGGGATTAAAAACACACACACAATATAATAATTAAAGTCAATACATGCTTCAAACATGCAGACTGAGTTCATTGAAAGTGTGAAGTGGTCTGTGTCCAGACTTTGACCAAAATTGACAAAATTTACAAGGAGACTCTTCTGTCTGAGTGAGAGCTTTAATCTTTTGGTTTTATGCTTTAATCTTTCGCCGTCTTGTCATTTCATCTCTTATTGTCCAATGCAGTTTTTCAGTTTTACTTCTGTGTGGCTGTGAAGCACTGTGTTTTTGAAAAAATGTCTGAGCTCCGGTCTGGATGGAGGATTGGGCTTTTGTGATGTCTTATGTCAAGATGTCGAGCGCACAAATGGAATCCAAAGTGAAATTAGGCTAAATTGAGAGATACAGTTGTATAATCATTAACCTGTCACAGTAATCAGCCTTTCCACCCAGAACTTTCTGAAAATTAGAGGTTTTCAAACTAGATAAGTACATTAACTTCAAACTCAGTCATTGCAGTTTTCCCCCCAATGTATTTCTCTTAAGGCAGCAGCTAAATCTAGGGAGGGGCATTAATTTCATTGCTCTACTCAGTCTTCTGAAAATTAAGATAGGCATCCAGCCTTAGAAAGCCAATAGTAGGCAGTGTTTCAGAATGCACACTGAGTTTCATTTAAGGCTAAATTACCCCCCCCCCCCCCACCACCACCACCCCGTTGATTGGATTTGGCAAGACTTTGAGAATTAATCAGTGCCAAGGCAAGATGTAGTCCAGTTCACATTTTCCTGCATACTATGGATTAGAACATCTTAACACAAACATTCTGTTGTCAAATATCTTGTTTGCCTATTTGGTAACATTAACAGGGTGATGGTGGACATTAAGGCCCCTACTTTCCACGTTACCAAATGTACTTGGGCTCCTCTGTGCACCCATGGGTGTGTTTCTGTTGATAATACAATTATTAAGATGCACAACCACCCATGCTTTGAAGCAACACAGATTCCAAATACTAATCGCACACTCCAACCTTATAACGGACAAAGAAGCAGCACTCCATATGTGCCACTGATATAGTGCACAACAGTTTAAAACTAACTTACTAACCTTCTGCATTCAACAGGTCAATGCTACCAACCACTTTTCTAACATTTACTGATTTAATTCGGGCAAAAAAAAAATAGCGATTATCTATTTGTCTTGAGAGAAGACTGAAAACTTACCATGGTAAGTGGGCCAGTGGAAGTGTTGAGTTCTAGCCATCAACATTTTGGACCATCACAGTTCCAGGCTGCACTGGGAGGCACTGAAGCATTTACATTCTCGCCTGGCTCTCTTGGCAACTGAAATTTGAAGATTGGTGGTGGGAACTGACCAAGCAGCCAGAACATTGCAAGCGGTCCATCAGGCCAATGTTAACATCCTCCTGATTAACAAATCAGAGCATGCTTACAGTTGCACATTGCCATTTATTATCCAAAGCATGTTTATTTTTTAGTGTCTTCCTCGACCACCCAATCAGTAGAAGTTCCTACTGGATGCAGTTAAACTTCCTCCATCAGCCTCCCACATGTGATGATGGTCAGCATTTCTCATTGAGTTTTGGCTTAATTGCACACCTTCTGACCCCAATAATCGCACCGAGCTGTTAATTTTATGTGGCCATCACGTCGTATTACTTGACAAAACAACACTTGTCCACGAGACTCTAAATCAACTAGATTTTCTACTGAAAAAAACAACATTGAAATCTCGTAAAGTCACCCAGTACACATTATAGAGGAAACAAGGCCGCAGACTTATTCTCTTATCAGAGACACACAATAAGTAATAGATTTTCTCCCACTGAGCTAAAAGGATGGATAAAAGTGGATTGCTGTGTATTTGTTCAAGCAGTGATGACAAGTATTTTGCATTTACCTGATAACACTGTTAATAAACCTCACTCAAGTCAATACCACTCCGAAGCCAACCTCATTCTTCTCTTGTTTGGATCAGAATGAAATACTCTGCCCATGAAAATCAGACAAACAAAACAAAAAGCAAATTATTTTTCATGAGTGGCTTTTGGGGATTATTGGTTTTAGCTGTTTAGTGCAATATACAAAGGCTTAAAAAATGTTACATTTCTGGCATGTGGAAAAGTTTGGACAAACCTCTTATCAAGTGAGAGAATTAGTTTTACATTTCCTCAAATTTGAATTCCTGTGTGAAGAAGGGAGCTCTGAATACTGCAATATTTTGTCGGATTTTGAATTATGGATGTGTCTTTGTAGTAGAGATCCCTAAATCGTCTTATTCATTGATATAATCAAAATACTGTTTAGGGGTTGGCTGAGTATCGGTGCCCATAATCAGCACCGATATACTGTTGTCATGGCAATCTCTCTGTCTCTCGTTTCTTGATCGATTCCCAGATGAGATGGTAGACGCAGTGGTGAGGTCAGTCTAGAGATGCCTTTGTTTAATGTAGGAATGTCATTGAACTGCAAAAATACTTGGTCCTTGACAGATCCATTGTTATTGGAACAAGTACAATGAAAGGTAAAGTGCAAGCATTTCAGTGCAGATGTACAGTTGTATGCAAAGGTTTGGGCATCTCTGATGATTTCCATGATTTTCCTTTATAAATCATTGGTTGTTTGTATCAGCAATTTCAGTTAAATATATCGTATAGCAGACACACAGTGATATTTGAGAAGTGAATGAAGTTTATAGGATTTACACAAAGTGTGCAATAATTCTTTAAACAAAATTAGGCAGGTGCATAAATTTGGGCACCCCAACAGAAAAAATACATCAATATTTAGTAGATCCTGCTTTTGCAGAAATAACAGCCTCCAAACGCTTCCTATACTTTCCAATGAGAGTCTGGATTCTGGTTGAAGGTATTCTGGACCATTTTTCTTTACAAAACATCTCAGGTTTGTTGGTTTCTGAGCATGGACAGCCCGCTTAAAAATCACACCACAGATTTTCAATAATATTCAGATCTGGGGACTGAGATGGCCATTCCAGAACATTGTACTTGTTCCTCTGCACGAATGCCTTAGTAGATTTTGAGCAGTGTTTAGGGTCGTTGTCTTGTTGAAAAAATCCAGCCCGGCGCAACTTTAACTTTGTCACTAATTCATGAACATTGTTCTCAAGAATCTGCTGATAGTGACTGGAATCCATGTGACCCTCAACTTTAAAAAGATTCTTAGTACCTGCACTGGCCACACAGCCCCACAGCATGATGGAACCGCCTCCAAATTTTACTGTAGGTAGCAAGTGTTTTTCTTGGAATGCTGTGTTCTTTTTCATCCCTGCATACCGCCCCTTGTTATGTCCAAATAACTCAATTTTAGTTTCATCAGTCCACAGCACCTTATTCCAAAATGAAACTGACTTGGCCAAATATGCTTTAGCATACCTCAAGTGACTCTGTTTGTGGCGTGTACGCAGAAAAGGTTTCCTCTGCATGACAGCATCATACAGCATCTCCTTGTGAAAAGTGCGCTGTATAGTTGACAATGCACAGAGACACTATCTGCAGCAAGATCATGTTGTAGGTCTTTGGAGCAGGTCTGTGGGTTGAATATGACTGTTCTCACCATCCTTCACTTCAGCTTATCTGAGATTTTTCTTGGCCTGCCACTTCAGGCCTTAACTAGTACTGTGCCTTTGGTCCAGCGAGATATCGGCATCAATTTGATCAGCTAGCATTTAGCTTAGGTCCGTGTGTTATACATCATATGGATAAAGTGAGGAACCTTGGAGTAATTTTTGATCCTGCGTTGTCCTTTGATCTCCACATTAGAGACATTACAAGGACTGCCTTCTTCCATTTGTGAAATATAGCGAGGATTCGTCCTATTCTGTCTATGGCTGATGCTGAGACTTTGATTCATGCGTTTGTCTCTTCTAGATTGGACTATTGTAATGCTCTATTCTCTGGCTTACCGCAGTCCAGGATCAGGGGTCTTCAATTGGTTCAGAATGCTGCTGCCAGACTTTTGACACGGAGCAGAAAGTTTGACCACATTACGCCAATCTTGGCGTCCCTGCAGTGGCTTCCTGTTTCTGCAAGATCGGATTTTAAAGTACTGATTTTAGTTTATAAAGTTGTTCATGGACTTGCACCTCCCTATCTGGCTGACCTGATAAGCCCCTATGTACCAGCTCGGGCCCTGCGTTCTCAGGGTGCAGGGTGAATAAAAAGTCTGCCGGTTACAGAGCTTTTTCCTATCGTGCCCCAGCTCTGTGGAACGATCTGCCGGCACACATTCGGCAGTCGGACACTGTGGAGACCTTTAAATCACGTTTAAAGACTCATTTATTTTCCCTGTTTTATCATTAGTGTTATGATGTGTTTTTAATCTTGTATTCTTTTACTGCTGTCTTTCTTTTATGGTTGTTTTTATTGTGTTTTAAATTTTTAATTGTTTTTTTATGTTGTGAAGCGCCTTGAGACGATTTTGTAGTGAATTGGCGCTATATAAATTAATAAATTTGAATTTGTCTTCCATTTCCTCACTATGTTCCTCACAGTGGAAACTGACAGCTGAAATTTCTGAGACAGCTTTTTGTATCCTTCCCTTAAATCATGATGTTGAACAGTCTTTGTTTTCAGGTCATTTGAGAGGTGTTTAGAGGCTCCCATGTTGCCACTCAGTGAGCTTACGAAACCAATTTTGTGTTCCAATAATTAGTGCTAAATGCATTCAAATCAATAAAATGACAAGGGTGCCCATATTTATGCACCTGTCCAATTTTGTTCAAATAATTCTTGCACCCTTTCTGTAAATACTAGGAACTTCATTTCACTTCTCAAATATCAGTGTGTTTGTCTGCTATATGATATATTTAACTGAAATTTCTGATCCAAACAACCAATGATTTATAAAGGAGTTGCCCAAACGTTTGCATACAACTGTAAACTTGAGTAAACCACACACAGACTTAAAAGGTCTGGGGAAGAAAAAATTATGTACATAAAATTTAACAGAATGAAAAAAATATGTTCAAAGCACAAATTAAAAAAAGATAAAAAGTATAAGTACATAGTAGCAAAGAAGAGATAATATGTATATATAAAAAAGAGAAAAGTATGTACAACACTGGATATTTCAGTGGCAGTGGATATTGCACATTAACAAATTTTGCATTATTTTTTAAGTGTGGCATGTGACCTGGCTATTTGGTTCCAGTGGCATAAGAAACTCTAACAGCAGTTGGGTAGAAACTGTTTTCAGTCTACTTGTTCTTGCTTTAATGGCCCTGTACTGTCTGCCCGATGGCAGTAGCTCAAACAGAGAGTGTCCAGGGTGGGATGAGTCCTTTAGGATGGTCTTGGCTCTCCTGAGACAATACGAGCCATGAATGTCCCCTAGTGTGGGTAGAGGGCACCCAATGATCTTCTGCCATTTTGGTAACCCTCTGGAGCTCTTTCCTGTTTGCCACCATGCAGCTGGCAAACCACATACAGAGACAGTATGTGATGATGGTCTCCATGGTAGAGCGGTAAAAAGATACGAGCAATCTCTGGTTTATGTTATTTTTCCTGAGATTTCTCAGAAAGTGGAGTCTTTGCTGTGCCTTCTTCACCAAGTATGCAGTCTTCCTGTCCCAGGTCAGTTTCTCATTTATATGGTCTCCCAGGGAACAGAAGTCTCTGACCTTTTCCACACAAGTCCCTCCAATGATAATGTTCTGAATGTCTGTTTTGTTTCTCCTGAAGTCTATGATTAGCTCCTTGGTTTTGGATGTGTTCAAGAGCAGGTTATTTTCGCAACACCACACCAACAGCTGTTCCACCTCATCCCGTAAGCGGACTCATCTCCTCCAGTGATACAGCCTACCACTGTGGTGTCATCCGCATACTTAATGAAGGTGTTGCTGGTGTGGACAGGTGTGCAGTCAGAGGTGTAGAGGGTGAAGAGCAGTGGGCTCAGCACGTAGCTTTTGGGGGGGGGGGGTGCTGAGTGTGAGAGCTGTGGATATGTGGGGGCCAATCCTGACTCTGGGAGCAATCTGACAGAAAGTCCTCAGGCCATAATCCACGAAGAGAAGACGGACGTAGCTACCATGTTTCCAGTCTGAGTCTGAAGACCTGCTGCAGTATTCATCTACCTTATCTGTTGGGCTACAAGCCATCACCTCCTCTGCCATTGAGGACTTCTTGTTTCACCAGAGCCCCATTAGCTGTCTTGTGTTCAGGATTCCTGTGGGGACTTCATGGTTACTGTAGCGGCCACGGAGCACACGAGGTCCCCACTGTATTTCAAATCAACAAACAATCGCCTACTTGATCTGTTACCCAGGTGTCACGGTGCTGATTAGGGGTTGGATTTTGACACACCTGATAAAAAATATGCATTGGCTGTGCAAAATGCTTCCTTTAGAACTACAGTGTGCAGATTTTTCCCTCTTCAGTTTTTTGGTCTCTTTTGGCCAAGTATGTCCCTTTTGGGCTACTGTCTTCATCATCATGTTGGCCTGCATGAGGTGGCACGCGCCAATGTAGATATTTCTACAAATAAACGCTCTTAAATCTACCACATTGTAGCTCTAAAGTAAAGTTCAATTGTGTATTTTCTGCCTGTTCTAGACATTTTCTGCAAAATTCCCACTGCAGCTGTAAAAATACGCCAACATATTGGTTATTAGTCAGTAAAGAGTCCACAAACCGAAGAGTTGTACCTCAATAGTGTCTAAGTGTCCTTGAGCAAGTCATTAAGTAAGCTATCCAAGTCATATATCATACCCATAAAGATCACAGTGTGGCACTGTGTATTTTTGCTCGGTATAGGTTTTGGGCATTGTTTGTGCACAGGCTTTGGAAAACAGATGATGAAAGTGCCAGATGTTGTTGCTAGGAGATTAGTGACACCTCGGCTCTTTTTGTATTCGCTCTGTTGTCTCTGCTTGTTGCCACGATCCAAGCAGATGGCAAAGATTACAGTCATTTTTGTTTTATTTTTACCTACTTGGTTTTCCTTTTTAAACATTGATTGCAAAGATTAATTTCCTGCAGTCTGCATCCTTGTGCATATTATATCCGAAATACAAAAAAACTGTCAAATCTTCATGCAAGACAAAAGGTGAATTTGTGTCTTTGTCGCTAAGGTGTAGAACCATTTCTTGACTTCTTAATGCGTGCCTTTGCATTTTGAAAAGACCACTCCGATCCGTCTAGACATATTGTGTGCTGTTACTTGTAAGTGGATGCTCGGGTGAAGTGAGACCTTTCCGTGACGTGATGAATGCATCAACGATCAAGCCCGACGGCACACGCTACGAAGGGTTCGTCCTTTAGAGATAAAGCTAATGCAAACCTCGAACACATTACCATGCATTAGAAGGGAACGTGTGGCTGTCTGAATGCACACGTTTGGAGTCGACATTGTCTTTAACTCGTCTTTTTTCCCCTCCCATCACCAGCTGTCTCCACGCATGCAGAGGGCGAAGCAAAGATCCACGTTTTACTCATGGTGGAAGGCGGAAGGTATGTCGGTGCCTTTTTTTTCTTGGGGGTGGAGGGGGAGCTGCTGCTGTACTAATTGGCAAAGTATTTGTGATACAGCAACACTATGCATTATGCAACACAGTTTTTTCTATGGGCTTTGATTCTGCCTTTGTCTTGTTAGTCAGAATGCTCTTTACCTAGAGTAACCATCTGAGGTAATTAAAGCCTCGCTACGCCTCCCGCTTCAGCTGGAGAGAATGGGTGAGGTGGCAGCCCTCACACGAGCCCACACTTTTTAAGGCTCCCTTTTACAGTAACACAACAAGACTTTGTGCTTACTCCGTTAATTGCTATGTGTTTTGTGCGCTTTTGATCAGGCCTCGCGGGAAACCAGCAGTTGTTTCTAGATATTCTTTTACAAGCACTTTTGTATTCCTTTAATCTTGCTGCTTGCTTTTTTTTTTTAAATGGCTTCAATGTGCTTTTCCAAATAATCTGAGCAACTCTTAATTTTAAAATGTATAAAAGCATCTTGTTAGTGTACATAATGTGCATTTTTTCTTTCTTCTAATCATGTCTTTTTTAAACTCTTTTAATAGAACAGTTTACATCCGTGGTGTCAACAAAATAGACTTCGCATTGTGGCATTCTGCCATCAGACAGGCTGCTGGCACAGATGGCAATGCACTCAGCGACCAACAGCTGACGAAAAACTGTGTCCCTATTATAGTCGACAGTTGCATTGCTTTTGTTACTCAATATGGTGAGTTACTTTTTATTCATTGCTTTACAGTCCTCCAGGCAATTTTTAATTTGTCTCTTCTGTTTAGCTTCAAGTGTTTTGGAATCTACCCTTAAGCCGAGCTCTGTGCTTTGCCACCTTTTGCTTTTGTGTGCACACTAACCATGCAACGCTTGGATTCTACTTTTATATACATTTGCATTTACGCAATATACATATTTTCGCATAGCCACGTCCACTTCACTAAACTGTGTTTAACACCGTATTTCTGGTTTCCCAAGGCATTGTGCAAAAGCATTGCATTATCTGTTGAGAGTGCAATAGAATGCAACAACCCATTCATTAATATAGCACCTATTCCAATAGGTGCTATATCCGGACACACTCCATCCTTATAATAGACAAAGAAGAAGCACTCCATCTGTATAAACAGGTTTTGTGCCTGGCTACCAACCAGGCACACAACCGATCCATCCCAACTTACAGGAGTAAATCTGTCTGCTACAGCTAGGTGAAACATGGGCATGTCCTTGGTCTTCTCCAGGCACTGGCCAAATGTTGTAGCAGACATTCCCCCACAATGCAAGCGAGACTCCATCCGATGTACATGAAGTATCCATTCCTTTGACCTGAAAGCAGATGACTCAAATAACTGTTCACCAGGTGGCAGACAAGGCTATGGGATAATAAAAAGGCAAAAGAAAGTTACTTTTTTTGGCAGATATGTTGAATCAAATTTAACCACTGTCTCCTCACTTTACCGTCATTATATGCGCTTTTTAATTTGGTGAGTTAAGCCGCAGTCACATTGCACCAGCAATGGACAACGAAGCCCAAACAAAACAAAAAATCTGGACTTACGTTGGCTTTCAGAGGCATCGTTTTACCTTCATTCACCTGTGTTCCTGCAGCTGGCGGTTTCATCAGAATTTTCAAACTGTGGAAAATCTGAACGAATCCCAGCAACAACCTCAATTCGCCCGTATTTTGTTTTGTTTTCTGTCTGGACAGCTCCTTATCATTTGCGTGGTTTCCGTAACGTCAGCGTTCCCTTTGGCTGTCGTCCAACCTCCCAAGTCCGACATATTGCACGAATGTTGACGACGGATCAATAACTAAAGCTCAGATGAGCTGAACGTAACATCCTCATATCGCTGATGACTCGTCCATGTGTGGGACAAAAAGCAATATTGTCATATAGAAACAAAAGCGGTAAGAACGTTTTATCAACTACTTTAACTATTTACGCACATTCCAGCCATTTGTGGCTGGTCTGCGTGTGCACAACCGTTGTTGTCAAGACAACCAAACCAACGCCAGGACAAGGTCTCATACCCGCTGTCGGTGAAGTCATTGTGATTGTTTGATTTTGATTTTGTTTAAAGTGTCGAGGTCGGCATTCGCTTTGTTTTTCTTTCGTTAGTTTTTGGTTTCGTTTTGTTCCTTTTTCGCACTTGATTCACAGGCTTCTCTGTGAAGGGAAAGGTGCAGGATCTTTCGTCTACCTTTTCTCGACGATTTGTGACTTTATCCTTTGTTCAGCTATCGCCGTGTGCCCGGGCCCTTACAAATTGACACCCGACAGCGTGTCACCTCTCATCTCACACTGGCTAGGAACTTTTTTCTGTTCTACACAAAACTCAAACTTTTCTTTTGAACAGATGCTTGCACACATATTTGGCTATGACTGAAATGCTAACCTGAAATACTGCACCAAGTTTAACATGTAACCACACATTGATTTTACTTCATTCAACTCTGAATCACAATCAGACAATATGATCAACATGACTTCAGTTGGCTGCCTGAACTGTTTGGCCTCACAGGCATTCATCTTATTTTTTAAATGGCCCGACTTTTCAAGGTTCTGTAACTGGGTTTCTGCTCTTTTCTGAAGAGAAATGATTGTCAGACACAAGCAAAAATCTCACAAGCCTACCGTAACTTTGCTTTTCTTTAAAATAAAGAATTTATTCACTCCATTCCTGTATTCTAATTGTCCTGTAAATTTAATCCTACCCACTCCAAGTTTAACCACATCTTCTGAACTTGTTTTGTGAAAACTGGTTAATTTACCTTTTAGTAATTCTGCTGCTAATATATACAAATGCATGGAAAATAAAACATCCTTGAATGATTTAGTGAAGAAGAGGCACTTACAGTAACAAATGGCGTGTTGTGTAACGACAAAGTGACATAAAGGTTACTGTGTGAAGCTGTAAAACAACACACAATGATGTAAATACTGCATACACCACACCAGCGGTTTATATAAAGACATTTAATCCCACAATAAGGCAACTTGATTTTTTCTGTACAATGTAAATGTATGAGAAGCATGTATTACAGTCCCAATTCCATTGAAGTTGGGACGTTGTGTAAAATGTAAATAAAAACAGAATACAATGATTGGCAAATCCTCTTCAACCTATATTCAATTGAATACACCACAAAGACAAGATATTTAATGTTCAAACTGATAAACTTTATTGTTTTTGTGCAAATATTTGCTCATTTTGAAATGGATGCCTGTAACATGTTTCAAAAAAGCTGGGACAGTGGTATGTTTACCACGGTGTTACATCACCTTTCCTTCTAACAACACTCAATAAGCATTTGGGAACTAAAGACACTAATTGTGAGTGTCATGATTGGCTATAAAAGGAGCTTCCCCAAAAGGCTCAGCCGTTCACAAGCAAAGATGGGGTGAGGATCACCACTTTGTGAACAACTGTGTGAAAAAAAATAGTCCAGTTTAAGAACAGTGTTTCCCAATGTTCAATTGCAAGGAATTTAGGGATTCCATCATCTACAGTTGATAATATAATCAGAAGATTCAGAGAATCTGGAGAACTTTCTACACATAAGCACCGCCACCTTCTCCGGGCCCAAGCTCATATGAAATGGACAGACACAAAGTGGAAAAGTGTGCTATGGTCTGATGAGTCCACATTTCAAATTGTTTTTGGAAATCATGGATGTCGTGTCCTCCGGACAAAAGAGGAAAAAAGAAAAAGAGCACGGGTACTTACTGGCCTGCCTGCAGTCCAGACCTGTTGCCCATTGAAAATGTGCGGTGCATTATGAAGCGCAAAATACGACAACGGAGACCCCGGACTGTTGAACAGCTGAAGTCGTACATCAAGCAAGAATGGGAAAGAATTCCACCTACAAAGCTTCAATCAATCAATCAATTTTTTTATATAGCACCAAATCACAACAAACAGTTGCCCCAAGGTGCTTTATATTGTAAGGCAAGGCCATACAATAATTATGTAAAACCCCAACGGTCAAAACGACCCCCTGTGAGCAAGCACTTGGCTACAGTGGGAAGGAAAAACTCCCTTTTAACAGGAAGAAACCTCCAGCAGAACCAGGCTCAGGGAGGGGCAGTCTTCTGCTGGGACTGGTTGGGGCTGAGGGAGAGAACCAGGAAAAAGACATGCTGTGGAGGGGAGCAGAGATCGATCACTAATGATTAAATGCAGAGTGGTGCATACAGAGCAAAAAGAGAAAGAAACAGTGCATCATGGGAACCCCCCAGCAGTCTACGTCTATAGCAGCATAACTAAGGGATGGTTCAGGGTCACCTGATCCAGCCCTAACTATAAGCTTTAGCAAAAAGGAAAGTTTTAAGACTAATCTTAAAGTAGAGAGGGTGTCTGTCTCCCTGATCTGAATTGGGAGCTGGTTCCACAGGAGAGGAGCCTGAAAGCTGAAGGCTCTGCCTCCCATTCTACTCTTACAAACCCTAGGAACTACAAGTAAGCCTGCAGTCTGAGAGCGAAGCGCTCTATTGGGGTGATATGGTACTACGAGGTCCCTAAGATAAGATGGGACCTGATTATTCAAAACCTTATAAGTAAGAAGAAGAATTTTAAATTCTATTCTAGAATTAACAGGAAGCCAATGAAGAGAGGCCAATATGGGTGAGATATGCTCTCTCCTTCTAGTCCCCGTCAGTACTCTAGCTGCAGCATTTTGAATTAACTGAAGGCTTTTTAGGGAACTTTTAGGACAACCTGATAATAATGAATTACAATAGTCCAGCCTAGAGGAAATAAATGCATGAATTAGTTTTTCAGCATCACTCTGAGACAGGACCTTTCTGATTTTAGAGATATTGCATAAATGCAAAAAAGCAGTCCTACATATTTGTTTAATATGCGCTTTGAATGACATATCCTGATCAAAAATGACTCCAAGATTTCTCACAGTATTACTAGAGGTCAGGGTAATGCCATCCAGAGTAAGGATCTGGTTAGACACCATGTTTCTAAGATTTGTGGGGCCAAGTACAATAACTTCAGTTTTATCTGAGTTTAAAAGCAGGAAATTAGAGGTCATCCATGTCTTTATGTCTGTAAGACAATCCTGCAGTTTAGCTAATTGGTGTGTGTCCTCTGGCTTCATGGATAGATAAAGCTGGGTATCATCTGCGTAACAATGAAAATTTAAGCAATACCGTCTAATAATACTGCCTAAGGGAAGCATGTATAAAGTGAATAAAATTGGTCCTAGCACAGAACCTTGTGGAACTCCATAATTAACTTTAGTCTGTGAAGAAGATTCCCCATTTACATGAACAAATTGTAATCTATTAGACAAATATGATTCAAACCACCGCAGCGCAGTGCCTTTAATACCTATGGCATGCTCTAATCTCTGTAATAAAATTTTATGGTCAACAGTATCAAAAGCAGCACTGAGGTCTAACAGAACAAGCACAGAGATGAATCCACTGTCCGAGGCCATAAGAAGATCATTTGTAACCTTCACTAATGCTGTTTCTGTACTATGATGAATTCTAAAACCTGACTGAAACTCTTCAAATAGACCATTCCTCTGCAGATGATCAGTTAGCTGTTTTACAACTACCCTTTCAAGAATTTTTGAGAGAAAAGGAAGGTTGGAGATTGGCCTATAATTAGCTAAGATAGCTGGGTCAAGTGATGGCTTTTTAAGTAATGGTTTAATTACTGCCACCTTAAAAGCCTGTGGTACATAGCCAACTAACAAAGATAGATTGATCATATTTAAGATCGAAGCATTAAATAATGGTAGGGCTTCCTTGAGCAGCCTGGTAGGAATGGGGTCTAATAAACATGTTGATCGTTTGGATGAAGTAACTAATGAAAATAACTCAGACAGAACAATCGGAGAGAAAGAGTCTAACCAAATACCGGCATCACTGAAAGCAGCCAAAGATAACGATACGTCTTTGGGATGGTTATGAGTAATTTTTTCTCTAATAGTTAAAATTTTGTTAGCAAAGAAAGTCATGAAGTCATTACTAGTTAAAGTTAATGGAATACTCAGCTCAATAGAGCTCTGACTCTTTGTCAGCCTGGCTACAGTGCTGAAAAGAAACCTGGGGTTGTTCTTATTTTCTTCAATTAGTGATGAGTAGAAAGATGTCCTAGCTTTACGGAGGGCTTTTTTATAGAGCAACAGACTCTTTTTCCAGGCTAAGTGAAGATCTTCTAAATTAGTGAGACGCCATTTCCTCTCCAACTTACGGGTTATCTGCTTTAAGCTACGAGTTTGTGAGTTATACCACGGAGTCAGACACTTCTGATTTAAAGCTCTCTTTTTCAGAGGAGCTACAGCATCCAAAGTTGTCTTCAATGAGGATGTAAAACTATTGACGAGATACTCTATCTCCCTTACAGAGTTTAGGTAGCTACTCTGCACTGTGTTGGTATATGGCATTAGAGAACATAAAGAAGGAATCATATCCTTAAACCTAGTTACAGCGCTTTCTGAAAGACTTCTAGTGTAATGAAACTTATTCCCCACTGCTGGGTAGTCCATCAGAGTAAATGTAAATGTTATTAAGAAATGATCAGACAGAAGGGAGTTTTCAGGGAATACTGTTCAATCAATCAATCAATTTTTTTATATAGCGCCAAATCACAACAAACAGTTGCCCCAAGGCGCTTTATATTGTAAGGCAAGGCCATACAATAATTATGTAAAACCCCAACGGTCAAAACGACCCCCTGTGAGCAAGCACTTGGCTACAGTGGGAAGGAAAAACTCCCTTTTAACAGGAAGAAACCTCCAGCAGAACCAGGCTCAGGGAGGGGCAGTCTTCTGCTGGGACTGGTTGGGGCTGAGGGAGAGAACCAGGAAAAAGACATGCTGTGGAGGGGAGCAGAGATCGATCACTAATGATTAAATGCAGAGTGGTGCATACAGAGCAAAAAGAGAAAGAAACAGTGCATCATGGGAACCCCCCAGCAGTCTACGTCTATAGCAGCATAACTAAGGGATGGTTCAGGGTCACCTGATCCAGCCCTAACTATAAGCTTTAGCAAAAAGGAAAGTTTTAAGCCTAATCTTAAAAGTAGAGAGGGTGTCTGTCTCCCTGATCTGAATTGGGAGCTGGTTCCACAGGAGAGGAGCCTGAAAGCTGAAGGCTCTGCCTCCCATTCTACTCTTACAAACCCTAGGAACTACAAGTAAGCCTGCAGTCTGAGAGCGAAGCGCTCTATTGGGGTGATATGGTACTACGAGGTCCCTAAGATAAGATGGGACCTGATTATTCAAAACCTTATAAGTAAGAAGAAGAATTTTAAATTCTATTCTAGAATTAACAGGAAGCCAATGAAGAGAGGCCAATATGGGTGAGATATGCTCTCTCCTTCTAGTCCCCGTCAGTACTCTAGCTGCAGCATTTTGAATTAACTGAAGGCTTTTTAGGGAACTTTTAGGACAACCTGATAATAATGAATTACAATAGTCCAGCCTAGAGGAAATAAATGCATGAATTAGTTTTTCAGCATCACTCTGAGACAAGACCTTTCTGATTTTAGAGATATTGCGTAAATGCAAAAAAGCAGTCCTACATATTTGTTTAATATGCGCTTTGAATGACATATCCTGATCAAAAATGACTCCAAGATTTCTCACAGTATTACTAGAGGTCAGGGTAATGCCATCCAGAGTAAGGATCTGGTTAGACACCATGTTTCTAAGATTTGTGGGGCCAAGTACAATAACTTCAGTTTTATCTGAGTTTAAAAGCAGGAAATTAGAGGTCATCCATGTCTTTATGTCTGTAAGACAATCCTGCAGTTTAGCTAATTGGTGTGTGTCCTCTGGCTTTATGGATAGATAAGCTGGGTATCATCTGCGTAACAATGAAAATTTAAGCAATACCGTCTAATAATACTGCCTAAGGGAAGCATGTATAAAGTGAATAAAATTGGTCCTAGCACAGAACCTTGTGGAACTCCATAATTAACTTTAGTCTGTGAAGAAGATTCCCCATTTACATCAACAAATTGTAATCTATTAGACAAATATGATTCAAACCACCGCAGCGCAGTGCCTTTAATACCTATGGCATGCTCTAATCTCTGTAATAAAATTTTATGGTCAACAGTATCAAAAGCAGCACTGAGGTCTAACAGAACAAGCACAGAGATGAGTCCACTGTCCGAGGCCATAAGATCATTTGTAACCTTCACTAATGCTGTTTCTGTACTATGATGAATTCTAAAACCTGACTGAAACTCTTCAAATAGACCATTCCTCTGCAGATGATCAGTTAGCTGTTTTACAACTACCCTTTCAAGAATTTTTGAGAGAAAAGGAAGGTTGGAGATTGGCCTATAATTAGCTAAGATAGCTGGGTCAAGTGATGGCTTTTTAAGTAATGGTTTAATTACTGCCACCTTAAAAGCCTGTGGTACATAGCCAACTAACAAAGATAGATTGATCATATTTAAGATCGAAGCATTAAATAATGGTAGGGCTTCCTTGAGCAGCCTGGTAGGAATGGGGTCTAATAAGCATGTTGATGGTTTGGATGAAGTAACTAATGAAAATAACTCAGACAGAACAATCGGAGAGAAAGAGTCTGTTACTGTTAAGTCTTCTATTTCCATACCATAAGTCAGAACAAGATCTAAGATATGATTAAAGTGGTGGGTGGACTCATTTACTTTTTGAGCAAAGCCAATAGAGTCTAATAATAGATTAAATGCAGTGTTGAGGCTGTCATTCTCAGCATCTGTGTGGATGTTAAAATCGCCCACTATAATTATCTTATCTGAGCTAAGCACTAAGTCAGACAAAAGGTCTGAAAATTCACAGAGAAACTCACAGTAACGACCAGGTGGACGATAGATAATAAATAAAACTGTTTTTTGGGACTTCCAATTTGGATGGACAAGACTAAGAGACAAGCTTTCAAATGAATTAAAGCTCTGTCTGGGTTTTTGATTAATTAATAAGCTGGAATGGAAGATTGCTGCTAATCCTCCGCCCCGGCCCGTGCTACGAGCATTCTGACAGTTAGTGTGACTCAGGGGTGTTGACTCATTTAAACTAACATATTCATCCTGCTGTAACCAGGTTTCTGTAAGGCAGAATAAATCAATATGTTGATCAATTATTATATCATTTACTAACAGGGACTTAGAAGAGAGAGACCTAATGTTTAATAGACCACATTTAACTGTTTTAGTCTGTGGTGCAGTTGAAGGTGCTATATTATTTTTCTTTTTGAATTTTTATGCTTAAATAGATTTTTGCTGGTTATTGGTAGTCTGGGAGCAGGCACCGTCTCTACGGGGATGGGGTAATGAGGGGATGGCAGGGGGAGAGAAGCTGCAGAGAGGTGTGTAAGACTACAACTCTGCTTACTGGTCCCAACCCTGGATAGTCACGGTTTGGAGGATTTAAGAAAATTGGCCAGATTTCTAGAAATGAGAGCTGCTCCATCCAAAGTGGGATGGATGCCGTCTCTCCTAACAAGACCAGGTTTTCCCCAGAAGCTTTGCCAATTAACTATGAAGCCCACCTCATTTTTTGGACACCACTCAGACAGCCAGCAATTCAAGGAGAACATGCAGCTAAACATGTCACTCCCGGTCCGATTGGGGAGGGGCCCAGAGAAAACTACAGAGTCCGACATTGTTTTTGCAAAGTTACACACCGATTTAATGTTAATTTTAGTGACCTCCGATTGGCGTAACCGGGTGTCATTACTGCCGACGTGAATTACAATCTTACCAAATTTACGCTTAGCCTTAGCCAGCAGTTTCAAATTTCCTTCAATGTCGCCTGCTCTGGCCCCCGGAAGACAATTGACTATGGTTGCTGGTGTCGCTAACTTCACATTTCTGAAAACAGAGTCGCCAATAACCAGAGTTTGATCCTCGGCGGGTGTGTCGTCGAGTGGGGAAAAACGGTTAGAGATGTGAACGGGTTGGCGGTGTACACGGGGCTTCTGTTTAGGGCTACGCTTCCTCCTCACAGTCACCCAGTCGGCCTGCTTTCCCGGCTGCTCGGGATCTGCCAGGGGGGAACTAAGCTTCAACAATTATTGTCCTCAGTTCCAAACACTTATTGAGTGCTGTTAGAAGGAAAGGCGATGTAACACAGTGGTAAACATACCACTGTCCCAGCTTTTTTGAAATGTGTTGCAGGCATCCATTTCAAAATGAGCAAATATTTGCAGAAAAACAATCAAGTTTATCAGTTTGAACATTAAATATCTTGTCTTTGTGGTGTACTCAATTGAATATAGGTTGAAGAGGATTTGCAAATCATTGTATTCTGTTTTATTTACATTTTATACAACGTCCCAACTTCAGTGGAATTGGGGTTGTACCAATGTGTTATCTTTGTCAAACTTTTCCCTCTATTGTTGTCATTGTTGAACACAGGTTTGTGTCAGGAGGGGGTTTACCAGAAGGCAGGTGATACCAGTCGTGTGGCTGCACTCCTGGAGGAGTTCACTCGGGATGCCCGCAATGTCAAGCTACGGGAGAAGGAGCACCAGCTGGAGGATGTCACCGACACACTGAAGAGCTTCTTGTCCAAAGCAGAAGATGCACTGCTGACCAAGGAGCTGTATCCATACTGGGTGTCAGCACTGGGTATGGGAGTTGTTTGTCATAGTCCTAATCTTGAGGTGAACATCAGCAATGAAAGTGTAGCCAAGAATTCCAATGCCGTCAATTTTTTTTTTTAATGGTACAAAGCAAACATGGCGAATTGAAATTGGTTCTAAAGTGTCTACCCCTGAATCGATCTAAATGTACTTCTGAGCAGGTCAGTCATCAGATTTTAAAGTCATGTTGTTAGCAGTTGAGTGACACGGCTATGCTGCTACTTCCACATCTGTTAATGCTTCTAAATGTTTAAAGGGCAGTGCATGACTGGGTAAAGATTCTCAAGCTGTATCTGTGAGGTAAAAACAAAAGCACAACACCCGATCACGGTATGTAGTATACCTGTTTGAACTTAGTTTGTTTCAAAATTTATGAATACTGTCATCCTAGATCAGAATGGGTAAGTCCATTTAAACAATATTGCAGGTACATTGCAGCAGATGCTGTGCTAATAGGTTAAACATCTACCTTCTTCTGGGCTTCTTGTGGTGCTTTTTCTGCTACCTGTATGTTGGATGCATGGCCAATCAAAGTTGAGTAGAGGCAGCTCCAATGTGCTGCACTACAGTAGTAAAAATCTGAAGAAGATCTCTGGTCTTTTATGCAATACTAGCTGGGGTACCTGGCGCTGTCCGGGTTAACCTGTTTTAGACATAAGCCAAATGCCAATCATTTTAGTCAAAACAATTGCCCAACATTTGTTTTTGTAATTCTGATGTCTTAGAAATATAATAGTTAATGGGCTAAAGTTTGTCCAGCAGAACTATAAGAGGTGGACTCCCCAAACTAAGTGGAAATACTTGGTTAAATGACAAACACAGTTGAAGTCCTTCATGCAGACTTTGTTTTGCAATCAAATTTATAACAAAATTACACACAAAAGGTAGGTAACAGTAAATGTAAATATCAATTAATCAAAATTGAGGAAATGGTGTATTTCACTGTTTTTACAGTGCAATTTTACAAACATAAAATGAATGTATTCAGACAGGAAGGCAAACTGGGTTGTTCAGGACAGTCAGGTGCTTAACAGTTGAGAACATAAAGTAGCTGAAGGAAGGTATTAAATAAACAGAGATGGCCAACATATATACAGGGCTGGAAATTTTAATCTGCCTGGTTATACCCACAGCCTCAGCCTAAGCATGTTGTTTTGCTGAGTGTGCTGTGGCAGTGCTGAGTGTGCTGAAGAAAGGGGTTAAATAAACAGAGATGGCCAAGACATATACAGGGCTGGAAATTTGAATCTTTTGGGGTAATTTTCAGTTCAACTTTTAAAAAAATGGTACCAGTTTGTTCCCCATGTCATGAGGATTCAAAATATATATAGTTTTTAGGGCTACATATTATAGTTTGGGAGTTCATCCCGGACAGACAGACAGACGTAGCCCTTTATGTATATAGATGTATTTGAATGTAAGAAATGCCATTTTTGGGCAATTGTAATTTACCCCATAAAATTAATTGCTGCACCGAATCATTCCAAAGTTCTTTCTGCTAGACCCTTTTTCATTAGCACAAATTGTTTGGCCACCACCCTGCCCACACCGAATTAGTCTTGTTCCTGCAGCGTATCATGGCCTATGTGGTTGCTATATATATTGAATTCTTTTAGAAGGCAGAGATGCATAGTAACATAAATGATCATAGCTCCAACACAAGAATGCACTAGAATTATGAAAAGGTTGAAAGAAGGTGCTGAGAGACATCATTGGCCGGGCTGATGAGCTAGAAAACTGGATTATTAGAAGCTGCCCATAGTTTGATCACATGCAGGAATTATGACAGATACAGTGTATTTAACTAAGGCATAATCCACGTTTCGTGATCTATTTGCTTTTGCCTTTTTGTGCCTTGTAGATGAGAAAGACGAGAGGCTGAGAGTAAAGAAATACTCAACTTTTATAGAGAGCTTGCCAAAGATAAACAAATCAACCCTTGAAGCTCTGCTGCAACACCTGTACAGGTACTCACACATACACACACACACACACACACACACACACAGACACAAAAAAAACAAAGACACACATATTGAAATTATAAACACACAGTGTAGAGTTGTATCAAATGGCCAAATCCCTAAATACGAGATAATCACAGAGATTGACATAAAGATGGCACATGCTGTCTGTCTGATGTGTCCATGGCTCGGCTGAACACTTCCATTTTTTCAGCCAAGCATGACCAGCGCCGACTGCAATCCATCTCTGTTCATCTGTTGTTTTGATGTGATACACAAACATACAAAGCCAATCCAATCAATGCAGCCATTAGACTCTTTTGCAGCAACATGATGGCACTCAGTTGTATTTTGCTGCAAAACACTTCTGCCAAATGATCCATTCATACTTCTGTTTTTGAAGACAAATCCAGTAATTAGTTGTCGCCTCTAATGGTGTTTGTCATTGGCTGCGTTGCCAATGGAACCAGCGTTGATCTGCAAATTTAAAGCTGCATCACAGAAGCAACAAGTACAGTGAATCAGAGGTTCCCCTGGGGTTGGGACTTGTCACCTGCTGATTTGCCTGTTGTCCCTTCTGCTGTGCTAATAACCCCACGCTTCCTTCTGGTGTGTGAGTGCACCTCCTTCCCAAGTCTGCCACCTCAGATGTGGGCAAAGGCATGGAGATGGGGGAGGTATCACTCCTTCAAACTTGGCATTCATATGTAGAGCTGAAAGGAATAGTAATTAGTTGGCAACTCTGATTGTATTTACCCTAATATAGAACAGTTTTTTCTCCTGGAAATACATCTGAAACTTTACAGGGTCGTACACTTGTGTAACCTGGTATATTTCAAATGTATTTCCAGGAGAAAACGGAGTCGCCACCTACTGTGGTGTATGCAGATGATATGTAAAATTACGTATCATCTGCATACATCACAGTAGATGGCGACTGAAACCCTTAAAGGGAGTGTGCTACTTTTTATTAACAATCATCCACAGCTAACGGTGCCTTGACACTTGCACGCATTTTGGCTCCGCACTCCCACGTACTTCATCGTGACCATGCCACCCGCTGTGTTCCCAGCTGGATGCCACGCTTTGTGCTGCTGGATGCTGCGTATATTAAATTATTTTGTAGCAGATTAATCATTTTCTCTCAGAGTTGGCTGTTGAAGGCATCTCTAATCGCTTCCGGAATCACAGAGGACCGTTCCAGCTGCCACTTCTCTCTCTTTCTCTCCTGCGATTGTCCTGAATCAAGACTAAACTATTTTGGCCATGCGACATGTTTCTCTGTGCATGATCCAGCACACAGGGGCCTGAGTTTTGAGGACTCCAGTAGTTGGAGAAAGCCAAGGCGTCCCCCATGTTTCGCCTCGATGTGGCAGAAAGATTGTTCCTACTTAGATTAGCTGGAACCATAACAAAGGACTAGTTTGAAAGCGTTCTGTGTGAAAATGACTGTAGTCCATTTTAAAGCCTGAAACACATCAGCTAAATTAACAACAATTAAATTCAACAATGGACACACATTTACTACTCAAACTGCATCAAACAGATTTGATCTGAATAAAGCAGCAGAATCACACCACGCCATGCGCTGTATAGTTATGCCTATCATCTGCAGAACTCTGCAGAAGCCACTCATTATGAAAAACAACTTATTAGGGTCCAGTCTATGGAGAACTGACTAACTGACACAATCTTAGGCCACAATTGGCCAGTTTACACTATTTATTGCACCTGTTTATTGTATTTCTGCTAATCTTGCCCTTTTTTCCTCTCTATGTGCTTTTATTTGTGGTATTTTCAATTAAAAGCATTTTCTTATTGAAAAACAAGACTTGTTTTTCAGGAACCATTTGTAAATGTTTTTGTCAGTGCAGCAGTAGTGTTCTGTGGCTGAAAATTATGATTCAGTGTAATTCTGTTTGGAACGTTATTAAAGCTCTCAATTAGCAAGCACAGTTTAGGTCAATGACTCAATGTTCAGTGCTGTTTTGGCTCCTGCTGGTCTTTAATAAACTGTATTTAAAAAGCAACAATTTTCTCTCATTCAGTCATTTACTTTAAAGTTTGCGGTACTTCTCAATGTGTTTCCTCTGTGGTCCAGGATTCAGCAGTGTTCCCAACACAACCAGATGCCGAGTGACAAACTGGCCTCCGTCTTCTCCTCCTGCCTTTTCCAGACTCGAGGACAAACGTCACAGGAAGTTACTGTGATCAGTGACCTCATCAACAATTACGTCACGCTCTTCAGTGTAAGTCAGCACAATGTTCCTTTTATTTATTTGTATCTTTTGCTACTGGAGCAAACTAATTTTCAGTAGGTATTCGGTCTGAGAGAGAGAGAAACAGGTTGTCTGGAAAAACAAACAAAGAATCCCAATGAAATCTTGGTCAAGAAATGTTTTGCTTGAGGCAAAATGAGGCCAGTTTTTACAGATTGGCAATCTTAAAATTTATTACATCCACCAAAGATGTAATAAAATCATCAGCATTTATTTATTTGTCTGTCTGTCTTTTAGTAGGATTACATCAAAACTATTGCACGAATTTTGACGAAATTTTCACCACAGATAGATATTAGGAAATGGGAGACACTTTTAAATTTTGGAGGTGATTTGGATCCGGATCTGGATTACGGATCAAAATTTCACTTTATATAGACTTTGAATATTTACATTAAAAAAAGGAAAAAAACAACCCACTTCACGGATTCTTATGAAATTTTCATCACAGATAGATACAGGCTTTTAAGGATTGCATCAGAACTACGTCACGGATTCTCATCAAATTTGCACCACAGATAGATATTAGACCATAAAAACGTCTTGTGAATTAAATATCAGATTGCAACATCTTGGTCAGTTGGACCATTCTGGATCAGTATGCAATTATTGCATTGTGTTGTGGAATCGGGATCCAGGTGTAGTCCAGGTCACGATGTGAATCACATATCTTTTATTTTGAGTCCTCGTCAACCCTTGGCGGATGTCAGAAATCTCGGATTGCTCTTGTTACATATTTCTTGTTTGTGAGGATCGCCCTTAATGCACACCAAGGAGCTCAGTGACCTAGCGATTTGGCATCCGTTATCTTGACCTGGTTTTGGTTCCCGTTGTCTCAGTCCACCCAACTGTAAATGGGTGCCAGCCTTGGCTGGGGAATTAACCTGTGGACCAGGGTGAGTCAGACTCTTGTTGGCTTCATGCTGCAGAATCCAGGTATAAGCACCAGCACCAGTGGACTTTGGGGGTCTACACAACCATTATAGTACTATAGCTCTTTATCTGGACACAACTATCATCCATTCATGTTTGTGAGCTCTCTTTGTTGCCTGCAGAAGGCTGTCATGGACCGAAAGACTCACTCCTCACAGCTCAGGCACCGAACAGTTGGAGGAGTGTTTGGGGTTGTTGGTTCAATTGCTTGATTGGACTGAAACATGAGAGATGGTTTGGCTCTAGAAGATCAGTACTTTCAAACAAACCAAAAAACTGTTACATTTTGGGGGAGGACAAAGCTTGTTGGTTGCTTTGACCTTTAATACAAAAAATTGTCATGCAGGCTTTATGTAATTAAAGATGAGGCATGCTGAGGGTCATAAGCGGCCGGTGCAAGGGTAGGATTCAGCGTGCAGAGCGCTACTTTGCGACCATTCTTTGAAAGCATTGCCATAATTCCATATCTGTGCTTTGCACAGCAGTTTTTACACTCTGACTTCAGCCATCTGGGGAGCTGAATTGTTCTTCCCAAACTTCCACAATAGGCTTGATTTTGCCTCCGTAAACGGGTGGGGCTTTGAGATGAGTGGTATCGTTGGAGAGCTGTCAAGCTTATGGGATCGAGAGCACTGAGGGAATGTTAATTCCCAGTGGAGCCACTGGATCCCTGTTGTTCCAATGTGTTTAAAAAAAGAAAAAAGTGGCACATTCATTCTAAGTCCGTTTGGGAATGCCATCTTTCGCATGACAAATAGCTATTAAGCCTCAACCAGTCCTGAGCCCAATAGCAGTGAATGCATGCAGCGCCACATAAAGCCAATGAAACGTTTCCCTAATTAAAGCGTCGGTTCTGTGCTGGATGTCATTGACTGGGCCCATTATCAGGCTCAAACACACACACTGCCAGTGTGTGTCTGTGAATTTTCCCTTCTCCAATCTTCCCTGCCATTCGTATAACTCTGACAAAGCAAATTGTTCTCTGAAAACATATTATACAGGGTGACACCCAAAAATACAGAACCCATAAAAACTGTAATAAATCCTACAAAGGTCCAGCAAATTTTCTGGACTTCATTCTGTGTATGACCATTCCCCAAAGTTTCAGTAGTCTTCCCCAACATATCTTGCTCAACCAAGGAAAATACATTTTGCCTAGAGGCCTATTTCGCCAACAAATCATACCATATGGAGCAGAATTAGGAAAGAATGTGACTTTTATGCAAAGCGACCAAGATAACTGAAACTTTGGGGAATGATCGTACAAAGACTAAAGTCCCAGCAAATTTCTTGAAATTTCTTTGAATTTGCTGGGCCTTTGTAGTATTTATTTCAATTTTTACGGGTTCTGTTTTTTTGGGGCGGGGGGTCACCTTGTATGTGCAAAGAAAATAACATCACTGCCCAATGCTTGTGTTTCACAAAAGTGCAGTTTAGTTGGCCGTAAAGTTTCTTTCTTGGGTAAGTTTGTGTGTTTGTGCGCGATATTTCCTGCAGGTCAATGAAGACCAAGTACAACAGATGGAGAGAGAAACCAGCTTCATCGCACACTGGAAAGATAAGAAAGATGCCATGGTGGGTCAACCTGCACAACTCAAATGGAAATCACCCGCCGTCTTCTGTTCTCGTATTGACATGCCTGTATGGATGCATGTGCTCTCAACCCACGGATTTATTCCAGCATTCTTAATGTTTTGTTTGTTTTCTGTTTGCTTTTTTTCTTGTTAAAACTGAAAGCAGGGAAAGGGGGATAAAGGGAAAGTGGTGGAAAGCAGAAGCAGGCAGGTGAGGAGAAAGGGCTTTGCTCCTGTTAACCTTTACGACGGGGACTGTATGCCTGGATGCTGCAGCTGAAAACCGGGGGGGGACCTAATCATTTTTTTCCTCTGTTGTTTGAATCTAAAATAAGTTGTTTACTTTCGCTCTGTTCTGCTTTTGTTTTTTGTTTTTTTGTTTTTGTTCACCTTGTGTACGTGGTGTGTCCATAAAGTAACGGTCCTTTTTCTTTTTTTTTAAACTATATGGATTTCATTCATATGTTTTTACGTCAGACATGCTTGAACCCTCGTGCACATGCGTGAGTTTTTCCATGCCTGTCGGTGACGTCATTCGCCTGTGAGCACGCCTTGTGGAAGGAGTGGTCCCGCCCCCTCGTCAGATTTTCATTGTCTGGAAATGGCGGAATGAAAAGGTTATCTGGCTTTTGGTGAAACTTTTACAGGCTTCACAGAGAATAAGGACTTTAACTACAGCTTTAAGGACCCCTTTAAGGACGGTCGGTGCACCGCGCTCCGAGCTGCGACGTCGCTGCACAAACCACTGGATCATTTCTAAGCTGATGGCTCTGTGGATACGAGACCATCGTGTGCTCTTTCTCTGGTTATAACAAGAGCTGGACATCAGCCATTTTCCGGCAGATTTCACTTTTAACAAGAGATTTTGTCATGGAAAGCCGCGCGGAGGCTTCGCGCGTCACGACCGATTCGCTGATGAAGCGAGACAAAGGAACACCTCCGTTTCGGAGTGTTGGGGGACAAGTTTGGACATGTCCAGCTCTCCACAAGTTCTCTTATGTCCAAACTTGTCCTCTAACACTCCGAAACGGAGGTGTTCCTTTGTCTCGCTTCATCAGCGAATCGGTCGTGACGCGCGAAGCCTCCGTGCGGCTTTCCATGACAAAATCTCTTGTTAAAAGTGAAATCTGCTGGAAAATGGCTGATGTCCAGCTCTTGTGATAACCAGAGAAAGAGCACACGACGGTCTCGTATCCACAGAGCCATCAACTTAGAAATGATCCAGTGGTTTGTGCAGCGACATCGCAGCTCGGAGCGCGGCGCACCGACCGTTCTTAAAGGGGTCCTTAAAGCTGTAGTTAAAGTCCTTATTCTCTGTGAAGCCCGTAAAATTTTCACCAAAAGCCAGATAACTTTTTCGAATGGTTTGCAGGTGCCAGTCTCTAACAGCTTCTGAAAAAATTCTGATGGAAAAAAAGTCCTTTTCATTCCGCCATTTCCAGACAATGAAAATCCGATGAGGGGGCGGGACCACTCCTTCCACAAGGCGTGCTCACAGGCAAATGACATCACCGACAGGCGTGGAAAAACTCACGCATGCGCACGAGGGTTCAAGCATGTCTGACATTAAAACATATGAATGAAATCCATATAGTTTTTAAAAAAAAATAAAAAGGACCGTTACTTTATGGACACACCATGTATAAGCATTCATGTCTGCCTCTGTGGGACTTCAGAGTCACTCAGTGGAAAGTAGAGCCATTAAAATGAAAAGTGTGGCAAAGTGTTGCTCATGGACACATTACAGTACTTTAGGGTTTTATCTTAGAAAGCTAAGCCCAAGAGGGGAATTTAGGGTGGGAGCACATTGGAATCACTCTGTCTATGTTAAATCAAATCTTCCTAAACCGTTTGGTGAGGTTCAATGATAGTGCACACATTGATAGTGTAAATGACCTGGCTCTTTGATGAAAATGTCCTGAACAAAGGGCTCAAACAACTATGCTTTAAATACAGAAAAGGCAATTCATTAAAATCTCATGTAAAGTCAGAACAGATCTGGGCTCTTAGGGAACGTAGCTCTCCCAGGAACTGGTTCAAGAAGAGCCCCGAACACAAGTACAGGGGCTTTTCATTGAATCCGGTGGTTACCACAGGTGGACCTATTCTCGCAACCAGTTCGTATTGGCTTCACTGCGACAGAGGGTGGTCCACCCATATTGTGTGAATGGTGTGTGATCAAAAAAGTACTGACTTGTATGGTGGTGGTTATGTCAGGTCATGTAGCTGAAGGAGTTCAAACTGGAAAACACAAAACGGGACCTTGGGTTGGCGAATCAGTTACTGATTCTTCACACTGGTATCCTGTTGTGTCTTCTCGTACAAATAAGAGACCATGCTTGCTCTGTTTCCATTATTATGGCTTTTAATCAATTCATTTTGAATTGATGATGCTGATGCAGATGAGCCTGACTGACGAGAAATCATCCACCAACTTTAAAAATATGTAAACCTCACTTTGCACTTATCTCTTATTTCTTGTCTTGCATTTTCACCAAAGTGCAAGTTGTCTTCCTCCCATCACATAACAACAGATGGAAACAGTGTGCACCAACCCAAGATGGCCACTTATCTACATGTGGCTTTTTTTTTTTTTTTTTTTACAATTACAGCTTTCAGCTTGGCTTGGATGACTGTAATTTCTGTGTCATTTTAAGGCCACAGGAGGCAGGAACAGCTTCCTCCCTCTTATCATGTGATGGCTGTTCACGCTCAAGTCCATAATGGACTTTAGTTCACCTGCACATTAAAATGACAAAAGATAGCCAAGGGAAAGAAAACCTCTTCAGGTTCACTTAGTTAATTTTCTCCTGGCGGATTAACGCTCTCCACAGGCTGCCCAGAATCTGTAATTCTTACTTTAAGTGTGACCCAACTACATTTGAAAGTTTTCCTTTGCCACACAAGATCGGGAGGATATCTGATGGAATCTTAAACTCATACGTCACTTTTGGATCGTTGTAACAGTAATAAAATATTCTTCAGGCTGGGGTTTGAACCAAGGATCCTCTGGTCTTAACCCCAACACTTAACCACGAGACCATCACCTCCCCATTAAGTAACTTGTCTAAGGACACACACAGGTAGCATGACCGAATATTTCAATCCGGGTCTACATATTGGAAGCCCACTGAGCAACCTGCTTTACACTGTGTATATACCAACAAAAATATCTTCAAATGTCAGACAAATCCTAGCAAACTGTTACTGTTCTGGGGGGAAAAAATGTTAAAATTAGATCAAATGATGATTACAGCTGTAACTCACCGAAAAAGGTGTCGTTATTGCCCCTGATAAAGTGGTGTCGCCGGGAATGTGACCTTTAGAATGTCAAGCGAAGAACCTCCTTAAGCCTCCAGTCGTCATTTCACATGCATTTGTTGTTAAATTTGATATTTTCTTTTTCAAGCTCTCTCAGCTGAGCTGGATGTGAAAAACAAAAACGGTGTAGGAGGAGCAACTTGACTAATTTTTCACTCCCGGTTGCCCACCTCTGTTGTTCATGTTGAGTGATCACAGTCAGTTTTTTTTTTTTTTTTCTTTTTTTTGAGGACAGGTTTTGTTGCTTGTTGATGAATTTATTGTATGATATTTAATGAATAGGTTATAAAGTTTGGAGCAGAATCGTTCAGCTATTGTTTTGTTTGAATGCCGTCTGTGAAACCTCAAAAACGAATGTGTCAAACTGCTATATTTCAGAAGTGGATTTATAGCTTATTACAACAACTTTTGATATCTAATAATACTTTCAACAACAGTGAAAACATCAGCAACTTTAACAAAAAGCATTTTGACATAATTAAGGAGAACATATATATAATAGTGATCAAAAACTAGTAAAATAAATAATTTCTGATTGATAAAGAAAACATGCCTGCATTTGGACATTTCTGTTTGTTTTTTCTTGTTAAAACTGAAAGCAGGAAAAAGGGGATAAAGCGAAATTGGTGGAAATATATGTTTAACATGTTTGACAATTTAAAAAAAATTAAGCCAAACGTCAATAATTTCTAGACATTTTAAATATGAATTAAATATTAATTTATTATTTAGTGTCTTTGCCAGCCTTGTGTCATAATAACTTTATATATAAAGTGCTTTTGTACAAATTGTTTCTTAGTGCTGTACAATATATACACATTAAAACACAAAATCAGAGCAATAAAACAATTTACAAATAAAAAGATGTAAATCTGTAATTAAGTTACAGATTTACATCTTTTGATTTGTAATTTGATTTGATTATATACAACTGTCAAGATAAAAATAAAATAAATTACTATTCCTTATTACTGTATCATTTAATCTCAGTTTTCTTATACAATTTTTTTAATTTTGATAAACACTAGAGATGACTGGATGACAGAATTTGTTGAAAGCTATCTGAAACGATGAGGAATTTTGAGTAACACCAGCAAACAAGCAGGGGCTTTGTGGTGAGGTTGCAGATTGCGTTACATCAAAACCCAGTAATTTCACAAAAATAAGAGTTCTCAAAATTGTCAACAGTGCAAAGGGGAGCCACCACTAATTTCTCAAATTTTTTTTCTTCAGGCTTCCAGCCACGATGCAAAATGCAAAATATAGAGTTTGTCTCTTTTGGGCTACCGTATCAACATGGTGGTATAATGTGTGGCATCTACGAGGGGGCCCACAACCATAGATATGACAAGGTCATTCTGACATTATGAAAATGCATCAGTTTATACACTAATGAACAGATGGTTATGAATTCTATATGCTAATTTTATCTAATAAAATTTTTTGATTTGTTACGTTCATGAATTCAGGTCGGCAACATCACAAATTTATGAATATTTCAAAATGAATTACATGACAGGTACAATGCATTGTTTGCTTCAATTTGTGTTCATATTTGGACTCGTAAGATCACGCAAGGCTTCTGTGTTTTTCATTTTTACGTGAACACCTGACCAGAGCTGTTGAGTTTCTGTCAAAAATTCACATTTCTACCTTTAAAACTTGAAAGCGTTTGCATT
Organism: Thalassophryne amazonica; assembly: GCF_902500255.1. Classification (NCBI taxonomy): domain Eukaryota; kingdom Metazoa; phylum Chordata; class Actinopteri; order Batrachoidiformes; family Batrachoididae; genus Thalassophryne; species Thalassophryne amazonica. The sequence goes on along the minus strand of NC_047125.1, from coordinate 12,298,443 downwards.
CTGTTGGCGGTACTTTAAGTTCGCCGCCAGCAAAAGACGCTATCTTTGCTTTTCCACAGATGTCTGAACGTTTCTCCACTTTTGTCCATTTACATTTGCTGTACGGCCTCAGCGGACTCGGATTTTCTTTTTATTCATGTTGTGAATCAGCTCATTTTTTTTTTTTGTCTTTACTCTGTTTCTGCCCAGTTTTCTCCTGCTGGGGACTTAATCTTTGAGGTGTATGTGGAAAAGAGAGAGCCGGAGAGTTGCTGTTTAATCAAGGTAGAAAATATGTGTGTGCGTTTGTACTCATGCTATGTCTGAGTGGCCCTGCATGGCGGCTTTCCCATAGGGCCTTTGGGTGGTGAGGTGACGTAAGAGAGAGAGAGAGGGAGCTGGCGTGTTGGATGAAGGCGGCTGAATTAGAGGAAAGAAAGAGGTATCTGGGGGGGTTGATAGAATCGGGCCGAGACATCCGCGGCTTAACTTGATGGGATTACCGCCACTGAAATAAATCAAAAGCGAACTAATCAAAGAAATGTCTGATTTAATTGTGTGAGTAATTGCATTTTACAAGACGCACCGGCCGCTCCAGGTTGTGGACTCGTTCCACAGGTCGACAGCAGTGGCAGGAAAAGAAATGGGGTTAAAGAGGAGCACTCGGCGACATGGTTTGATTTTAATATGCTCTCGCGCTCTCTTTCTCTCTCTTTGCAGAGGGAGACGGAACATTTTGTGGCCTCATATCTTTATGAAGCGTACATATGGTCAGTGTGACGTCTGCAAAAAGTTATAGTGCAGCAGATTAGAGAATATTTAACAGACGTCTGTCAAATAGTGATACAAGCCCCAAATTTGGCACAATACTCCTGACACATTACTCCTTTGAAAAGGCAGAGTATCCACTTGATTTGTCAATAGGCAGCAAGGGAGGGGTCAAAATTAAAAGATGCTCCAATCATATTGAAAACTACACCACATTATTTGTCTGATTAGAAATATTCCAAAAAGGTATAGTTTGGACTATCTATGACTGAATGTTATGAAGTTATGGGGTAAAAAAAAAAAAACGATGACAAAGGTCAATTTCAGTTTGTACAGAGGCCAAAGTTAAAGTTGCTCCAATTTTGGTAAAAGGTGATGCAAATTAATGGTTGAGCTAATATGATTAATAAATGGAATAGTTTTTACCATGTTGAGTGTTAACTGTCCAAACTAAAGGTCAAATGTCAGTGTCCATTGGATTCTATGGCAAATGACATATGTTACCCTGATACATGGTGCAAAGTATTCCTTTTTAAAACCCTATTCACTTGGTTTCATTGAAACCTAATGTTTCAAGAACTCTACAAGGTCTTGATAGATCATGATCACTCTTACTACTGTAGATTTTACGTTTGTAAGACCTTCCACAAGTACAAGGTTGGGCTTGGAAAAACAGGATACATACTCTTGTTTTTATTCTCCATTTGTGTTGACAAAGACTTTTAAATACATGACAAATAATTAATCCTCAAAAGCCCTGATAGTAACTACCTGAGTCCTTGTTGCACCTGAGGCACTCTTAGAGTTGAACAGATTGTAGCTTGTGTATTGAAGGTTTTTTTAAATGATAGAACAACTAGGAAATTTTGATGTACAACAAATGATGCAGATTCATGCCACACAAAGCTGAGTATTGTGATGCTGGATGTTGAGATGATGGGGTGGGAGACGAGTGCAACAGTTGGACAATTGGCACTTAAGTTCAGTACAACACCAGAAGCCATTCTGTTCACCGCACAGCACTCATTTCACCAGGTTAGACTGGCCTTGAATAATTCTGCAGGTTAAGTAGTTTGATTTGATAATACTATATTGAGGTAATTGTGGTCAAGTTAAAAAATCTTGAGCTCCGCTGCTCCTTACTTCACATTTAATGACCCATCTCCACCCAGCAGCCTGGTGGGTGGAGTTGGGTCATGGAGATGGTGAAGAATGTACCAATGTCATTCCCCTCTTTCCTTCTGTCCGGGATCATTTGTTTTATGTGTAGGCTGAAAAACTCAATGAAATCAACTGCTTGTGCCGTTTTCATGTCTGAATAATATATAAATTATTCCGTGCTGTTTTTGTGATAGGTCTCTCCCAGCATGCGCTCTATGGAGCTTGCAGAAATTGCACTGGGTATGAAGAACATCACCTTCAACACTGACGACTGGTGGACCACCTTTGAGGTCATTGAGAATGGAGAGCTAGGTATGCCAGACCACCCCCCCCCCCCACACACACACACACACCAACTTTAAGTGTTTCTAAAGCATGCACATAACTATTTTCTTCACTGACACGAGACATCCTTTCAGTATGAGTTTTGAAATACATCTATCAAATGACAGATGCATCAGAAGGAAGATTTACTGTCTCTGCTGTATGCTGACTGTTACTACTATAAATTTTGCCTCAACGATGTTACAGTGCACTGTAACCTGGTACAGCTTAACATCGAATGATGGGTGACGCGCTTCACACACTTCTCTCATCGTATATTGCGAAAGGTGACACCATCCTAAATTCTTGGACTTGATCATCCTTCTTTGAACATAATTAGACTCACACCTACTAAACTACATTGCTTTTGAGGGAAATTGTTGTGGTAGAAAAAAGGCACATTCTAATTGGACATGGGTGGTGCCAAAAAAAAAGCGGGGGGGGGGGGGTGTCAGGTAACCCAAAATGAATACTAACCCTCTGGAGTCGTGTGACAGTTATGGTCATTTTTGGTGCACATTTTTGTAGAAACGCACAGCGAACAGGACTTCTACTTCCTCGTCGGCCTTGGTATAGCATTGGCATCATTGGTAGCGAAACGCACAACCTAAATCAATCAAAGTCATCAACCCCACGTGGGGTTGTTGTTGAGGTGATTTCGCCAAAACGCCACCAAAGACGGACTAAAATGCCAACCCTGCCTCCAGGTGGATAACAGGAAGAGTGACACTCCTCTTGTAGGTCTGGACTATGGACTAGACTGTCTTGTGTTGGACAAGAATTGTTTTTTGAGTGGCACCTTATTGGTTTGTAAATAGTTGTACAAAAACACCTGAAGCATTTCCTGCATTTTAATGTATATAGTTGTATATAACTTTGTTGTTTGCCATATTTGTACGTATGTTTTTTTGAAATTTACATTTCATATTTGAATTCTAAGTTATAAAAATGGTTTGTTAAACATCTTTGTGGATTTCACAGGGGGAAAAACCTTTCTATTCCAATTTTATGTTGTTTGAATTTAAGCTCATTGTGTTAATACAGTATGTCAGAATGAAAGAAAACACAGGTGAGATTGTGCTGGAAAAAAATGACACCAAACAAGGCAAAGTAAACAGTTTAAGGTAAATTAGGTGTTTAACCCTCTGGACCCAGGGGTTAAACACCTCACTTTTTTTAAAGGTATTTTAATATGCACTGCAAGATTGCGCTAAAACATCCAGTAATAACTCATCCTAGTGTAAAATCCCATAATTTTACACTAGGATCTCTTGGTGCCCCTGTCGTTATCTCGCAAAATTACATTTACATTTTTTAAAAGATCAGTGACCATCTTTTTTTGTATTTCTCGCTGTGAGAATGTGCACTGGCAGGTAAATTCAGGATGAGTCCCCAATGCTGTAGTGATTCAAAGGGCCTTTTGAGGAAGATGTGACCCTGCTTTTCTTTGCTCTAAACGTCCTCCTATAACCGATACCCAATTAGCGATTGATACGCCGCATCACCTTTCCAGTGGTTGTTCTCATGCCGGGCATATGCAAAGATCAGAGTTTGTCCCACCCAAGGACCTTGAGATGAGCAGATTAAGCTGCACCTCTAATGAACCCCTGCATGTGAACACGGGAGCAGCCACTTTGATGATATGCACATTAATTAATCATCGTTGCTGTCATACGTCATAAATTACCTTCATCTCATTGCATGATCAACCTGCAGTGCTGATCCACCTCATCTTGCATTAATATGCAACCGCGGCCCTGCACGCCTCCATTTGATGGTGCAGCGGGACACCACAAGCAGGAGCAGTTGGAGTTTAGCTTTGCTGTGAAGTTGCTTAGCTGGCGCTCCCCGTGCACTTTCCAGAACTTCGGCGAGAGTTTGCACCACAGAGGACGCGGTGCCCTGCCTCTTAAAATGAAGGCGCGTTGAATATGGAATATATTTGCTGGTCGTTCCAAAATATTTCCCATAGCAAGCCAGTATATGTGCAGGAGAGTAAACAGTCGAGCTGTTTTGAAGGCCAAAGCGTGACAGGTTTTGCTTGTAAACCCACAAAGAAGGGAGGGGAACGCGCGTTAATTAGCCATTTTGAAGGATAGCTGCAGATAAACACCGTTATCGAGGACAATAGGCAGAAAAGGGGGAGTTAATATTTGTTAGGATACGAGAAACTAATTCCGTGTCCCCGGTCTGCAGAGATTCCGCAGAGGAGATAAGCCCACTGCTATGAATAAGTTATGCCGCTGTGGCTCTTTTCGCCTCCTTCACTTATGAAAAATGGGGGAATGTAGCGATGGAGGCAACAGCAGGGGTGATGGTACACAAATTATCTTCCTTTTGTCTGATAGCATGTACCCTGTTCACCAATTAGGAAAAGATAATGGGTCTATTTTGCACATGAGTGTGTTTTTATAATCATGTCCTGATATGCTGGAGATAATTTCAGCTACTCATCATGAAAATGGGGAAAAACAACAACATAATTTTGTTATATGCTTAACACAAGTTCATTATGGATTTTATGATGTGATAGAGTTTTAGGGATTCACAATACTTTGTGTTGTTGGTTTTGAAGATTCTTTCGCTTTTTCATTCTCTTTCCGGTGACCCGTGTTGTGATTTGTTCGACAGAGCGCCCGCTGCACCACAAAGAGAAGGTTCTCGAACAGGTGCTGACGTGGAGCACCCTGGAAAACCCGAGCGCCGCTTTCCTTGTTGTCAAGAAATTTGCAGAGCTCCGAAGGGCGGCCAATGAGAAAGGTACTGCTACACATGGGACACCACGACCTGGGTCATCGTAGAGTGTTGGCAGTATTGTAGCGACAACCTCGCATTGCACCAAGCGATGTCCGAAGCCACACTTGAGACCAGCTGTACTCATTTGGAGTCTAATACAATTGTGACTACAGTCTTTTGCCTTTTAGCTACAAGCTAGCTAGACTCATGATGTAATTTTTTTGTTTTTTATCAATGATGAGAATAAAATTTTGCTTGCCATTTTTTTTCTTAATCCATAATATTCAGCAAAACCTCATCTTCGACTATGTCTTCTTCTTCACTATTGACGGTTGGCAAGCTTTTTGGTGCCACCACCTGGACAGGGTAGTGCAATACATCTAGAGACTGGAGATGAGTTTATTTTAATACAGATAGCATTGGATGAATGTTTATTTTGTCTGGACACGTACAGTTGGGCACATAAATATTGAGACAGTGACATTTTTCACAATGTGAAAGAAATATTGACCATTGGAAAAAAAAACAAAAAAACATTGTAACAATCTACAACCATTTTTATACACAATCTCTCCTTAAGGATTATTGTTGATACTTGGGTGACAGTCTTTTGCAATCAGTGACTGCCTGAAGTCTTGAACCAGTGGATGCCAAGAAATGTTGAATTTCCGAACTTGAGATGCTTTTCCACGGCTTCCTTCAGTTGCTCTGACTCTTTGGTTCTGTTGTGTGAGTAAGTGGAAAAATGCGCTCCATTGATTGAGGTAAGGTGACCTCGAGAATCTCTTTGGTTCCTTTGCTGTATGTTTTTAGATCTTTAACCATCTGCTGTATGAAGCATCATCCTATCAGTCGGGCGGCATTTGGCTGAATCTGTGAAGCTACTGTATCCTGATATATGTTAGAATTCATAATGCTACCCCCATCAGCAGTTAACTTCAGTGACTCAGTACCCCTGGCAGCCATGTATATGCCCATGCCATCACACTGCCTCCACCATGTTTGACAGATGATGTAGTTTACTTACAATCATGTAATATTCTGTTTCTTCTCCATTCTCTGCTGTTCCCATCACTCCAATACAAGGCAATCTTGGTTTCATGTGTCCAAACATTTAAAAAAATTTTTTTCCAGAATACAGAAAGTTGATTCTGTCCTTCCTGTTCTTGAATGTTACCAGTGGTTGACACCTTGTCATAAACCCTCTGGTGTTGTGTGGGCCGCCAGAAGAGGAGGCACTGCTGGCCCACCACCAGAGGGCGCCCTGCCTGAAGTGCGGGCTTCAGGCACGAGAGGGCGCTGCCGCCACGGACACAGCCGGGAGTGACAGCTGTTACTCATTATGTCCTGACAGCTGTCACTCATTCTTCATCATCCCACTCCATAAAACCCAGACGTCATCTCCACCTCATCGCCGAGATATCGTACTTCACTGGAGGTAATATCCTCAGCCGTTTGTGTTGCAATATATCTGTATATTGTGAGTGTTTGCAGGAGTACCAGTTCCTTTTTCTGTGGAAGCTGAGTGAGTGCAGGACGGCACTCTTTTCTCCTGAGGAATCACTGCGGTACTCTTCAGCATATTGAGTGAGAGGTGGAGGTGGCATTCCCACCGTTGTTGTTACGGGGTGTACACACACCCACACTTGACTGTCTTTGTTCTTTGCCGGCAGTACCAGATCCGACAGTCGGGGACGGTGATCACCTGGGAATTCGGGACTTGGCGGCTCCAGTATTCACCAGGTTCGGTGGCGGCGGAAATCGTGTGGTTCCGGCTCTTCTCAGGACAGACGTCTTCTATCCTCGAGCCTGCCCACACGTCACCTTTGTGGATTGACTGTAATCACATTCTGAGATGTCTGTGTATTCGTTTGTGCACCTTCACAACATTACATTGTTACTTTTTGGCTCATCTATTGACCGTTCATTTGCGCCCCCTGTTGTGGGTCCGTGTCACTACACTTTCACAACATCGGATTCAGTTTCATCGAAGATTGCTCTTGATTGTCAACTTTGACAGTGATACTTCTCCCTCCTCCAGAGTGCTTTAGACTTAAAGGGGGTAGCTTAAAAGGGGTTTTCCCCCGTTGACTTGTCTTCTGTGTCTTCCAGGTCTTTTGGTGTTGCTTATCTCAGTGTAGCGTTCATTCTTTTAAAAATAGGCTATATTCTTGATGTGGCCACTCTGACAGCGTCATCTGTCTGTCTGATGGGTTTATTTTGATGTACTTAAAAAAAAAACATTTTAGTCTTAAGGCATCCTTCACTTGCGTCAACACCATTGTACCAAATGCAAATTCAATACTTGGACTTGTCAGTCCAACTGTCCAATTATTTATGGGCTTTATGAATGGAGGGCCTGTGTATGCAGAAAAATGACTGTGATTCCTTAATGGGTAAAGCACTATTTTTAAAAAAACTGAAAGTCTACATTGCTTCCTACCTATAGCCTTTCTGTGTGGAGTTGGCATGTCTCCCATGTTTGCGTGTGCTCCGGCTTCCTCCCACATCCAAAGACATGCAGATTAGGTGAATTGGAAACTTTAAATTGTCCATGTGTTACAGGAAAACCTGAATGTGTTACAGACTTAGCATCCTGTCCAGGGTGTACCCCGCCTCACATCCTATGACTACTCATGTGACTTTTACGCGGCAACGCGTCACACGACTCCATTCCATTGTAATGGACTGCATTTACAACCCCTGGCAAAAATTATGGAATCACCGGCCTCGGAGGATGTTCATTCAGTTGTTTAATTTTGTAGAAAAAAAGCAGATCACAGACATGACACAAAACTAAAGTCATTTCAAATGGCAACTTTCTGGCTTTAAGAAACACTATAAGAAATCAAGAAAAAAGATTGTGGCAGTCAGTAACGGTTACTTTTTTAGACCAAGGCAGAGGAAAAAAATATGGAATCACTCAATTCTGAGGAAAAAATTATGGAATCATCCTGTAAATTTTCATCCCCCAAATTAACACCTGCATCAAATCAGATCTGCTCATTGACATTGACCCTATGTGTCTTTTTGCAAGGAATGTTTTGCAAGTTTTTGCTCTATGGCAAGATGCATTATCATCTTGAAAAATGATTTCATCATCCCCAAACATCCTTTCAATTGTCCAAAATATCAACGTAAACTTGTGCATTTATTGATGATGTAATGATAGCCATCTCCCCAGTGCCTTTACCTGACATGCAGCCCCATATCATCAATGACTGTGGAAATTTACATGTTCTCTTCAAGCAGTCATCTTTATAAATCTCATTGGAAAGGCACCAAACAAAAGTTCCAGCATCATCACCTTGCCCAATGCAGATTCGAGATTCATCACTGAATATGACTTTCATCCAGTCATCCACAGTCCACAATTGCTTTTCCTTAGCCCATTGTAACCTTGTTTTTTTCTGTTTAGGTGTTGATGCCTTTCGTTTAGCTTTTCTGTATGTAAATCCCATTTCCTTTAGGTGGTTTCTTACAGTTCGGTCACAGACGTCGACTCCAGTTTCCTCCCATTCGTTCCTCATTTGTTTTGTTGTACATTTTTCGATTTTTGAGACATATTGCTTTAAGTTTTCTGTCTTGATGCTTTGATGTCTTCCTTGGTCTACCAGTATGTTTGCCTTTAACAACCTTCCCATGTTGTTTGTATTTGGTCCAGAGTTTAGACACAGCTGACTGTGAACAACCAACATCTTTTGCAACATTGCGTGATGATTTACTCTCTTTTAAGAGTTTGATAATCCTCTCCTTTGTTTCAACTGACATCGCTCGTGTTGGAGCCATGATTCATGTCAGTTCACTTGGTGCAACAGCTCTCCAAGGTGTGTTCACTCCTTTTTAGATGCAGACTAATGAGCAGATCTGATATGATGCAGGTGTTAGTTTTGGGGATGAAAATATACAGGGTGATTTCATAATTTTTTCCTCAGAATTGAGTGATTCCATATTTTTTTCCTCTGCTTGGTCTAAAAAAGTAACCGTTACTGACTGCCACAATCTTTTTTTTTGATTCTTATAGTGTTTCTTAAAGCCAGAAAGTTGCCATTTGAAATGACTTTCGTTTTGTGTCATGTCTGTGATCTGCTTTTTTTCTACAAAATTAAACAACTGAATGAACATCCTCCGAGGCCTGTGATTCCATAATTTTTGCCAGGGGTTGTATATAGCGGTTTCCATCTGCATCAGACACTCAAAGCCTCACATCCACCCCGATGTCAGGCTGCTGCCATGGAATCGCCCACTACACGCCAGGAGCAACTAGGGGATTAAGGACCTTGCTCAAGGTCCCTTAGTGATTTTCCGGTCAGGATGGAATTTGAACTGAGGATCCTCTGGTCTCAAGCCCAATGCTTAACCACTACACCATCACCTCCCCTGTCCAGGTGGTGGCTCCCCAGGACCTTTAATTGGACTAAGTGGGCATGGACAATGGATGGATGGATGAAAGTCTACACCACAAACACGCCTTTGTTTCAACTTTTCATTTCAACTGTGGCGGTGAAAAGAAGCAAAATTCCAAAAACTATTATTTTCCGAATGCTTTCATACCTAACTGTAAACTCTCCTAATTACAAAGACAGAGCCCCACTTCCATGTGCTGAGGCGGGCGTGTAATTAATTCACTTTGTCGCTGAAAGTTGTCCTAATCACTGCACCAATCTAAATCCATTCATCAGCACGTACGCGGAACAGGACGCTTTGAATTGATTGCAAATATAATTAAAAATGGATTGTTCTAATGCAGAATAAGTATCTCTTTGCTGTTGTGCATATCTACTGGTCATAAGTTGTTTGTCATTGTTCTTGTGCATCCACTTTATGGATAAATTGTCCTGTTTTTGTGTGTGTGTGTTTGCTTTTTTAACAGCTCAAAAGGACTTTTCAAAAAGTGAGACTCTGAAGTTCAATGACGGCTCCACCAAACTGCTTTCGGGCCATAAATTCCAGGACAGATACGTTATTCTAGGTCCAGAGAAGCTGGTCCTTTACAGAGATATCAAAGTAAGTTTTTTTTTTTTTTTTTTTGCCTAATCTTCTGCTGCATCTCCTGTAAACATTTTTCCGCCGCTGGTTTGCAGACGCAAACACAAAGTGTCGGGTGAACACAGAAGGCCTCGTATCGCAGGGGAATTGTCAAGGTTAGAACGGCTATAAACAAACCAACAAAAAGTGTTAGAATTCAGCCGGCGTTACAACAACCAAATAGAGCTTTTCTCTTTTTTTTCCCTTTCCTTTTTGTGCTGGCTGAGGGCCAAACTGTGCCAAACTCTGCTCTATCTCCCCGGTGGCACGTCCGTCCGTCTCCGAGTTCCAAAAAGTCCTAGTTAAGAGCAGAAAAATGTGGCGGCGGACTTCACGCTTTCTTTGCAAAAAGAATAGCGCGCCTGCTTCAGAGACGAACGGCAGGCCCATGTTCCCCCCCGAGCATGAAGACGCGTTAATAATTGATGCGTGCGCTGTAATTCTGGCAGTAGGGGGGTTATCGTGGAGGAGCGGCGAGATGGTGCCGGAGTGCACTGGGGAGAGTTTTTTTAATAACAGGTTGCAAAAGAATGCAGTTAATTATCACATAAATTCAAACCAGTTAAAGTTTCTGTTTCGCAAATGATGTTGAAGGAAACAGGTTGTCGGTGGTCGCGAAGCGTAGGTGTCACAAACTGTACTTTCGATTTTCTCTTCTTTGTTCTGGTGTGTTGATTATGATGCTTATTGACAGTCAACTTATGCTGCGAAACAGCACAAAGGCTTATTTTTATACTTTGTTGCAGAGCACGAGAGCAGAGAAAATCCTCCAACTCAAGTCTATAAAATGTTACTTTGGGCTGAAGAAAAAGCTCAAACCTCCGACCAGGTAAAGCACACCCACACATATTTAAAAAGTCTTCTGTAGAGTGTCTAAATGTGTTGATGGTGTTGATGTTTCAGTGAGACTACAGCAAGCATGAGGTTTCTCTAATCACAGCCACAGAAGCAAATAACTCCTTCAGAGTTGTCGTGGGTGTCTTGGTGGCTTCCCTCACTTCTGTCCTTCTTGTACTTTTCCTCAGTTTTTGAGAACTGCCTCCTTAAAGGTGTAAGGGTGTGGAACATGCGCAGGAGCAGCATGACCTGGGTAGGATGATTGAAGCCCACAATCATCTTATCTCAAAGCTTCCGACCTAGCTAATGCTAACAAGTTTGGTAAACAGGTGGCTTGGGTGGGGGCATCAAAAACATGGACTAGCGTGTAGCCTGTGGCACAATGAGAGTAAAACATTATCTGGTGTTAACACTTTTACACACAAATACACCGTCTTGCTCCTACTGACTTTCATTCCCCTTCTCTCCCGAGCATACCTCCACTCTGGTCTGGCCTCATCTGCCTCTATCACCACGGCAAAGTAAAAAGGGCTCCGAGCCGATCCTTGATATAATCCCACGTCCAACTTCAATGCATTTATCATTCCTATTGAGCATCTCACTGCTGTTGCATCGTCCTTGTACATATCCTGCCCCACCCTCACATACTTTGTGGCCACTCCAGACTTCTTTATGCAATACTACAACTCTTCTCTTGGCACTCTGTCATAAGCTTTATCCAAATCTGCACAGTGTTAGTCCTTATGGCCTCCTCTATACTTCTCCATCAGCACTCGCAGAACAATCATTGCATGTGTAAGGCTCTTTTGTCAAATTTTTCATAACTTCAAACACCTTAAATTCATGTTATGTAAAAATTCACCCCTGTACATTTGTAATTAATGGAGAAGCTAGCTATAGCGAATAAAACTTTTTTAAATGTTTATTTCTGCTGTAAAGATGAACATTTTAATATGGGGAGTCTATGAGGAGTGAATTGCCTTGATGGACAGCATCAAGTAGCCAAAGCAGGGGCGGTGGCCAAGTGGTTAATGCGCTTGGTTTCAGTGCAGAAGGTTCCAGGTTCAAATCCCACCCCTGCCACATTTCTACATGTAATGTGGAGTTGCATCAGGAAGGGCATCCGGCGTAAAACCTGTGCCAATTCAACATGCAGATCCACCTTGGATTTGCTGTGGCGACCCCGAGTACAAAACAAGGGAGCAGCTGAAGGGACTTACTTACAGTTTGTCGATAGCTGGGGGGCTGACATAATCTCTAGATGTCTGATATGAGGGTTTGTGGATTCAATCCCCAAAGGCAACTGAAGTTCCCTTGAGGAATCAATGAATCCCCAAGATTAGTTACCCTTCAATTCAGTTTTTATTTATTATCAATCAATCAATCAATTTTTTTTATATAGCGCCAAATCACAACAAACAGTTGCCCCAAGGCGCTTTATTACATTTATATGGCGTCAAATCACAACAAAGTTGCCTCAAGGCGCATCCCTCAAGTAAGGTCTAACCTTATTTTTAACCCCCGACCCCCAGAGCAAGCACACAGGTGACAGTGGTAAAAAAAAAAAAGCTTCCTCTGATGATACTGAGGAAGAAACCTCAAGCAGACCAGACTCAAAGGGGAGACCCACTGCTTGGGCCATTTTCACATTTACAAGATTTTTTACAAGATTTTTATCCTTTTTGCAAAGTGTATAGGTGTGTATTGATCCCACACATCGGCTCAACATAGTCATGGGAAAGAACTTTGAGAAATAAATAATTTAAATGTTGTAAATGCAAATATAGAATTTGGTTATCGAAAAATGAATAAATGAATATGTCAGGACGGTTCTGTTTTGGTTGACACTTGACAAACATTTTATCATTAAACTGCAGTTTTTCCAAGCTCCAATGGTTCCAGGTATGATATGATTGTTTCTGCAATTAATTATTTTTCCATTAATTCCTCAATTTGGTCCGACTCGCTCCTGCTCTTTTGCTCTCCACCCTTCACTAGCTATTCTCTCTCTCTCTCTCTCTCTCTCTCTCTCTCTCTCTCTCTCTCTCTCTCTCTCTCTCTCTCACCACCAATAAAACAACAGCACTGCACATACTGCAGCGCCTTTTCCTCTGCTTTAAATGCCACCCATGCTGCACCTCTGCAGCTTCGGCCAGCTTCGGTGACGAGTCAGAGTCAGCTTTTGAGCCATAGCTCATATTTTAAGCTCATTTTTTAAAGTTTTATCCCCAGGAAACCACATTTTGCGGCTCCACTGAGTGCCATGTTGGCTAACCAGCAGCGTTGCATTATTAAGCAGAACAAGCGATAATTTAGAATCACTATCTGTCTTCATGAGTGTTATCTTTTTTTTTTTAATTGTGTGCATGCATGTAATCTGTTTGTTCCCAAGGATATATTGTCCTTTTGGAAAGTTCTGCCACATCAGTGGGGGGGGAGGGGGGTGTCAATCCCTCCGTGACCCCCATCTTATTTTTCACTGCAACACAACTGATGAAATGCAATTGGATTTTAACAAATACAAATGATCAATCTGTGCTTGTGCAGAGAGAAACCCGTCGCTGCTGCTGCTTTATTTTAATGATTTTTCTATTATTGTAATTTATGACGCGTGCCAAACTCACTGCTTTTTCCTGTTGGCCAGACAACGAGGAAATCTTGAGAAGCCAAACCCTATATTTCACATTACTCAGTTCTAATTCCTCTTAATTTCCCCCATGTCGGAATTTGAGTCTGGGGGAAGCGTGAAAAATGAGCCGGGCAAATGAGTGCCGACGTTACGCAAGCCCTCCAGGACAGGAGGGAAGAGGAAGGAACGAGCGAGGGATCGAGAGAGAGAGAGGAGGTAGCAGGAATGGAGAGATGCGGCGGTATCATCCATGCTGCTGAGTGGGCTGAGAGAGAAGTGACATAAAGAAATAAAGACGGCGCTGAGGAGAGCGGAGAGGGTTCGGGAGAGCCAGCGCTCCAGTACCTCATTAGGCAGAGGTCTGGATCAGCTGCCTTAACTCACAGGAGTGCTGCTCCAGGCTGCAGGCACTCCGTCTCTGCCCCCTCGCTGCCTTTGTTCTTCTCCCACTCCTCTGCTCTGGCACAGCTGTGAAACTTTTCAGGGATGGCGCACTCCATCCGCGGCGCGGTCTCATCACCTCATTCCGCCGCTGCGGGGGGTCAGCTCTCACCTGCACGTGTTTATCACGCGCGCAAGCATCGATTCGTCTCCTTTTTTAACTACCCAGAGAACAAAAATGAATAAAAAATGTGGGGAAAAAGCATCTCTTCTGCAGAAAGCTTGTAAATATGTATAGAGTTTAGAAAAGCAATAACTCATCCAACCAATCAAGTGTACTTTTAAGCCATATAGGTGAACACACATGCTGGGTTGTGTCGAACCATTTTCGCCAGAGCACGCCGAGGTCTACTCATGCATAAACATACAAGCTGCAAATACACTGATTAACTCCACTGTTTACAACATTTTTTTTCCCCTGTTTGCATTACAACAAACAGGTTTTGACCCGTCGCCGCCTTTATCGCTGATTTCCCAACTGGTTTCCAAGTTACCGACAAAGTTCCAGGCATTGTTGGCAGGAGCGCATTTCTAACCTCTGGTTCAAACGAAGTCGGTTGTGACTTTCGTTTTTTTTTTCCCGGAAACCAAATTTGACCTGTGTGTCCTTTTTGTTTTTGTTTTTTTTTCTCCACCCCGCACAGCTGGGGCTTCAACAGTCTGCGCCGACAAACAACATGGTGAGGTGCACAAGTTCCTCCCACTTCAATTATTGATGACGCCGGTCGCCCCTTCCACTTCAGATAGCAGAGAAAGAAACAAACAGGGTTGAGTTAAAGGTTTAATTGTCTGTCAGAAAGAGAACTTCAACTATGATATGACAGATCCTGATTTGCACAGAAACACACACACACTGGAGCATTCTTAATACAATAAGTACAATAAATTGCTTTATGAGTGTGACACTGAGCCGCAATCGTGCTCCTTGGAGACAACACATAGAAAGTACACTTAACAGAAGACAGGTATTAATTTAAGCCATCATCTTTGGCTAGTTGCACATCAACGTAATCACACGTTCCAGCAGCCCGTCCACTTCTCATCAAGTCTATTTATACAGATCAATTCACATCTGCAGGAGGAGAAACTCAGTCCACCTGTACCGCTCGCTAAACTCCACTCAAATGATTCAGAAAAAGACATTCGGGGAGGAAGGTAGTACGTGAGTGGCATAGCGGTTTATGGTGGTACACGGCAGCACCCAAGAGAAGCGGAAGACTGACAACAGCGAGCTTCATACAAGCCCGAGCAAATAACTAATACAATGCTGAGTTTGTGCAGGTATTGGAGTCGCGGAAGTGACTGTTGTGTGCACCGTGTTGTTCTAACAAAAACATGGCAACTCTGAATTAAGCATTCATCACCAGTGGTGAAAGTTTTCTCAAGTCCAGTTGACGTACCGACTAGTCTATGAGCCACTCATCAATTTTGACCTAATCGGTACCACGTAAAGTGACAAAAATGACATTTAGATGTCCAGCCTCAGTGTACCATAGCCTACACCAGGTAGGTCAATGAAGGGTTACACAGAGGTCAAATGTAAAAATGCTCAAAACTATATCACATTATTTGTCTGATCATAACGATTCCAAAAAGGTATAGTTTGGACTATCTGTGATGGAATGTTCTGGAGTTATGGGGTCAAAACAAAAATGGTGACAAAGGTCAGTTTGTACAGGGGTGAAATGTTAAAGTTGCTCCAATTTCAGTAAAAAATGATGCAAATTCATCAAACCATTCGATATATTCAAAACTATTTCAACCAATAATTTGCATTTATTTAGTGAAATTGGAGCCACTTGCATTTGTGAAAATGCAAGTGCAAAAAAACAAACAATGACAAAACTGAATAAATAAGAATTGGTGGTCATAAAGGGTGCAAGTGTTCCAAGATTCCAGCCACCGGCCGCACCCTGCCACTGAAAAATCCACTTTCACGTGCACAAAACCGGTGCGTTTGTGCTCAGCTATTTTTGCAAAATTAGAAAGGATTGTTTCTGTGCTTGCAGTTATTCAGAAGTGTGCAGCCAATTTCAGCAGAGATGAGATTTGAATAACATAACGACAACAGTAAAAGTCTCGTCACGAAAGAAAATGCCCTTTTTCAAAAGAGTCTACAAAGAAATATATGCAATTTTATGTCCAGCTACGTTCTGGATGGCAAAAGTGGTTTCTAACCTTTGTTTTGATGTACAGTCCTGTGCAAAGTTTAGGCACATTAATGCATCATAAAGGTGATAAAAAGTAGACATACATCCATAAATAAATTAATGTTGATGAGTTTCAACTTGATGATAATCAATATTACAACTGGATTCTATTTATGTGTGATTTCTTTTTTTTGTGTGTATAAATTGCGGCAGAGTATAAGTTGCAAGACCTCAAACGTATTTGATTGTAATTGTCTTTTACAATCCTTATATTATATAATATTGGATGTTCATTGCAAGTATTCTTGTTATTAAATAAAAATATAGCTCATATATTCACTTTTGTTGGAAACTGATTTCATGTTGACATGCCAATTAAAAACGAGGTTGTGGAGGGGCATCAACACTGCTTTTTTATAACTCCGGGTGCCTAAAACTTTTGCACAGTTGTAGTATATTAAAATTTGGAAATATTTCTAGGTAATTTTATAATTATTACAACTCGAAAATGAAAGATGCTTTTTCGTTATTTGTTTGTTTTTAATTACTTCTCATGGCAAACCAGCAGTGCCTTTGTGGCCCACCATGGGGCCATGACCCACACTTTGGGAATCACTGACTGAAAGTATTTTCTCTGAATTGCTGGTGGGGCCTGGCCAGAGTTCTTTGGACATTTATTTTTGGCACAGCTTGCAGGGACTATGAAACCCCAAAACTCCCATCGTAAGACAGCAGAGCAGCATTTGTGCCGATGAGGACAAAAAGTAAAGATCAGTTGCTGCTCCCGAAAAAAGTTTGCTTGTTTACTCTTCGACATTTACACCTTGAAGTCGAAACAAGAAGTCCAGAGTAAACTTTTAATTGTCTCTTTACCGTGAGCAGCTAACATGACCGCGCTTTTCCTCTTCAGGCATTTCTGCTGTGATAAGAGGGAGGCGCAGATCAGCTGGCTGACTGACATCATCCGCATGAAGGTGAGTGATGTTCTGGCCTGACTTTGCCCGTTTTCTTTTCCTGTAACACCGTAAAGTGAAAATATCAGCAGATGTGACACTTGTAGACGGTGGAGAAGTCCTCCCTTATTTGGATGAAAAATACACCCCATTACAGCCGGAATAAATCATCTTTTACCATCTCGGAACAAGCAGATATGATAAATCATATTTCCCCAATCATGTGCTCTTATGCAGAAGAAATACATAAACAGGAGAGAAGTGTAAAGTTTTCGAGGTCACATCGGCAATAACATAAATCATTTATGTGGAAAAGCTTTGAGAATAAGGTCAAGACGACTGGAACAATCACATTGTGGTACTTAGACCGGGGATACGGCTAAGTGTTGTCGCTGTCAGCCGCTGACGCTGGACATGCCACGTAAATAATACACTTGCGAGGCGAACGCAGCAGAAGCCGCATTCCCATTATTTTTCGCTCCCGTATTCACCGCTAATTTCTCCACGAGATAATGACACAGTGGCACGTTTTGGGCTTGTTTCCAACCCAGTGCCTAGAAGTTGAAGAACGCAGTCGTGCTAAATGGAAATGTAAGAGGGACGGTAATTTTTTTGTGGAATCCTTGCTCAGCACTTTTTGTTTGTGCTATCCGTCGGCGCACCGTTGTTTATCACAGGCATTTCCTGTAAAAAGGCTTTTAGTGCATTAGTTTGGGTTCCCAAGCGCAAAGAGCAGCGCTGTCGGAGCAGGATTGATCTGAATGGGAAGCCAATTCTTTTTGCTGCCGTTTGTAAATGTTTTGCAGTGTTCTTTTTTTTTTCTTCGGTGACTTTCCACCGCTCGCCGGGAGAATCTCCCAGCTGGCCACCAGCCTGCCTGAGAGTGTTAGGATTCTCGTCCCCAAATCTGCTAAATATGAGGATTGTCAGCCCGCAGCGCCACGGCTCGTGGGAAAGAGTGCAGTGGAGAAAGTGCAGAAGGGGAAAGTAGATGGCGAGTTACTGCACCTCAGTATTCTTGATTTGCTTTCTCTTACCTGTTAGCGAGCATCGCGCTCAGACAGTTTCCATAGCAACTGGCGATGGAGGGCCTCATTTTGAAGTGAGATGGAACGGGTGCTGGTGGTGGTGCGAGTTGGAGGGATGGAGGAGGGTGTAAAGGTCTAAGGACGGGGCCCAGCAGTGATGAAATAAGGATTTGTTAAAGAGAGACTATTCTATAGGTCTGTGGGTCATAGTGATATAAAAGGAGACATTGTTAAAGAGAAAGTTTAGAAGAGATCACAGCGCAGTAAGACTGGTGTGAAGGAAAAGAAAATTGCCGCCCTTTGACTTTAAAATGCTTTTAAGGATGGTTGTGTTAGCGGCTGCAAACAGCAGTTTATATCTCCACTTTCTATACCATTACAGTTCCATATTCTGCACGGACTCATTTTAATGGCACAGTCGTGCCTTGGAATAAGAAACGGATAAAAATATTTTGGGCGCAGGGTCCTGACGCTGTCGTAGTGGCAATCCCTCGGTGGTGAAAAAGACCGTCTCTTGATCAATTTGGTTATGGGCACGGAAATGCCTGAACAGGCTCAGTCTCGACATGCACATCCAGGGTCGATCCAGCAACGCTTGTGCATAGGTTTGTTTTAGCAACGATAAACACACAACCCTTGACAGATCCTTAGCCTGGTCCAATGGCTGGGAAATTCCAGACGATCAGGGTCTAGGGACCTGTTGCAGTCTTCATCCGCCTTCACAGCTGTTGGGTGACAGTCCAACACCTCCTCCACCTGATCCCCCGTTGAGGACTTCTTGCCCCATTAGCTATCTTGTGTTCAGGGTTACTGTTGGTCCTTCATGATTACCGTAGTGGCCACAGGGCACACAAGGTTCCCACCGCATGTCACCCCAAGAGGCAGTCTCCTACTTGATCCATTACTCAGGTGTCATTACGCAGATGAGGAGTTGGATTTTGACACAGTAATCTATGATGTACGGTCTATAGTGCATAGTGCAAGTGCATTTTGGGTGTGTCCATGTGCTTTGATCATAACATGAAATAACCCAATCAGATTGTTGTACATTATCCCCTTCAAGACACAAGTACTCCAGCATCTGGCCCACTGCGGAGTTGGACGTAGGAGGTTTTGTGGTGCAGAAACACTTCTGTATGAAATCTGTTGTCCGCCAAAGTACCCCGAGGTGAAGCATTTAAACATCTCATACTGCAACACCTCTTCTGTATCCTCCTGTTATCATCTCCATACCCCACCATGTCAAGACAGCCTCCCCTCCATCCTCCATGAAGTCGAAGACAGACAATCTGTTTGCTTGACTTTAGCCCGAGGTTTGGTTGCCTATGCCACATTCCTGTTCCACGTTGACCACCAATAACACTTTTTGGGCCAGGTTTAAGATACAGCACCTCAAAGTCGTAATCATAGCTTACCTCTTCGAAATCTTTTCCAAAAATCATCATAATTTTAGACAGTTATTTAACTGATTGTAACCACTGAAATGATGTCTTAAATTGAGTTGGTCCAAATTTCATTATACATGGAACTTAATGTGTTGTGTGCAGAACAAACATTAATCCCGCACCCCAAAAAAGAAAAAAAAAAAAAAAACGTGGAAACAACATCCACATTAAATAACCACAAAGTTATTTGCTGCTAATTTATGGTATTGGATGTTGTGTATCTCCAGTATGGTTCTGACTTCTGGCCAGAGAATGTTCAAGAAGTACCCAAAACCTCCAGAGGGGGTGCTGTGAATAAGGGCCAGAAGAGTCCTCAAAACAACCAAAATTCTGGCAAACAGGTAAGAACTTTCCCTCACAAAAACTGGTTAGTAAAAGCTGCTATGATATTATTAGCCAACATGCCACAAAATATAGGTTGTCTAAATCTTTTCTTTTTTGATAAAATGTAGTTCTTGTTGAAATGGAGTTATTATAAAGTAACAGAATGAAAAAAAGTTTAAAAAAAAAAAAAATTGTGAGATTTTATTTATTTATTTGTGGGGAAACTATCCAAAATTATTTTCACTTTGATGACGAATGCAAACCCATTGGCAAGAATGCTGTTAAAATTATTGTCTTGTTATTTCAATTAATTTACTTTAAATATTTTGCAGAAATAGGTTTTGGTGAATTCTTTAAAGGGATATGTTTTAGGGTTTCACAGAAACTTTGATGTTCATTAAGTTTTACGGCACAGAACACATTTAAAGGATTTTTTTTTTTTTTTTTAAGAAATCCTTGTGAAAACAACAAGAATATTCAAGCTCAAATTAAAGATACTTTACAAAGAAATCTTTGTTCATTTATAAATGATGTACTTTCATATGTAAATTTGAGACATTCTCCTTGTGACAAGAAAAAAGCCGTAGTTGAGCTGAAAATCTGCCGCAATTCATCATCTTTTCTCACAGTTGACAGACTGGAGGACTTCTGTGAGTGACGGAGACCCGGCGGCCGTTAAGGACAGCGGTGTCAACCACCGAACGCCCTCTGCAACCAGCGACTTGCTCAGGACCCCGGAACTTGCACACAGACAAAGCTCAGGGGACGTTTGCCAGCCTCTGTACCGCCTGTCCCCGTCCCCATCCCCGTCCAGACATTCACAGCCGCTGGCTCTTCCTGCGGCTTCTCAGGGTGCCCTCAAAGGCCTCGGCAGGAGACCTGTTGTGAGCGGACAGGGCCAGATGCCATGTAATCTGCTGAATGAACTGAACTCTGTGCTCAGCAAGACTGGACGCAGTGCCAAAAAGAATGACTGACAAAACGAGACATCAGGAAAAGAAAGGGAAACAGTTTGATAGCTCAGGCGTAGGGAGAGAGAGATGTGGAGATGGCAAAGGAAGAGCTGCAGTATTTTTCATGAGGAGGCGTTTCTGACCACAGATGTAGAAAGAGATACAGAAGTAGCAAAAGAGATGAGGTTGCATAGGTCATATCGACCAAAAATAAACATGGTGCGCTGACCTGAGCGTGAGTACGTGGATTTACATGATATGGGGGTCTTCTGACATGCAAGCATCCGGTCATTTTGGAAACACTTTGCTTACAGTATACCGAACCATGTTGTTATCACTGTCAAACAGTTTTGCTATACTTCTTTCTATGATAAACAAACATTTTCTTTACAACACTGCCCCCTAGTCATAGTTAGAAATAGAGCTGGGTGAAAAAACAACAACAATCATTTATAGCGATCAAATCTGGTCTGATTATGATAGATCTTAAGAGATCTAACAGCCATAGAGGAAATAAGTGTTCTAACAAAAGTTGTAGTTTTAAGGTTGCATATCAAAGTGTACGACCATTTATTATCGAAAAGTGTTTGAGCTGTCGGCATTGAACCAAAACAGAAAAATGAGAGGGGGAGTACAAAAAGCTACCGTGAAAGTTAACTCGTGTCACCCAAACTGAGGAAACTGTCAATCCATATAAAAATAAGTTGTGATATTTTTCCTATCACCCAGCCCTACTTTTAAGCCTTCAAGTGGGAAGGTTGAGCAATCCAGACTATTTCCATTGCATATGTCACCAAAGTGTAACAAAAGATGAAATTAACATGTACATGTACAAACTGGTGTATTTGTACATGCAAAGTTGAATAATTATGGGACTTTGGGGACTTTTAACGCGAACAATATTTGCGTATAAGGCATACGTAAACATGGGTGTTGGATCGTATGAACCTTTTCCCTCGTGGCACTTTTCTATTTAAAACCTCGAACCGTTCTCTCTCTCTCGCTCTGTTTTGTTGTCGTTGTTTGTAATGGGACAACCACTCGTGAGCAAATATCAGATACTTGTACGCATGCATGGGTGATGTAAAAGAAGTGATGGATGCATTCATATGAAATATGGATGAGTAGTGCCGGTTTGGGGCCCAAATAGCCCCAATGGTGGCTTATATTTTTAATAGACAGTCAAAATATTAGTGACAGTAATGTGTTATTGCTTATTGGTCACGCTAGCTTTTTATGTTCACATCCTCTTGAAATGTTCTATTTTCATAGCAGTTTTATTACCTCTGCCAATGAAGTTGGAGGAGGCTATGTTTTTGCCCGTTTGTTTGTGAACAGCCTGGAGCCCACAATTTTTCATAAATTAGGATTTTTTTTTACTGATATGCAAGAACTGATTCAGTTTTCAAGGTCATAGGTCAAAGACAAAAAAACTGGGAAAATTGGAAAAAATCCTTATCTTTAACAATTGAACATTTCCAAAATTCATAACTGTCCAAAAAGATCAAATTTCTTTATATTTGATTGTTGACCAAGTGTGATCCAGATCGGATCCAGATTACAGATTTTGTGCCCATTTAAATTTAACATTGAAACCCCATTTAATGTATATTTTACATTATATCTTAATCAAACATGCCCCAATCACTCTCATATTTCAAAGTGAGGTGCAGACTGGCACTCACTATCTCCTGACAAAGTTTGATCCGGATCTGATCCGGATTGTGGATTTTGTGCACATTTAAATTTAATATTGAAAAGCCCATTTGATGTACATTTTGCATTATATCTCAATCAAAAGTGCCTCAATCACTCATTTTTTTCTGTTATGGTTTTACCTACGCAACCAAAATTGGACGCAGGTTCGAATTTTATGCCAATTTTATGTTTGTCTGTCTTCCAGTTATCAGTCGGAAGCCAAGTGCCAAAAAGCAACGACAGCTGATGTTCTGTGAAAATGATCTGAAAAAGAATTCAGAAACTGAAAACAGTGAAAACAATCCTTGACAACACCACAAAAAAAAAAAAACAACTTTGACTAAAGTGCAAGAAGTAAATACATATTCCTAACATTTGATTACATCTAATTTAGTTTTTGAAAAGCCACTTCTAACAGGAGTTTGACCTTGAAAAATTTTTCTAAGGTAAAATTTTTTGAAATTGGAAACTAGTATTGAGGGAGGTTTGCGCTCTATGAGCGCGGTATTCTGTTCATTAATGCTTTTATATCTTCTTGTGACTTATTATGTAAGTCTGTCATTAGTTAAGGGCGAGCCAGATTTACAGGATTTGTGTGATGTCAAAGAAATAAAGTTATATTGTTTATAGCTAACTGTAATTCGTTGCACAGAATTGAGTGAGTTCATCATTCTGAAAGGCTTTCCTTGGAAGATCCCTCTTGTGGTTCTTTTGAAACTAAAGAAACTACCTTTCTACATGTGGAAATGATACAACGATACATGGTGTGTTTGCGCATTTATTTTTTTGACATCAAAATACAGATGAATGTAGACTGAGATGCTTGTTGTGCCGTCTCGTCACGGCAGGTGTCGCCAAATCCACAGGGTTATCCAGACTAACCTATTTCAAATTCTGATTTCCAAAGAGTAGTATTTAAAATACAACGCAACGCTAAAATACCCCCAGCTGTATGAGTATTGTGTTCTTAATAATTTGCAGTTGTTTAATTATTACGATCGTATTGTCTTATGTGCAATTTGTACATGTAAAATAAAGCCCATCTATCAATCAATCAATCAAAAACAATATTTATGTTTTAAGACCGGAAGTTGTGCAAATCAAAGAATATTTGTAAATCACCCTCTGTGCATTTGCAGGTATGAGACAATCATTTGTAGGTAATGAGACAAATTTAACTCTATAGGAAGTTAGCTTTGAGTTAGTAGAAGCTAGCATGTGCGCAAACGTGTGCAAAATGTCTTGTAAATGACTCCAGAGGTGTTATCAGGTTAGAAAAACAGCATTTTCACTTTTAGAACTGTTTATTTCTCGCTAACTTTTATATAATATATGACACAGAGGTTATATTTGCACACAAATGAAACAGAGTTTGCAGCTAGCTACCAGTCTGTGATGTCACCATGCTAACGTCCACGAAATGTCTTGTAAATACGTTCAGAGGTGTTATTAGGTTCCAAAAACAGTGTTTTCGGTTTTAGAAGTGTTTATTTCTCACTAACCTTTATATAACGTGTGACACAGAGGTTATATTTACACACAAATGAAGCAGAGTTTGCAGCTAGCTACCAACCTGTGATGTCACCATGCTAACATCTGCAAAATGTCTTGGAAATAAGTTCAGAGGTGATATTAGGTTCCAAAACCAGCGTTTTCAGTTTTAGAAGTGTTTATTTCTCACTTACTTTTATATAATACGTATATGACACAGAGGTTATATTTACACACAAATGAAACAGAGTTTGCAGCTAGCTACCAGCTTGTGATGTCACCATGCTAACATCCCCGAAATGTCTTGTGAATAAGTTCAAGGTGTTATCAGGTTCCAAAAACAGTGTTTTCAGTTTTTAGAACTGTTTATTACTCACTAGCTTTGACATAATTTGTCATGAGGAGGCTTTTCTGACCACAGATGTAGAAAGAGATACAGAAGTAGCAAAAGAGATGAGGTTGCATAGGTCATATCGACCAAAAATCAACATGGTGCGCTGACCTGAGCGTGAGTACGTGGATTTACATGATATGGGGGTCTTCTGACATGCAAGCATCCGGTCATTTTGGAAACACTTTGCTTACGGTATAACGAACCATGTTGTTATCACTGTCAAACAGTTTTGCTATACTTCTTTCGATGATAAACAAACATTTTCTTTACAACACTGCCCCCTAGTCATAGTTAGAAATAGAGCTGGGTGATAAAACAACAACAATCATGTATAGCGATAAAATCTGGTCTGATTATGATAGATCTCAAGAGATCTAACAGCCATAGAGGAAATAAGTGATATAACAAAAGTTATAGTTTTAAGGTTGCATATCAAAGTGTACGACAATTTATTATCGCAAAGTGTTTGAGCTGTCGGCATTGAACCAAAACAGAAAAATGAGAGGGGGAGTACAAAAAGCTACCGTGAAAGTTAACTCGTGACACAAAGGTTATATTTACACACAAATGAAACAGAGTTTGCAGCTAGCTACCAGCTTGTGATGTCACCATGCTAACATCCGCGAAATGTTTTGTGAATAAGTTAAAAGGTGTTATCAGGTTCCAAAAACAGTGTTTTCAGTTTTAGAACTGTTTATTACTCACTAGCTTTGACATAATATATGAAAAACTGTGACTTTTAACCTCTTAAAATAGGTCAAGGTTAGCCATCTTTAAACTTGTCCAAGGTCTGTGTCCCAAGAATGTTCCCTGTAAATTTCAAGACTCTGGCAGTAATGGGACTGGACTTATGCTGAGCAAAGACAGACGGACGGACGCAAATACCCGATGGCCATATTTGATGGCCTTATTACAAAATTGGCCAAATTACAAAAAAGATAGCAAATATGCTATATAAACTTTATTTATTATACCCATGCAACCAAACTTTTTGAGGGTATACAGGAATTAATTTTAAGCACAAATTATTAACTGGTTGGTGATCTTCGATGAAATGTTGCACAATGGCAGCCCACCATGTGAGGATGTGCATGAAAGAAAATTATTCTGGTCTGACATCTGTAAGGGGAATTACAATAATTTGACTTTTGTCTTCCAAAAAGCCTGTTGGGCTCTTCAAGATTTTCTGCCACGGATATAAAAAAAAAAAAAATCTGTGCACGCTAGTTGGCAAATTGCTGTAAACTCCAACTCTGAATGGGCGTTAATCCATCAGATATTTCCAGACAGTTTAAAATAAAACACTGCATGAGGTAAAGTCATTTCAGAATTCTTCATGTGATCCAGGAAATGTGAAAGCAAAAGCACCGGTGGTGTTAAATGAACGTGATTACCGCCATCACAAGTTTAATACACATCGTGATTGGATTTTTGCATGTGGTCGCTTTCTGAAAGCACCAGACTGCAGGTATTTAGAGTTATTCCCCCAAATCTTTCCAGTGTGTTTGGATTTTATATTCCATTAAATAAATTCCCATCTGCACGCTCTTGTATTTTTCGACTCGAGAGACGACGCTTACGCCATGACCGAAAACCCCGTCATGGATTCCGTTATGAGAAAACACTCCCAATAAACCACCTTCTGCTTATTTATATCATATTATATCGTAACGTTATTCATGGATTTCATTGAATTTGTCTTTTTGGGGAGTGAGAAGTAAGAATAAAGTCCCCCCCCTCGTGTTGCATTATGTATAGCCGTCGGAAAATGCACACGTAAGCGATTGTCACCCAGGTTCCCTCCATGAAAAATTCATTTTAACATTTTCATTACTTCCCCATATTGCCTGCCCTCTGTTTCATGTCCTCACATTCATGTTTCCAAAGGCTTTGTTTACATTAATTATGATACTCATTGCACTGAACTGAATATGTATTTTAATTGGATTGCCGAGTCCTTTTCGTTCCAAAGGAGCTTTGCTTCCGCGATGGAACGCCTCGGCACCAGAGTGTGATATTGACTTTCGACTCATTTTCTCAGTATTAAGACGTCCAGTTTCTTTGAAACTCACATAATATTCACTTCAGAGTAATGAACAGAGACGCTTTGGCAGTTTTTTTTTTTTTTTTCCATCTTTCCTCTGTGCCTTTGCTTTCTCTCGGCTGCAGCTGTGCAGCTTTTAGATCAGCAGGTTGTCATCTGTATGCATTTAGGTCTGTTGTCCTCGCTGTCTGAATAACCTGCACGCCCCCCACCCCCATCTGTCTGAGGCCTACGGTGTATGAAGGTCACCATATGGTGGAAAAAAGAGCCCTGCGAAGTTGTGAGCATCATTACGAGCGCCGACATTGACCGCGTGCCTCTCCGCTGAGACGGCATGCGGCGTGTGAGAAGGAAAGATGAAATGACAAGTTACTTCAAAAGGAGCATCTGATTGGATGTGAGATGCTTATAGATAGTATTCAGCAATTTTTTTTTTTGGGGGGGGGGGGGTCATAATGTGCCAGATGGGTTTTTACTCTGTCTTTAGCTGGTGTTTCCTGTTAAAAGTTACTAAAAATAACAGGATACTATGTAATGGAAATATCGGCCTAAAGGCAGCTCATTTTGGACTTATGTGACATATGTCACAGTAGTCGATATCTCTGCTTCTGCTTATTGTGAGTCATTCCTGTCTGCCTGAACAGATGGGATTTGTAGCAAACAGCAGCTACTTTCTATGCCATGTGTTATCCTTATTCTGTTATTTCTATTCATTTGGGAAACACGACCGATATGGATTTTTGGGGGCTGATAGCGATATCTATAAGAGTGATTAAAAAACAATCTGATACTGGTATATCTGCTGATATATGCATGAAAACACTTGATTTTCAAACCCTTATGACAAAGAAATGTAATTGGCGCTTGATAGTTGACAGTTTAAACATGAATTTTATTACAAATAATCAACCAAAGCATGTCATGTTGCGTTGCTCAGCATTTGCATAAAATGCAACAGCAACCCGTTGTCTCTTGTCACTATAAAATGCCCACTCTGATTAAAAATGAATGGCAGCAGGTACATGTGCCATTTGTAGGGGTCCCAGCCATGCTTAACAGCATTGGGAATGGTACCATCAAAGCCTCCTAAACTGGTCAAACTATGCAATGACACCATTTCTAACAGCTAAAGTGTTTTTCTACACCGTACATTTTGTAACAGGGCTATTCCATAGGGCGCCGTTCTACTGTGATTGCCCATGATCCAAAAAAGTGCAAAAACAGGATGAAATAGCTTAATCTAGCTTCCTTCCTAACAGGCTTGCTTATAAAATGCAGACGTGGCAACCTGCCTGAAAACAAAAGAAAGGATGGCCGTCACCACTATGTATAACAAATTTGCTCAAGATTGACAAAGATGGATCAATAAGTTACGATGATGCTTCAGAACACGCCCCGATTTGCTATTCGGGATTGAACGGGAAGGAATGGCGCTCTGTGGAATAGCCCAAAATTAATGCTGACATATTTAAGAAGTGCTCTTAACCAGTATTATGGGCAAACCGATATATTAATTAGACTCTGGTGAGAAGAGTCACATGAACTCTGGTATATAGATTAAACAAGTAAACCAGCGGGAAAGCCGGACATCTTGTCTGGTCTCTAGTCACTTGGCAAAAGAGGTGAAATGGATGAATGCAACCTGAACCCATCTATAATCTCAGACTTAGGGAACAAGCTAACACTAACAGGTTAACCTTTGGTTCTGTATTTTATTAAAGCATATTTTTTGTGGACTGTGTTGGGTTTTATGACAGAGTGTTGGTTTTAATGTAGAGTGGAGCTAATGTCAGCTAAAGCGTAATACCTGCTAATATGCTAATGGTGCTAACATACCAAATGAAATAAGATTAAAAATTTCACTCTATGGAAATACTGGAGCACAGACTTCTTCAGTAATCCCTTTGGACAATTAACTGGACAACAAACTATATTATTGCAGTTTTGTCTCTGAAAGGACAGACATGGTGGATCCAGAGCCGCTGCTAGCTGTCTCTGTTACCGGAGAAGTTTAGAGTCAGCTGACGATACACGCTTCCTGTCACTCAAAGTGACCATGTACAGTTGTCATGGAGGGGGAAACTAGCTTTAGAGGACAAAAAAGTTTATTATTATTATTAGTTTTTACCAGGCTCTAAATTTGAGCATTTTAACTTGGGCCTCTATGGCAATCCGCTCCCCTTTGGAGCCAGCCTCAATCAGCCAGTCAAGGAACTGCAACTATTTCTGTTTCCGAGTCGGCTTCGTCTTTGATGGGCAGAGTTTGGGGCTTGGTGTATATCACAAATAGTTAATCTCATACCTGGGTGTTGACACCAGAGTACACTGCTGGCATTAAACTATATTACTAAGGCCTGGTCCTGTGCCAGCACATGGACAGCTACCATAAACAAAAATCAAACATCTCTTCATACAAGTAACCCAACTCTTTAGATTTGGGCTACTAATCCTAGTGAGCTATAGTGCAGCGGATAACTGAAAAAAAAAAATGCTTCAAATGGTGATGCAAGCACCAAATTTGGCACATACTCCTTAGACATTACTCTTAAAAATGTCAAGTGGCCACATGAACTTTAAATAGGTGGCCAAGAAGGGGTCAATTGAAGAATTACACAGGGGTCAAAATTTAAAAATGCTCCAATCATATTGAAAGATATTCCATATAATTTGTCTGATCATAAAGATTCCAAAAAGGTATAGTTTGGACTATCTGAATGAATGTTCTGGAGTTATGGGGTAAAAACAGCAAGAATGATGACAAAGGTCACTTTCAATTTGCTGTGTTTTTGCTGTTTTTACCCCATAACTCCATACCATTCATTCACAGATAGTCCAAACTATACATTTTTGGAATCTTTATGATCAGATAAATAATATGGAATATCTTTCAATATGATTGGAGCATGTTTAAATTTTGACCCCTGTGTAATTCTTCAATTGACCCCTTCTTGGCCACCTATTGGAAGTTCATGTAGCCACTCGGCATTTTTAAAAGAGTAATGTCACTTATCTGCTGCACTACTACGTGCAACACCATGTCAAAACAAAAGACAGAAAGTTTGTTGAGGCTAGCATTAGCACCGATGCTAACACCTCTGCAGAGTAGCCCTTCCAATGAGGGAACATGGTAAATACATGTGACTTTTATTTACATTTTGATTTGATTGTGAAAGGAAACCGCACAGTTTGTCCCTAGTGCAGAATCAAACAAATGAACTAGAAGTGTGGCAGAGCCCAAGAGACTTGGGAATGTTTTTTTAGGACGCGTTGCTTCACAGTCAGATATTTTAGGCTACAAACTTTTGTGACACCTGGTAACCCATATTCTCTTTCTGGGGAAAAAAAAAAGAAACGTACTGTTGTTATTGATCAGCTGGTGTTTTCCTGTCTGGTGTTTTCATTTGTAAGTGCTAAAAATGGAACTACGCATGAGTGACAAGTCTCAGCGTAGTGTCTCACGCTAATTTAGAAGTTTATATATCGCATCCTACCAAGACGAACTGTGTCGTCCTGTGGAATGCAATTAAAATATGCATCCTATGCAGCCATATGCTTCATCTCGTGCTTTCCAGAGAGAGAAATTGCTAAGATACAGCGTTGGCTTCAAACGCACCAGATGTCCTAGCGCCCAGCAATGAAGCGGTCCTCTGTGCTTTCTCTGTAAATCAGATACACAGCACTGTTAACACTGACATACTGCAGCTGTATAACACGCGAGTGATTCGTGAACCCCGGTGATTTAAATTTCCAGAAAGGGTAAGCCTTATATTAATGGAGCCGTCCATTTTAGCGGCTATAAATAGCTCAGTGCGCGAAGTCGTCCCACTGCTGGCTGCCTTTTTACGCTGATCCACACATTCTGCCCTCTAATCTCAATTCTATTAATGTCTCGGGTGATATTTACGACACGCGGAGCCTTTTAGCTTGACACGGCTGTAAAGTATATGTTCAGACTAGCCAAGCTTTATCTAATTAAAAGCCCCTGCAATTGCAATTCAACTGGGATTGAGTCTTTAAAACCTCAATCAGGTTTCTCCCCGGGTGAGGGAGGGAGCAAGTCACTGCAGAGCTAATGTTGAACATTCAATTAAACACTACGAGAAAATACAGCTGCAGATAATTGTCATATTTCCCATTATTGGAATGCTGCCACATTGAGGAAGTTAATTCACTGGTTTTAATAGGATTGGGACAACTAGTCATAATAGACAAGTACGACTTAGCTAGTACCAGGCGAGTCAACACATTTTCCTTCTGATAGACTTGTCGACAAGTAAGTAAGTCCCTTCGGCTGCTCCCTTGTTTGCACTCAGGGTCGCCACAGCAAATCCAAGGTGGATCTGCATGTTGAATTGGCATAGGTTTTACGCCGGATGCCCTTCCTGACGCAACTCCACATTACACGGAGAAATGTGGCAGGGATGGGATTTGAACCCGGAACCTTCTGCACTGAAACCAAGCGCATTAACCACCTGGCCACCACCCCTGCAATTGCAATTCAACTGGGATTGAGTCTTTAAATTGACTGAGTCTTTACCCAATTAGTTGACTAATGGTTTTCGCTCACTGTTCCCACCCTCATTCTTACTTTACTGTCATCTAACTGAACCATATTCCCGTTGGTTCTATGCTGTCATGGATGTGGATAAGGCAGCACTAGCAACTGGCTCCAAAAATTGACAATATTGCTTGCTGTCGAATAATACAAGACTGCAATGTAAAGGTTTTGGAGTCAACGTTGACTATGGTAAACATAAGTAAAATATAAAGAAAAGTGAGACTGGATTTGACTGACAAACCACATGAACCAAATTATTTCAATTTGATGATGCTCACGATGACAATTGTGCAGCAGTCGTCTCAACCTGCTCTCTGCTGGTCATTACACATCACAATATCATCTGCAAACATCTCATCCATATAGGCTCCTGTCACTATACCACAAATTCTGATTGTTTGATCAATTTCTTTTTCTTATAATAAATCATCACTCTGCCAGACTTCCCATCAACGTATGATGCAATTTTGAAAATCCTGATGACTTTGGGGTTTTCAGTTTCACTGGTCATAGAACAAATGAAAACCCAGCAGCAATGGTGAAAATCAATGTGACATATCTGAAGAATGAAAAAACATATTTCAGTCATTACATTTTCTAATAATATTTGTGGTATTCTGAAACAGATATTTGCTTTTAAATTATAAAAATTGAAGATTAATAATATCTCTCCGTGTTTATGTATGTAACTTGTCAGTGATTAAACAGTGAAACTCCCTATATGGCAAAACTTGAAATGTATCATTTCCATCCACTAAATTTATTGTATTTTATATAGCTATTAATATAGTTTATTATGATGCATAAAATGTTTTTGTACCTGTTCTGCTAAATTATCGATGTTAATTTATGCCAAAAATGTGATATGCTATATAAATATTTACACATAACCAGAGACACAAAAAGGTCTATTGAGGCAAAATTAGGTTAAGGATTAATATATATATATATATATAGAGAGAGAGAGAGAGAGATAGATAGATAGCTAGATAGATAGCTAGATAGATAGATAGATAGAGAGACAGCAGACCCAGTATCCACTCAAATTCATCAGTATTCTTCAGACATATGGAGGGAAAAAAAAAGGAATTTTGGCTTTAGGTTTAGTGGCCATGTTGGAAAAAAAAAGGCAGCCATCTTGGATTTTTCTTGACTCAACAGAAAAATTGAATAGTACCTCAATGTGAACATTTGTCTTTGTTTTCACTGTACCACAGCATGTTAGAGATGAAATCAAATGATCAATATCAGTTCATATGATTTTCAGCTTTAATTTGAGGGTAAATATGTCAAAAATGAGTGAAAAACATTGGGTTCACATTGACCCTTTATGGCCGATATTAGGATTTGGTGAAAATAAGTTTATTTTTGTGCAGTTCTCCTAACAAACCAACAGAATGACCATTTTAATAACATGGACTGTGGTGCAAGAAACAAATATGAAAACTAAACCTCCACATATAGACTTTCCTTATCTCCAGTGTGAATATTCTGGTCTCCAATAGGAGATACCAAACCCAGTCTGCTGGGCATATGAGGCCCGTGTGGTCCAGCTTTAGAGTTCAGCTGGGATTGTGAGCTGATCGGGACAAACCTGCGAACCTCGCAGTCATTTCCATTTATTAATCCAATCCAGAGGTGGAATGTGAAGCGAGGCTGAGGTGACCTCTGCAATCCGTGCTCTGATCAGCGGCCTTATTTCACAAGTGAGCAAGCAAGCACGGAAAGAACAAGTTAGAAGGAAATGAGTTAGACCGAAATGAAATGTCGAGTACCTGAACATTTTACAGAGCGAGAAACTAGCTTGACAATCCCCTGACACCTGGATCCAGATATATTCTATATTGGCTTTCTACTCTTGTGTTGGACCTTGACTACCCTGTTAAACTGGACAACCAGCTCCCTGAGGCAACCACACACTATCACTGATCTCCAAAGCACACCATCCCAAGGACACCGGTATGGAAGGGAGTCCGCCAAGCTGAGTTAGAGGGAACTGCGTAATTTTGCGTCCATTAATTATTTATCCCTTTCTAATCTAGGATCCAGTTCATTTGCGGTAATCTCCATTTGAAGATTGTTTGGTCAAAATTAAGTTGACAGCTCAAAGGGTACTGAAGTGGAACTGGAAAGGTTTCAAACATTTGCTTCTTAATGATTTTCTATAGCGCAACACAGGAGCTGTCCACTGGAGTTTGTTTGTCCTTGGTTGGTGTTTGGTATCCTTAATGTCTGGCATACTGTCTATATGTACACTGCAAACCGCCACTCACAGCTCCCAATTCTCATTAATATTGCATCAAACCAGTTACTAAGAATCATTAAATGAAAATGGACACCGGCCTTGTTTATTTTGCGAAGTGAGGGTCCGTTTAAAATTATTATTTCGGCAAAAAAATACAATATTTTCATTGGCAAACCTTTTCTGTAACATTTACAAAGTGTTTGATTTCTTTGAAATTACATTTTTACAGTGTTTGTCACTCGACTTTTGTTGACCTTTGTTACACTATATTCCTTCAAGAAAATTGTAGCCAATTCATGGTATCTGATCAAATACCTGGTCACACCAACATTATATGGTTAATTAATAGGTTCTTATAATTAATTGGCTTCAGGCAACTTGGACAACTTTGGTGGTCCAGGGTTTTGTGATTTTCTAGATCTGTATGCAGTTGAAGTGTCAAACATGTAGAGGTATAATACCGATGTGTTCACCAGCACTTCAGGGTCAAATCTTTCCTCATGTTGGGGCAAATAAAATGATTTTTCTTCTGTATTGCATCATAGGTGGTCTTTTGCGATGTGTTTATTTTGCACGATCATGATGATGACAATGAAAATGCAGTTAATTGCGCAGCACTCGTCTCAACCTGCTCTCTGCTGTCACTACACATCACAGTGTCATCTGCAAACATCTCGTCCATGGAGGCTCCTATCACATCTCATCCATCTATCAACAGAGTCCATCCCACCTCCACCCCCCTCTGTCCCCCTACTGCTGTCACTCTGTCATACAGAACCTGCACCGCCCTCACATACTTCTCCAACATTTTGTCCTACCTGAGGATGATTCTGGCAGATGTTCATTGTGTCCTGATGTGTCAACTGCTGGAATTTGGGGTGATTCCAAAATATGTTCCAATCCAGTGGCGGCTGGTGAAAAAAAAAAAACAATCTTGGTGGGCTGGTGTGCCAGTAGACTGATGTGTTTAGTCCAGCACAGGCATTCAAATGAACAGTCGGAAAATAACTACAATTCCACAATAATTATTTCATGTCCTTCTCAAAATCAGCAGTTTCACAGATAAAGTTAACCATTTACAGCTATATTAGGCCGCATTTATACTTTGGAAAGGAACAGTATCAAATCCAACACTCAAGTTCTTGAACATTTCACCATTTGACACCAATTACACACATAGTACACCAAACTGTACTGCACTGACATGATCTTCAGCCAAACAGATCATAGGTTTCACAATGACACTGACCTTTAACAGAATA
Organism: Thalassophryne amazonica; assembly: GCF_902500255.1. Classification (NCBI taxonomy): domain Eukaryota; kingdom Metazoa; phylum Chordata; class Actinopteri; order Batrachoidiformes; family Batrachoididae; genus Thalassophryne; species Thalassophryne amazonica. Next base: position 12,263,995 of record NC_047125.1, on the reverse strand, counting down.
GAAAATATCAGCAAATTTAGACTCTTTCAAAATATGGAAAAATTCCTCAATTAACAAAAGAACATTATGTACATACTGCAATGTTCACACCACCTTCCAAAAAAAGAGGGAGAGAGAGAGGTGGTGTGTGTGTTTAAAAGTTTATTCTCATATTATGTTTTTATTCTCGTAATATTATGATTTTTTTTTCTCATAAAATTACAACTTTATTCTCATATTATGACTTTATTCTCGTAATATTACAAGTTTTCTTATAATATTACCAGTTTTTAATCATAAAATTCCAAGTTGTTTTCTCATAAAATTACGACTTTTTTCTTGTATTACAAGTTTTCTTATAATATTACCAGTTTTTAATCATAAAATTACAAGTTGTTTTCTCACAAAATTACGACTTTATTCTCGTAATATTATGACTTTATTCTTGTAATATTACAAGTTGTTTTCTCATAAAATTACGACTTTATTCTTTGAATATTATGACTTTATTCTTGTAATATTACAACTTTTCTTTCTCATCATTACCAGTTTTTCATCATAAAATTACGTTTTTTCTCATAAAAGTATGACTTCATTCTTGTAATATTATGATTTTACTCTCTAAGTCTTAAAAAAAACTCTGTGGCGCTAAAATGCAGCGTAGTTTATCATGTTTTTTTTGCTGTTATATCTATTGTTTGCAAAAAAAACCCAAACCAAAACAAGACAAAGTTTTCCAGGAAGTATCCTCACCAGAACATGAAATGACCTTTCCCATATCTGGTTCCTGTGCATGTCATTTTGAAAATGTCTCCATCTTCAGGCAGACTATGGTAGTGCAAATGGCAAATTTCCGCTCATGTCAAGGATTCTCACATTTTATCAATTTTTAAACTCGCAGTACATATTGATTATTTCAATATTCTACCTTTTTCACCTTTTAAAAAAATGTGTGTTTTAATGCTACTAGCATTAAACCCACCTTAAACACACGTTAAACCAATGAAATGCATTTACAAAATTTACTTAATGTCTACCATTTATTTTTTAAAATGTCATGAGGCATTTATATGTGAAAAGGTAAAATTTGTACAGAAGAAAAAATGTGTATTTGAAGAGTATTAATAAAATGATGACTTTTAATTGCATTAAACATTAAACTGCATCAAAGATTCTTTATGACAGTGGTGGTGTGGTTTAATCTTAATCATTTGGGGGAGTCTTGTGACACAAAGCGTATATTAAACTATTTTATTTTACCAGGACAAAGGAAGACCAACATTCAGACATGGTCTTGACCCCGATGACTGACCTTTGATACATTTGGTTTCTTCTGGGCATGAACCAAATTATCTTCACCTTTCATGAGCCTTGTTTCTACCCTGTAAAACTTACATTTAATCTTAAAAGCTTCATGACATTTTTTTTAATTGGTGGAAATAAACTTTTGTAATTGCATCACCTGCCTTTCATTGGTTTCATTGGTAGAAAGTTAATTGGGTTTTAAATAGCAACAGTTTGCATCATGTGTCATGCTTAGTTCATGTTACAGGGTAACATATGTCACATGTCATAGAATCCAATGGACATTGACCTTCTTTGACCTTTACTTTGGAGACCAAGCATTCAGCGTTGTCAAAACTGTTCCATTTATTAAACATATTACCTCAACCTATAATCTGCATCACTTTTTACCAAAATTACAGCAACTACCATTTGACCGCTGTACAAACTGAAATTGATCTTTGTCACCATTCTTGCTGTTGTTACCCCAAAACTCCATAACATTCAGTCATTCATAGTCCAAACAATACCTTTCTGGAATATTTATAATCAGACAAGTAATGTGATATAGTTTTCCATTTGATTGGATAGGACTGCTTTTTTGCATTTACGCAATATCTATAAAATTAGAAAGGTCTTGTCTCACAGTGATGCTGAAAAACTAATTCATGCATTTATTTCCTCTAGGCTGGACTATTGTAATTCATTATTATCAGGTTGTCCTAAAAGTTCCCTAAAAAGCCTTCAGTTAATTCAAAATGCTGCAGCTAGAGTACTGACGGGGACTAGAAGGAGAGAGCATATCTCACCCGTGTTGGCCTCTCTTCATTGGCTTCCTGTTAATTCTAGAATAGAATTTAAATTCTTCTTCTTACTTATAAGGTTTTGAATAATCAGGTCCCATCTTATCTTAGGGACCTCATAGTACCATATCACCCCAATAGAGCGCTTCGCTCTCAGACTGCAGGCTTACTTGTAGTTCCTAGGGTTTGTAAGAGTAGAATGGGAGGCAGAGCCTTCAGCTTTCAGGCTCCTCTCCTGTGGAACCAGCTCCCAATTCAGATCAGGGAGACAGACACCCTCTCTACTTTTAAGATTAGGCTTAAAACTTTCCTTTTTGCTAAAGCTTATAGTTAGGGCTGGATCAGGTGACCCTGAACCATCCCTTAGTTATGCTGCTATAGACGTAGACTGCTGGGGGGTTCCCATGATGCACTGTTTCTTTCTCTTTTTGCTCTGTATGCACCACTCTGCATTTAATCATTAGTGATCGATCTCTGCTCCCCTCCACAGCATGTCTTTTTCCTGGTTCTCTCCCTCAGCCCCAACCAGTCCCAGCAGAAGACTGCCCCTCCCTGAGCCTGGTTCTGCTGGAGGTTTCTTCCTGTTAAAAGGGAGTTTTTCCTTCCCACTGTAGCCAAGTGCTTGCTCACAGGGGATCGTTTTGACCGTTGGGGTTTTTACGTAATTATTGTATGGCCTTGCCTTACAATATAAAGCGCCTTGGGGCAACTGTTTGCTGTGATTTGGCGCTATATAAAAAATTGATTGATTGATTGATTGATTGTAGTATCCAAACTATTCCAGAAAGGGCCGAGAGGGTGCAGGTTTTCTTTGCAGCCACTGACTTCAGCAGGTGATTTCACTGATTAACATCACTTGGAGCAGGTGGGATGAGTTCACTTTCAAAAAAAAATTGATTGATTGATTGATTGAGGTATGTAACCCATCATACTCGTTTTGGTTAATATAAGTGAAAGTTTGCAGTGTAGGCTGGTGGACAAGAGATTAGCATATGGCTAGTGAAATTAGCTACTTACTTATTAGCTACTAAATTTAAACCTAAAATTTCAGCGACATGAATAGGGTAACTGAAGTATTTCAACATGTCTTAATCGAATCATGCCAAATGTTTCCATTCCAACGTAACATCATTTATAGGTGTTAAGATTCTGCTAGCATGTTGGGTGTTGCTGCGGTGTAGGCTAGGTCCTATTTGGCGGGCAGTCATTTTGCCAGTCCTTTAGGTTCGACTACCAAGATGTGTTTGCTAATTGTAGTAATTCAGTGTGATATTGCATGAGTCAGATTTGACAACTTTTCACACTAAGGAGTAACGGGGGCAAGAGTTTTTCTGTATAATGATTGATTTCAGTATTGATGGGGGAAAAAAATAACATTTTCCTTAAGTTGGGTTGCTTCATTCTGTAACATGTCCTTATTCTGCAGCCTTTACAAGCCAGAGGTATTCATGTTCTTAGAAATAGTATAAGAAATGCAAATTGAAATTGTACTTTAATACTTAAGTATTTTTGAAAGCAAGTACTTCAGTACTTTCACTCAAGTATAAATTTAAACATACAACTTTCACTTGTATCGGAGTAACATTTGACCAGTAGTATCTGTATTTTCACTTAAGTACTGAAGTTGAGTACTTCATCCACCCCTGGTGTTGAAAATGTACTCTTTGTACATGTATTTTGTGAGTAGTACATAACACAGTAAACTCCACAGTTCAATTAATAATGAATGATCGTGCCAATAGGTGAACAGAACACATTATGAGACTCTTGATGGTGGCATAGAGATGCCATTGTACATTGTCCATCTCACTCTGTTACAGTGACACCTAATTGGCCAGTCTGGTTTGGTGTGGCTGAAGCCGGGTGAAATGGGAATATTCAGGGTAGTGATCCATGAGGATCGGGATTGAGGGGAACTGGACCAGGAACGACTGAATTTCCTCCAATGTTAACAGCTGCTCATGTTGCCTCAAACTTCAGTAAAATTTTAGCTGGCCACAGCTTTCTGTTGTATAACCCCATGCTTTCATCTCTCCAGAACCTCAGGAGGGCCCTACCGCTCAGCCTCTCAACAATTGATCCAGGTGCTGCTAAGATCAGGATTCGAACCTGACTTTCTGTCACTGACAGCTATCAGAGCTGTCGACTATACCACTGCACTAAGCACCCTTCACACTGGAGCCTGTTCTCCGGGTGCTTTTATCTTCACACTTTCCTAACTGGAGTTGAAAAGTCTGTGCGACACCTGGGAATCGAACCCATAACATCAAAACCTGTGATCAGTGGTCCAGCCCTCTGACCCACCAATAGACATGCAACAAAGCTGTTTTTTTTCCAGTCTTTAGAGCTTTGATTGTGTTTGTTAGAAATGGAAATACAGCTCATACTCTTGGGAATTGAACCCATAACATCAAAACTTCTAATCAGTGTTCCAACACACTATACCACCAAGAATTCCTTGTGTTGCTCTTTTTTTTTAATCAAACTTTTGAGGTTATACTCTGTTTGTATGCATTAAAAAAGAACATTGACATGCCTGAGAATTGAACCTACAACATCCACACAATGAATCAGTGTTCCAACACACTACACCACCTGAAATTCCTTGTGTTGCTCTTTTTTAATCAAACATTTGAAGTTATACTGTGTTTGTATGCATTAAAAAAGTCATTGACATGCCTGAGAATTGAACCTACAACAGCCAAATGACTAATCACTGTTCAAACACACTACACCACCTGGAATTCCTTTTGTTGCTCTTTTTTTAATCAAAGTTTTGACATTATACTCTGTTAAAAACATCACTGCCATCCCTGATGCATCCAGCAATGGCTGTGTCATCTGCAAACTTCTGGATATGTCACAGCTAAGAGTTGTAGGAGAATTCAGAGGTGTACAGTGAGAAGAGAAGAGGGACCAGCACCGTGCCCTGTGGACATTTGAATTTAATATTGGAAAGCCCATTTGTTGTACATTTTGCTTTATATTTCAATCAAAAGTGCCTCAATTATTCATTTTTCTGTTATGGATTTACCTACACCACCAAAATTGGATGGAGGTTCCAATTTTATGCCTGCTTGTCTGTCTTCCAGTTATTAGTCAGAAACCAAGTGTCAAAAAGCAACGAGAAATTGTGCATAGCAGAGATAAATGTTCTGTGAAAATGATCTGAAAAAGAATTCAGAAATTGAAAAATTTGCAAACAAAAAAATCCTGATAACATCACAAAAAAACTCAGCAAATTTTTTCCAAGGTCAAAATTTGCGGATTTGAAAAATTGTGTTAGCGCAGGTTTGCACTCTACGACCGTGGTGCACTAGTTTAGCATGTTGTCGGTTGTAATACAAGACTGGTTATTTCAAACACACTGACTTAAAGTGCTTTTTTCATTTGGGCAGTACAACGTCAAAGAAAAAAGCAAGCTAATGCGCTATCCTAGCCAAGTTGGTGTTCAGTCTACATAAGTAGTTAAGTAGCTGTTGATATATTTGCTCTGGGCTAGTTAAAAAGTAGCTATCTGGCATAAGGAGATCCTATATCTGGATTCTGAAACTAGAAGTGGTATAATATGACCAGGAAAGCTGCAATCTGAACGCACAATTAGCCAGAGGATGAAATAATCGCTCATTCCCATCTCAGTTGATATTAAACCCTTCTGTATGCAAATGCATGAACACATCCAGTCTTGCCATTTCATTGATTTCATTCATTAAGGCTGTGGACGTCTTTGAACTCCGCAATGCAAAGAAATCAGTGTGTGCACACCTACGTGTGTCTTTGTTTACATCCATATGGTTGATTTCCCACTAGATGATATAAAAGAGAGCAACCTAGACCGACAGGTGGGCGCCAAGTGCCCTAGCGAGACATACCTAAACAGGCAAAGAGGCAAAGGGGATGAATGATACCCAGTTTTATCCCACTACAGACCTATTTAGAATCTTGCATTATGGGCGTCCCCATTGAAAATCGCCAGTGGACCTCAGTCCAAAAACTCAACTGACGTCCCTGCAGCGCTCTGTCTAGTGATGGCAAAAATAACGGCTAGATAGGACTCATGTTTTAAAGTCAACCTCTTGTCTGCAAGCCTTTCATCACGGAGGGTTCAGTGCATCAAAATGGGGCATGTTCTATTCAGCTATGAAAGTTTGAAATTGGAAGAGACAGTCGTGAGGACCATTTAGCCTCATGTTGGCCTTTTTCTTACATGTCCAATAACCATAACTTAAATTAACAGGTCTTCATTGACTGCATGGCAAGAAATTGTTGCCGTCTAGTGGTGAGGCTGTAGCATTAATTTCTGGGTACTGGTGACCCCTCGGGGCCAATGATACTTTTCTTTTAATCTTCATGTATTAATTGAATCAAACTCTGGTCATCGTTGCACGCTTTTTTCTTAGAAGCAGGTGCTGAACTCGTTTCCATACAACTTTTTAGTGATGCACAAAAGATTAAGCCTATGTAGGTCTTGAGGCCCATTGGTGCCAATGAGTGTCTACAACTCACCCTGGATGAGACTCCAGTCGGATGCAGGTTACTTCCCCAACTAAGGCAGGTGTCCATTTACAACTGGGATAATGTCACTGAAGTGTCTAATGAGTACCAGCCTTGGCTGGGACGTAACCTGAGACGGACTGGTGCCCTATCCAAGGGGAGTCATGGACTCTTGTACTGACTTGGACTTTCTAACAAAGAAATTCCATTTGTGCATGTTTGCCCTTTGTGTTGGCTGTTCATAAGAAAATGTTTCCATCAATTCATACTCAGAGCAGTTGTGGGGGGTGGGGGTGGGTGCTTGGAGGATAATTTGTTGCATTGTTCTGTAACAGATGTTAATGTTCATGAATGTAAGGTGTTTTTGTAATTTGGGGGCCACATGCATTTCTATTAGGATGATAATCGGAGTTTACAGTTGGTTTGGCCAGACAGTGTCACACAATCTCCAAAGAGAGGACGGCCATCTCCAGGCAATGGGATCCCAGTCACAAGCAGGGAATACTGGAAGATACCATCCTCAGGTAATAGGACTCCAAACAATCCATCTTCCAAGAAATCATGTCTGGATCCCCCACTGGATGTGCGCAAGGACCTACCTGAACATTTCCCAAGGTTAAGAGAGGACACTGCGGACATTGCTGTTAAGGGTATCTTCAGTTGTTTGCATCGCAGCAAGTGTGATGTTCGCCTCTTTTTTTTGAGGACAAGAACTGTTTCTGGGACTATCATTGTAAATAAATTTTAATTTCAAATTATTTTCAATTTATTTCATTTATACGAATATTTATTTCATTTGATTCCTCGTATAGCAACAAATCACAACAAAGTTGCCTCAAGGTGCTTCGCACAAGTAAGGTCTAACCTTACCAACCCCTAGAGCAAGAACATAGGTGACAGTGGTAAGGAAAAACTGATGATTTTGAGGAAGAAACCTCAAGCAGACCAGACTCAAAGGGGTGACCATCTGCTTGGGACATGCTACCACCACAATTGACAAAGCAATTGACAAAACAAATTTACAGGAAATTTTGCTGGTGCACAGGACGTGAGGGTTGCAGAAGAAGACACCACACCCATCTCTGAATGGAGCTGCACCTCAAACAGAGAAAAAAAACAAGACAACAAATACAGTATAATTTGTCAGCATTAAGCAACAAGAAAAACAGAAGAAATACTAAGGTGATCACCGGCCATTAGCCCTAAGCACTCACACACACACACACACATATATATATATATATATATATATATATATATATATATATATATATATATATACGTATATAAATCTTTAGTTCTGTATTGTTGTTCCGACAATGAGTACAAATACAGGCGATTCTGCTCCCCAATTAGCCCAATGTTGCAATATTAAATAATTTCTCTAAAAACTTACAAAAGCATTACATTTTTGAAGCAAACCTTCTCTGGTGAGTCACAGAGATCATTGGGCATCATCAGCCACTTAACATCATAGTGTGAAGGGCCATAATACTTCAATAAACCAGATTGAAGGCTTGCATTAGGGGTGAAATTTGGATTTTGTCTTGGTTTGGCTCCGCGCGTAAGACTGCACTGTATCACTACACTCCCCCCCCCCCCCCCCCAATGCTCCACCTTTGGCTCAATCTCACCTCTCTAATCGATCTATTTTCCAAACCGGGGTACAAGCTCGCATCTGACTAATCTGCTCGAGACGCTTTGGCGGTAATTGGACCCCACGTTGGAAAATGACTACGGACAGAGCTGTCATGCAGAACCCTGTCAGTGCTATTAGATGTCTAGCTGGACCTCCTCTTGCTGTTTTGTATGCCTGTAGGTAAACATTGTAAGCTGCGTAGTCAACTAAATCCTTTTGTTTCTTCAAAAAATCCACTCTTCTTTGAAGCAACAAAGTTCTCTCCCAACTTCCAACTGCGATCGAATGCTTTCTTCCAGCCGCCCTTGGATTAATCCATTTTCTCTCCCACTCGCTAACGAGCCTTTTCCCCCCTCCGCTGCCTAATTAACATTAGCTGGGGCTTGTTTGTGCGGGCATGCTATTCAGGTCATGAATAAACTAGGGAGCGGAACTGCTTTTGCCTGCATCCTGAGAACCATTTGGTTCTCCTGTTTTCATCCAGGCTTATCGGCCACTTTGCGTGTGCAGATATGCGCGTTTTATGTATTCCTAATGAAGAGAGGAATGCAGTAAAACAGTGATTTCTCCAGCTGATTGGGCGTAATGGATGGTACTCAGAGCTCCTTCATAATTGATGAGGATACTGTTGCGCGTTCACGCGTGTTCATTTTGGGTGCGTCCCCGAGACTCTGGAGAAGGTTGCTTTTGTTTTGTTTTCCTGCAGGATCTCCTGTCAATTCCTATTAACAGACATCGCCGTCTGCATAACGTATGACTGCAGGCCTTGTGGAAGCGCGGTGTCGCATCCTCTTATTAAATTGAAAGAAAACAAAGCGGTAATCTAATTGTTTGCAAAAGGTGAACGAGGTGATTAAATCTCGTTTGCATTCCATTTTTTTCATCTCGGAGTACACTAGAAAGAGGTGAGCAAGACGGGAAGGACGCATCTGTGCTGCAGGATTCTCGATAAAAATGTTAGTCAAATAAAGTATGAGTGACTAACATTCACACACAAATGCGCGGATGGTTTAGACACCAGCGTTTGATGAAACAATCCAACAAACAGCAGGAAGGCAGACAGTCAAGGACGTTTTGCTGTTGAATGCTGTCCGTGCAGTGTGAAGTCTTAATGAAAGACAACATTTACAGGTCTCCTCTGGCCACAGTGCTACAAAGGCCTAACAGCAAGAGACAAAATGTTGCTGGGAGGAGAAAAAACCCAGAAAACAAGCTTCCGTTATTGAAGTAGGTAAATTGACAGAGATGACTTTATGCCATCGCACTCATATCTAGTGTTTATGTGTGCAAAAACAGACAACAAGTACACCCGTGATGTCCCGGAGAGATGCCCTGAGGTGCCTCACATTATTCCTACACAAACTCCTGCTGCTAAATACATCTTGCTCCGTGTTTCTGTCCCGCCTTTCCAGAGGTGTCAAGTAACGAAGTACAAATACTTCGTTACTGTACTTAAGTACACTTTTTAGGTATCTATATTTTACTCCATTACTTATTTTTCTGCCTACTTCTGACTTCTACTTATTACATTTTCACACAAGTATCTGTACTTTCTATTCCTTACATTTTTAAAACAAACAGCCTCGTTACTCTTGGCTTCAGCGCCGGTGGATGTGCGCTGAGGTGTCAGCGCACATCCACCTGAAGCCCGAGGTGCCAGCGCACATCCACCGGTGCGGCTCCACCTGAAGCCCGAGGCGCCAGCGCAGTTCCACCGGCGTGGCTTTACCGAGGTGCCAGCGCGGATTTATCTGACCGTGGGTCCGAAGAAGGCACTGACGGCGGAGGAGGGAGACGATATCAATAAGTCCCTGGACTTTGTCTGAGGAAATCTCTGTTGTTAAAATGCAGCAGAAATCCATTATGGAGCTGGTGGAAGAAGTGAAGGCTCTCCGGATCCAGAATGCCGAGAAAGACGGGCGTCTGGTGCACCTGGAGAACCGTGTTGCGGAGTTGGAACAGTACACAAGGATGAACGACGTTATTATTACAGGAATTCATATTAAACCTCAATCCTACGCACGGACGGTGTCAGAAGACAGCGGAGGGGAGGCCAGTGAGCAGGAGGCCAGCTCAGTGGAACAACAGGTGGCTGACTTCCTGCAATCTAAAGGTATTCAAATGGACTGTAATAACATTGAAGCGTGCCACCCCCTGCCCAGGAGAGAGGATGGAGACAAGCGAGCTGTTATAATGAGGTTTGTCAACAGAAAACATAAAATGGCATTGTTAAAACAGGGACGGAAACTCAAAGGAATAAACGTATTCATCAATGAACATCTGACCAAAAGAAACGCAGACATCGCCAGGAAAGCTCGTCTCTTAAAAAAATCAGGGAAAAATTCAACAGACATGGACATCCAACTGCAAAACATTCATCAAACTGAACGGAACACCAGAACAAGCGAAGGTTATGGTAATCAGGAACATCGAGGAACTGGACAAATACAACCAATAAGGTATGAGGACACAAACACATCACAACACCATGACACAGACCAGAGGAACCTATTCATCTACTACATCATCTACATCTGGAGACAAGAAGGATATAACTCACAGGATTGCTGATCATGGAAAACTAGAACTGAGAACATTTAAATACACAGACCACAATGTACTGGACTTGGAGCACGATATAGACCTGGACAATAATTTCTTCTCAAATATTAATGACAGTTGTTGCTATTATACAGATGAACAGTTTAATCGGATCATTAAAACAGATAACAAATTATCAATAATCCATTTCAACAGCAGAAGTCTATATGCAAACTTTAACAACATTAAAGAATATTTAAGTCAATTTAAAAAAATATTTAACATAATTGCTATATCAGAAACATGGATCAATGAAGATAAAGGAATGGATTTTGAACCAATCGAAGCAGTGGTTCGCAGATTGAAGCAATGCTTCGACCTATTGTTTCGTTTATTCTTTCTTTCTTTCGCTTAATTTTCCCCCGCTAAAACCCTAAAGAGCATACTTCTGTGAGTATTATTTACCTTTTCTCTGTTAAACCGACCTGTTATGGTCTTCTGAAACAGTTGATAGATGTATTTTATAACTTAAAAACGGGAGCGACGCTAACGCGTTAGCATGTCTATGGCTTTTTCAATGTTAAAAGTTAGCATGAAGCAGTTCCAGCTGTCTTCACGTTCGGGTGCATTTGTTTTCAAATTGTAATATTTCTTAAATTTTTTTTTGTTTATATATTAATAATCTAATGATAATTATTATATACAATTTCAGAGAAAGAGACAAAAAGAACCTGAATAGAAACACAACAGAAAATAAAATATAAAAGCAACTAACAATGAACATACATAAATAAATACATACATACAGAAATAAATGTTTCCTGTGAACACCTAGTGACTCTTACACCTCCATTTCATCCCTGTTTTATTTAAGTTTAATGACAGTTTGTTTCCGTCAAACCATATTGTCAATGTGTTAATTTCTTCAGTGATTTCTTCCAGAACTTTCTGCCAAACTAGAAAACTGCTGCATCCTAGTAAGCAGAATACTACTGGAATGAATCTGAATAAGTTGTTTTGTTTTTTTTTTTCTTACTAAATGGATGCTGCACTCACTGCAGTTTATTGTCTGGAATAGTCCCAGATTGCATTTCAGAGCTTCTAGAATTGAAACATTTTCATGCAGGTGGTGTTGGGGAGTAATTTTGGGTTTTGGGCCACATGTAGAACGAATCAGTTTTTAAATTAAGCTTTCAGTTCATATAGTGGCATCTACCTTTTTTTTTTTTTTTTCAAGATTACTTTATACTTTTATACTTTAAGTAGGTTTTGGAGCACATACTTTTTCACTTTTACTTGAGTAAAGAGGTCAAGTTGATACTTCAACTTTTACCAGAGTGTTTTTAAACTGCAGTATCTGTACTTCTACTTAAGTAACAAATGTGTGTACTTTTGACACCACTGCGCCTTTCTATCCTGTTGCTCTTCTCTTATTTTGGATCGCTAGGCTCACCCGTGGTGCCGTACACCGCAATCGTGTATATATTTATTTTTTTCACTCATCTGCCTCTGTTGTCGCTTTCCCCTTGTCTTTTGATCTGGATCCCCCTCTCTGTTTCCTGGGTGTTATTCCAACCTGACGCTTTTGCATGTCTGGACGGGAAGAATGAAGGCAGGTAAAAGGAAATTATATTTACAAATAAGGAAACGGAGATAACGAAATTGGAAGTGCTTAATCGTTTCATGAATTATGAAAAACTAGTGCAATTTTCATGTATAAATCCACTCCAGTCTTGTTAAAAATTCCCCAAAATAAAAATACTTAAAATATAAACTATTATTTTTTAATTAAATTAAATTAATAAAGCATATAAATTCTCCAAAATAATCAATAACTTTGGGAATAAGTTTCTGTAGTCATTTTATTTACGAAATGTGACTTGATAGCAAATTTGTAAGTGCTCAATCGTATCGTGAATTAGGAAAAAAATTGCAAAATTCTCATTGATAAATCCACTACAATCTTACTAAAAATTCTCCAAAATGAAAATACTTAAAATATAACCTTTTTCTAATCAATTAAATTAATAAAGCATATGAACTCTCCCAAATACCAAATAACTTTCCCAATAACTATTGGAATAGGATTCTGGAGTCATAGTATTTAGGAAATATGAGTTGATAGCAAATTCGTAAGTGCTCAATCAATCGTGTCATGAATTAGGAAAAAATAGCACAATTCTCATGGATAAATACACTCCAATCTTGCTAAAAATTCCCCAAAATAAAAATATTTCAAATATACTTAAAATCTAAATGTATTTTTTATTTAATTAAATGAATAAAGTATATAAAATCTCACAAATAACAATCGATAACTATTGTAATAAGTTTCAGTAGTCATAGTATTTATGAAATATGAGTTGATAGCAAATTCATAAGTGGTCAATCGTATCATTAATTTGGAAAAATTGAGCAAATCTCATGGATAAATCTTCTACAATCTTGCCAAAAATTGCCAAACAAATTGAATTTAAAAATGTATTTATTGCATTAATTACATTATAAATCCCACAAATAACATGTGATAACTATTTTAATAGGTTTCCTTAGTAATAGTATTTATGAAACATGAATTGATAAGTAGGAAGTGCTCAATCGTATTGTGAATTTGGAAAAAAAACTACTGCAATCCTCATGAATAAATACACTCCAATCTTGCCAAAATTCCCCAAAATAAATATGTTTCAAATATACTTAAAAAAAATTTTTTTTTATTAATTTAAATTCATGAAATACATCAAATTTCCCAAATAATTATTTTAATCAGTTTCTTTAGTCATAGTATTTATGAAATATGAGTTGATAATTTAGGAAGTACTCAATCATATCACATCATTCATTCATTCATTCATTTTCAGCCACATATCTGGGTCTGGATCATGGTGGCAGCAGAGTAAACAGCTCATCCCACACTTCCCTATCTTCAGCTAACCCTGACTACTCTTCCCAGGGGATCCCATGATGTCCCCCCACTGAAAAAAAATGCTACTTTGGATCAACTTAAAAACATTGATGTAATTTGTTACAGCTAATTTTTTTAGTTTCTCACAATGTATATTTATGATTTTGTAAAGTGATTCCAGCAGATTTAAACTGGAAACCACAATTTTCCATTAGACCAATGTAAATAAGTACTTTGAAAGAAGTGCAATGTGTTTCACTTATTTCAGTGCAAGCTGGCTGGGAAATATAATCTCTGCGGTGTGTCCTTGGTCTTCCCAGGGGCCTCCTCCTGGTTGGATTGCCTGGAAGACCTCCTTAGGGAGACGACAAGGGAGCATTCTCACCAGATGGCTGAGCCACCTCAACTAGCGTCTTTTAATGAGAAGAAGTAGCAGCTCTAATCCCATCCTACCCGGATAATCAAGCTTCTCACCCTGTACAGGAGCGTAAGTCAAGACACCCGACGGAGGAATCTCATTTCTGCCGCTTGTATCCATGATCTTATTCTTCCAGTCACTACCCAAAGCTCATGATCACAGGTGAGGACAGGAGCACAAATCGACTGGTAAATTGAGACCCTCGTCTTCCGACTCAGCTCCTTCTTGACCACGACGGTCTGGTACAAAGTCCATAAAATTTCAGACACTGCCCCAATCTGTCTATCGATCTCCCACTCCAATTTACCCCCACTCATGAACAAGACCCTGAAATACTTAAATTACCCCAATTGGGGCAGTAACTCTCCCCTAACCCAGAGGAGACAGTCCACCGTTTTTCGACAGAGGACCATGTTCCCAGAACTGGAGGTGCTGATTGTCATCCCAGTTGCAAGGGTAAAGAGCCTGGTGTTATATTTGTGCCCTGATGAAATGGAAGTAAAATAGTTATCAAACAAAGCAGGAAGTAGACTTATATGTAAATATACAATTGAGATAAATATTATCACAAAATTTCAGAATATTTAGATTCTTGTAAATAAGATGTATGTTCATTAGAAGAAGAAAACATGATATTTCTAATGGCCCTTTTCTGTAATACACAAGGGGTTTTAAACTCATTTCATAAGTATTCCCCCAAACAATTGCAGAATATGTAAGGATAATAATAATAAATAATGGTAGATAAGGATAAAATAAAGCTGTGTAAGTATTTTTACGAGTGACAAAATGATGAAAATCCCAGTGCCCCTGTTTTTTTTTTTTTTTTTTTGCTTAATTGATTAATGTGTTCTTTCCAGTTAAGACAATGTTCTAGAACCACTCCAAGATATCTGATGCTATTTCTTTGTTTTCTTGTGTTATAGTTTATCTTTATGTCAGTGGCTATAGTCAATCCCTTTTAAAGTGGATAGAAAATAACAAAATTAATTTTGTCAAGATTTAATGACAGCTTGTTCACACATAGCCAACAATTTATGTTATTCAATTCCATATTAATTTTAGATTCTAGAGATTCTGTGGAATAATCTGCAATGACTAAATTAACATAATTTCCAAATAAATGAAAATCAAATATATTGGAGCAGTTTTTAAAATCATTAATATATAACAGAAAGAGAAGGGGACCAAGAACAGAACCTTGTGGTACCCCACAAGTAGTGGGAAGTAATATAGATGAAACACTGTCTAGGGAGACAAATTGCTATCTATTTGATAGATATGAAATAAACCAGTTATGGGCAGAATTCCAGATTCCATAAGAATACAATTTAGCTAGCAAGATGTCATGATTGAGAGTAACAAATACCTTACTGAGGTCAAGAAAATACCACAAGATAATTGTCCACCCTCAATTGCTCTTTGTATTGTATCATGTATTAATTTGCTCGAAAGCCAGACTGATCACTAGATAGTAAATTAAATTGATTTAAATATTTAATTAGCCTATTATACATAACATTTTCCAAGATTTGATTGAAAATTGATAAAAGAGAAATGGGTCTGTAATTCAAAACAGTAAGACGGCAATCAGATTTTGGAAATGGGAATGACATGAGCAATTATAATAATTCAGGAATAGTACCAGAAAGGAAAGAAAGATTATACAAAATCTCCAGAGGTGTTGTACTAACCGCATTCAACAATTTAAGTGGCAAGACAGGAAGAGTAAATGGTCCACAAGCTTTTCCCAACCTAAGTCCCAAAATTATATTTTGTATTTCTTCTGTGGATGTAGGACCAATTAGAAAACTATTACTTGCAGGAGGTCATAATTCAAAGAACGAAACACAGATTTTTGGTATCAAGAGGCTAATTTTTTTCCCCCCACATTTGCAAATAAATTATTCAACTCATTTGCTATCTCATATGCTTCTGTAAGAACCTTATTAGAATAATACATTTTGAAGGAGCCAAGTGGGTCTTTGATTTCAAAATTATGATTTCCCTAATACCTTTACATATATTCTTCATATTGAATTTATTAATCATACAATAATTTTCATAATATTTCTTTTTGCTGATATTCATTAGATTTGGCTTGTTTCTATAAACTTTATATTTTGCAAAAAGATATTGATTTGCAAATATAATAATTTTTATGTAATTTGTTCTTATGATTAACTGAGGTTTTGAAGCTTGAGGGAATCCAGGGTTTAGATTTAAATTTGATTTCCTTGCTTGAAAGCTTTTTCAGAGGAACATGAGCTTTAATAACCTCGTTCGATTTGCTGAAAAACTGGAAAAACAATTTTATTGACATTTTTCATACCACAGAACTGGAGTGACCAGTCAATTTGTTGGAAATCAGAAAGTAATGCTTGTACATTGAGCTTAGAAACATCACTTTTGAAGACTTCTTTCTTATGAAATTGAATATGAATTGAATTTATACAAAGGAAATTTCAAAGATGATCTGTTAGATCATACAGAATATTTCAAGTGAATTAAAAATATATTATCAATGGGTTATTCTAGTCGGTTAGGAGATGTGGCGTAAGGCGGAAAGAGAAGTGCCAAAAGTGAAGGAAAAGGCATATTGTGAGCTGTACAAGAAATTGAATATTAAGGAAGGAGAAAAGGACTTGTACCTATTGGCCAGACAAAGGGACAGAGCTGGAAAGGATGTGCAGCAGGTTAGGGTGATAAAAGCTGTGCATGGTAATGTGCTGACAAGTGAGGAGTGTGTGTTGAGAAGGTGGAGGGAATATTTTGAGGAGCTGATGAATGAAGAAAATGAGTGAGAAAAAAGGCTGGGTGATGTGGTGAGAGTAAATCAGGAAGTACAAGAGATTAGTAAGGAAGACGTGAGGGCTGCTAAGAAGAGAATGAAGGGTGGAAAGGCAGTTTGTCCAGATGACATGCCAGTGGAGGCATGGAAATGTCTTGGAGAGATGGCAGTGGAGTTTCTAACCAGATTGTTTAATAAAATCTTGGGAAGTGAAAGGATGCCTGAGGAGTGGAGATGAAGTGTGCTGGTTCCTATTTTCAAGAACAAGGGTGATGTGCAGAGCTGCAGAAACTACAGAGGCATAAAGTTGATCAGCCACAGCATGAAGTTATGGGAAAGAGTAGTAGAAGCTAGGCTTAGAAAACAGGTGAAGATCTGTGAGCAGCAATATGGTTTCATGCTGATAAAGAGTACTACAGATGCAATGTTTGCTCAGAGAATACTGTTGGAGAAGTACAAAGAAGGCCAGAAAGTGTTACATTGTGTGTTTGTGGACTTAGAAAAAGCTTATGATAGGATGCCAAGAGAAGAGCTGTAGTATTGTATGAGGAAGTCTGGAGTGGCAGAGAAGTATGTCAGGGTTGTGCAGGACATGTACAAGAATAGTGTGACAGTGGTGAGATGTGCAGTAGGAATGACAGACTCATTCAAGTGGAGGTGGGATTACACCAAGGATCAGCTCTGAGTCCTTTCTTGTTTGCAGTGGTGATGGACAGGTTGACGGATGAGATCAGACAGGAGTCTCCATGGA
The DNA here is from genome assembly GCF_902500255.1 of Thalassophryne amazonica. NCBI lineage: Eukaryota > Metazoa > Chordata > Actinopteri > Batrachoidiformes > Batrachoididae > Thalassophryne > Thalassophryne amazonica. The sequence goes on along the minus strand of NC_047125.1, from coordinate 12,246,390 downwards.
CTATGATGTTTGCAGATGACATTGTGATCTGTCGTGAGAGTAGAGAGCAAGTTGAGTCTAGTCTGGAGAAGTGGAGATATGCTCTGGAGAGCAGGGGAATGAAAGTCATTAGGCGCAAGACTGAGTACAAGTATGTAAATGAGAGGGAGCCCAGTGGAATAGTGCAGTTACAAGGAGTAGAAGTGGTGAAAGTAGATGAGTTTAAATACTTGGGGTCAACTGTTCAAAGTAATGGAGAGTGTGGTAAAGAGGTGAAGAAGAGAGTGCAGGCAGGGTGGAGTGGGTGGAGAAAGGTGGCAGGAGTGATTTGTGACCGAAGAATAACAGCAAGAGCGAAGGAGAAAGTTTACAAGACAGTAGTGAGACCAGCTATGTTGTATGGTTTAGAGACGGTGGCACTAACAAAAAGACAGGTGGCAGAGCTGAAGATGTTGAAATTCTCTTTGGGAGTGATGAGAATTGACAAGATTAGGAACGAACATATCAGAGGGACAGCTCAGGTGGGACGGTTTGAGACAAAGTCAGAGAGGTGAGATTGAGATGGTTTGGACATGTGCAGAGGAGGGACCCAGGGTATATAGGGAGAAGGATGCTGAGGATGGAGCCACCAGGCAGGAGGAGAAGAGGGAGCCCAAAGAGGAGGTTTATGGAGGTGCTGAGGGAGGACATGCAGGCGGTTAGTGTGACAGAGGAAGATACAGAGGACAGGGCGAGATGGAAACGATTGATCTGCTGTGGCGACCCCTAACAGGAACAGCCGAAAGAAAAAGAAGAAGGGTTATTCTAGACGGTTGCAATATGAATAAACAGAATTTAGATTCTTTGTGAACTTTATCTATGGTGTCGTAGAGTCTGTTGAGAAAGAGTTGAAGCAAACTGTTTGGATGCCTATAAAAAACACCCACACAGATTTTTTTTTTTAACTTCCCTTGTTTTGAATTTCAACCCAAAGTGATTCTTCACTGTTGGTGATCAGTGGACAGTTCTGCCTCTCTTTTCACCCAACTGTCGAAGACACACGGTCGCAGGTCTGATGATACGATTACAAAATTGATCATCACCCTTTGACCTATAGGGTGTTCTGGTACCATGTGTACATATAAACACCCTTATGCTCGAACAAGGTGTTTGATATGAACAATCTGTGACCAGGACAGATGTCCAACAACAAAACACCACTCAGATTCAGATCAGGGGGCTGTTCCTCCCAATTACTGCCCTCCAGGTTTCTCCATTGTTGCCTACCTGAGCAATGAAGTCCCTCAGTTGCACTAAGGAGTCTCCAGCAAGAACCTTTTCCAGGATCCCAGGAGTCTACAAGAAGGCTGGATATTCTGAACTGCTGTTTGGTGCATAGACACAAACAACAAAAGTCGCATAGAGGCACCTCTCTTGTTCACCAACTTTTAGAGCCATGAGCGCTCTACCTGACCAACTGGAACCATGAGCGCTCTACCTGACCGACTCCAGCCAAGAGTGCTCTACCTGAGCCAAAAGCGCTCTACCTGAGCCAAGCAGTGATCGCGCGACCTGACCGACCCCAGCCATGAGCGCGCGACCTGACCGACCCCAGCCATGAGCGCGCGACCTGACCGACCCCAGCCATGAGCGCGCGACCTGACCGACCCCAGCCATGAGCGCGCGACCTGACCGACCCCAGCCATGAGCGCGCGACCTGACCGACCCCAGCCATGAGCGCGCGACCTGACCGACCCCAGCCATGAGCGCGCGACCTGACCGACCCCAGCCATGAGCGCGCGACCTGACCGACCCCAGCCATGAGCGCGCGACCTGACCGACCCCAGCCATGAGCGCGCGACCTGACCGACCCCAGCCATGAGCGCGCGACCTGACCGACTCCAGCCATGAGCGCGCGACCTGACCGACTCCAGCCATGAGCGCGCGACCTGACCGACTCCAGCCATGAGCGCGCGACCTGACCGACTCCAGCCATGAGCGCGCGACCTGACCGACTCCAGCCATGAGCGCGCGACCTGACCGACTCCAGCCATGAGCGCGCGACCTGACCGACTCCAGCCATGAGCGCGCGACCTGACCGACTCCAGCCATGAGCGCGCGACCTGACCGACTCCAGCCATGATCGCGCGACCTGACCGACTCCAGCCATGATCGCGCGACCTGACCGACTCCAGCCATGATCGCTCTACCTGACCGACTCCAGCCATGATCGCTCTACCTGACCGACTCCAGCCATGATCGCTCTACCTGACCGACTCCAGCCATGATCGCTCTACCTGACCGACTCCAGCCATGATCGCTCTACCTGACCGACTCCAGCCATGAGCGCTCTACCTGACCGACTCCAGCCATGAGCGCTCTACCTGACCGACTCCAGCCATGAGCGCTCTACCTGACCGACTCCAGCCATGAGCGCTCAACATGACCGACTCCAGCCATGAGCGCTCAACATGACCGACTCCAGCCATGAGCGCTCAACATGACCGACTCCAGCCATGAGCGCTCAACATGACCGACTCCAGCCATGAGCGCTCAACATGACCGACTCCAGCCATGAGCGCTCAACATGACCGACTCCAGCCATGAGCGCTCAACATGACCGACTCCAGCCATGAGCGCTCAACATGACCGACTCCAGCCATGAGCGCTCAACATGACCGACTCCAGCCATGAGCGCTCAACATGACCGACTCCAGCCATGAGTGCTCTACCTGACTGACTCCAGCCATGAGCGCTCTACCTGACCACCTCGAGCCATGAGTGCTCTACCTGACTGACTCCAGCCATGAGTGCTCTACCTGACCACCTCGAGCCATGAGTGCTCTACCTGAGCCAAGCAGTGACAAATATGATTCAAACCACTGCAGCGCAGTGCCTTTAATACCTATGGCATGCTCTAATCTCTGTAATAAAATTTTATGGTCAACAGTATCAAAAGCAGCACTGAGGTCCAACAGAACAAGCACAGAGACGAGTCCACTGTCCGAGGCCATAAGAAGATCATTTGTAACCTTCACTAATGCTGTTTCTGTACTATGATGAATTCTAAAACCTGACTGAAACTCTTCAAATAGACCATTCCTCTGCAGATGATCAGTTAGCTGTTTTACAACTACCCTTTCAAGAATTTTTGAGAGAAAAGGAAGGTTGGAGATTGGCCTATAATTAGCTAAGATAGCTGGGTCAAGTGATGGCTTTTTAAGTAATGGTTTAATTACTGCCACCTTAAAAGCCTGTGGTACATAGCCAACTAACAAAGATAGATTGATCATATTTAAGATCGAAGCATTAAATAATGGTAGGGCTTCCTTGAGCAGCCTGGTAGGAATGGGGTCTAATAAACATGTTGATGGTTTGGATGAAGTAACTAATGAAAATAACTCAGACAGAACAATCGGAGAGAAAGAGTCTAACCAAATACCGGCATCACTGAAAGCAGCCAAAGATAACGATACGTCTTTGGGATGGTTATGAGTAATTTTTTCTCTAATAGTTAAAATTTTGTTAGCAAAGAAAGTCATGAAGTCATTACTAGTTAAAGTTAATGGAATACTCAGCTCAATAGAGCTCTGACTCTTTGTCAGCCTGGCTACAGTGCTGAAAAGAAACCTGGGGTTGTTCTTATTTTCTTCAATTAGTGATGAGTAGAAAGATGTCCTAGCTTTACGGAGGGCTTTTTTTATAGAGCAACAGACTTTTTCCAGGCTAAGTGAAGATCTTCTAAATTAGTGAGACGCCATTTCCTCTCCAATTTACGGGTTATCTGCTTTAAGCTGCGAGTTTGAGAGTTATACCATGGAGTCAGGCACTTCTGATTTAAAGCTCTCTTTTTCAGAGGAGCTACAGCATCCAAAGTTGTCTTCAATGAGGATGTAAAACTATTGACGAGATACTCTATCTCCCTTACAGAGTTTAGGTAGCTACTCTGCACTGTGTTGGTATATGGCATTAGAGAACATAAAGAAGGAATCATATCCTTAAACCTAGTTACAGCGCTTTCTGAAAGACTTCTAGTGTAATGAAACTTATTCCCCACTGCTGGGTAGTCCATCAGAGTAAATGTAAATGTTATTAAGAAATGATCAGACAGAAGGGAGTTTTCAGGGAATACTGTTAAGTCTTCTATTTCCATACCATAAGTCAGAACAAGATCTAAGATATGATTAAAGTGGTGGGTGGACTCATTTACTTTTTGAGCAAAGCCAATAGAGTTTAATAATAGATTAAATGCAGTGTTGAGGCTGTCATTCTCAGCATCTGTGTGGATGTTAAAATCGCCCACTATAATTATCTTATCTGAGCTAAGCACTAAGTCAGACAAAAGGTCTGAAAATTCACAGAGAAACTCACAGTAACGACCAGGTGGACGATAGATAATAACAAATAAAACTGTTTTTTGGGACTTCCAATTTGGATGGACAAGACTAAGAGACAAGCTTTCAAATGAATTAAAGCTCTGTCTGGGTTTTTGATTAATTAATAAGCTGGAATGGAAGATTGCTGCTAATCCTCCTCCTCGGCCCGTGCTACGAGCATTCTGACAGTTAGTGTGACTCGGGGGTGTTGACTCATTTAAACTAACATATTCATCCTGCTGTAACCAGGTTTCTGTTAGGCAGAATAAATCAATATGTTGATCAATTATTATATCATTTACCAACAGGGACTTAGAAGAGAGAGACCTAATGTTTAATAGACCACTTTTAACTGTTTTAGTCTGTGGTGCAGTTGAAGGTGCTATATTATTTTTTCTTTTTGAATTTTTATGCTTAAATAGATTTTTGCTGGTTGTTGGTGGTCTGGGAGCAGGCACCGTCTCTACGGGGATGGGGTAATGAGGGGATGGCAGGGGGAGAGAAGCTGCAGAGAGGTGTGTAAGACTACAACTCTGCTTCCTGGTCCCAACCCTGGATAGTCACGGTTTGGAGGATTTAAGAAAATTGGCCAGATTTCTAGAAATGAGAGCTGCTCCATCCAAAGTGGGATGGATGCCGTCTCTCCTAACAAGACCAGGTTTTCCCCAGAAGCTTTGCCAATTATCTATGAAGCCCACCTCATTTTTTGGACACCACTCAGACAGCCAGCAATTCAAGGAGAACAGGCGGCTAAACATGTCACTCCCGGTCCGATTGGGGAGGGGCCCAGAGAAAACTACAGAGTCCGACATTGTTTTTGCAAAGTTACACACCGATTTAATGTTAATTTTAGTGACCTCCGATTGGCGTAACCGGGTGTCATTACTGCCGACGTGAATTACAATCTTACCAAATTTACGCTTAGCCTTAGCCAGCAGTTTCAAATTTCCTTCAATGTCGCCTGCTCTGGCCCCCGGAAGACAATTGACTATGGTTGCTGGTGTCGCTAACTTCACATTTCTCAAAATAGAGTCGCCAATAACCAGAGTTTGATCCTCGGCGGGTGTGTCGTCGAGTGGGGAAAAACGGTTAGAAATGTGAACGGGTTGGCGGTATACACGGGGCTTCTGTTTAGAACTACGCTTCCTCCTCACAGTCACCCAGTCAGCCTGCTTGGGATCTGCCAGGGGGGAACTAACGGCGGCTAAGCTACCTTGGTCCGCACCGACTACAGGGGCCTGGTTAGCTGTAGAATTTTCCACGGTGCGGAGCCGAGTCTCCAATTCGCCCAGCCTGGCCTCCAAAGCTACGAATAAGCTACACTTATTACAAGTACCATTACTGCTAAAGGAGGCCGAGGAATAACTAAACATTTCACACCCAGAGCAGAAAAGTGTGGGAGAGACGGGAGAAGCCGCCATGCTAAATCGGCTAAGAGCTAGTAGCTACGCTAACCTAGCGGATTCCTAAAAACACGCAAAGTGAATAATTTAGAGGTGATTCAGCAGAAGGAGTGCTTTAGTTAAGGCACGTAAAGATTACACTGGGAAACAAATCGTAATCTAGATAACTAGATCAATCTAACTGCGCAGATTAAACAGCTAACAGATACAGAAAAACACCGCTGTGCTCCGGAACAGGAAGTGATACAATACCGCAGTGAGAGCCTTATGAAGTTGTATTCTCATAATTAGGACACCAATCATAAATATGATAATATTTTTCATGCGTGTGATACGTTGCCATAATTACAGGTGCTATGACAAATTTATTAAATGTAAGAACATACTTAAGTGTAACGTAATATTTCATAATAGTCGGCCACTGGCTAAGTCTTGTATGGATTCCTTACAAACTGAACTGCTTTGATGCCAAATTGCCAAGAGTTGGTTTGCCTCAGCAAATTATGGTGCTAGAAACATAATGCCACACCACAGAGCTGCAGCTTGGATGAGCTTCATTCTTTCCTTTGATATCCCTTACTAATCGGCACGTTGTCAGCAGGGCTTGGCGACTTTACCCACAGTATGTCTTCTTGTTTTGCCAATGAGAGTGTTTTGTACACGCTACTTGTAAATCAAACCCAGTAGAAGTCAGGCCTGGCATTTGGCTGTTCACAAGCAAAGTTATGTCTTACATGTTGGGACAAATTGTGGATGTTGGATCGATAGGAAAAGCTGATGGAAAATTTGGCTTTGGAAATACTAAAGTCACGGCAGATGGAGCCTGGAAACAACTTGTTTTCCTCCCTGAAAATTCTGTGGAAGTATATTCATGATGAAAAACACCTTAACTGTTTGACGTTGAGGTGTTTTCCCATACACTTCATGAAGACCTTTTTGGAAACACAAAAAAGTCAAGCTCTAACTTTCGCCATGTTCTTAGCACTTACTTTCACTAAATCCCGCCCAACCCATGGATTGGTAAACCTGTAGAGAGAGAATGGGCAAGACCCTTCATGACCTGAGTTGGATAAGTGAAGTCCGGCCATGTCCTATCTCAGAGTCACCAAACAAGCTAAGCTAACAAGGTAACGTTTTTCGGCCATTTTTTAAATCATATATCATAGCGGGACTGGCAGCGGTTTTCATGGCAGGTGCCTCGTGTTCAGGTATTAAAAATTAAGGCCCTCTTATTTCCTACTGGTAACTGCTAGAAATGCTAACGTGCACCAACATATAAATTTAAATGACAGGAATATTTTTGTCGATAGACATACCGGAGCACAGACATCTTATACAAACTGCTATGACAATTAATGGCACAAAAAGCCACATCATTAAAAGATACATGTCATAAAATGTCCAGAAAGGGCTAGCGCAGTCAGTCCACAACTGCTATCAGCCAAAGCTAGCTGGACTGTGGTAGCGGAGGTGGCACACAATAGCTATCAATCAAAATAACCACACCCCTAATTATTCATAAATATATGGCTTAAAATACCAGTACAGTTGTTCTTGAGACTAACGTGGTTTTTTCTTTTTTTTTTTTTTTTTTACATTTTAACATGGGTTTCTTTGGGAATCTGTTCATTTTTTGAAGCTGTCCTCAAATTGCCATTCAAGGAACTGCAACTTTTTCCTTCTCTGGTTGGCTTCATGTCATACAGCAGGAGGCTGGGGCTTTATATAGACCAGTCCCGGTTCCCAATCCTCTTCCTGGTCCACCCTACATATAGTCCCATATTCTCTCCCTCGTGTCTTGCACATGGATACTCACCTTTCGCTTGACATAGTCATTTTCTCTTAGTTGGCCTGATGACACTGACGACTGCAGGATTCACAGTGTTTTTGTCGAATTTTCATTTGGGTCCCTGTCAGTCTCCATGACATCGCGTGTCACTGTGCTTTACAATCCAGCCTTTCGCTGCTGTCAAGTAACTTACTGTCTCTCGCACCACAGGTTTTCTTCACTATAACTATCTATTTGCAGCTCTGACTGTGTGGACTTGTCTGTCTCCAGGTACTGGTCTTTAATTGCACATTATTGCATGCACTCGAAAAAGTCTTAGTGGGGTAGAAGGAAAGAAAACAAACAAAAAAAGACCTGACTCTACATTTTTGGTGATGCATTCACAGGTCGGATTTCTCAACCTGGACGCTCAGTCGTTTGTTTTTGCATCAATAATTCATCGCTTACAAAAGTTATAGCATCTGAACCGGTGAGCAAAAATTTCCTATAGTGTCCTTCCGCAACTGTCCGTCAGCGCATCTTCCACACAAACGAAAACACGTAGTCAGACAGAGTGACGGCTTTTACATCACAGCAGATATGACGAATCCAGATTACACGCAAGCGGTCTATTCCACGCCGAGCGAGCCTATCGCTGCATAATCAGGGAAGAGGGAGAGCGAGAGAAAGCCCTGTCACCGGATATTCGGGCGGAACCTAATATTTGCATAAATGCGCGTCAGATAAGGGGGGAGGCATTATAGCGTGGCACAGCCATAACCAGGGGGCAAGCGAGCAGTGAGGCATTATGGGGGTTGATTGGGGATGGTTGTGCGGCGATTCCATCGATTCCATTCGAGAAGAAGAGGCGATGCAGAGGATTGAGAACGCGCGGCGGAAAATGTACCACATTCCTCACGCGGAAACACTCAATGAATTCTTATTCCGTATCTGGTTTTGATATATTCAGTGAATAATGAGGAATTTATGAATCGGTTCTGCCTGGCGTGCTGGAATATTACTCACAGTAGACACAGTTGGGGTATGCAAGCGGTTGATAGTATTGAATCCCCAGCGAGACCCATAATTATAATCCCCTTATGTTTGTGTTACGTTGAAAAGCCGATCTTCACTTTAAATGCATGAAGCGCTCAAACAATTTTTCACTCCTGGCGCCGCTAACCTTTAGGTTTCTGTCATGGAGAATTATCCACAGAGGCAGCTTTTGGGACGTCAACTTTTCTCTCTCGGTTTGATTCTGTCCAGACAATAGCTAGACGGGCAAACAAAAAGTCTCTGACTGTGACAAGTTGATTTTCAAGTAGATATTTTAACAGAGAAATGTGACCAGCTTATAAATCAAGCTATCTAGAAGACTAGATAGCTTTTGATGCATTATTTAAAATTTTAATTTGCTTTTCAATTCGTGTAATATTTTGTCAGCTTTATATTTAATTGTTTTGGGTTCAGTTGGCTGTTATATTATATTAACTGTATTTTCAACAAGTTTTATATTTGCAATTTTTTTTCAAATGTTCACGTCATGTTGTATACTGTTCTTTTTATGTTCTGCACTGCAAAAAGTGATATCTAAGAAAGTAAAAAAAAAAAAGATGACTAAAGAAAATTTTACTTAATTTTTTGTCTAAATACAAAAAAAAATCTTGTCAGGCATTTTTTTACATAAGAAAAAAAAATTATTTTGGGGAAATGTATGTTGTGTTTTCTTAATAAAAATTTTTCCAGCTAATATCAAGCTGTATTTAATGAGTAGCAAAGAAAGGCAATGGATTTCAAATCATCCAAGCAAAGTAACAATTCAATTTCAATTTTAATTTATATAGCGCCAAATCACAACAAAGCTGCCTCAAGGCGCTTCACACAAGTAAGGTCTAACCTTACCAACCCCTAGAGCAAGCACACAGGCGACAGTGGTAAGGAAAAACTCCCTCTGATGATTTCAGGAAGAAACCTCAAGCAGACCAGACTCAAAGGGGTGACCCTCTGCTTGGGCAGTGGATTGTATGATTGGTACTTTAACACTGCATCAAATGACATCAACAGTGAGACTTTTAAAATGAAATTAAACTTTATAATGACAGCTTAACACACAGGGATGTTACATTTCAATGAAAACATTTCGACAGTGACTACTTTTTAAGCAATTATTCATTTATTTATTTTATCAAAGATTGATTATTACCTTTTCATTGAATGCATCTTAATTTTTAAATTTTTATTTTGTATTGCTTTAAGTGGGAAATGAATAAGGAATGTTTACGTTGCACTTTTGACTCTATACAATTAATTTCATACTTGCATGTTATAAAATAAGGCACATTTTGACTATTCAGTGCCTAGGCATTTTGCTAGTTTTGAGAATTGTAACCAAGTAAATTTTTTTTACCCCATTGGCAGATTTTTTTTTTTTGCTGAATACAAGACAATCTGGCTAGATTTCAGATTATTTGTCTTATTTTGAGAGGGACAGATGTTGCAGTGTGTTAACAGGATTATGGCACTGTTCTACAAAGACTGCCAAAAGAAGAGCAAAAACGAGATGAAACAGCTCATTCCAGCTTGCCTCCTAACAGGCTAGTTTATAGCAACCCAACCAAAAATGACAGAAAGGAACTGTATCCTTGGCCAGACATGATCGAGCAATGTTGAACAAAAATTGTGCTTTGGCTTCAAATTTTTACCCCGATGGAGCATGGTCAAACAAATTTCAAGCCATAGTCATTAAAATTGGATACCAATTTCAAATCTGGTGCTGATGATGGCCGTAACGACTACGTATACCAAGTTTGTTTAAGGCTGATAAAGCTACTGTATGATGCTTCAATTTGTGCCCAAATTTGCTATTTGGGATTAAATGGAAAGGAACATTTTGCTTGTCATCTTTGCAGTTCTTTGTCTTTGTTTAATCAGTTCTTTAGATTAAAAAAGTATCTAGGATCTATATTGATTTATACTTCATTGGGAAAGTTTTATGGTGTAATTTATTAATGCACTGCTTTTTGGTCAGTGTGGCATATCCTCATCAAATTTTTACAATTATTTTTTATTTGTAAATGAGGTTAGCAGTTGATAATTGATTTGTTTCTTTTATGAAAGAAGTTAAATCTATCTTTTGAAATGTTTGGGTGTTTCACATTATTTCCCCACTTTTTAAAAAAATGTTAATTGTTTTTAGTGGGAAAAATGTAGAGTGCTTACAACTGTAGTTGTACCATACTTAAGGTCAAAATAACAAATAGCTTCCTTGCTCTTTAATCATTTCCAGTTTTTGAGCAGTAGAGGCCACAGAACACACAAAGGTAAGTTAGTATAGTTTGAATTAATGATAAACCTTGAAGTACATGGTACCACATTTGTAAAAGCTGACCTTTACAAAGATCAGAAATACAAATTGTAGGAGTCATGTCAAGTACAAAAACTTTATTAAAAAGTTCTTGACAAATAGCTTTCTTTTATGTCAGTTTTTTGTGTGAATATTTCATAAAATACAATGATGATACAAAAAAAGAATATTGTTTTATGAAAAATTCTAACATTTACAATTCTGTCAATGTAGTATGTGTATGATCAGGTCTTGGCACTCTAATTGGGCATGTTGTTGCATCAGGAGTTTAAATGTCAAACTCACCTTTGAAAGGTCCAATTTTACAAAAACAAAAACCTGTTTTTTTGTAACTGTGATTTATATATTGTGTATTCTAATCTGTTTCATGCTTGCCACTGACTTGATGTTCTCGAGGGTTATGGAGGTGCAGCAACTTGGGTGCCTTTGTTGGCGAGGAAGGTTTCAGACACCTCGACTTTGTGGATGACGACATTATCTTTGTGGACTTAATGGACATTCTGAAAAGTTGAAACACTTGAAAAGTTGAGTGAGGAGTCATAGTGTCTGGGCTTACAATAGTTCTGGATCAATACCAGCACCTCAATCACTTCATGGAGTTAGCCACCAGATGCATATCCATTTGTGATGAAAGTGTCCAACTTGTTGAGAGAATCTCTTACAGTAGCTTCGTAGTGGTAGTCATGTGTCTGGGAGCTTGGCCTTTGAGATCAAAAGAAACCTGAGAACAACGCATGGCGTCATGAGGTCCTTGGAAACAGAATGAAGGACCAAGTCTTTAGGGTTCTGGTGCTTCCTGTCCTACTGTAGACTTGAACTCTAACTAGTGACTAGATGTTTTTGGTACAAGGTCTTTTTCAACCCCATCTCATGCCAGTTTGTGATGGCATTACAAAAAGCGATTTAATCTATTAGTTTGTGATACCCTCACGAAATGAGTCACATTTTTGTGATGGTATCTATCTATCCAACCATTTTCTATACCTACGTACTCTCCAAGTAAGGCTCACGGGGGTGCAGGAGCCTATCCCAGCGGTCATAGGCGGAGACGGCGTACACCCTAGGCAGGATACCAGTCTGTTGCAGGGTTTGTGATAGTATCACAAAATTAATTCATGATGGTATCACAAAACTTGGGGTGATGCATGAGGGCTGTGGAGGTTATAGGGGTAGGATTAAAAATAGTTAACTAAACTTGACCGCATCACAAAAATGTGACACATATTGTGGTGGAATCTTGAAAATAAAAGCATGCGACTGGGCTGGTCTTTTTGAAGGATCCTTGGGTATCCCTGGAACTAATTTGTGTGAACTGAAGGGTTACTCATTGAGCGTCAGATGAGGTGTACTGCTTATATTGTGAAGGAACCTCAGTAAGGAGATGATGGGAATGCATTGCATTTCTCTGTGCATGATTCAGCGCACAGAGGCATCAGTATGCTTAAAAAAACATGCATTACTTTTTCCTCAACATTCTACTCACAACACCCCATAATGACAACATGAACTTTTTTTTTTAATTTTTGCAAATTTATTAAAAAATACTTAGGAAATCACATGTACATAGGTGATTTCAAGTAATGGCCACAGGGATTCCAATGTATCGCCAAACTGGAGATAGATACCTACTTTTGGAATGTAGGGTAGACCTTTTTGTCTGGAAACAGATGGACATTCTGACAAGTGTGATGTAGATTCAAAGAAAAGTTTTGTTGATCCCAGTGCAAATATCAATGATTGCTTGCATGCTATAAACGTGATTTTAGTCTTAACATGTTCATTTTCACTTCCGAATACACCATTAAAGAGTTAAACAGTGCTAACTTCTGTCTCCTCCTTGTCAACATCCCTGCAGCCCCAAAGAAGGCAACTGTGCAACGCAACTCCTATTATGGGCAACTAACATGGCATTTGAGATGTATCAAAACAAAGGCGTAGCGCAAACAATAATTAATGAGACAAAACTTTCCCGTTCTGTTGACAACAAAGAGAGCAGGATGAAAGGGCAGAAGGAAACATCTGGAGCGTCTGATGAGGGACTTTCAAGCGGGACAGGAGATGCCTCGATGAAAACTCGCCTGCCTTGCGGGCGTACTAACAAATGCTTTAAAACATTGCAGAGAAGCTCCTCTGCTTTCATAAGGGGAAGGGGGCAGGGCGGGGCTCTTTCAGTCAGCTTTTCAGCACAAAACAATCAAAGAGAATTTGTGAGCACAGCTTTGGTACAATCTGGGTCCACATTTGGAGAATCCAACGGGTGCAGCCAGTAATCAGATAATTAGGAAAGCAAATTAAAACAGACCGATAGTCGGTTTGCTTGAGGCCATGTTTCAATTTTTAACAATTTTTAAAAATTTTTTACCCCCGTTCTTGTTCTTTCCTATGTGCTTGTGTCCCTCTGCACATAGAGGCCCATCGGAGCAATCAATACCAAGGTGTATTTTCACATCTTCACGCCGACAGATTAATGGATCGTGTCTGTTTGAACTTCATCCTACACCAGCAAGAAATGATTTGAAATTTCCATTACGCGATACATTGACCACTTTGACCCTTGGCGGTCTTTGCTCTGTGGCCAATCAAAGTCACAGGATCAAAAATCAAAGCTCCAAGCTTCAGGAGGGACGTAAAGACTTGCAGCGTAATGCCAACCTCGGCGAAGTAGATAGATGGCATTAAATCACATCTCATTCACAGGACGACTGTAGGACCATCGGATTGGTTTGTTTGAACACTGTCTGCTGTCTAACTTACACATTGATTGAATTAAACTAATAATGAAAATGTCTGTACCCATTTCCTGCATTTTTATTCCCTACAGCATTTTGGAAGCAAAATTGTTCCATATATATATATACACACACAAAATGTGCAAAGCTAGGTTATGTATGTATTAGTGATAGTAAAATTATATCGTATAACGAGATCCATGGGATCAATACTTTTTATTATGGACCTTTTTGATTTGGTATAATAGGATGCAAAGCAATAATTGTTTAATATAGACAATAATTTTCCAAGACTCTAATTAGAATAAGTCAAAAGTGATGTTGCTACCCGTCAAATACATATTTCATGAAAAATGTGGACCCTTCTTCAGGGCTTTACTACTGTGCTGCAGTTTTTTTGGTTGTCACCTCTGTTCATCACTAGGGGCAGTATAACATACAGTAGCAGAAATTACAGGAGAGAAGAAGTCAACTTTTGTTAGCATAGTATAAATACCATAGCATAATTTTATTGTTCTGAATCAGTGTGGTAGTGCTCATACATTTGTACATTTTTCCAGAATGTTTCCAAGTAACATACTTTTTATATTTTGAACTTTTTTCCCCCCAATGTCGTCATGTTGATTACTTTAAAATCAATTTTCGATTCATATCAGTTAATTATTACAACCCTGAAGTACGAACAGCTGATATCTTAAAAAAAAAAAAAAAAAAAAAAAAAATGTGTCTTTCATGATCAGTTGTAAAAGGCTACAATTTTGTAAATTTTGTGAATCAGTATTTTTCTCAAATGCTGGTATGCTAAAAAAGACATTTGGGGAAAAAATAATTTTTGGTCGTTAAACTTTGTTATACTGAATTTATTTTATTTTATTTTACAAGCAATTGTGGATTATCTTGAACATGTATCAAAAAATACTTTTTTTAGCTGTTGTTGTTGAAACATCGAAGATTGCGTAATTATCACTTTAATAATATTGACACATTTGTTAAATTATCCAACTAATGCAACATCGCATTTTAATGCTCTATTCTTTTAAAATTTGCCTTTTTTTGCAGCGTTTTCAGCATCCAAACCTCTTTTTTGCCCTACGTTTCATGCACAGCAGTGTATTTCTGCCTCAACTCCTTCAGCGCTTTATTTACTCATCGCTAATCCGATTCGACGGCAGACGCGTGTAAATACAAAATGCCTTATTTTACAAGCAGTTTAGCAGCGAGCGCACAGATCACAATGCTACTGTTAATGACTCTTAATGACGCGGTGCTCAGGCAGCAGGGAAGCATGCTGGCGACTGTGAGCATTCAATTCAGCGCCGCTACCAATAACGCAGTCGGGTCGCTCTTCGTTTGCCGTCACTACTTCACATACTTCCAACGTGCATGTGCGTGTATCATCAAAGTGTACTCTATTTACCGCTCCTGCATTGACATTTGCGAGTTGACCTTTGAAATCAAACGGCGGTGCAGGCAACGACCGGGGACGGCATTAATGAGGAAATTTGGCGCATAGTGTTAATGTAAAAGTCCATTAACTTTGCAGAGCTCTCTGCATACCAACTCCGCTCAGTGTTTTCCCCAGTCTACCGCGTCTAATTACCATTCTGGGTAGGGGCGGCCATAAAAGTCCCCGTTTAGACATGCACAGAAGTTCTTAGGTGCACCTTGTGGCGTATGAGACAATATAAGCCTTTCTCCAAATAAATAAGATAAAGGGTGGAAACGGATCCACGGGGGCAAGCGATTCTGCACACTGAGCGGAATAGTTAGTAACAGATGTTATCTAGGAGAAAATTCCTGATCCCCTCTGTGCAGGTTCCGTGTTTTGTCTCTTGAAATCACAACAAATCATCAGCAGAAGGGATGAAGTGGTGACACAAGAAAGAAAAGTACATTTTCTGCAGGAGGAAGTTTGAATAATGTAATCATAACTTTATTATTATTACATCCTCCAAGGACGTTATAAAATGACCTGTGTTTATTTGTCTGTCTGTCTGCTGTCTGTCTGTTTAGCAGGATTACATACATTAGATTTTGACGTTTTTGACGTTGATCTGGATCAACTTTCACTTTATATAGGCTTTGAAGGATTACTGTTAGCAGGATTATGTCAAAACTACTGCACGGATTCTGACAATTTTCAACACAGATACATATTAAGGAATGTAGACTCCATTAAATTTTGTAGGTGATCTGGATCCGGATTCTGAATCACGTCCCACTGACATCAGTCTTTGAAGGATTACGTCAAAACGAATGCACGGATTTTGACAAACTTTTCAACACAGATACAAATTAGGCAATGAAGACTCCATTAAATTTTGGAGGTGATCTGGATCCGGATCCAGATTCTGGATCACGTTCCCCTGACATTAGTCTTTGAAGGATTACATCAAAACTTCTGCACAAATTTTGACAAACGTTTCAACACAGATGCATATTAGGCCATGGAAGACTCCATTAAATTCTGGAGGTGATCCGGCTCAGGATCCGGATCCACATTCTGGATCAAGTTTCACTTTATATAGGCTTTGAAGGATTACTGTTAGCAGGATTATGTCAAAACTACTGCATAGACTTTGACAAACTTTTCAACAGAGATATATATTAGGCGATGTAAGACTCCATTAAATTTTGGAGGTGATCTGGATCCGGATCCAGATTCTGGTTCAAGTTCCACTGACAGTCTTTGAAGGGCTACGTCAAAACTACTGCATGGATTTTGACAAACATTTCAACACAGATACATATTAGGCCATGGAAGACTCCATTAAATTTGGAGGTGGATCAAGTTTTCACTTTATATAGTCTTTGAAGGATTATGTCAAAACTACTTCCCAGAATCTCACCAAACTTGCACCTCAGATAGATATTTGGCCATGGGAGAACCCATTAAATTTTGGTGTTGATCCGGGTCCTGATCTGGATTCTGGATCAAGTTTCACTCTATATAGACTATGAAGGATTACTGTTAGCAGGATTATGTCAAAACTACTGCACGGATTCTGACAAAATTTTCAACACAGACACATATTAGGCAATGTAAGACTCCATTAAATTCTGGAGGTGATCTGGATCAGGATCTGGATCCGGACTCTGGATCAAGTTCACTGCCATTAGTCTTTTAAGGATTATGTCAAAACTACGTCGAGAATCTCACCAAACTTGCACCACAGATAGCTATTTGGCCACGGGAGAACCCATTAAATTTTGGTGTTGATCTAGGTCCTGATCTGGATTCAGGATCAAGTTTCACTCTATATAGGATATGAAGGATTACTGTTAGCAGGATTATGTCAAAACTACTGCATGGATTCTGACAAAATTTTCAACACAGATACATATTAGGCAATGTAAGACTCCATGAAATTTTGGAGGTGATCTGGATCAGGATCCAGAACCGGATTCTGGATCAAGTTTCACTGCCATTAGTCTTTGAATGATTATGTCAAAACCACTACACAGATTTTGACAAACTTTTTAACACAGATGCATATTAGGACATGGAAGACTCCATTAAATTCTGGAGGTGATCTGGATCAGGATCCGGATCCAGGTTCTGGATCAAATTTCACTTTATATAGGCTTTGAAGGATTATTGTTAGCAGGATGATATCAAAAGTACTGCACAGATTTTGATAAACCTTTCAACAGAGATACATAATAGGCAATGTAAGACTCCATTAAATTTTGGAGGTAATCTGGATCCAGATCCTGGATCAAGTTCCACTGACATTAGTCTTTGAAGGATTACGTCAAACTACTGCACGGATTTTGACAAACCTTTCAAGACAGATACATATTAGGCCATGGAAGACTCCATTAATTTTGGAGATGATCCGGATCAGGATCCGGATCTAGATTCTGGATCAAGTTTCACTTTATATAGTCTTTGAAGGATTATGTCAAACTACTTCCCAGAATCTCACCAAACTTGCACCACAGATAGATATTCGGCCATGAGAGAACCATTAAATTTTGGTGTGATCCGGGTCCTGATCTTGATTCTGGATCACGTGTCACTCTGTATAGGCTATGAAGGATTACTGTTAGCAGGATTAGGTTAAAACTACTGCACAAATTTAGACAAATTTTTCAACACAGATACATATTAGGCAATGGAAGACTCCATTACATTTTGGAGGT
Organism: Thalassophryne amazonica; assembly: GCF_902500255.1. Lineage (NCBI taxonomy): Eukaryota > Metazoa > Chordata > Actinopteri > Batrachoidiformes > Batrachoididae > Thalassophryne > Thalassophryne amazonica. The sequence continues at coordinate 12,228,646 of NC_047125.1, read as the reverse complement.
GATCTGGATCAGGATCTGGATCCGGATTCTGGATCACTTTTCACTGCCATTAGTCTTTGAAGGATTATATCAAAACCACTGCACGGATTTTGACAACCTTTTCAACACAAATGCATATTAGGCCATGGAAGACTCCATTAAATTCTGGATGTGATCTGGATCAGCATCTGGATCAAGTTTCAATTTATATAGTCTTTGAAGGATTATGTCAAAACTACTTCCCAGAGTCTCACCACAGATAGACAGTGGTGGGCACAGTTCCGATAATCCGATAACAGATAATTATCGAAGATAATGTTTTCATTATCGGATTATCTTTTTAGATAACTTTAAAAACCATTATTGGACCAATTATCTTCCAATTAATTTTTGTCCAATAACTTTTAGAACGATAAACAAAGTAAACAAAGCTGAATAGCGACAAGCATTTCTAAAATTTAAAATCAGTTCAGCATCTGCCTGTTAAAAGTTTTGTAACAAATGTACAGTTCTACCCCTTGCAAACAGAAGAGAGCTGCTTCTGCATCTCTATCCTCTGCAAACAAAGAAGTGGTAAAAAAAAAAAAAAAAATTCCTTTAACACCATATCGATATGCTGGCAATATCACCTAAGTCATCCACAGGCATACATTTTTAACTTATGGGTCAAATTTTAACCAAACTAATTTTGGACAAGTTATTTAAAATTACTGTCATGTCTGAAGTTTTATAAAGTGAAAATATCAGATATATGTTTTAGTTTTTAAAGTAATGTGCTAATTTCTAAGGTTTTGTGAGCACATGCTTTTCCCCTGCAGTGCATTATGGGTAGGATTACGTAATCTCAGTACGTCGACAGGACAAATGCATTTCAGACACTGTTCAGGCTCCACGGACAACAGCATTAAACTCTAGTGCCTAAAACTGTCATGAATATATTCTCTGGGTTTATAGACGTTGTTATTGTATTTACGTTTGTTAAAATCCACGCATTTTAAATGTAGCAGACAGGGATTATCTTGAATTTTGTTTTCATGCATCTACTGCCATCTACTGGCCAGTAGGTGTTCATGGCAGTATTCGCCCCTAAGGACCTAAGCGTCTGGGAACCAGTAGATGGCATGTTTCTATTTATTTTTACCCCCGTTATATCAGATGATTGTCAAAATCAACTTTTGGCTTTTGCAATGGCTTTTTTTTTTTTTTACAGATGAGGTTTAAAAACAAAACAAACAACAGCAAATAATAATAATAATATAATAATAATATGAATAACACATTACAAGACAGCTCTGCAGTGTTTGCACAGGCACAGTGCAAGCAGTTGGATGCTTGTAGCTTTACAGCAGGAGGATACCCTCACGACGGCCGACCAGAATAATACAAACAGGTTCGGTCCAAAAAATTCCTGCATGAAAAATCATCTTGCACAATGTAAAGCACGTTTTACAACATCATAAAACGTGCGCACATTCTCTCCACATGCAAAACATTTTGCAATGACACTACCAGGGCTCCGTAAAAATGCCTGTTTTTACAAATAAAAAAATGGAATATTTTACAAAAGCACATTTAAACACCAACACACGACAGACATCACATTAACATGTTGGTTTACATACTGAACCAATCAGTGTTTAGCAGACGCACTTTTACCCAGAATCCTTTGCAATCTGTCTGTTTGTTACAAAACCTCAGAATTAACATTAAACGATATATGCTATATTTTAACTTTGCACAAATGACAGAATTGACATTAATGGAGTTATTCTATCGGTATTAATGTTATTTATAAATCAAAACCATAAGTCAGCATGACTTAATTTTTCAACACCTCCGCCTGACCGGAGCATTGTAATTAATAGACAGCTGGCTTTATGGCTGCTCTCAGGGTGCCTCTGTGCTGGGAGCTCTGTAGTAAACAAGAGCTTCCAGCAGGGGCAGAATGTTCAAAGACAAAAGTGTGGACTCATTTTTTGGATGTGTTGTTACTTTTAATATTAGTAGAAGCTATTGTGGCATTAAAACTTAAATTTGTTTTACTGGTAGTTTCAAATGTGCCAGAGACAATATTGGAATTTATCGGTTATCGGTTATCTGTAACTTCTGATACATTTTTGGGTGGTTTATTGTTTTATCTTTATCGAAGACAACTTTTCAGTTATCTGATTATCTGTTATCGAAGTTAATTTTTTGGTTATCTGTGCCCACCACTGCAAATAGATATTAGGGTATGGAAGACTCCACTGAATTTTATAGGTGATTTGGTTCCAGATCCGGATTGTAGATCAAGATTTCACTTTATATAGGCTTTGAAGGATTTTTTTTCAAAACTACTTCACAGATTCTCACCATATTTTCACCACAGATAGATATTAGGCCACAGCAAAACCCATTAAATTTAGGCGTTGATCCGGGTCCTGATCTGGATTCTGGATCAAGTTTCACTTTATACAGGCATTAAAGGATTACTATTAGCAGGATTACGTCAAAACTATTACACAGATTTTGACAACATTTTCAACACAGATACATATGAGGCAATGGAAGACTCCATTAAATTTTGGAGGAGATCTGGATCAGGATCCAGATTCGGATTCTGGATCAAGTTTCACTTTATATAGTCTTTGAAGGATTACATCAAAACTACTTACCAGATTCTCACCAAATTTGCACTAGAGATGGATATTAGGGCATGGAAGACTTCATTAAATGTTGGGGGTGATCCAGATTGGCGGACGTCACTTGGAGACAAAAAGAAAGACAAATACATAATCTTTGTAAATACCTTATTACAGAAACATAAATTTCACAAACACCTGCTGCTAAAACCCCATCTGGATTTCTTTGTAAAACAAATTACACATCTATATATTCAACAAAACAAAAGATGCATTAAATTAACTAAAATCTCAAGCATGAAACTGTGGACAGAAACAAACCAAAAGTGCAGAAAATCACTTAATTTTATGGTCAATACAGTTCAAACCCAATGTGGAAAAAGAAAATATGACACCAGACGAATGATGCATTTTGGCAATTGTGTTTTTGTGTTCCTTTTCCAATGTGGCAAAACAAGTGTGTATTATAGCACAGGAGAGCGCTGTCCATGATGCTGAAAAATTCAGCACAACCCCTATGAATGTAAGTTTGTCATTTTGTCGACAAACCTCCACACAAAACAATATAACACTGAATCAAAACCACCTTTTGCTTCAGATGTGACAGATTTCAATTGTGATTAATTTTTGATTCATATAAGCACTGTTCACATTTATTACTTGTGGATTTTTTTATTTTATTTTGGAAAGAATATAGAATTTTGGTACGGAGAAGAGTGAAATTCACTCAAAATAGAGCATATTTGCTTAACTGCATGATTACTGAGAAGTTGAAGAGAAAAATCAAACAAAATAAGACACCAATCGAGAACATTTTATGATTTTGAAAGAGAACCTCAACTACAAGGAAAAAAAACAAACAAACATTTACAGCAGTGTGTAAATTTACACAGTTGTGTAAATGTTAAAATGAGTGTTATCAATGTGGCAGCTATTGATAAAGAATTTTATTTCCTTTTTCATTTATTATCATTAGCACAACACAAGTTCTACTATGAAGACTCAAATTTCAAGATTTCATTCAAATTTGCAGATTCCATAACAGCCATATCTGTAATCAACAGCAGCCTGTTCACAATTTAGTCATGAACCTTAAGCAATAGGAAATAAAGCCATTTAAAGATGTCATTCCTGACTCACCTCTCTGCTGTTTGCAGCTGCTGACTGGGACTCTGCCTTCTCCACACTGCCTCCATCAGTTGGTCCTTACTGATGGCCTGGAGTGTGCCCTCTTCCACTTTTCCACAATCTGTTGGTCCCTGTCTGATGCCAGGGTTGGGGACTAGGACTCCACCAGGCTGCTACTGATTGGTCCCTTTTTCAGGCCCAGGTTGCTGGTCAGGCCTGTGGCCTAAGATATCATCTGCCACCAGGTGGTCCCTGTCTGACACCGGGTATAGGCTCTTCCTTTGCCTTCTTCTAATGGTAGGATTCAAGTTTAATGTATGCTGACGCTGTCGGGAGCAGGACTGGCCTCAAAGGTTGTCTTTCATTTGTAGAATATATATATAACAATGGAATAAATATTTAACATTTTTTCATCTCCTGAGTCTTAGTAACAGAAATAGCTTGGAGAATAAACCCAGATGAGCTGTGCATCATTGCTGCCATGGTTTTTCCATTAAAGTGGCACTGTGACGGCTCACATCAGGCCATTCTTGCCCTGAGTTCCGTTTTTTTTTCCATCAGCTGCAGATGTTTGTGAATCCACATGGCTTCCTGATCGGCGTACCCATCTCACATTATTTGCCACAAAACAAGCAAATTGAATGAACCTCTTCCAAAGGAGTCGCTGTGTGTTTTGGAACTGATCGGATTCACGAGGGATAATGGAGACCTACAGGAGACTTTTGCAGTCAGAGGATGTAGGGCATAAAGAAAGGAGCGCACAAAAGGAGGACCGAGCAGATCAACACAAGCCCTCCTTCAAGACTGAGGATGTCTTATCGCCTGTGACTGGGAGCCAACTCCAAGGCAACAAAATTGGTGTATTTGGGTCTTTTCTTTCCCCAAATGGAGTTTGGTTTAACCATGTGAAAGCCTCTTCCTCCATATCTCTGAAAGTAAAAACAAGAGAGAGAAGTAATTAAGCTGCCGCAATGAGTTCTTTGATAGTGGTGTTTCTTCCTTCCGAGCCCATCTGCTGCCACATAAGCTGGAATATCTTTCACATGAATCAATCTAGCGAACTAAAGTGAGCCGTGAATAAACATCTCCGACAATTCCAAGAACTGGCTGCAGTGGAAACGTTTAAATTGGAATAATATTGTGTGATGCCAGTGACGCGGAGTCGTCTTCTGTGGTAAATGGCGCCATTCAGACCCTGTGAATAATAATGATACTATAATACATGAAACTATATTTTTATCAAACTTCTACAACATTGTATGTGACAAAGCAACGTAACAGAGTAGGTGGTGATAAGTAGAGATTGTTTCAGAAAACCGGGAGTATTGCTTGTTTCTCCACGGACACCTGGAGTTGTGACAGGAAGTGCGCCCAGGCTAAAAGTTGTACCGAATCCTATGTGCTATGAAAAATGTTCTTTCATGCTTGAGCTTGTGTCCAAACTAAAAACTTGGATTTGAAATCAAAATCAGCATCTGAATGTGTCCCTTGTATGTGTGTGTTTGTATCTTAGAATTTCATGTTAGCTCATTAGCAGTGCATTGTATGATTCATAGTAGCATTGCGTTTTGTGAGTTTTGCATTATCCTGCTGCAACATGAGGTGATGTTCTTGGATGTATGGCACAACAATGGGCCTCAGGATCTCGTCACGGTATCTCTGTGCATTCAAAATGCCATCAATAAAATGCACCTGTGTTCTTCATCCATAACAGACGCCTGCCCATACCATAACCCCACCGCCACCATGGGCCACTCGATCCACAACATTGACATCAGAAAACCGCTCACCCACACGATGCCACACGCTGTCTGCCATCTGCCATCTTCCCTGTGTGAACCGGGATTCAGCCGTGAAGAGGAACACCTCTCCAACGTGTCAAACGCCAGCGAATGTGAGCATTTGCCCACTCAAGTCGGTTACGACGACGAACTGGAGTCAGGTCGAGACCCCGATGAGGACGACGAGCATGCAGATGAGCTTCCCTGAGACGGTTTCTGACAGTTTGTGCAGAAATTCTTTGGTTATGCAAACCGATTGTTCCAGCAGCTGTCCGAGTGGCTGGTCTCAGACGATCTTGGAGGTGAACATGCTGGATGTGGAGGTCCTGGGCTGGTGTGGTTACACGTGGTCTGCGGTTGTGAGGCTGGTTGGATGTACTGCCAAATTCTCTGAACGCCTTTGGAGACGGCTTATGGTAGAGAAATGAACATTCAATACACGAGCAACAGCTCTGGTTGACATTCCTGCTGTCAGCATGCCAATTGCACGCTCCCTCAAATCTTGCGACATCTGTGGCATTGTGCTGTGTGATAAAACTGCACCTTTCAGAGTGGCCTTTTATTGTGGGCAGTCTAAGGCACACCTGTGCACTAATCATGGTGTCTAATCAGCATCTTGATATGGCACACCTGTGAGGTGGGATGGATTATCTCAGCAAAGGAGAAGTGCTCACTATCACAGATTTAGACTGGTTTGTGAACAATATTTGAGGGAAATGGTGATATTGTGTATGTGGAAAAAGTTTTAGATCTTTGAGTTCATCTCATACAAAATGGGAGCAAAACCAAAAGTGTTGCGTTTATATTTTTGTTGAGTGGAGTTCATTTAATTCTCAACGATTCACAGTGCTGGTTCTTCTTTCCTGAAACTTGTGGCCATCAGCCTGCATACAACCTGCATACTGCCTGTAAATATCGCTCATGGTGGCCTCGGTGGGTGGGGGGTAGCGCTCAGCCGGTACCATGCCTTCAGCTTCTTGGCCTTATCGGGCCCGGCTTGGTAATCTTTGGCCATCTTTTGCCAAAGCACACTCGCCACCTAGCGGATGTGCTGGCTATTGCACCAGGTGTATCGCTGTCAGTGAAATTTGCCAACCCCCCCCCCCAAAAAAAACAACCCTGATATGATAAACTAAGGCTTTTTCAATGTACAAGTCGTGAATATAAGTCACCGGACTTCAAAGAATAATGCAACTTTTACATTTTTACACACACACACACACACACACACACACACACACACACACACACACACACACACACACACACACACACACACACACACACACACACACACACACACACACACACACACACACACACACACACAGGACTAAACCAAACCGACTCTTTTAGGTTCCTTAGATGACCCCAAAACAATCAGGATGTTCCCAAAAATAAAAACTGGCCTCAAGCCAGTTATCCAAGATGGCCACCAAAATAGGATTTTCCACTGACACACTTTTAAACAACATATAAATAACTTAAATATCACAGAGATTCAAGGATAAGGGTCTATTGGTGGCCATTTGGACGCCATTTTGAATCTTAAACCCATGAATGAATTTAGGTACAAATGAGTTTGCTGTGACCTGCAATGGTCTTCCCATTGAATCTCTGTGATATTTAAGTTGTTTATATGTTGTTTAAAGGTGTTTTAGTGAAAAACCCTATTTTGGCGGCCATCTTGGATAACTGGCTTGAGGCCAGTTTTTATTTTTGGGAACATCCTGATTGTTTTGGGGTCATCTAAGGAACCTAAAAGAGTCGGTTTGGTTTAGTCATGGGTGGAGTTGCAAAGGTAGTGGTCGTAGCTCCCCTAGTGTGTACACACACACACACACACACACACACACACACACACACACACACACACACACACACACACACACACACACACACACACACACACACACACACACACACACACACCTTCAACTGCTTAGTTCAATCAAGGGTCATGGGGGGCTGGAGCCTATCCCAGCAGTCATAGAGCGTGAGGCGGGGTAGACCCAGGACAGGACGCCACTCTGTCTCAGGGCCACAAACAGACAAACAAACACATTCCACCCACTCGCACACCTATGGACAATTTAAAGATTCCAATCGACCTAACCCGCATGTCTTTGGATCTGGGAGGAAACCGGAGCACCCGGAGGAAATCCACGCAAACACAGGGAGAACATGTAACGTCCACACAGAAAGGCTATCATGGTAATCGTGTTTTACAATCATTTTAATATTACATCAGCATTTGGAACTGTGTTTGTGTGGTATTCTACTGGCCAGAACTATTGATTTTATACTATATATATATATATATATATATATATATATATATATATATATATATATATATATATATATATATATATATAGTCTGCTCAAAAGAATATGCAGTTGTCAAATATTGAAACTGCTCATTTAATCCTTTAATACAGTTTGAATTGCTGCACCAGACAGTGTACTTTCACTGAGTTACAGTAGAGTCTTTAATTTAGACATCAGTGACAAAGGGTGAGAAGATTGATGCCAGAGGGTTCAGGACAGAAATGGAAAATGGTTAAGAATAAATTGTTGCAACTGGGAGAGAAGGTTGAGGAGTCGAGGGAGCAAAAAAGGGAGAGTAATGTGGGAAACCAGCCGATAATGGATAGAAACACGATGAGCCCTCCGCTGTCATCAGGAGTCAATTTAAACCACATGCATCCATTAATCCTGCTGCTGTTATAGCCAAACCACACCCAGTCCTTCCTTGCACTCCCCCTCGTGCCTCTCACAGACTTTCACCCAGTTCCCCTGTTGACGGATGGGATGCCGAGCTAAACAGGCCCCCGATAACATGACTTTCATATCGAGTTGCTCCATTACCGAGATGTATAGAGGGTATCAAGATCACGGGCTTTCTTATTGGAGTTGGTCACCATACGAGATTCACGACTCGGCCTTAAGCGCGCCGCTGAGGGGCGCGATACTTGATCCAAAACAACGCGTCTCGAATGACGCTGACACAATACTTTAGGGCAGTGAAGATGTTCTCGATGTGGCCAAAAAACTCTCAAACCTCTCAGGTGAAGAGATATCGGATTTTATGCGTTCTTTCAAGAAGACAGTGGCATCAAGATCAGCTCAGGGATAAATATCTATTCAGACCTAAAACAAAAAATCTGTGTCTTGAATTATTTATTCATGGATTTCAGGGAGGAACAGAAGATATGCAGAGTACACACAGAGTGAGAGGTCTGAAGGAAGGAGAGGACTCTCCTGACAATAACGCCAGAAACTGACTTCAATTTGTCATGTGTTGAGATGGAAATGATTTTCCTCACGGTGAACGAGGGTGACCTTTGTTTTACATGTTCCCCAAGGCCACGTCAGGACATTTATCAATGGTGCACAGAGCGCCAAAAATGGAGATATTCTGCTTTACATCCTGGCTTTACACTGCTTAAGTATTTCCCGGGCGAGCCCCTCAACTTCGAGTTCCTTCGGACTTTTTTTATGTCGCCTCACATCACCGGCAAGCTGTCGATTACCCAGAAGCGCATTGTGGACGTAATGGCGCCTTTGTTCCTTAACGGGATTAGCTATGTGCAGACAGGAACCCCCTCCCACCAGCCTTTGATGCCTAATGATGGGCGGGCGTTGGATTGATCTGGCACTTGTGTGGGCCAGATGAAAGGGGAGTTTTAGACAGGGATCTGTGACTTCCCTCCAGAGGTCTCGCCTCCACCCATCATCCACATCTCTACCTTTCACTCTTGATGTATAAATGGTTTGTACCTGTGTTTTTTCTGCTCCCGGGCCTTCTTTTCATTGCTTTAAATCATCTGTCACCCCTCAAGATGCCAATTGTTTTCCTCACCCACCTCTATTGGTTTATTACTCAACAAGGATGTTAAAATTCCAAATAACTTTTAAATAATATGCACTTGATGGACCCAAAATATTCAATTACCCTGCTAACAAGTAGGAAAAAAGGCAGTTTTGATGCCTGTTGCCCCACGTGGAGGCATTTACATATCTTGGGGTCTTGTTCATGAGTCGGAGTAAGTTGGAGTGTGAGATCGATAGGCAGAATGGGGCGGTGTCTGATGTTTTAAGGACACTGTACCAAACTGTCTTGGGAAGAAGGAACTTAGCCAGAAGGTGATACTCTCAATTTACCAGTCGATTTATGATCCTATCCTCACCTATAGCCATGAACGTTGGGGATAGTCATGAACTAATGACCAAAAGAATAAGGTTGGAGATACAAGTGGTGGAAAGCTTGACTATTCGGGAGAGACTCTGCGTAGAGTCGTTGCTTCTTGGCATCACAGGAGCCAGTTGAGGTGGTTTGAGCATCCGGTGAGGATGCCCCCTATTCTCTTTAGTGAAGTCTTCCAACTTGTTAGACTCAGGACATGCAGGAGAGATTATATTTCCCAGATGGTTTGGGAAAATCTCCAGATCCCCCTGGAAGAGTTACAGGATTGAGCCAAGAATAGGGAAGCATGGAATGAGTTGCTTAGTCTGCTGCCACTGCAACCAAGACCCAGATAAGTGGCTGAAAATGAATGATACCTGTTTTTCAAGTGGTAAGCTTCGAGGATCCAAAAAAAAAGTTGTAGTTCCTTTAATGGCCACTTGAAGGTGGCTCAGAAAAAAAAACAAGTGCCCATAGAAGCCCATGTTAAATGTCCAACTTTAGAGTGGAATTAAACATATTTCAAAACTAGTACTCGGTCTCTTGAGCTATGTTCCCTCCGTGACAAGTGTACGGATGGTGATTTTTTCCCCCTGCCTCCTTAGTTTAAAATGTTTAAACCATGGAGTTGTATATATTATGGAAGTGTCCACTTTGAGTAACAGTTTGTGTTGAGCGCTCAGACTCCGCTAGCTGTAGCTCTTTGCTACTGTGGAGCATCATGTCTGTCTTTTTTTTAGCTTTTGATTGTAAATATGTGATAATATGGCTGTTGTGTGGTGAATTCTCCTAATGGATCACCTAAGATGTCTATGCACCAGTATTGCATTAAGTGAAATTAATGTTGATACATGTTGCATGCTATCGCATTAGCACTTTTAGTAGTTATTGGTAGATTAGTGACATTATGTCCAGTTAATAAAAGAATTATTGAGGAAATAAAGTCAGAATTTTGAATGCCGACACACCAAAGGCCACACATAAACACCTAAAAACAAGGTTAGCTTGTAACTTTAGCTTGTTCTGACTCAAAAATGGGGGCTTGTCCGGGCTTCATTCATCCCGCCCAGGTCAAGCATGGTCCCACTATGCCTCCATCACTTTACCAAAGCGTTATCCAAATAATGACCACAACACAGTCAACAGTAGTCCTACCATGCAAACAGATCCAAAATCCAACAGACAAAACGGCAGTGGTCAATAATATGAGGAATCAATGAACATGATAGAGCCTGGACAGAACCTAAGACAATCTGGCGAGGAATAATGGAAAGTGCATCTTTTAAAGAGGGCCAATCAGCAAATGGAGGAAAGGCTATGAAAGTAAATGTGCCATCAGAGTTTGAATTTGAATTTTTAAGGTTGAATGTTTTCAGCATCAAAATCAGAGTTTGAAGTTGAATTAAAAGGATGAATTTGTTTAGCATCAAAACAGCCTCAAAAACTTCAACCTAAAAAAAAAAAAAAAAAAAAATCAACCGATAAAAAACTCAACCTCAAAACATTCAGTGATTGAGACAGGGATCGACTGCTTCTTCTTTCTCCCTGCTTTTCTATTTTTGAGGTTGATTTTTTATTTTTTTTAGGTTGAATTTTGGAGGTGAATTTTTTTTTTTTTTTTTGTAGGCTGAATTTTTTTTTTTACTTGAAGTTTTTGAGGCTGAATATTTTAATGAAAAAAAAAAATCACCAATAAAAATTAAAATTCAAACTCTAATGGCACAGATTTACTTCCATAAAAGGCGAGAAAACGATAGCACAAGGCATAAACGCGGAAGTAACTGTGCATGAGGAAACGCGTGAATGTCTCCTAATAATAAACACTGCAAGGGACGAAGACGATTGAGAAAACATAGTGAGGGGAAAATCTAAAAAGTCGATGGAGAAACAGAAGCACGATGGTAGAACATGAAAACCAAACTAAACCCTGAGGGGAAACCTGCACAGTGCGCTGTGAGAAGAAATCCAACAGAAACCAGGGTGACATGGTGTGCAGTACACATGCACAACCCCTTGCAACTTACCACAACTTGTCCTTGTTCAAGCGCTCGCTCTTACTTTGACCTGACTTGACACCATTAATTTGATCTTGGGAAATTTGTGCTTTGCATTCAAATTGAGATCCCTTTGAGATCATGGATCCGAGACGTGATGTAAGAAGTACATAACCCCTCTGTTGCTCACTAATGTCAAATCTGTGCACCTCCCACTCACTACCTTGGCACTTGACATCTCATCAAACCATGTCTCAACAATCCGCTGTCAATTTTTTGAAGTAATGCTTTTTTGAATTTCGTGCAAAAGCATCGCCGTTCACAAAAAGGTGGCAGAACTACATTGTTAGGTGTTGTGGAGATGCACGAGGTAGGGTTTGCTGCTTTACCTTGATGCCTACATCTCGGATAAACTCGGATAAGCTGGGTTCATAAAGTATTGAAAATAAGAAAACCGAGCGCAAACCCCGTGGATAAATCAACTCTACATCAAGCTGAAATTCCACCTAATAAAAAATGCTTAATTAATTTATTCAACGAATGACCTATATAACATCTCCCAACTAACAATAGTTGACTATTTTAGTAGGTTTGATTTAGTCATAGTATATATGAAATATATTTTATGATTGCAGGCAATAAATGAGGCTATAATTTGTTGAATTGTTTCTTACTTTTACGCAATCACTGGAAAAAATTGTAATTTATCTGATCAAGGTGCAGTTCATAATTGGTAAATGCAGTTTCCTGTATATATTTCATATATTTCATACTATATAAATATATTTTTTATAAATATATATTTCATGTATTGCAGCTAGAGGTAGGCGATACCGGGAATTTTGGTATTTATCCGATACCAAGTAAATACAGGGCCAATATTGCCGATATCAATACCGATACTTTTCTTATTCAAGTTTCATAGATCCAAAGGATCCAAAAGACCTAGGGTAGAATTTTGCCAAACATTGTACATGACAACAAAAATACTTTATTATCACAATCAACATAAAAAAAAAAATAAAAAAAATCACTCAACACAACTTAAAACAAAATCTCCTGAGTAGAGGGCTGACAAACCACAATACAAGGGTGCGCTGCACCGTGTTGTGTGACACAGTGCAGCGCTGCTCTTACAGACAGAGAGTAGACTTTGATGAATCTGCGTACGCAGCAGTAAGTGCGTGTGGGAGAGAAAAAAGCTTGAGTATCGATCTTTTTTACATGAGGATCGTTCAATATCAATACCAGCGTTGGTATCGATATTATCGATATTAGGATCGACCCAGCCCACCTCTAATTGCAGCACAGTTTCTTTAGCAAAGGCGCCATTCTACTATGCTCGCTCAGAATCCAAAGAAGTGGAAAAATGGGATGAATGAGTTATGCATTATTGGGAGATACTGAGAAACATGTTCAGAGATCCTTCTAAATTACACTATGTAACACAATTTTTGTTCCTGGCCTTCTAAATGTTATATTTCAACTGCTTATGTCTAAAGTCTATGGAAAAATGACTACATTCAGCACAAACTTTGATTTTATTTTTTTTTAACCGTTGTAGAAAGTTCTAAAAGTTTGAGATTTCTAGATAATTCTGGAAAATTCTGGACAGTTCTAGCAGTTAATGAATATTCTAGAAGACTACTCAGTAGTAGTGAAGGCGAATCGAGAATATTCTTGAAAACAGACAAATTTCAAAATATCATTGTCCTGATCACAGAAGCAAAGTTTCTGTGGAATAACAGCTATTTTCTATTTATTCAAGGCATAACAGGTTAGGAAACACCTGTGTACCCAGGAACAAACAAAAAATAAAAATTTGTTACATCTCAATCAATCAATCAACTTTTTTTTTATATAGCGCCAAATCACAACAAACAGTTGCCCCAAGGCGCTCCACATGTAAGGCAAGGCCATACAATAATTAGGAAAAACCCCAACGGTCAAAACCGACCCCCTATGAGCAAGCACTTGGCCACAGTGGGAAGGAAAAACTCCCTTTTAACAGGAAGAAACCTCCAGCAGAACCAGGCTCAGGGAGGGGCAGTCTTCTGCTGAGACTGGTTGGGGCTGAGGGAAAGAACCAGAAAAGACATGCCGAGAAGGGGGGCAGAGATCGATCACTAATGATTAAATGCAGAGTGATGCATACGGAGCAAAAAGAGAAAGAAACAGTGCATCATGGGAACCCCCCACAGTCTACGTCTAAAGCAACATAACCAAGGGATGGTCCAGGTCACCCGATCCAGCCCTAACTATAAGCCTTAGCGAAAAGGAAAGTTTTAAGCCTAATCTTAAAAGTAGAGAGGGGTATCTGTCTCCCTGATCTGAATTGGAGCTGGTTCCACAGGAGAGGAGCCTGAAAGCTGAAGGCTCTGCCTCCCATTCTACTCTTACAAACCCTAGGAACCACAAGTAAGCCCGCAGTCTGAGAGCGAAGCGCTCTAATGGGGTAATATGGTACTACGAGGTCCCTAAGATAAGATGGGACCTGATTATTCAAAACCTTATAAGTAAGAAGAAGAATTTTAAATTCTATTCTAGAATTAACAGGAAGCCAATGAAGAGAGGCCAACACGGGTGAGATATGCTCTCTCCTGCTAGTCCCCGTCAGTACTCTAGCTGCAGCATTCTGAACCAACTGAAGGCTTTTTAGGGAACTTTTAGGACAACCTGATAATAATGAATTACAATAGTCCAGCCTAGAGGAAATAAATGCATGAATTAGTTTTTCAGCATCACTCTGAGACAAGACCTTTCTGATTTTAGAGATATTGCGTAAATGCAAAAAGGCAGTCCTACATATTTGTTTAATATGCACTTTGAATGACATATCCTGATCAAAAATGACTCCAAGATTTCTCACAGTATTACTAGAGATCAGGGAAATGCCATCCAGAGTAACGATCTGGTTAGACACCATGCTTCTAAGATTTGTGGGGCCAAGTACAATAACTTCAGTTTTATCTGAGTTTAAAAGCAGGAAATTAGAGGTCATCCATGTCTTTATGTCTGTAAGACAATCCTGCAGTTTAGCTAATTGGTGTGTATCCTCTGGCTTCATGGATAGATAAAGCTGGGTATCATCTGCGTAACAATGAAAATTTAAGCAATACCGTCTAATAATACTGCCCAAGGGAAGCATGTACAAAGTGAACAAAATTGGTCCTAGCACAGAACCTTGTGGAACTCCATAATTAACTTCAGTCTGTGAAGAAGATTCCCCATTTACATGAACAAACTGTAATCTATTAGACAAATATGATTCAAACCACCGCAGCGCAGTGCCCTTAATACCTATGACATGCTCTAATCTCTGTAATAAAATTTTATGGTCAGTATCAAAAGCAGCACTGAGGTCTAACAGAACAAGCACAGAGATGAGTCCACTGTCCGAAGCCATAAGAAGATCATTTGTAACCTTCACTAATGCTGTTTCTGTACTATGATGAATTCTAAAACCTGACTGAAACTCTTCAAATAGACCATTCCTCTGCAGGTGATCATTAGCTGTTTTACAACTACCCTCTCATGCAGTTTCCTTTATATATATAGGCAAATGCTTTCATTGTATTGCAACGCAG
The DNA here is from genome assembly GCF_902500255.1 of Thalassophryne amazonica. NCBI lineage: Eukaryota > Metazoa > Chordata > Actinopteri > Batrachoidiformes > Batrachoididae > Thalassophryne > Thalassophryne amazonica. Next base: position 12,213,367 of record NC_047125.1, on the reverse strand, counting down.
TTTCTTTAGAAAAGACGCCATTCTACTACGATCACTCAAGATCCCCCCAAAAAAAAGAAAAAAAAAAAAGCAAAAACGGGATGAAATGAGTTAATCTGGCTTGCCTCCTAACAAGGCTTGCTTACAAAATGCAGACATGGCAAATACCTTGTTTATAAAGTGTAGACCTGGCAACATCCTGAAAACTAAAGAAAGGCTCATAACAATAGTTGACTATTTTAGGTTTATTTAGTCATAGTATATATGAAATATTTTATGATTGCAGGCAATAAATGTGGCTAGAATTTGTTGAATTGTTCTTACTTTTATGCAATTATTGGGAAATACTGAGAAACATGTTCAGAGATCCTTGTAACTTATATCTGATCAAGGTAAATGCGGTTTCCTTTATATATATATATATATATATATATATATATATATATATATATATATATACATACACACTCAACAAAAATATAAACACAACACTTTGGTTTTGCTCCCATTTTGTATGAGATGAACTCAAAGATCTAAAACTTTTCCACATACACAATATCACCATTTCCCTCAAATGTTGTTCACAAACCAGTCTAAATCTGTGATAGTGAGCACTTCTCCTTTGCTGAGATAATCTATCCCACCTCACAGGTGTGCCATATCAAGATGCTGATTAGACACCATGATTAGTGCACAGGTGTGCCTTAGACTGTCCACAATAAAAGGCCACTGAAAGGTGCAGTTTTGTTTTATTGGGGGGGGATACCAGTCAGTATCTGGTGTGACCACCATTTGCCTCATGCAGTGCAACACATCTCCTTCGCATAGAGTTGATCAGGTTGTCAATTGTGGCCTGTGGAATGTTGGTCCACTCCTCTTCAATGGCTGTGCGAAGTTGCTGGATATTGGCAGGAACGCCAGTCCAGAGCATCCCAAACATGATCAATGGGTGACATGTCCGGTGAGTATGCTGGCCATGCAAGAACTGGGACATTTTCAGCTTCCAAGAATTGTGTACAGATCCTTGCAACATGGGGCCGTGCATTATCCTGCTGCAACATGAGGTGATGTTCTTGGATGTATGGCAAAACAATGGGCCTCAGGATCTCGTCACGGTATCTCTGTGCATTCAAAATGCCATCAATAAAATGCACCTGTGTTCTTCATCCATAACAGATGCCTGCCCATACCATAACCTCACCGCCACCATGGGCCACTCGATCCACAACATTGACATCAGAAAACCACTCAGCCACACGATGCCACACACGCTGTCTGCCATCTGCCCTGGACAGTGTGAACCGGGATTCATCCATGAAGAGAACACCTCTCCAACATGCCAAATGCCAGCGAATGTGAGCATTTGCCCACTCAAGTCGGTTACGACGACGAACTGGAGTCAGGTCGAGACCCCGATGAGGACGACGAGCATGCAGATGAGCTTCCCTGAGACGGTTTCTGACAGTTTGTGCAGAAATTCTTTGGTTATGCAAACCGATTGTTTCAGCAGCTGTCCAAGTGGCTGGTCTCAGACGATCTTGGAGGTGAACATGCTGGATGTGGAGGTCCTGGGCTGGTGTGGTTACACATGGTCTGCGGTTGTGAGGCTGGTTGGAAGTACTGCCAAATTCTCTGAAACGCCATTGGAGACGGCTTATGGTAGAGAAATGAACATTCAATACACGAGCAACAGCTCTGGTTGACATTCCTGCTGTCAGCATGCCAATTGCACGCTCCCTCAAATCTTGCGACATCTGTGGCATTGTGCCGTGTGATAAAACTGCACCTTTCAGAGTGGCTTTTTATTGTGGACAGTCTAAGGCACACCTGTGTACTAATCATGGTGTCTAATCAGCATCTTGGTATGGCACACCTGTGAGGTGGGATGGATTATCTCAGCAAAGGAGAAGTGCTCACTATCACAGATTTAGACTGGTTTGTGAACAATATTTGAGGGAAATGGTGATATTGTGTATGTGGAAAAAGTTTTAGATCTTTGAGTTCATCTCATACAAAATGGGAGCAAAACCAAAAGTGTTGCGTTTATATATATATATATATATATATATATATATATATAGGCAAATGCTTTCATTGTATTGCAGCGCAGTTTCTTTAGCAAAGACGCCATTCTACTACGATCACTCAAGATCCCCCCCCCCTCAAAAAAAAATGCAAAAACGGGATGAAATGATTTAATCTGGCTTGCCTCCTGACAGGCTTGCTTACAAAATGCAGACATGGCAACTACCTGGTTTATAAAGTGCAGACCTGGCAACCTCCCGAAAACTAAAGAAAGGCTTGAGCTGTTAAACGTTGAATAAAAACCACAAGAAACACTGCTTCAAATAGAGATCTCTGATAGAGATCAATCAAACAAATCTCAAGCAAGCCACAGTCACTATGAGTACTCAGTTTAAAGAATTTCAAACATGACTTAAGATGTTAATGCCTAAAGGTTATCACATACTATCAATGATTTCAAGAATCAAGATGAAATTTTTAAACAGTTCAAAAATTGGATCCTGATTTCAATCTGGTGCTGATGATGGCTATAACCAATAAATGGATCAAGAAGTTACTATGATGCTTCAAAACATGCCCTGAATTGGTATTTGAGATTAAACGGGAAGAACTGGTGCGCTCTAGAATAGCCCCATGTAGTATTTGAAATTATTGATTTGGTGCTGAAATCATTAGCATGACCTGAGCGTCTCCGTTGTGAGCAAAAGGATTTAAAACGTGCTTCAAAAACACATACTAATGGTTGTTGAGGACCTGAGTGTGGGAAATGCCTTCAAGTAGTGATTCATGATGGATTTAATCGCTTATGTCTTGAAAACTAGCATCACATATGCGATATCGAGATGCTAACTGCTTAACATTAGCATGCAAGTTCTCTAGCTTTACATAACATGACGCTAACAGGCCTCACACAACACAATGCTAACAAGCAAACATTAGCAGGAAGACTTGCTAGTATCACATGATGCAGTGCTAACACGCTAATGTTACGAACAGAATGCCTCTGTTTTGAGTAATGGTATTTATAAAGTGCTTTAAAACACAGTTAGCTTATCTTAATGCACATATTCAAGTATTTTTTTTTCAGGTTTTTGAGTTTTTATGAAGGACAGACTAACAAACTATCTAGCTAACATAGAACCAGACAGACTTGGGCCTTGGAGAATTATGGTATAATTTGCTCGAACACTAAAAAGGAAACACGGACATGTAGAATCCAACCGACTTTGACAAAAGCATTTGGTGCATTACAGTTCTAAAAGATTGTCAGTTACAAATATCTGCTGAGACATTCTTGAGATTGAACGCGAGCGCTATCTTCCAGCAATGCGTCAATTGCCACCCACTCAGATTGCCCGCTCAACCATGTGCCATCAAAAACCTTAAACACATAAACTCACCCAAGGGAGTGAAGCAGAAAGTGCTTGGCTCACTCCTGAGAAAGGGCCATCAATATTTTACGGCCTGAGCCCCAGCCCCTAGGTGAGCTGCGCTAATTGAAAAGGAAAGGACTAAAACTGATTGCACGAGGCCATTCCTTTGAAGTGGGCCTCCTTCATTTTAAAATGTATAAAAAAGTTGTTCATCTGAGTCCTTTCTGTCTCCGAAGCCACTGCGGAAAAAATAGTGCTGCTTGGTGACATGACGGAACAGCAGAATTAATTTCTTTATGCATTTATGCAGAAAAGCAAACAAGATTGCAATAAATCATTCATAATTTACATTGTTGGCGCATTCTGTCTGTGGGGACAGATTGAGTTAATGACACGTAGGCAATGGATGGCTGTGCACAAGAAAGGGGTGGGGTTTCACTTGCCTCCTGGTCACCAGGCGTAGCGGTACGGCACCTTTGGGTGAAATCGACACTATTAAAATTAGCACAAAATTACAAAAACAGTAGAAATGAGTCATGAGGTAGAATGAGCTCCAACTCTACTCATGAATGCACATGCTCTGCATATTTTCCACCTGTATCTCCTCTGACGACACCTGATTAGTTAAGTCTGGTGGTTTCCAGGTCTTTTTGGTTGAGCACACCCGCCAGAGTTAATTGACTGTGGGCAGGGTTGAGAGAGTTGCTAAACACGCGGAGCAGGTGGTCTCCAGGAGGGAGGTTTACCAATCTGTGCGGAGTTTAGTTCCTCACAAAATATGTCAAGCTGGCCTGAAGTGGTTTTTGTAATGTGGGTGTTAGCATTTCAGTGATGTGGTAAGGAGTTTTATTTTAGAGCCCTACCGATATGGACTTTTTGGGGGCCGATACCGATTTTAAGAGTTAATGTATTTTTATATTATATATATATATATATGATACTGACATGAATGCTGTATGCTACATAAACATGGCAATGATTCCTCATATTTCATTATCAATCCCTTATAACAACAACAACAAAAAAGGAGGCTCAATTTTAAAGATAAACTTTATTTTAAATAACTGTAAATATAACCAAACACAAATGGGATGAATTGATGGGTTTTTGGAGGGCTGATCAAGATCTTGTGTGAAATAATGATACTGATATATCTGCTGATATACATACATACAAAATGGCAATGATTCCTCACGTCATTATCAGCCCCTTATGACAAAAAAAGAAAAAAATGTAGCTGAGGTTTAAGTTTAAACATAACCTTTATTATAAATAGCTATAAATAAACTAGTAACCAACGGGATGTTGGGTGGATTTTGTGAGGGCTGATACTGACCCTTTTTGACAAATAATGCAGCTAAGGCATAGGTTTAAACATAAACCTTATAAATAGCTACAAATATGATTGACAAAGGGATGGACGGATGAATGGATTTTGGGGGGCCAATATGATCTTAGAAAATAAAAAAATACAACATTGATATCTGCTGATACAGTATATACATAAAAAATGACTGATTGCTCACATTTCATTATCAAACTCTTATGACAAAATGTAGTTGAGGCTTAAGTATATATTATATATATTTATATTTATAAATTTATATATAAATTTTATTATAAATAACTAAATATAACCAAGAGCCAATGGATAGATGGATTTTGAGAGGCCGATACCAATCTTAGCGAGCAAAAAAAAAAGTATGATACCCATATATCGGTTGATATATACATAACAAATGGCAGTGATTTGTCACATTTCATTATCAACCCATTATGACAAAATAATGCAGTTTAGGCTTAAACATAACCTTTATTATAAATAGCCATAAATATAATCAACCATCAACAAGCTGGATGGATTTCTTTTTTTTTTTGGGGGGGGGGGGGGGGGCAATATAATCTTAGAAATTAAAAAAATTTGCAATACTGATATATCTTTCTCACTGTTGCTTTCATAATTAAATAATAATATAATAATAATAATAATATATAATAATAATAATAAAACATTATGGTACTATTTGGTAAATCTGGCAGTTTGGTAAATAGGGAGTTCTCAAAAACTGGGAAACAACTCAAGAAGGAAACTGGTGAAGGAAGCCACCAAAACACCCAGACAGCTGCAAAAGGGAAGTTAAATTGTGGCTATTTTTCTAGGCCAGAATATCTGGCAGATCTTGCTCAAAAATCCATTGATCTTTCCACTATACACCAGCATTTTGCGCAGCAAAGAAAAACAGACTTTACATTGTGATTGCGTCTTCTTATCATATTGCATCAACTTGTAGATGGGTCTGTGTTTGGCAAAAGGGCCGTGGGCTTTCCCTAATCTTGCTTTGACCTGCTGCTGGGCTCCATTGCCCTTACTAATGAGACTACCAAGGTGGGTGAAATTCTCCCTGAACTCAAGTACCTTGGCGTCAACATTAATTGGTCCCATAAGTGTAGTGTTGATGCACCTCACGTGTGTCTTGGTGGTGCCAATACTGAACCCGGTCAGCTTCCAATGCCAACTCAGTCTCCCTGTTTCATTGTGCAGACGAGAGAGAATTGTAAGGTCATCATAAGGTCTAGATCCTTGAAATGGGACCACTGGAGGTTTCTTGGATATTTGATGTTGGTTGTTGCATAAACCAGTAGGGGATAAGCAAGAACAAGATCTAGAGTATTTAGTCCTGTCTTACACCAGTAGAAACCTGAGTGTTTCTGGTCTAAGACGATATCGGCATGCTATCATAGCACTGTACCATACCACATTTTAGATGAGGTATCATGGGAGCACAGATGAAAATGGACTTACTATTGACCCAATATGGGTGCTAAATGTGAAAATGACAATTACATGAGTTGTAAACTACATAACACTTGCATTGCACTGTGTACTGGAATATGGGGGCCTTCACATCAATGTTGAGAACATCAGTCACTGGTTGAAGGTCCACCCATTGGCTCCCTGTTCACGCTCAGTTATGCTTCCACCAGGTTTTTTTTCCACTGAGGCAGATTGGTTGGTGCAGTTGTGATGTGTTATGTGACCTTACAGACAGTGCCAAACCTCCTTGAACCTCCTCGTCTTTGGTCTTGTAGACCTCTTGCACTATCTGCTGCTGTCATGGCAACTAATGGTGCATTCCCTTTGCACTCAGAGATCAGAAACTAATTCATAGCCACGAGATGGCTGTTAGTGTTCTTATTGATGGTGTGCCTGTAAAATTATCTTGACCAGTGAGGCATTGCCACCTGTCTGCCAGAAGGTCCCCATATAGAGTGGTCCTCTCGACATCTTCAAGTGATGACCCTCGAATATCAATGGCATCCCCGATGTTGTCCATCCATCTCTTCCTTGGTCTTCCACTGAGTCTCTTTGTCATACGTAGACACCTAAACCACCTCACTGGGGTCCTGATAGTAACCATTCTCCTGGCATGACCACACCGTCGTAGGTGCCCTGCTCAACAACGTTTAACACACTCTCAATCTATTTATTAATCTTTCAGTTCACTGGCCATCTCCAGCTCTGGAGCCAGCAGTTCTGGACTTTCCACCTAAATTGTTTAATCTCTAATCAAGAAGGATTACCTCATCTTCTCCTCCCTCTGCTCCTGCTCCTGCAGAGCTGTACAAAGATCTTCTGAAAGCATGCAGGCTTTGCCCTCGGGAGACCAAGTGACCAAGTAGATCGATTTTCCTCTTCTGTCTTCCTGCTCTACATTGTCCTCCATACTACCCTCGATTCTGCTATTTTCATACCTTCTTTCAGGTCTAACTTTCTTCACAAACATATCGGCATAAGGCATTTGTTGTTTCCCCAATATGAAAACGTGTTACCAAATAAACAACAACATCAAAAACACTTTAGCTGTTGGAAATGCTGTCATTACAATGTTTGTCCAGCAGAAGGTGCTCTGACATTGCTTACAATGTTATCACGTTAGGACCCCATCACCCCTTGGTCACACTAATTACAAGAGACAGAGGCAAAACAAACAGCTGCTATTGATTTACAAATAGAGTGGGCATTTTATCATGACAACAGAAGATATTTTTGCAAAGAAAAGTTTGTTGATCCCAGTGCAAATATCAATGATTGCTTGCATGCTATAAACGTGATTTTAGTCTTAACATGTTCATTTTCACTTCCGAATACACCATTAAAGAGTTAAACAGTGCTAACTTCTGTCTCCTCCTTGTCAACATCCCTGCAGCCCCAAAGAAGGCAACTGTGCAACGCAACTCCTATTATGGGCAACTAACATGGCATTTGAGATGTATCAAAACAAAGGCGTAGCGCAAACAATAATTAATGAGACAAAACTTTCCCGTTCTGTTGACAACAAGAGAGCAGGATGAAAGGGCAGAAGGAAACATCTGGAGCGTCTGATGAGGGACTTTCAAGCGGGACAGGAGATGCCTCGATGAAAACTCGCCTGCCTTGCGGGCGTACTAACAAATGCTTTAAAACATTGCAGAGAAGCTCCTCTGCTTTCATAAGGGGAAGGGGGCAGGGCGGGGCTCTTTCAGTCAGCTTTTCAGCACAAAACAATCAAAGAGAATTTGTGAGCACAGCTTTGGTACAATCTGGGTCCACATTTGGAGAATCCAACGGGTGCAGCCAGTAATCAGATAATTAGGAAAGCAAATTAAAACAGACCGATAGTCGGTTTGCTTGAGGCCATGTTTCAATTTTTAACAATTTTTAAATTTTTTTTACCCCCGTTCTTGTTCTTTCCTATGTGCTTGTGTCCCTCTGCACATAGAGGCCCATCGGAGCAATCAATACCAAGGTGTATTTTCACATCTTCACGCCGACAGATTAATGGATCGTGTCTGTTTGAACTTCATCCTACACCAGCAAGAAATGATTTGAAATTTCCATTACGCGATACATTGACCACTTTGACCCTTGGCGGTCTTTGCTCTGTGGCCAATCAAAGTCACAGGATCAAAAATCAAAGCTCCAAGCTTCAGGAGGGACGTAAAGACTTGCAGCGTAATGCCAACCTCGGCGAAGTAGATAGATGGCATTAAATCACATCTCATTCACAGGACGACTGTAGGACCATCGGATTGGTTTGTTTGAACACTGTCTGCTGTCTAACTTACACATTGATTGAATTAAACTAATAATGAAAATGTCTGTACCCATTTCCTGCATTTTTATTCCCTACAGCATTTTGGAAGCAAAATTGTTCCATATATATATATACACACACAAAATGTGCAAAGCTAGGTTATGTATGTATTAGTGATAGTAAAATTATATCGTATAACGAGATCCATGGGATCAATACTTTTTATTATGGACCTTTTTGATTTGGTATAATAGGATGCAAAGCAATAATTGTTTAATATAGACAATAATTTTCCAAGACTCTAATTAGAATAAGTCAAAAGTGATGTTGCTACCCGTCAAATACATATTTCATGAAAAATGTGGACCCTTCTTCAGGGCTTTACTACTGTGCTGCAGTTTTTTGGTTGTCACCTCTGTTCATCACTAGGGGCAGTATAACATACAGTAGCAGAAATTACAGGAGAAGAAGTCAACTTTTGTTAGCATAGTATAAATACCATAGCATAATTTTATTGTTCTGAATCAGTGTGGTAGTGCTCATACATTTGTACATTTTTCCAGAATGTTTCCAAGTAACATACTTTTTATATTTGAACTTTTTTCCCCCAATGTCGTCATGTTGATTACTTTAAAATCAATTTTCGATTCATATCAGTTAATTATTACAACCCTGAAGTACGAACAGCTGATATCTTAAAAAAAAAAAAAAAAAAAAAAAAAATGTGTCTTTCATGATCAGTTGTAAAAGGCTACAATTTTGTAAATTTTGTGAATCAGTATTTTTCTCAAATGCTGGTATGCTAAAAAAGACATTTGGGGAAAAAATAATTTTTGGTCGTTAAACTTTGTTATACTGAATTTATTTTATTTTATTTTACAAGCAATTGTGGATTATCTTGAACATGTATCAAAAAATACTTTTTTTAGCTGTTGTTGTTGAAACATCGAAGATTGCGTAATTATCACTTTAATAATATTGACCACATTTGTTAAATTATCCAACTAATGCAACATCGCATTTTAATGCTCTATTCTTTTAAAATTTGCCTTTTTTTGCAGCGTTTTCAGCATCCAAACCTCTTTTTTGCCCTACGTTTCATGCACAGCAGTGTATTTCTGCCTCAACTCCTTCAGCGCTTTATTTACTCATCGCTAATCCGATTCGACGGCAGACGCGTGTAAATACAAAATGCCTTATTTTACAAGCAGTTTAGCAGCGAGCGCACAGATCACAATGCTACTGTTAATGACTCTTAATGACGCGGTGCTCAGGCAGCAGGGAAGCATGCTGGCGACTGTGAGCATTCAATTCAGCGCCGCTACCAATAACGCAGTCGGGTCGCTCTTCGTTTGCCGTCACTACTTCACATACTTCCAACGTGCATGTGCGTGTATCATCAAAGTGTACTCTATTTACCGCTCCTGCATTGACATTTGCGAGTTGACCTTTGAAATCAAACGGCGGTGCAGGCAACGACCGGGGACGGCATTAATGAGGAAATTTGGCGCATAGTGTTAATGTAAAAGTCCATTAACTTTGCAGAGCTCTCTGCATACCAACTCCGCTCAGTGTTTTCCCCAGTCTACCGCGTCTAATTACCATTCTGGGTAGGGGCGGCCATAAAAGTCCCCGTTTAGACATGCACAGAAGTTCTTAGGTGCACCTTGTGGCGTATGAGACAATATAAGCCTTTCTCCAAATAAATAAGATAAAGGGTGGAAACGGATCCACGGGGGCAAGCGATTCTGCACACTGAGCGGAATAGTTAGTAACAGATGTTATCTAGGAGAAAATTCCTGATCCCCTCTGTGCAGGTTCCGTGTTTTGTCTCTTGAAATCACAACAAATCATCAGCAGAAGGGATGAAGTGGTGACACAAGAAAGAAAAGTACATTTTCTGCAGGAGGAAGTTTGAATAATGTAATCATAACTTTTATTATTATTACATCCTCCAAGGACGTTATAAAATGACCTGTGTTTATTTGTCTGTCTGTCTGCTGTCTGTCTGTTTAGCAGGATTACATACATTAGATTTTGACGTTTTTGACGTTGATCTGGATCAACTTTCACTTTATATAGGCTTTGAAGGATTACTGTTAGCAGGATTATGTCAAAACTACTGCACGGATTCTGACAATTTTCAACACAGATACATATTAAGGAATGTAAGACTCCATTAAATTTTGTAGGTGATCTGGATCCGGATTCTGAATCACGTCCCACTGACATCAGTCTTTGAAGGATTACGTCAAAACGAATGCACGGATTTTGACAAACTTTTCAACACAGATACAAATTAGGCAATGAAGACTCCATTAAATTTTGGAGGTGATCTGGATCCGGATCCAGATTCTGGATCACGTTCCCCTGACATTAGTCTTTGAAGGATTACATCAAAACTTCTGCACAAATTTTGACAAACGTTTCAACACAGATGCATATTAGGCCATGGAAGACTCCATTAAATTCTGGAGGTGATCCGGCTCAGGATCCGGATCCACATTCTGGATCAAGTTTCACTTTATAGGCTTTGAAGGATTACTGTTAGCAGGATTATGTCAAAACTACTGCATAGACTTTGACAAACTTTTCAACAGAGATATATATTAGGCGATGTAAGACTCCATTAAATTTTGGAGGTGATCTGGATCCGGATCCAGATTCTGGTTCAAGTTCCACTGACAGTCTTTGAAGGGCTACGTCAAAACTACTGCATGGATTTTGACAAACATTTCAACACAGATACATATTAGGCCATGGAAGACTCCATTAAATTTTGGAGGTGGATCAAGTTTCACTTTATATAGTCTTTGAAGGATTATGTCAAAACTACTTCCCAGAATCTCACCAAACTTGCACCTCAGATAGATATTTGGCCATGGGAGAACCCATTAAATTTTGGTGTTGATCCGGGTCCTGATCTGGATTCTGGATCAAGTTTCACTCTATATAGACTATGAAGGATTACTGTTAGCAGGATTATGTCAAAACTACTGCACGGATTCTGACAAAATTTTCAACACAGACACATATTAGGCAATGTAAGACTCCATTAAATTCTGGAGGTGATCTGGATCAGGATCTGGATCCGGACTCTGGATCAAGTTTCACTGCCATTAGTCTTTTAAGGATTATGTCAAAACTACGTCCGAGAATCTCACCAAACTTGCACCACAGATAGCTATTTGGCCACGGGAGAACCCATTAAATTTTGGTGTTGATCTAGGTCCTGATCTGGATTCAGGATCAAGTTTCACTCTATATAGGATATGAAGGATTACTGTTAGCAGGATTATGTCAAAACTACTGCATGGATTCTGACAAAATTTTCAACACATACATATTAGGCAATGTAAGACTCCATGAAATTTTGGAGGTGATCTGGATCAGGATCCAGAACCGGATTCTGGATCAAGTTTCACTGCCATTAGTCTTTGAATGATTATGTCAAAACCACTACACAGATTTTGACAAACTTTTTAACACAGATGCATATTAGGACATGGAAGACTCCATTAAATTCTGGAGGTGATCTGGATCAGGATCCGGATCCAGGTTCTGGATCAAATTTCACTTTATATAGGCTTTGAAGGATTATTGTTAGCAGGATGATATCAAAAGTACTGCACAGATTTTGATAAACCTTTCAACAGAGATACATAATAGGCAATGTAAGACTCCATTAAATTTTGGAGGTAATCTGGATCCAGATCCTGGATCAAGTTCCACTGACATTAGTCTTTGAAGGATTACGTCAAAACTACTGCACGGATTTTGACAAACCTTTCAAGACAGATACATATTAGGCCATGGAAGACTCCATTAAATTTTGGAGATGATCCGGATCAGGATCCGGATCTAGATTCTGGATCAAGTTTCACTTTATATAGTCTTTGAAGGATTATGTCAAAACTACTTCCCAGAATCTCACCAAACTTGCACCACAGATAGATATTCGGCCATGAGAGAACCCATTAAATTTTGGTGTTGATCCGGGTCCTGATCTTGATTCTGGATCACGTGTCACTCTGTATAGGCTATGAAGGATTACTGTTAGCAGGATTAGGTTAAAACTACTGCACAAATTTAGACAAATTTTTCAACACAGATACATATTAGGCAATGGAAGACTCCATTACATTTTGGAGGTGATCAGGATCAGGATCTGGATCCGGATTCTGGATCACTTTTCACTGCCATTAGTCTTTGAAGGATTATATCAAAACCACTGCACGGATTTTGACAACCTTTTCAACACAAATGCATATTAGGCCATGGAAGACTCCATTAAATTCTGGATGTGATCTGGATCAGCATCTGGATCAAGTTTCAATTTATATAGTCTTTGAAGGATTATGTCAAAACTACTTCCCAGAGTCTCACCACAGATAGACAGTGGTGGGCACAGTTCCGATAATCCGATAACAGATAATTATCGAAGATAATGTTTTCATTATCGGATTATCTTTTTAGATAACTTTAAAAACCATTATTGGACCAATTATCTTCCAAATTAATTTTTGTCCAATAACTTTTAGAACGATAAACAAAGTAAACAAAGCTGAATAGCGACAAGACATTTCTAAAATTTAAAATCAGTTCAGGCCATCTGCCTGTTAAAGTTTTGTAACAATGTACCGTTCTACTACCCCTTGCAAACAGAAGAGAGCTGCTTCTGCATCTCTATCTCCTGCAAACAAGAAGTGGTAAAAAAAAAAAAAAAATTCCTTTAAACACCATATCGATATGCTGGCAATATCACCTAAGTCATCCACAGGCATACATTTTTAACTTATGGGTCAAATTTTAACCAAACTAATTTTGGACAAGTTATTTAAAATTACTGTCATGTCTGAAGTTTTATAAAGTGAAAATATCAGATATATGTTTTAGTTTTAAAGTAATGTGCTAATTTCTAAGGTTTGTGAGCACATGCTTTTCCCTGCAGTGCATTATGGGTAGGATTACGTAATCTCAGTACGTCGACAGGACAAATGCATTTCAGACACTGTTCAGGCTCCACGGACAACAGCATTAAACTCTAGTGCCTAAAACTGTCATGAATATATTCTCTGGGTTTATAGACGTTGTTATTGTATTTACGTTTGTTAAATTCCACGCATTTTAAATGTAGCAGACAGGGATTATCTGGAATTTTGTTTTCAATGCATCTACTGCCATCTACTGGCCAGTAGTGTTCATGGCAGTATTCGCCCTAAGGACTAAGCGTCTGGGAACCAGTAGATGGCAGTGTTCTATTTATTTTTACCCCCGTTATATCAGATGATTGTCAAATCAACTTTTTGGCTTTGCAAATGGCTTTTTTTTTTTTTTACAGATGAGGTTTAAAAACAAAACAAAACAACAGCAAAATAATAATAATAATAATAATAATAATAATAATAACAACATTACAAGACAGCTCTGCAGTGTTTGCACAGGCACAGTGCAAGCAGTTGGATGCTTGTAGCTTTACAGCAGGAGGATACCCTCACGACGGCCGACCAGAATAATACAAACAGGTTCGGTCCAAAAAATTCCTGCATGAAAAATCATCTTGCACAATGTAAAGCACGTTTTACAACATCATAAAACGTGCGCACATTCTCTCCACATGCAAAACATTTTGCAATGACACTACCAGGGCTCCGTAAAAATGCCTGTTTTTACAAATAAAAAAATGGAATATTTTACAAAAGCACATTTAAACACCAACACACGACAGACATCACATTAACATGTTGGTTTACATACTGAACCAATCAGTGTTTAGCAGACGCACTTTTACCCAGAATCCTTTGCAATCTGTCTGTTTGTTACAAAACCTCAGAATTAACATTAAACGATATATGCTATATTTTAACTTTGCACAAATGACAGAATTGACATTAATGGAGTTATTCTATCGGTATTAATGTTATTTATAAATCAAAACCATAAGTCAGCATGACTTAATTTTCAACACCTCCGCCTGACCGGAGCAATTGTAATTAATAGACAGCTGGCTTTATGGCTGCTCTCAGGGTGCCTCTGTGCTGGGAGCTCTGTAGTAAACAAGAGCTTCCAGCAGGGGCAGAATGTTCAAAGACAAAAGTGTGGACTCATTTTTTGGATGTGTTGTTACTTTTAATATTAGTAGAAGCTATTGTGGCATTAAAACTTAAATTTGTTTTACTGGTAGTTTCAAATGTGCCAGAGACAATATTGGAATTTATCGGTTATCGGTTATCTGTAACTTCTGATACATTTTTGGGTGGTTTATTGTTTTATCTTTATCGAAGACAACTTTTCAGTTATCTGATTATCTGTTATCGAAGTTAATTTTTTGGTTATCTGTGCCCACCACTGCAAATAGATATTAGGGTATGGAAGACTCCACTGAATTTTATAGGTGATTTGGTTCCAGATCCGGATTGTAGATCAAGATTTCACTTTATATAGGCTTTGAAGGATTTTTTTTCAAAACTACTTCACGAGATTCTCACCATATTTTCACCACAGATAGATATTAGGCCACAGCAAAACCCATTAAATTTAGGGAGGCGTTGATTCCGGGTCCTGATCTGGATTCTGGATCAAGTTTCACTTTATACAGGCATTAAAGATTACTAGTAGCAGGATTACGTCAAACTATTACACAGTTTTGACAACATTTTCAACACAGATACATATGAGGCAATGGAAGACTCCATTAAATTTTGGAGGAGATCTGGATCAGATCCAGATTCGGATTCTGGATCAAGTTTCACTTTATATAGTCTTTTGAAGGATTACATCAAAACTACTTACCAGATTCTCACGCAAATTTGCACTAGAGATGGATATTAGGCATGGAAGACGTCATTAAATGTGGGGGGTGATCCAGATTGGCGGACGTCACGTGGAGACAAAAAGAAAGACAAATACATAATCTTTGTAAGACCTTATTACAGAACATAAATTTCACAAACACCTGCTGCTAAAACCCCATCTGGATTTCTTTGTAAAACAAATTACACATCTATATATTCAACAAAACAAAAGAGGCATTAAATTAACTAAAATCTCAAGCATGAAACTTGGACAGAAACAAACCAAAAGTGCAGAAAATCACTTAATTTTATGGTCATACAGTTCAAACCCATGTGGAAAAAGAAAATATGACACCAGACGAATGATGCATTTTGGCAATTGTGTTTTTGTGTTCCTTTTCCAATGGTGGCAAAACAAGTGTGTATTATAGCACAGGAGAGCGCTGTCCATGATGCTGAAAATTCAGCACAACCCCTATGAATGTAAGTTTGTCATTTTGGTCGACAAACCTCCACACAAAACAATATAACACTGAATCAAAACCACCTTTTGCTTCAGATGTGACAGATTTCAATTGTGATTAATTTTGATTCATATAAGCAACTGTTCACATTTATTACTTGTGGATTTTTTATTTTATTTTGGGAAAGAATATAGAATTTTGGTACGGAGAAGAGTGAATTCACCTCAAATAAGAGCATATTTTGCTTAAACTGCATGATTACTGAGAAGTTGAAGAGAAAAATCAAACAAAAATAAGACACCAATCGAGAACATTTTATGATTTTGAAAGAGACCTCAACTACAAGGAAAAAAAAAACAAACAAACATTTACAGCAGTGTTTAAATTTACACAGTTGTGTAAATGTTAAATGAGTGTTATCAATGTGGCAGCTATTGATAAAGAATTTTATTTCCTTTTTCATTTATTATCATTAGGCACAACACAAGTTCTACTATTAAGACTCAAATTTCAAGAATTTCATTCAAAATTTGCAGATTCCATAACAGCCATATCTGTAAGCAACAGCATCCTGTTCACAATTTAGTCATGAACCTTAAGCAATAGGAATAAAGCCATTTAAAGATGTCATTCCTGACTCACTCTCTGCTGTTTGCAGCTGCTGACTTGGACTCTCGGCCTTCTCCACACTGCCTCCATCAGTTGGTCCTTACTGATGGCCTGGAGTGTGCCCTCTTCCACTTTTCCACAATCTGTTGGTCCCTGTCTGATGCCAGGGTTGGGGACTAGGACTCCACCAGGCTGCTACTGATTGGTCACTTTTTCAGGCCAGGTTGCTGGTCAGGCCTGTGGCCTAAGATATCATCTGCCACCAGGTGGTCCCTGTCTGACACCGGGTATAGGCTCTTCCTTTGCCTTCTTCTAATGGTAGGATTCAAGTTAATGTATGCTGACGCTGTCGGGAGCAGGACTGGCCTCAAAGGTTGTCTTTCATTTGTAGAATATATATATAACAATGGAATAAATATTTAACATTTTTTCATCTCCTGAGTCTTAGTAACAGAAATAGCTTGGAGAATAAACCAGATGAGCTGTGCATCATTGCTGCCATGGTTTTTCCATTAAGTGGCACTGTGACGGCTCACATCAGGCCATTCTTGCCCTGAGTTCCGTTTTTTTTTCCATCAGCTGCAGATGTTTGTGAATCCACATGGCTTCCTGATCGGGCGTACCCATCTCACATTATTTGCCACAAAACAAGCAAATTGAATGAACCTCTTCCAAAGGAGTCGCTGTGTGTTTGGAACTGATCGGATTCACGAGGGATAATGGAGACCTACAGGAGACTTTTGCAGTCAGAGGATGTAGGGCATAAAGAAAGGAGCGCACAAAAGGAGGACCGAGCAGATCACACAAGCCCTCCTTCAAGACTGAGGATGTCTTATCGCCTGTGCTGGGAGCCAAACTCCAAGGCCAACAAAATTGGTGTATTTGGGTCTTTTCTTTCCCCAAATGGAGTTTGGTTTTGACCATGTGAAAGCCTCTTCTCCCCATATCTCTGAAAGTAAAAACAAGAGAGAGAAGTAATTAGCTGCCGCAATGAGTTCTTTGATAGTGGTGTTTCTTCCTTCCGAGCCCATCTGCTGCCACATAAGCTGGAATATCTTTCACATGAATCAATCTAGCGAACTAAGTGAGCCGTGAATAAACATCTCCGCAATTCCAGAACTGGCTGCAGTGGAAACGTTTAAATTGGAATAATATTGTGTGATGCCAGTGACGCGGAGTCGTCTTCTGGGGTAAATGGCGCCATTCAGACCCTGTGAATAATAATGATACTATAATACCTGAAACTATATTTTTTATCAAACTCTACAACATTGTATGTGACAAAGCAACGTAACAGAGTAGGTGGTGATAAGTAGAGATTGTTTCAGAAAACCTCGAGTATTGCTTGTTTCTCCACGGACCACCTGGAGTTGTGACAGGAAGTGCGCCCAGGCTAAAAGTTGTACCGAATCCTATGTGCTATGAAAATGTTCTTTCATGCTTGAGCTTGTGTCCAAACTAAAAACTTGGATTTGAAATCAAAATCAGCATCTGAATGTGTCCCTTGTATGTGTGTGTTTGTATCTTAGAATTTCATGTTAGCTCATTAGCAGTGCATTGTATGATTCATAGTAGGCATTGCGTTTTGTGAGTTTTGCATTATCCTGCTGCAACATGAGGTGATGTTCTTGGATGTATGGCACAACAATGGGCCTCAGGATCTCGTCACGGTATCTCTGTGCATTCAAAATGCCATCAATAAAATGCACCTGTGTTCTTCATCCATAACAGACGCCTGCCCATACATAACCCCACCGCCCACCATGGGCCACTCGATCCACCAACATTGACATCAGAAAACCGCTCACCCACACGATGCCACACGCTGTCTGCCATCTGCCATCTTCCCGGTGTGAACCGGGATTCAGCCGTGAAGAGGAAACACCTCTCCAACGTGTCAAACGCCAGCGAATGTGAGCATTTGCCCACTCAAGTCGGTTACGACGACGAACTGGAGTCAGGTCGAGAACCCCGATGAGGACGACGAGCATGCAGATGAGCTTCCCTGAGACGGTTTCCTGACAGTTTGTGCAGAAATTCTTTGGTTATGCAAACCGATTGTTCCAGCAGCTGTCCGAGTGGCTGGTCTCAGACGATCTTGGAGGTGAACATTGCTGGATGTGGAGGTCCTTGGGCTGGTGTGGTTACACGTGGTCTGCGGTTGTGAGGCTGGTTGATGTACTGCCAAATTCTCTGAAACGCCTTGGAGACGGCTTATGGTAGAGAAATGAACATTCAATACACGAGCAACAGCTCTGGTTGACATTCCTGATGTCAGCATGCCAATTGCACGCTCCCTCAAATCTTGCGACATCTGTGGCATTGTGCTGTGTGATAAAACTGCACCTTTCAGAGTGGCCTTTTATTGTGGGCAGTCTAAGGCACACCTGTGCACTAATCATGGTGTCTAATCAGCATCTTGATATGGCACACCTGTGAGGTGGGATGGATTATCTCAGCAAAGGAGAAGTGCTCACTATCACAGATTTAGACTGGTTTGTGAACAATATTTGAGGAACTGGTGATATTGTGTATGGTGGAAAAAGTTTTAGATCTTTGAGTTCATCTCATACAAAATGGGAGCAAAACCAAAAGTGTTGCGTTTATATTTTTTTGAGTGTGAGTTCATTTAATTCTCAACGATTCACAGTGCTGGTTCTTCTTTCCTGAAACTTGTGGCCATCAGCCTGCATACAACCTGCATACTGCCTGTAAATATCGCTCATGGTGGCCTCGGTGGGTGGGGGGTAGCGCTCAGCCGGTACCATGCCTTCAGCTTCTTGGCCTTATCGGGCCCGGCTTGGTAATCTTTGGCCATCTTTTGCCAAAGCACACTCGCACCTAGCGGATGTGCTGGCTATTGCACCAGGTGTATCGCTGTCAGTGAAATTTGCCAACCCCCCCCCCCCAAAAAAAACAACCCTGATATGATAAACTAAGGCTTTTTCAATGTACAAGTCGTGAATATAAGTCACCGGACTTCAAAGAATAATGCAACTTTTACATTTTTACACACACACACACACACACACACACACACACACAACACACACACACACACACCACACACACACACACACACCACACACACACACACACACACACACACACACACACACACCACACACACACACAGGACTAAACCAAACCGACTCTTTAGGTTCCTTAGATGACCCCAAAACAATCAGGATGTTCCCAAAAACAAAAACTGGCCTCAAGCAGTTATCCAAGATGGCCACCAAAAATAGGATTTTCCACTGACACACTTTTAAACAACATATAAATAACTTAATATCACAGAGATTCAAGGATAAGGGTCTATTGGTGGCCATTTGGACGCCATTTGAATCTTAAACCATGAATGAATTTAGGTACAAATGAGTTTGCTGTGACCTGCAATGTTCTTCCCATTGAATCTCTGTGATATTTAAGTTGTTTTATATGTTGTTAAAGGTGTTTTAGTGAAAAACCCTATTTGGCGGCCATCTTGGATAACTGGCTTGAGGCCAGTTTTTATTTTTGGGAACATCCTGATGTTTTGGGGTCATCTAAGGAACCTAAAAGAGTCGGTTTGGTTTAGTCATGGGTGGAGTTGCAAAGGTAGTGGTCGTAGCTCCCCTAGTGTGTACACACACACACACACACACACACACACACACACACACACACACACACCACACACACACACACACACACACACCACACACACACACACACACACACACACACCTTCAACTGCTTAGTTCAATCAAGGGTCATGGGGGGCTGGAGCCTATCCCAGCAGTCATAGAGCGTGAGGCGGGGTAGACCAGGACAGGACGCCACTCTGTCTCAGGGCCACAAACAGACAAACAAACACATTCCACCCACTCGCACACCTATGGACAATTTAAAGATTCCAATCGACCTAACCCGCATGTCTTTGGATCTGGGAGGAACCGGAGCACCCGGAGGAAATCCACGCAAACACAGGGAGAACATGTAACGTCCACACAGAAAGGCTATCATGGTAATCGTGTTTTACAATCATTTTAATATTACATCAGCATTTGGAACTGTGTTTGTGTGGTATTCTACTGGCCAGAACTATGATTTTATACTATATATATATTACTATATATATATATATATATATATATATATATATATATATATATATATATATATATAGTC
This sequence comes from Thalassophryne amazonica, assembly GCF_902500255.1. Taxonomy (NCBI): domain Eukaryota; kingdom Metazoa; phylum Chordata; class Actinopteri; order Batrachoidiformes; family Batrachoididae; genus Thalassophryne; species Thalassophryne amazonica. Next base: position 12,192,875 of record NC_047125.1, on the reverse strand, counting down.
TGCTCAAAAGAATATGCAGTTGTCAAATATTGAAACTGCTCATTTAATCCTTTAATACAGTTTGAATTGCTGCACCAGACAGTGTACTTTCACTGAGTTACAGTAGAGTCTTTAATTTAGACATCAGTGACAAAGGGTGAGAAGATTGATGCCAGAGGGTTCAGACAGAAATGGAAAATGGTTTAAGAATAAATTGTTGCAACTGGGAGAGAAGGTTGAGGAGTCGAGGGAGCAAAAAAGGGAGAGTAATGTGGGAAACCAGCCGATAATGGATAGAAACACGATGAGCCCTCCGCTGTCATCAGGAGTCAATTTAAACCACATGCATCCATTAATCCTGCTGCTGTTATAGCCAAACCACACCCAGTCCTTCCTTGCACTCCCCCTCGTGCCTCTCACAGACTTTCACCCAGTTCCCCTGTTGACGGATGGGATGCCGAGCTAAACAGGCCCCCGATAACATGACTTTCATATCGAGTTGCTCCATTACCGAGATGTATAGAGGTATCAAGATCACGGGCTTTCTTATTGGAGTTGGTCACCATACGAGATTCACGACTCGGCCTTAAGCGCGCCGCTGAGGGGGCGCGATACTTGATCCAAAACAACGCGTCTCGAATGACGCTGACACAATACTTTAGGGCAGTGAAGATGTTCTCGATGTGGCCAAAAAACTCTCAAACCTCTCAGGTGAAGAGATATCGGATTTTATGCGTTCTTTCAAAGAAGACAGTGGCATCAAGATCAGCTCAGGGATAAATATCTATTCAGACCTAAAACAAAAAAATCTGTGTCTTGAATTATTTATTCATGGATTTCAGGGAGGAACAGAAAGATATGCAGAGTACACACAGAGTGAGAGGTCTGAAGGAAGGAGAGACTCTCCTGACAATAACGCCAGAAACTGACTTCATTTGTCATGTGTTGAGATGGAAATGATTTTCCTCACGGTGAACGAGGGTGACCTTTGTTTTACATGTTCCCCAAGGCCACGTCAGGACATTTATCAATGGTGCACAGAGCGCCAAAAATGGAGATATTCTGCTTTACATCCTGGCTTTACACTGCTTAAGTATTTCCCGGGCGAGCCCCTCAACTTCGAGTTCCTTCGGAACTTTTTTTATGTCGCCTCACATCACCGGCAAGCTGTCGATTACCCAGAAGCGCATTGTGGACGTAATGGCGCCTTTGTTCCTTAACGGGATTAGCTATGTGCAGACAGGAACCCCCTCCCACCAGCCTTTGATGCCTAATGATGGGCGGGCGTTTGGATTGATCTGGCACTGTGTGGGCCAGATGAAAGGGGAGTTTTAGACAGGGATCTGTGACTTCCCTCCAGAGGTCTCGCCTCCACCCATCCATCCACATCTCTACCTTTCACTCTTGATGTATAAATGGTGTACCTGTGTTTTTCTGCTCCCGGGCCTTCTTTTCATTGCTTTAAATCATCTGTCACCCCTCAAGATGCCAATTGTTTTCCTCACCCACCTCTATTGGTTTATTACTCAACAAGGATGTTTAAAATTCCAAATAACTTTTAAATAATATGCACTTGATGGACCAAAAATATTCAATTACCCTGCTAACAAGTAGGAAAAAAAGGCAGTTTTGATGCCTGTTGCCCCACGTGGAGGCATTTACATATCTTGGGGTCTTGTTCATGAGTCGGAGTAAGTTGGAGTGTGAGATCGATAGGCAGAATGGGGCGGTGTCTGATGTTTTAAGGACACTGTACCAAACTGTCTTGGTGAAGAAGGAACTTAGCCAGAAGGTGATACTCTCAATTTACCAGTCGATTTATGATCCTATCCTCACCTATAGCCATGAACGTTGGGGATAGTCATGAACTAATGACCAAAAGAATAAGGTTGGAGATACAAGTGGTGGAAAGCTTGACTATTCGGGAGAGACTCTGCGTAGAGTCGTTGCTTCTTGGCATCACAGGAGCCAGTTGAGGTGGTTTGAGCATCCGGTGAGGATGCCCCCTATTCTCTTTAGTGAAGTCTTCCAACTTGTTAGACTCAGGACATGCAGGAGAGATTATATTTCCCAGATGGTTTGGGAAAATCTCCAGATCCCCCTGGAAGAGTTACAGGATTGAGCCAAGAATAGGGAAGCATGGAATGAGTTGCTTAGTCTGCTGCCACTGCAACCAAGACCCAGATAAGTGGCTGAAAATGAATGATACCTGTTTTTCAAGTGGTAAGCTTCGAGGATCCAAAAAAAAAAGTTGTAGTTCCTTTAATGGCCACTTGAAGGTGGCTCCAGAAAAAAAACAAGTGCCCATAGAAGCCCATGTTAAAATGTCCAACTTTAGAGTGGAATTAAACATATTTCAAAACTAGTACTCGGTCTCTTGAGCTATGTTCCCTCCGTGACAAGTGTACGGATGGTGATTTTTTCCCCCTGCCTCCTTAGTTTAAAATGTTTTAAACCATGGAGTTGTATATAATTATGGAAGTGTCCACTTTGAGTAACAGTTTGTGTTGAGCGCTCAGACTCCGCTAGCTGTAGCTCTTTGCTACTGTGGAGCATCATGTCTGTCTTTTTTTTAGCTTTTGATTGTAAATATGTGATAATATGGCTTGTTGTGTGGTGAATTCTCCTAATGGATCACCTAAGATGTCTATGCACCAGTATTGCATTAAGTGAAATTAATGTTGATACAATGTTGCATGCTAATCGCATTAGCACTTTTAGTAGTTATTGGTAGATTAGTGACATTATGTCCAGTTAATAAAAGAATTATTGAGGAAATAAAGTCAGAATTTTGAATGCCGACACCAAAGCCACACATAAACACCTAAAACAAGGTTAGCTTGTAACTTTAGCTTGTTCTGACTCAAAAATGGGGGCTTGTCCGGGCTTCATTCATCCCGCCCAGGTCAAGCATGGTCCCACTATGCTCCATCACTTTACCAAAGCGTTATCCAAATAAATGACCACAACACAGTCAACAGTAGTCCTACCATGCAAACAGATCCAAAATCCAACAGACAAAACGGCAGTGGTCAATAATATGAGGAATCAATGAACATGATAGAGCCTGGACAGAACCTAAGACAATCTGGCGAGGAATAAATGGAAAGTGCATCTTTTAAAGAGGCCAATCAGCAAATGGAGGAAAGGCTATGAAAGTAAATGTGCCATCAGAGTTTGAATTTGAATTTTTAAGGTTGAATGTTTTCAGCATCAAAATCAGAGTTTGAAGTTGAACTTAAAAGGATGAATTTGTTTAGCATCAAAAACAGCCTCAAAAACTTCAACCTAAAAAAAAAAAAAAAAAAAAAATCAACCGATAAAAAACTCAACCTCAAAAACATTCAGTGATTGAGACAGGGATCGACTGCTTCTCCCTGCTTTTCTATTTTTGAGGTTGATTTTTTATTTTTTTTAGGTTGAATTTTTGGAGGTTGAATTTTTTTTTTTTTTTTAGGCTGAATTTTTTTTTTTTACTTGAAGTTTTTGAGGCTGAATATTTTAATGAAAAAAAAAAATCACCAATAAAAATTAAAATTCAAACTCTAATGGCACAGATTTACTTCCATAAAAGGCGAGAAAACGATAGCACAAGGCATAAACGCGGAAGTAACTGTGCATGAGGAAACGCGTGAATGTCTCCTAATAATAAACACTGCAAGGGACGAAGACGATTGAGAAAACATAGTGAGGGGAAAATCTAAAAAGTCGATGGAGAACAGAAGCACGATGGTAGAACATGAAAACCAAAACTAAAACCCTGAGGGGAAACCTGCACAGTGCGCTGTGAGAAAGAAATCCAACAGAAACCAGGGTGACATGGTGTGCAGTACACATGCACAACCCTTGCAACTTACACAACTTGTCCTTGTTCAAGCGCTCGCTCTTACTTTGACTGACTTGACACCATTAATTTGATCTTGGGGAAATTTGTGCTTTGCATTCAAATTTGAGATCCATTTGAGATCATGGATCAGAGACGTGATGTAAGAAGTACATAACCCCTCTGTTTGCTCACTAATGTCAAATCTGTGCACCTCCCACTCACTACCTTGCACTTGACATCTCATCAAACCATGTCTTCAACAATCCGCTGTCAATTTTTTGAAGTAAATGCTTTTTTGAATTTCGTGCAAAAGCATCGCCGTTCACAAAAAGGTGGCAGAACTACATTGTTAGGTGTTGTGAAGATGCACGAGGTAGGGTTTGCTGCTTTACCTTGATGCCTACAATCTCGGATAAACTCGGATAAGCTGGGTTCATAAAGTATTGAAAATAAGAAAACACGAGCGCAAACCCCGTGGATAAATCAACTCTAAATCAAGCTGAAATTCCACCTAATAAAAATGCTTAATTAATTTATTCAACGAATGACATATATAACATCTCCCAACTAACAATAGTTGACTATTTTAGTAGGTTTATTTAGTCATAGTATATATGAAATATATTTTATGATTGCAGGCAATAAATGAGGCTATAATTTGTTGAATTGTTCTTACTTTTACGCAATCACTGGAAAAAATTGTAAATTTTATCTGATCAAGGTGCAGTTCATAATTGGTAAATGCAGTTTCCTGTATATATATTTCATATATTTCATACTATATAAATATATTTTTTATAAATATATATTTCATTGTATTGCAGCTAGAGGTAGGCGATACCGGGAATTTTGGTATTTATCCGATACCAAGTAAATACAGGGCCAATATTGCCGATATCAATACCGATACTTTTTCTTATTCAAGTTTCATAGATCCAAAGGATCCAAAAGACCTAGGGTAGAATTTTGCCAAACATTGTACATGACAACAAAATACTTTATTATCACAATCAACATAAAAAAAAAATAAAAAAAAATCACTCAACACAACTTAAAACAAAATCTCCTGAGGTAGAGGGCTGACAAACCACAATACAAGGGTGCGCTGCACCGTGTTGTGTGACACAGTGCAGCGCTGCTCTTACAGACAGAGAGTAGACTTTGATGAATCTGCGTACGCAGCAGTAAGTGCGTGTGGGAGAGAAAAAAGCTTGAGTATCGATCTTTTTACATGAGGATCGTTCAATATCAATACCAGCGTTGGTATCGATATTATCGATATTAGGATCGACCCGCCCACCTCTAATTGCAGCACAGTTTCTTTAGCAAAGGCGCCATTCTACTATGCTCGCTCAGAATCCAAAGAAGTGGAAAAATGGGATGAAATGAGTTATGCAATTATTGGGAGATACTGAGAAACATGTTCAGAGATCCTTCTAAATTACACTATGTAACACAATTTTTGTTCCTGGCTTCTAAATGTTATATTTCAACTGCTTATGTCTAAAGTCTATGGAAAAATGACTACATTCAGCACAAACTTTGATTTTATTTTTTTTTAACGTTGTAGAAAGTTCTAAAAGTTTGAGATTTCTAGATAATTCTGGAAAATTCTGGACAGTTCTAGCAGTTAATGAATATTCTAGAAGACTACTCAGTAGTAGTGAAGGCGAATCGAGAATATTCTTGAAAACAGACAAATTTCAAAATATCATTGTCCTGATCACAGAAGCAAAGTTTCTGTGGAATAACAGCTATTTTCTATTTATTCAAGGCATAACAGGTTAGGTACACACTGTGTACCCAGGAACAAAACAAAAATAAAAATTTGTTACATATCAATCAATCAATCAACTTTTTTTTTATATAGCGCCAAATCACAACAAACAGTTGCCCCAAGGCGCTCCACATTGTAAGGCAAGGCCATACAATAATTAGGAAAAACCCCAACGGTCAAAACGACCCCCTATGAGCAAGCACTTGGCCACAGTGGGAAGGAAAAACTCCCTTTTAACAGGAAGAAACCTCCAGCAGAACCAGGCTCAGGGAGGGGCAGTCTTCTGCTGAGACTGGTTGGGGCTGAGGGAAAGAACCAGGAAAAAGACATGCCGAGAAGGGGGGCAGAGATCGATCACTAATGATTAAATGCAGAGTGATGCATACGGAGCAAAAAGAGAAAGAAACAGTGCATCATGGGAACCCCCCACAGTCTACGTCTAAAGCAACATAACCAAGGGATGGTCCAGGGTCACCCGATCCAGCCCTAACTATAAGCCTTAGCGAAAAGGAAAGTTTTAAGCCTAATCTTAAAAGTAGAGAGGGTATCTGTCTCCCTGATCTGAATTGGGAGCTGGTTCCACAGGAGAGGAGCCTGAAAGCTGAAGGCTCTGCCTCCCATTCTACTCTTACAAACCCTAGGAACCACAAGTAAGCCCGCAGTCTGAGAGCGAAGCGCTCTAATGGGGTAATATGGTACTACGAGGTCCCTAAGATAAGATGGGACCTGATTATTCAAAACCTTATAAGTAAGAAGAAGAATTTTAAATTCTATTCTAGAATTAACAGGAAGCCAATGAAGAGAGGCCAACACGGGTGAGATATGCTCTCTCCTGCTAGTCCCCGTCAGTACTCTAGCTGCAGCATTCTGAACCAACTGAAGGCTTTTTAGGGAACTTTTAGGACAACCTGATAATAATGAATTACAATAGTCCAGCCTAGAGGAAATAAATGCATGAATTAGTTTTTCAGCATCACTCTGAGACAAGACCTTTCTGATTTTAGAGATATTGCGTAAATGCAAAAAGGCAGTCCTACACATTTGTTTAATATGCACTTTGAATGACATATCCTGATCAAAAATGACTCCAAGATTTCTCACAGTATTACTAGAGATCAGGGAAATGCCATCCAGAGTAACGATCTGGTTAGACACCATGCTTCTAAGATTTGTGGGGCCAAGTACAATAACTTCAGTTTTATCTGAGTTTAAAAGCAGGAAATTAGAGGTCATCCATGTCTTTATGTCTGTAAGACAATCCTGCAGTTTAGCTAATTGGTGTGTATCCTCTGGCTTCATGGATAGATAAAGCTGGGTATCATCTGCGTAACAATGAAAATTTAAGCAATACCGTCTAATAATACTGCCCAAGGGAAGCATGTACAAAGTGAACAAAATTGGTCCTAGCACAGAACCTTGTGGAACTCCATAATTAACTTCAGTCTGTGAAGAAGATTCCCCATTTACATGAACAAACTGTAATCTATTAGACAAATATGATTCAAACCACCGCAGCGCAGTGCCCTTAATACCTATGACATGCTCTAATCTCTGTAATAAAATTTTATGGTCAGTATCAAAAGCAGCACTGAGGTCTAACAGAACAAGCACAGAGATGAGTCCACTGTCCGAAGCCATAAGAAGATCATTTGTAACCTTCACTAATGCTGTTTCTGTACTATGATGAATTCTAAAACCTGACTGAAACTCTTCAAATAGACCATTCCTCTGCAGGTGATCAGTTAGCTGTTTTACAACTACCCTCTCATGCAGTTTCCTTTATATATATAGGCAAATGCTTTCATTGTATTGCAACGCAGTTTCTTTAGAAAAGACGCCATTCTACTACGATCACTCAAGATCCCCCCAAAAAAAAGAAAAAAAAAAAAAGCAAAAACGGGATGAAATGAGTTAATCTGGCTTGCCTCCTAACAAGGCTTGCTTACAAAATGCAGACATGGCAAATACCTTGTTTATAAAGTGTAGACCTGGCAACATCCTGAAAACTAAAGAAAGGCTCATAACAATAGTTGACTATTTTAGGTTTATTTAGTCATAGTATATATGAAATATATTTTATGATTGCAGGCAATAAATGTGGCTAGAATTTGTTGAATTGTTCTTACTTTTATGCAATTATTGGGAAATACTGAGAAACATGTTCAGAGATCCTTGTAACTTATATCTGATCAAGGTAAATGCGGTTTCCTTTATATATATATATATATATATATATATATATATATATATATATATATACATACACACTCAACAAAAATATAAACACAACACTTTTGGTTTTGCTCCCATTTTGTATGAGATGAACTCAAAGATCTAAAACTTTTTCCACATACACAATATCACCATTTCCCTCAAATGTTGTTCACAAACCAGTCTAAATCTGTGATAGTGAGCACTTCTCCTTTGCTGAGATAATCTATCCCACCTCACAGGTGTGCCATATCAAGATGCTGATTAGACACCATGATTAGTGCACAGGTGTGCCTTAGACTGTCCACAATAAAAGGCCACTGAAAGGTGCAGTTTTGTTTTATTGGGGGGGGATACCAGTCAGTATCTGGTGTGACCACCATTTGCCTCATGCAGTGCAACACATCTCCTTCGCATAGAGTTGATCAGGTTGTCAATTGTGGCCTGTGGAATGTTGGTCCACTCCTCTTCAATGGCTGTGCGAAGTTGCTGGATATTGGCAGGAACGCCAGTCCAGAGCATCCCAAACATGATCAATGGGTGACATGTCCGGTGAGTATGCTGGCCATGCAAGAACTGGGACATTTTCAGCTTCCAAGAATTGTGTACAGATCCTTGCAACATGGGGCCGTGCATTATCCTGCTGCAACATGAGGTGATGTTCTTGGATGTATGGCAAAACAATGGGCCTCAGGATCTCGTCACGGTATCTCTGTGCATTCAAAATGCCATCAATAAAATGCACCTGTGTTCTTCATCCATAACAGATGCCTGCCCATACCATAACCTCACCGCCACCATGGGCCACTCGATCCACAACATTGACATCAGAAAACCACTCAGCCACACGATGCCACACACGCTGTCTGCCATCTGCCCTGGACAGTGTGAACCGGGATTCATCCATGAAGAGAACACCTCTCCAACATGCCAAATGCCAGCGAATGTGAGCATTTGCCCACTCAAGTCGGTTACGACGACGAACTGGAGTCAGGTCGAGACCCCGATGAGGACGACGAGCATGCAGATGAGCTTCCCTGAGACGGTTTCTGACAGTTTGTGCAGAAATTCTTTGGTTATGCAAACCGATTGTTTCAGCAGCTGTCCAAGTGGCTGGTCTCAGACGATCTTGGAGGTGAACATGCTGGATGTGGAGGTCCTGGGCTGGTGTGGTTACACATGGTCTGCGGTTGTGAGGCTGGTTGGAAGTACTGCCAAATTCTCTGAAACGCCATTGGAGACGGCTTATGGTAGAGAAATGAACATTCAATACACGAGCAACAGCTCTGGTTGACATTCCTGCTGTCAGCATGCCAATTGCACGCTCCCTCAAATCTTGCGACATCTGTGGCATTGTGCCGTGTGATAAAACTGCACCTTTCAGAGTGGCTTTTTATTGTGGACAGTCTAAGGCACACCTGTGTACTAATCATGGTGTCTAATCAGCATCTTGGTATGGCACACCTGTGAGGTGGGATGGATTATCTCAGCAAAGGAGAAGTGCTCACTATCACAGATTTAGACTGGTTTGTGAACAATATTTGAGGGAAATGGTGATATTGTGTATGTGGAAAAAGTTTTAGATCTTTGAGTTCATCTCATACAAAATGGGAGCAAAACCAAAAGTGTTGCGTTTATATATATATATATATATATATATATATATATATATATAGGCAAATGCTTTCATTGTATTGCAGCGCAGTTTCTTTAGCAAAGACGCCATTCTACTACGATCACTCAAGATCCCCCCCCCTCAAAAAAAAATGCAAAAACGGGATGAAATGATTTAATCTGGCTTGCCTCCTGACAGGCTTGCTTACAAAATGCAGACATGGCAACTACCTGGTTTATAAAGTGCAGACCTGGCAACCTCCCGAAAACTAAAGAAAGGCTTGAGCTGTTAAACGTTGAATAAAAACCACAAGAAACACTGCTTCAAATAGAGATCTCTGATAGAGATCAATCAAACAAATCTCAAGCAAGCCACAGTCACTATGAGTACTCAGTTTAAAGAATTTCAAACATGACTTAAGATGTTAATGCCTAAAGGTTATCACATACTATCAATGATTTCAAGAATCAAGATGAAATTTTTAAACAGTTCAAAAATTGGATCCTGATTTCAATCTGGTGCTGATGATGGCTATAACTACCAAGATAAGATGGATCAAGAAGTTACTATGATGCTTCAAAACATGCCCTGAATTGGTATTTGAGATTAAACGGGAAGAACTGGTGCGCTCTAGAATAGCCCCATGTAGTATTTGAAATTATTGATTTGGTGCTGAAATCATTAGCATGACCTGAGCGTCTCCGTTGTGAGCAAAAGGATTTAAAACGTGCTTCAAAAACACATACTAATGGTTGTTGAGGACCTGAGTGTGGGAAATGCCTTCAAGTAGTGATTCATGATGGATTTAATCGCTTATGTCTTGAAAACTAGCATCACATATGCGATATCGAGATGCTAACTGCTTAACATTAGCATGCAAGTTCTCTAGCTTTACATAACATGACGCTAACAGGCCTCACACAACACAATGCTAACAAGCAAACATTAGCAGGAAGACTTGCTAGTATCACATGATGCAGTGCTAACACGCTAATGTTACGAACAGAATGCCTCTGTTTTGAGTAATGGTATTTATAAAGTGCTTTAAAACACAGTTAGCTTATCTTAATGCACATATTCAAGTATTTTTTTTTTCAGGTTTTTGAGTTTTTATGAAGGACAGACTAACAAACTATCTAGCTAACATAGAACCAGACAGACTTGGGCCTTGGAGAATTATGGTATAATTTGCTCGAACACTAAAAAGGAAACACGGACATGTAGAATCCAACCGACTTTGACAAAAAGCATTTGGTGCATTACAGTTCTAAAAGATTGTCAGTTACAAATATCTGCTGAGACATTCTTGAGATTGAACGCGAGCGCTATCTTCCAGCAATGCGTCAATTGCCACCCACTCAGATTGCCCGCTCAACCATGTGCCATCAAAAACCTTAAACACATAAACTCACCCAAGGGAGTGAAGCAGAAAGTGCTTGGCTCACTCCTGAGAAAGGGCCATCAATATTTTACGGCCTGAGCCCCAGCCCCTAGGTGAGCTGCGCTAATTGAAAAGGAAAGGACTAAAACTGATTGCACGAGGCCATTCCTTTGAAGTGGGCCTCCTTCATTTTAAAATGTATAAAAAAGTTGTTCATCTGAGTCCTTTCTGTCTCCGAAGCCACTGCGGAAAAAATAGTGCTGCTTGGTGACATGACGGAACAGCAGAATTAATTTCTTTATGCATTTATGCAGAAAAGCAAACAAGATTGCAATAAATCATTCATAATTTACATTGTTGGCGCATTCTGTCTGTGGGGACAGATTGAGTTAATGACACGTAGGCAATGGATGGCTGTGCACAAGAAAGGGGTGGGGTTTCACTTGCCTCCTGGTCACCAGGCGTAGCGGTACGGCACCTTTGGGTGAAATCGACACTATTAAAATTAGCACAAAATTACAAAAACAGTAGAAATGAGTCATGAGGTAGAATGAGCTCCAACTCTACTCATGAATGCACATGCTCTGCATATTTTCCACCTGTATCTCCTCTGACGACACCTGATTAGTTAAGTCTGGTGGTTTCCAGGTCTTTTTGGTTGAGCACACCCGCCAGAGTTAATTGACTGTGGGCAGGGTTGAGAGAGTTGCTAAACACGCGGAGCAGGTGGTCTCCAGGAGGGAGGTTTACCAATCTGTGCGGAGTTTAGTTCCTCACAAAATATGTCAAGCTGGCCTGAAGTGGTTTTTGTAATGTGGGTGTTAGCATTTCAGTGATGTGGTAAGGAGTTTTATTTTAGAGCCCTACCGATATGGACTTTTTGGGGGCCGATACCGATTTTAAGAGTTAATGTATTTTTATATTATATATATATATATGATACTGACATGAATGCTGTATGCTACATAAACATGGCAATGATTCCTCATATTTCATTATCAATCCCTTATAACAACAACAACAAAAAAGGAGGCTCAATTTTAAAGATAAACTTTATTTTAAATAACTGTAAATATAACCAAACACAAATGGGATGAATTGATGGGTTTTTGGAGGGCTGATCAAGATCTTGTGTGAAATAATGATACTGATATATCTGCTGATATACATACATACAAAATGGCAATGATTCCTCACGTCATTATCAGCCCCTTATGACAAAAAAAGAAAAAAAATGTAGCTGAGGTTTAAGTTTAAACATAACCTTTATTATAAATAGCTATAAATATAACTAGTAACCAACGGGATGTTGGGTGGATTTTGTGAGGGCTGATACTGACCCTTTTTGACAAAATAATGCAGCTAAGGCATAGGTTTAAACATAAACCTTATAAATAGCTACAAATATGATTGACAAAGGGATGGACGGATGAATGGATTTTGGGGGGCCAATATGATCTTAGAAAATAAAAAAAATACAACATTGATATCTGCTGATACAGTATATACATAAAAAATGACTGATTGCTCACATTTCATTATCAAACTCTTATGACAAAATGTAGTTGAGGCTTAAGTATATATATTATATATATTTATATTTATATAAATTTATATATAAATTTTATTATAAATAACTAAATATAACCAAGAGCCAATGGATAGATGGATTTTTGAGAGGCCGATACCAATCTTAGCGAGCAAAAAAAAAAGTATGATACCCATATATCGGTTGATATATACATAACAAATGGCAGTGATTTGTCACATTTCATTATCAACCCATTATGACAAAATAATGCAGTTTAGGCTTAAACATAACCTTTATTATAAATAGCCATAAATATAATCAACCATCAACAAGCTGGATGGATTTCTTTTTTTTTTTTGGGGGGGGGGGGGGGGGCAATATAATCTTAGAAATTAAAAAAATTTGCAATACTGATATATCTTTCTCACTGTTGCTTTCATAATTAAATAATAATAATAATAATAATAATAATAATAATAATAATAATAATAATAAAACATTATGGTACTATTTGGTAAATCTGGCAGTTTGGTAAATAGGGAGTTCTCAAAAACTGGGAAACAACTCAAGAAGGAAACTGGTGAAGGAAGCCACCAAAACACCCAGACAGCTGCAAAAGGGAAGTTAAATTGTGGCTATTTTTCTAGGCCAGAATATCTGGCAGATCTTGCTCAAAAATCCATTGATCTTTCCACTATACACCAGCATTTTGCGCAGCAAAGAAAAACAGACTTTACATTGTGATTGCGTCTTCTTATCATATTGCATCAACTTGTAGATGGGTCTGTGTTTGGCAAAAGGGCCGTGGGCTTTCCCTAATCTTGCTTTGACCTGCTGCTGGGCTCCATTGCCCTTACTAATGAGACTACCAAGGTGGGTGAAATTCTCCCTGAACTCAAGTACCTTGGCGTCAACATTAATTGGTCCCATAAGTGTAGTGTTGATGCACCTCACGTGTGTCTTGGTGGTGCCAATACTGAACCCGGTCAGCTTCCAATGCCAACTCAGTCTCCCTGTTTCATTGTGCAGACGAGAGAGAATTGTAAGGTCATCATAAGGTCTAGATCCTTGAAATGGGACCACTGGAGGTTTCTTGGATATTTGATGTTGGTTGTTGCATAAACCAGTAGGGGATAAGCAAGAACAAGATCTAAGAGTATTTAGTCCTGTCTTACACCAGTAGAAACCTGAGTGTTTCTGGTCTAAGACGATATCGGCATGCTATCATAGCACTGTACCATACCACATTTTAGATGAGGTATCATGGGAGCACAGATGAAAATGGACTTACTATTGACCCAATATGGGTGCTAAATGTGAAAATGACAATTACATGAGTTGTAAACTACATAACACTTGCATTGCACTGTGTACTGGAATATGGGGGCCTTCACATCAATGTTGAGAACATCAGTCACTGGTTGAAGGTCCACCCATTGGCTCCCTGTTCACGCTCAGTTATGCTTCCACCAGGTTTGTTTTTCCACTGAGGCAGATTGGTTGGTGCAGTTGTGATGTGTTATGTGACCTTACAGACAGTGCCAAACCTCCTTGAACCTCCTCGTCTTTGGTCTTGTAGACCTCTTGCACTATCTGCTGCTGTCATGGCAACTAATGGTGCATTCCCTTTGCACTCAGAGATCAGAAACTAATTCATAGCCACGAGATGGCTGTTAGTGTTCTTATTGATGGTGTGCCTGTAAAATTATCTTGACCAGTGAGGCATTGCCACCTGTCTGCCAGAAGGTCCCCATATAGAGTGGTCCTCTCGACATCTTCAAGTGATGACCCTCGAATATCAATGGCATCCCCGATGTTGTCCATCCATCTCTTCCTTGGTCTTCCACTGAGTCTCTTTGTCATACGTAGACACCTAAACCACCTCACTGGGGTCCTGATAGTAACCATTCTCCTGGCATGACCACACCGTCGTAGGTGCCTCTGCTCAACAACGTTTAACACACTCTCAATCTATTTATTAATCTTTCAGTTCACTGGCCATCTCCAGCTCTGGAGCCAGCAGTTCTGGACTTTCCACCTAAATTGTTTAATCTCTAATCAAGAAGGATTACCTCATCTTCTCCTCCCTCTGCTCCTGCTCCTGCAGAGCTGTACAAAGATCTTCTGAAAGCATGCAGGCTTTGCCCTCGGGAGACCAAGTGACCAAGTAGATCGATTTTCCTCTTCTGTCTTCCTGCTCTACATTGTCCTCCATACTACCCTCGATTCTGCTATTTTCATACCTTCTTTCAGGTCTAACTTTCTTCACAAACATATCGGCATAAGGCATTTGTTGTTTCCCCAATATGAAAACGTGTTACCAAATAAACAACAACAACATCAAAAACACTTTAGCTGTTGGAAATGCTGTCATTACAATGTTTGTCCAGCAGAAGGTGCTCTGACATTGCTTACAATGTTATCAGGTACAGTTAGGACCCCATCACCCCTTGGTCACACTAATTACAAGAGACAGAGGCAAAACAAACAGCTGCTATTGATTTACAAATAGAGTGGGCATTTTATCATGACAACAGAAGATATTTTTGCTGTTACAGATATTATGTATAACAGTGAACATCTACACTGATAATGACATTCTTGACTCACACGCCATTCCAAATCATTATCGAAACTTTGCATAATTTATTACCACCTTTGAAAAATGTCAGCTTCCTATATATATATATATATATATATATATATAAACACTACCCAATCCAGAGCCTGTGGCTCCCCATGGGCAACGTGCTAGTTTTTATATAAGTATCTGCAAATATATTGAGAGTAAATGTTTACTCCACAATATCGGTATCGGTTCCCTAAAGAATCCACATCGGTCGGGCGCTATGAACATGCCTCTATGTATGACTCCTTTGACAATGCCATGCTTCACTGAAATGACCTTAAACTCTAAACTGCTGGCAATGATTTTTCAGTCTCTGCCAAACCACGATGGAAAGACTTGCACATGCATAGTATAGCAGCTTAACATACCGGGCATTAGTACTAGGAATACCATTATAGCATTCCGTTTAAACAATGCACGGTTTGGTGTCTCATCAATCACCCAATGGAGTTAGATTAGAATAGATTAGAAAGAACTTTATTAATCCCTTGGGAAGACTCCCTTTGGGAAACTGAGGGTCTAGAAGCACTGTGCAATTTGCAAATATAAATATAAATGCACAAATATAAATACCAGAAATACTGCTCACTACTGGTTTACTGGCTACTACTGTTCTTCTCATTCCAGTCCCCTGTCTTCCTGTTACTCCTCCACCCTTCAGTGAGGAGTTGCACAGTCTGATGGCCTGGGGGACAAAGGAGTTTCTCAGTCTGTTGGTCCTGTACTTGAGAAGGAACAGTCTCCACTGTTCTCTTCTCTGCCACCATCACCAGAGAGTCCAGCTTCATGCCAACCAGAGATCCAGCCCGCCTAATCACTTATTATTTTGGATTCCGTCTGGTGTCCACCTAAGCAGACATGTGATCCACCAAGACACCCTTGACAGCTGTGAAGGACTTATCAGCTTCTCTGGATGAGTTTGGAGAATCTTGAGCTTGTGCAACCTCTCCAGTCTGGGAGGATTCTTTTTTCCCCCCCTCAGTTTTTGATTAGCAGACGGTGCCGTTAAAGTCAGTCATGCCACTTTAATTTATATTCTTAGCAGCATTTGCAGCACGGCGAGAGTGCTAATGAATTCAAATGAAACAGTGAGAGGCAGCGAGAAGAGCACATCGAATGCCGAACCGCCAAACGCCGACTTGGAAAATGAGTCACAGTGCTCTCCTCGACTAATAAAATCTACAGCGAGTGTTACACCGCGTCTCCTTGTTTAACACCCAGACAGAATGTGTTGGGCCGTAACAATGAGGTGGTGAAGATGTTTTAAATACTCTTCTCTGGTGGATCGCACAGGAAATGTTTCCTCTCTCCGCCAGCAGAGGGGGGTAAAAACACACCGAAGAGCGAGTGGAAAAGCATGCTCCTCCATGAAAAACACAAATGCGTGCCTTTGTGACGTTTAAAGCCGTATTTAGCGGCGTTGATGATGTTCACGTGAGCTGCTCCTTTGACTTTCACGACCAGCAAAGACGGCTTTATGAGTCATTAAGCCGGTGTGATATAAAGAGAACGAAGAGTATTTTCTCAGCTTCAAGCACTCAAGCGGCGAGGTGGAGTCGGGATAATCCAGTTAAAGAAGACGCCATGCGCGCTTCACACAGAGCCTATGTTGTGACCTTTCCCTTGCCAGGCGGTGCGCGGCGTGCATGCATGTGTGTGTGTATGTGTGTGTGTGTGGAGGGCTTCTTTAGTTTATTTGCAGAGCGACTCGAGTGCACAACACCGACAACACACAGAGCTTCAAGCAAAGCAGCGCTGACACGCGGGATTATGTTACTCAACCTCGCGCCGCATCCATAAACAAATCAGCATCGACTTGGGGACACTAACTGCAGCAATAACATTTGCAGTAACTCTAAATGCGGTTGAGAAATATGTCAAATTCCATCTGAGATGAATGAGCCCGTGTGAGATCACACTCTAAGTGGAATGTGAAGTGGGCGGGTTTTATGTATTTCACATAAGTAAATGGACTGCATTTATATAGTGTTTTTCCATCTGCATCAGAGGCTCAAAGCACTTTACAATGATGCCTCACATTCATCCCGATGTGAGGGTGCTGCCATACAAGGTACTCACTACACACCGGGAGCAACTAGAGGATTGAAGGCCCTTAATGATTTTCCGATCAGGCTGGGATTTGAACCAAGATCCTCTGGTCTCAAGCACAATACTTTAACCACTGGACCATCAGCTCCCCAATTAGACCATCACCTCCCCAACTAGACTATTACCTTTCCACCAGACCATCACCTCCCCAAACTAGACCACCCCCTCCCCAAACTAGACCACCCCCTCCCCAAACTAGACTATCACCCTCCCCAAACTAGACCATCACCTCCCCAACCTAGACCATCACCTCCCCAAACTAGACCATCACCTCCCCAAACTAGACCATCACCTCCCCAAACTAGACCATCACCTCCCCAAACTAGACCATCACCTCCCCAAACTAGACCATCACCTCCCCAAACTAGACCATCACCGCCCCACTAGACCATCACCGCCCCACTAGACCATCACCGCCCCAAACTAGACCATCACCTCTGCAACTAGACCATCACCGCCCCAAACTAGACCATCACCGCCCCACTAGACCATCACCGCCCCAAACTAGACCATCACCTCCCGCAACTAGACCATCACCTCCCCAAACTAGACCATCACCTCCCCAAACTAGACCATCACCTCCCCAAACTAGACTATCACCTCCCCAACTAGACCATCACCTCCCCAAACTAGACCATCACCTCCCCAAACTAGACCATCACCTACCCAACTAGACCATCACCGCCCCAAACTAGACCATCACCTCCCCAAACTAGACCATCACCGCCCCACTAGACCATCACTGCCCCACTAGACCATCACTGCCCCAAACTAGACCATCACCTCTGCAACTAGACCATCACCGCCCCAAACTAGACCATCACCGCCCCACTAGACCATCACCGCCCCAAACTAGACCATCACCTCCCCAAACTAGACCATCACCTCCCCAAACTAGACCATCACCTCCCCAAACTAGACCATCACCTCCCCAAACTAGACCATCACCTCCCCAAACTAGACCATCACCTCCCCAAACTAGACCATCACCTCCCCAAACTAGACCATCACCTCCCCAAACTAGACCATCACCGCCCCAAACTAGACCATCACCGCCCCAAACTAGACCATCACCTCCCCAAACTAGACCATCACCGCCCCACTAGACCATCACTGCCCCAAACTAGACCATCACCTCTGCAACTAGACCATCACCGCCCCAAACTAGACCATCACCGCCCCACTAGACCATCACCGCCCCAAACTAGACCATCACCTCCCGCAACTAGACCATCACCTCCCCAAACTAGACCATCACCTCCCCAAACTAGACCATCACCTCCCCAAACTAGACTATCACCTCACAAACTAGACCATCACCTCCCCAGTAGACCATCACCTCCCCAACTAGGCCATCACCTCCCCAAATAAGCAAAACAAAATGATGTAGTGGTTTTACCCTGTGCATTGGTGAAGTGGCAATAGCAGGGTACTGTTTTCAGCGTCGTGTGTGTGACTATGAAATAGATGACTCAAAAATGGCTGGAAGGTTTTCCTTCAGACTTGGTGGGAATACTTCCTGCATCGATATCTAGTGGTGATTAGATTTTGGTGTTGTTTGGTCAAAGGTCAATGAAACATGGTCTGAAAAACACCTTTTTAAAAATATCTCAACAACCAAGAAGCCTAGATGGTTTATTAAAAGCATATTATGACATATATTGCTAGGGTGCTGCCATGGAAGACACTTTCTGTACCCAAGTGAGTTTGCTATGTGATGGGTCATTAATTTCAGGATCATCTGGTCTACAAGCCCCATGGCAGGAAGTGAAATAGTCAAGGACACTCCCACATGTGACATCACAAAGACCTGTGATCTCCACTATATCCTCTTGGAAGCACAGATAAGAGAGTTGTGGAAAGAATTGTAGATTTGAACACTATTCTGTGGTGGTTGTCAGAGGTATGAGCTCTTCAGTGATCTTCTCGATCAGTGTTTCCCAATGCTGGTCCTGAGGACCTCTCAGATTTTCCATTTCTCCATGAGCTAACTCCATACAATGAGCCAAATTAGGTGTTTACCATTGTTCAGCCAACTGTTTGGCTGAACACACCTGATGGAGAGAATGTGTTCGGAGTAGCTCAAGGACAAATGGAAATCTTGTAGTATTTTGGGTACCACAGACAATAACTGGAAAAAAAAACTGCCCCAGATTATCTGGACCTTCATTGTTTTGTCTGTCTTCACTGTGATTGGTGAGATTGTTGGATTACAAGTGACAGAAAGCACCACGATTGGTTGGCAGAGGTGTCACGGTAAAAACTGGAGTCAATTTAATGTGACATAAAGATAGAAGGGATCCTTTTTATATGGTGGCAGAACAGCTGAAAAACAAAATAAGGATAAGTCTTACTTTTCATATTCTGTCACAAATCAACCTTGGACTACAGTTAAGGAGCTGACAGTTTGCACAAAGCACTTCTTGCAACTCAAATAGTCACATTTCAGCAAATAATGTAGGTTTTATTCACACTGACAGTGACACATGAGACAGACTATCCTGCACTCACAACAAAATTCCTTTGTTACACCAATCAATTAAACCAGGTATGTACAACATAACCACTTAATTAATTTTTCTTAACTATTACTTATCAAACAATTAAATCACTTTTTTGTTTTCATGAAATTAGTATTACTAGGCAACAGCACGGACATGAAGACAGCAATGTCTATGACAATCTGACTTTTGGCCACAATGACCTTGACTTTCATCCAAATGTTTGACCTCTGACTGACCTTTATTGTAATGTTTTGGAGTTCACCTAAATGTGTGCCACATTTGAGACAAATGTACTTGAAATTCACATGTATGACCTTGAACATGGCCAAAATGGGTGTTTTTTAAGCACCAAAAGCGAGGTCAACCTTCATTAACGTACCAGGTTTGACAGAAATGGTCAATATGCAGAAAGGCTGTCATGAACGTGAACCCCATGACCAGCCAAATTTACCACTTCTGGGCAATTCCAGAGCC
The DNA here is from genome assembly GCF_902500255.1 of Thalassophryne amazonica. Classification (NCBI taxonomy): domain Eukaryota; kingdom Metazoa; phylum Chordata; class Actinopteri; order Batrachoidiformes; family Batrachoididae; genus Thalassophryne; species Thalassophryne amazonica. The sequence continues at coordinate 12,172,839 of NC_047125.1, read as the reverse complement.
CATCCCCATATGTGTGCTAAGTTCAATGCAAATTTTAGTGAAAATTTTTTTGACCTTTGGCCTCCATGATTGTCTTTAACAAATTTGATATCACCCTGACAATTTCAGTACCTGCCTAAATGTGTGTGCCAAGTTGGATCTAAATCAGAGTGAAAAAAAAAACAACTTCCCTTTTGACCTTGAACCCAATGACATTGACCAAAATGCCTGACCTTTGACAAATTTCACATCACCTGTGCAATTCCAGAACCTGCCTATATGTCCGCCATGTATGACCAAAATCGCGATAAAAAATCTTTTACATTTTGACCTTGGACCCAATACCATTAACCTCAATGATTGACCTTTGACAAATTTGACAATGTCCAAGCAATTCCAGTATCCAACTACATGTGTGTGCCAAATTTGACCCAAATCAAAGTAAAAATATGTTACATTTTGACCTTGGACCCAATGCAATTGACCTCAATGATTGACCTTTGACAAATTTGACAATGTCCAACCAATTCCAGTATCCAACTGCACGTGTGTGCCAAATTTGACTCAAATCAAAGTAAAAATATGTTACATTTTGACCTTGGACCCAATGCAATTGACCTCAATGATTGATGTTTGACAAATTTGACAATATCCAAGCAATTCCAGTATCCAACTACATGTGTGTGCCAAATTTGACCCAAATCAAAGTAAAAATATGTTACATTTTGACCTTGGACCCAATGCAATTGACCTCAATGATTGATGTTTGACAAATTTGACAATATCCAAGCAATTCCAGTATCCAACTACATGTGTGTGCCAAATTTGACCCAAATCAAAGTAAAAATATGTTACATTTTGACCTTGGACCCAATGCAATTGACCTCAATGATTGACCTTTGACAAATTTAACAATGTCCAACCAATTCCAGTATCCAACTGCACGTGTGTGCCAAATTTGACTCAAATCAAAGTAAAAATATGTTACATTTTGACCTTGGACCCAATGCAATTGACCTCAATGATTGACCTTTGACAAATTTAACAATGTCCAACCAATTCCAGTATCCAACTGCACGTGTGTGCCAAATTTGACTCAAATCAAAGTAAAAATATGTTACATTTTGACCTTGGACCCAATGCAATTGACCTCAATGATTGACCTTTGACAAATTTGACAATGTCCAAGCAATTCCAGGATCCAGCTACATGTGTGTGCCACATTTGACCCAAATCAAAGTAAAAATATGTTACATTTTGACCTTGGACCCAATGCAATTGACCTCAATGATTGACCTTTGACAAATTTGACAATGTCCAAGCAATTCCAGTATCCAACTACATGTGTGTGGCAAATCTGACCCAAATCAAAGTAAAAATATGTTACATTTTGACCTTAGACCCAATGCAATTGACCTCAATGATTGACCTTTGACAAATTTGACAATGTCCAAGCAATTCCAGTATCCGACTACATGTGTGTGCCAAATTTGACCCAAATCAAAGTAAAAATATGTTACATTTTAACCTTGGACCCAATGCAATTGACCTCAATGATTGACGTTTGACAAATTTAACAATGTCCAAGCAATTCCAGTATCCAAATACATGTGTGTGCCAAATTTGACTCAAATCAAAGTAAAAATATGTTACATTTTGACCTTGGACCCAATGCAATTGACCTCAATGATTGACCTTTGACAAATTTGACAATGTCCAAGCAATTCCAGGATCCAACTACATGTGTGCCAAATTTGACCCAAATCAAAGTAAAAATATGTTACATTTTGACCTTGGACCCAATGCAATTGACCTCAATGATTGACCTTTGACAAATTTGACAATGTCCAAGCAATTCCAGTATCCAACTACATGTGTGTGCCAAATTTGACTCAAATCAAAGTAAAAATATGTTACATTTTGACCTTGGACCCAATGCAATTGACCTCAATGATTGACCTTTGACAAATTTAACAATGTCCAACCAATTCCAGTATCCAACTGCACGTGTGTGCCAAATTTGACTCAAATCAAAGTAAAAATATGTTACATTTTGACCTTGGACCCAATGCAATTGACCTCAATGATTGACCTTTGACAAATTTGACAATGTCCAAGCAATTCCAGTATCCAACTACATGTGTGTGCCAAATTTGACTCAAATCAAAGTAAAAATATGTTACATTTTGACCTTGGACCCAATGCAATTGACCTCAATGATTGACCTTTGACAAATTTAACAATGTCCAACCAATTCCAGTATCCAACTGCACGTGTGTGCCAAATTTGACTCAAATCAAAGTAAAAATATGTTACATTTTGACCTTGGACCCAATGCAATTGACCTCAATGATTGACCTTTGACAAATTTGACAATGTCCAAGCAATTCCAGGATCCAGCTACATGTGTGTGCCACATTTGACCCAAATCAAAGTAAAAATATGTTACATTTTGACCTTGGACCCAATGCAATTGACCTCAATGATTGACCTTTGACAAATTTGACAATGTCCAAGCAATTCCAGTATCCAACTACATGTGTGTGGCAAATCTGACCCAAATCAAAGTAAAAATATGTTACATTTTGACCTTAGACCCAATGCAATTGACCTCAATGATTGACCTTTGACAAATTTGACAATGTCCAAGCAATTCCAGTATCCGACTACATGTGTGTGCCAAATTTGACCCAAATCAAAGTAAAAATATGTTACATTTTAACCTTGGACCCAATGCAATTGACCTCAATGATTGACCTTTGATTAATTTGACAATGTCCAAGCAATTCCAGTATCCAACTACATGTGTGCCAAATTTGACCCAAATCAAAGTAAAAATATGTTACATTTTGACCTTGGACCCAATACAATTGACCTCAATGATTGACGTTTGACAAATTTGACAATGTCCAACCAATTCCAGTATCCAACTACATGTGTGTGCCAAATTTGACTCAAATCAAAGTAAAAATATGTTACATTTTGACCTTGGACCCAATGCAATTGACCTCAATGATTGACGTTTGACAAATTTAACAATGTCCAAGCAATTCCAGTATCCAACTACATGTGTGTGCCAAATTTGACTCAAATCAAAGTAAAAATATGTTACATTTTGACCTTGGACCCAATGCAATTGACCTCAATGATTGACCTTTGACAAATTTGACAATGTCCAAGCAATTCCAGGATCCAACTACATGTGTGCCAAATTTGACCCAAATCAAAGTAAAAATATGTTACATTTTGACCTTAGACCCAATGCAATTGACCTCAATGATTGGCCTTTGACAAATTTTCCATTGCCCAAGCAGTTCCAGTATCCAACTACATGTGTGTGGCAAGTTTTTTTTTGACAACAGAGTGAAAAAAGTGACATGTTACATGTTCCATAATCATAATGACGTATCTAGCATCAGCATATTGTGTTTCTCAATCATGTGGGAGTGTTAATTTTTTTTCCCTCTGTATAGGGCTGGGAAGAGGCAGAAGCTGATGTGTAGCCGTAGGACATGAGGTAATTAACTTATCTAGCCGACATTTTCTTCAGACTTCGCTTCCATAGAAACCTGGCTTCGGTATTTTTTTTAACACCTCATATATATGCAACTAGAGCAGTTTGAAATAATACCACTGTAATGAGGACAATGAGAGTGCATGACTAAAATAGATATTCATTAACTACTGCTATCTCTACAAGGACATATGCAATTTTAGGAAGGCAAAAATAGGTGCGCAGCTGTTTGCGAAGTATGGCATATTTGTTAATTAGACACTTATTTGTGTTTTGTCCTCAACAGTACGCTTGCATAAAAGCAAAACTGCCCAGAGTAGTATATTTGATGCTACAAACAGCAAAAAAAGGCACTAAAGTTAATATGCTCACTCTGCACTCCACGACGGAGACTGTGGGAGGTGGTAAACAGTGAACTCTATCCGTGGGGATGTGAATGGCGGCGGGTAGGGTTGGGGTGGGTGGGTGCTGACGCCGTTTGATGAATGTATTGGCACAGTCGACTCTGTGTTGCTCTTGTTCTCTCCAGTCATTTGGAACGTCAAGCGCTCATTGGTGTTCCCCATGACTTTGCTCCAGCAAATGTAGGTATTTGCCGCTGGTGAGTTCGAGCCACATAAGCAAATTCCCAACAGGAGACTGCAACCAAGGCAGTGCATTTTTTTAATCTATATAAAAACAAGCACGTAGTGATTTATCAAGCACTCAAACCAAAGTGCGTAAAGAGTAACTAACAAATCTCAACGATTTGATACCTGCTATAAGATCTCCACACATTTTTGGGCATTATACATGTTTTGTCATTGGGTGTAATGGTAAATATGGTTAATCCAAATCTCTGCAGTATCTGGACATATTTTGGAGGCCAAAATGTATTTGTAGTAGTGTCAATCAGAAAACTGTTTTAAATATTGTAGAAATATGGAATAATAATAATAATAAAAAAATCAAATAAGGTAGGCAAGTTAAGTGTGTTTATGTATGGATTGTATGAGTTTTTAAAATGTAACTTAAATACACTAAGCATAATCGACAAATCTCTACTGACTACACAATTCTGAAAAACTTTTTTTTAAGTTTCAACATTTGCAAGGATTGAAAAACTGCTTAATATACGTGTAAGTAAAATTATAGTGTGGCCATGTTAGATTAGATTAGACAGAACCTTATTGGATTTATCAAGCACTCAAAACAAAGTGTGTGGGTTACTTCCATGTGCGTTTTAGAGTAACTAACAAATCTCAACAATCTGAGACCTGCTATAAGATCTCCAGGCATTTTTGGGCATTATACATGTTTTGTCATTAGTTGTAATGGTAAATATGGTTAATCCAAATCTCTGCAGTAAAATCTGGACATATTTTGGAGGCCAAAATGTATTTGTAGTAGTGTCAATCAGAAAACTGTTTTAAATATTGTAGAAATATGGAATAATAAAAAAAATCAAATAAGGTAGGCAAGTTAAGTGTGTTTATGTGTGGATTGTATGAGTTTTTAAAATGTACCTGTTAAAAACACTAAGCATAATCGACAAATCTGTTGTGTGGCTGGGGTGCCTGGCTGGCTTTTGTTTCTGTCTTCTGTTTTTCCTTCCAGGTGGCATGCGTTCAGGACTGAGTGGCTGATGTGTGGCTGAGTTATCAGGACCTCACCCTGATCACCTGAGGCTTGTCATGTGCAGCTCGTCAGGACTCACAGCTGTGGTGCATCTGTATGGATTGGGGCATGGTTGCATTTAAGTCTGGAGTACACAGTGTGTATTTGCCAGAGACTCGACCTTGTGACCAGACGGGTGAGATCGACGTTTGGAGAACCATCTCATCATTATGGACGCAGAGACCGTACCAGGTTTGATGCCATGGTCTGTGAAAGAGGAGGGGGTGAGGTCTCACGCTCGTCAGCACACTTCCTGAGGCACTTTAGGTTTGTGACTAACATGAGTACAGTCAATAGATGTGGTGTCCCTCACACCTTATTATATAGAACTGTTATGTTAGTCGTTTAATCAGCTTCCACTGCAGTAAAGGATTGAACTGGGTGTTCCATGCCTGCAGGGTGGGAAGCTGATTGGTGATTAAGCCAGGAAGTGTTTGCTGATTATGTACACCTTTGAGTGGTCTCTCTGTGTGTGGAGTGGTGGACTCACATTATGGTTTCTTCTTTCACAGACTTGGTTGGTCGCGGCCACCTGGGGGGTGTCGGCGGGGACCATGGATCCGAACTGTTCTGGCTCCAGACCGTTTGTGCTGCTGGGAGCGCGCCGTTTTTCCACCTCGCCAGACCGCGCACTTATTGGTTTAATTGAGCACTCACTGTTATGTCATTAAATTATGTTATCCTTTGAACTGTGCTCTGTTTCCTTTGCTGGGTCCTGTCAAATGCTGGGTCGGTTCTCCGACTGCGTCCGACACATAACAAAATCTCTATTGGCTATACAATTCTGCAAACAAAACAAAACAAATTAAATTTCTTTTTTTTAAGTTTCGACATTTGCAAGGATTGAAAAAAATGCTTAATATACGTGTAAATAAAATTATAGTGTGGCCATGTTAGATTAGATTAGACAGAAGTTTATTTATCTCTTGGAAGATCAATCAATCAATCAATTTTATTTATATAGCGCCAAATCACAACAAACAGTTGCCCCAAGGCGCTTTATATTGTAAGGCAAGGCCATACAATAATTACGTAAAAACCCCAACGGTCAAAACAACCCCCTGTGAACAAGCACTTGGCGACAGTGGGAAGGAAAAACTCCCTTTTAACAGGAAGAAACCTCCAGCAGAACCAGGCTCAGGGAGGGGCAGTCTTCTGCTGGGACTGGTTGGGGCTGAGGGAGAGAACCTGGTAAAAGACATGCTGTGGAGGGGAGCAGAGATCAATCACTAATGATTAAATGCAGAGTGGTGCATACAGAGCAAAAAGAGAAAGAAACACTCAGTGCATCATGGGAACCCCCCCAGCAGTCTAAGTCTATAGCAGCATAACTAAGGGATGTTTCAGGGTCACCTGATCCAGCCCTAACTATAAGCTTTAGCAAAAAGGAAAGTTTTAAGCCTAATCTTAAAAGTAGAGAGGGTGTCTGTCTCCCTGATCTGAATTGGGAGCTGGTTCCACAGGAGAGGAGCCTGAAAGCTGAAGGCTCTGCCTCCCATTCTACTCTTACAAACCCTAGGAACTACAAGTAAGCCTGCAGTCTGAGAGCGAAGCGCTCTATTGGGGTGATATGGTACTATGAGGTCCCTAAGATAAGATGGGACCTGATTATTCAAAACCTTATAAGTAAGAAGAAGAATTTTAAATTCTATTCTAGAATTAACAGAAAGCCAATGAAGAGAGGCCAATATGGGTGAGATATGCTCTCTCCTTCTAGTCCCCGTTAGTACTCTAGCTGCAGCATTTTGAATTAACTGAAGGCTTTTCAGGGAACTTTTAGGACAACCTTATAATAATGAATTACAATAGTCCAGCCTAGAGGAAATAAATGCATGAATTAGGTTTTCAGCATCACTCTGAGACAAGACCTTTCTCATTTTAGAGATATTGCGTAAATGCAAAAAAGCAGTCCTACATATTTGTTTAATATGCACTTTGAATGACATATCCTGATCAAAAATGACTCCAAGATTTCTCACAGTATTACTAGAGGTCAGGGTAATGCCATCCAGAGTAAGGATCTGGTTAGACACCATGTTTCTAAGATTTGTGGGGCCAAGTACAATAACTTCAGTTTTATCTGAGTTTAAATGCAGGAAATTAGAGGTCATCCATGTCTTTATGTCTGTAAGACAATCCTGCAGTTTAGCTAATTGGTGTGTGTCCTCTGGCTTCATGGATAGATAAAGCTGGGTATCATCTGCGTAACAATGAAAATTTAAGCAATGCCTAATAATACTGCCTAAGGGAAGCATGTATAAAGTGAATAAAATTGGTCCTAGCACAGAACCTTGTGGAACTCCATAATTAACCTTAGTCTGTGAAGAAGATTCCCCATTTACATGAACAAATTGTAATCTATTAGATAAATATGATTCAAACCACCGCAGCGCAGTGCCTTTAATACCTATGGCATGCTCTAATCTCTAATAAAATTTTATGGTCAACAGTATCAAAAGCAGCACTGAGGTCTAACAGAACAAGCACAGAGATGAGTCCACTGTCTGAGGCCATAAGAAGATCATTTGTAACCTTCACTAATGCTGTTTCTGTACTATGATGAATTCTAAAACCTGACTGAAACTCTTCAAATAGACCATTCCTCTGCAGATGATCAGTTAGCTGTTTTACAGCTACCCTTTCAAGAATTTTTGAGAGAAAAGGAAGGTTGGAGATTGGCCTATAATTAGCTAAGATAGCTGGGTCAAGTGATGGCTTTTTAAGTAATGGTTTAATTACTGCCACCTTAAAAGCCTGTGGTACATAGCCAACTAATAAAGATAGATTGATCATATTTAAGATCGAAGCATTAATTAATGGTAGGGCTTCCTTGAGCAGCCTGGTAGGAATGGGGTCTAATAGACATGTTGATGGTTTGGAGGAAGTAACTAATGAAAATAACTCAGACAGAACAATCGGAGAGAAAGAGTCTAACCAAATACCGGCATCAATGAAAGCAGCCAAAGATAATGATACGTCTTTGGGATGGTTATAATAATAAATCAAATAAGGTAGGCAAGTTAAGTGTGTTTACATATGGATTGTATGAGTTTTTAAAAGTTGTAACTGTTAAACACACTAAGCATAATCGACAAATCTCTATTGGCTATACAATTCTGCAAAAACAAACAAAAACAAAACAAATTAAATTTCTTTTTTTAAGTTTCGAAATTTGCAAGGATTGAAAAACTGCTTAATATACATGTAAGTAAAATTATAGTGTGGCCATGTTCGATTAGATGAGATGAGACAGAACTCTTGGAAGATTTATCAAGCACTCAAACCAAAGTGCATGGGTTACTTCCATGTGAGTTTTAGAGTAACTAACAAATCTCAACGATTTGAGACCTGCTATGAGATCTCCAGGCGTTTTTGGGTATTATACATGTTTTCCCATTGGGTGTAATGGTAAATATTGTTAATCGGAATCTCTGCAGGAAAGTCCGGACATATTTTGGAGGCCAAAATGTATTTGTAGTAGCGTCAATCAGAAAACTTTTAAATATTGTATAAATATGAAATAATAATAATAAAAAAATCAAATAAGGTAGGCAAGTTAAGTGTGTTTATGTATGGATTGTATGAGTTTTTAAAATGTAACTGTTAAAAACACTAAGCATAAATTGACAAATTTCTATTGGCTATGCAATTTGGCAAAAAACAAAAAATTTAATTTCTTTTTTTTAAGTTTCGACATTTGCAAGGTTTGAAAAACTGCTTAATATCTGTGTAAGTAAAATTATAGTGTGGCCATGTTAGATTAGATTAGAGAGAACTTGATTGATCTTTTGGAAGATTTATCAAGCACTCAAACCAAAGTGTGTTTTAGAGTAACTAACAAATCTCAACAATTTGAGACCTGCTATGGGATCTCCAGGCATTTTTGGGCATTATACATGTTTTCCCTTTGGGTGTAATGGTAAATAAGGTTAATCGGAATCTCTGCGTAAAGTCCGGACATATTTTGGAGGCCAAAATGTATTCATAGTAGTGTCAATCAGAAAACTGTTTTAAATATTGTATAAATATGAAATAATAATAATAAAAAAATCAAATAAGGTAGGCAAGTTAAGTGTGCTGTGTGTGTTGTAACTGTTAAATACAGCAGCATAATCGACAAATCTCTATTGGCTATACAATTCTGCAAAAAAACAAAAAACAAAAAAACAAAACCAAATAAAAAAAAAAACCCAAAAAACCAAAACAAAAACAAGCAAACAAATTAAATTCCTTTTTTTCAGTTTCAACAATTGCAAAGTATTGAAAAACTGCTTAATATACCTGTAAGTAAAACTACAGTGTTGTCATGTTAGATCTTATATACTGTATTTTCCAGCATACAACGAGTTAAGGAGGAGATTTAGGGCCCATTCACACCATGATGTGAAGCGGCTGGTGTTGGTTGAAGTAGCAGATTATCAAAATTCTCAGTAAAACACCAGAAAAAGCTCACTCCATTGGTGCAAATGTCTTGTTATCAACATAGGCCGACATAGAGTTGTACTCAACAGTTTGGCAGATTTTTTTTTTTTTTTTTGGCAATTTTTCAGAGAATATGAATGATAACACAAAACGTTTTTTTTTTTTTACTCATGGTTAGATTAGATTAGACAGAACTTTATTGATCTCTTGGAAGATTTAGCAAGCACTCAAACCAAAGTGTGTAAAGAGTAACTAACAAATCTCAACAATTTGAGACCTGCTGTGAGTTCTCCAAGCATTTTTTGGGCATTATACATGCTTTCTCATTGGGTGTAATGGTAAATATGTTCTTTTCAGGTACGGTGTAATTTTCTCTTCAGTTTAGCATGGTATAGATGAATATGTCTTACAGCCATATCAGTTTGTGTATACCTGATTCTGACAAGAGTTCAGAAGTACAGTAGGTCCTGTGTATCAGTTGGCTTGGAACACCAGTATTTGTAGAATCACATATTTAAATTCCTCAAAAATCCCCCTTGTCACTTTTTTAAGAGAACTCTTTGACAATGCTATGTACTTCTAGGAAAAAATAAATATCGGTTAACATATCGGCATACTGGAGTTTAGAATCATCAAATATCAAAGTCGGTATCGGTCTTAAAAATCCTGCAAAATCTAATTGTGTTGATGCAAGGTTTGGAGCTATATACTACTGTTTTGTTTTCCTAATCCTTTCATTTAACTTTTCCCCCCATTGATAGAGACTCAAGGCTTTAGGCGAAAATGCCTGGCACAAAAGTGAGACTAATTCCTGTATATTTGTAATTAACTGTCATTGTTGTTTTTCAGTCTTTACTTTGAAGAGCTTCTTAATCCGCCATGCTTGCTGGCAGTCACAATTTCTATGGGGCAACCGGCATCATTTTATCACCTTGTCTTTATGTGACATTTCCAAAGAAATAAAAAGGTGTTGAGAGAGCCACAGCTATTCAGTGGAGTATGTGTTTACCTGCACCCAGATGTCATCTATAGTCAAACTCAGACTTTTTTTTTTCTTCTTAAATCAAGGTCCAGATATACTGTTGGTACTCTTTCACCATTTGGCAGCTTGTCTCCTGTTACAGACAGGCTGTGGAAGAGCCGGATGGACACCCATGCCGATTTGCAATCTGAGCAGGATTTCCATCTGACCACACACGTTAACCCTGGATTACTGCACATCCTTGTGGTCATGTTCACATTTTCAAGACGCACCACCAGCTATGGCTATCTCACTTTTAGAGATAAGTGGGGCAAATAATCGAAATCTCTGCAGTAAAGTCTGGAGATATTTTGGAGGCCAAAATGTATTTGTAGGTGTGTCAGTCAGAAAACTGTTTTAAATATTGTATATATATATATATATATATATATATATATATAAAAAATAATCAAATAAGGTAGGCAAGTTAAGTGTGTTTATTCTATGAGCTTGTAACTGTTAAATACACTAAGCATAATCTCTATTGGCTCTACAATTCTGTAAAAAACAAACAAACAAGCAAGCAAAAAAAACCCCAAAAAAACAACAACAAAAAACAAAGTAAATTTCTTTTTTTTAAGTTTCTACATTTGCAAGTGTTGAAAAACTGCTTAATATACGTGTAACTATAACTATAGTGTGGCCATGTTAGATCTTATATATAGAACTGTTAAATAAACCAAGCATAATCACTGCATACAGCTATTTTCAAATCTCTATTGGCTATACAATTCTGCAAAAAACAAAACAAAACAAAAAAACTAAAAAAAAGTTGACATTTGCAAGTATTGAAAAATTGCTTAATATATGTGTGGCCATGCTTGATCTTACATACTGTATTTTCCAGTGTATAAGTCATGGATTGTTTTTTTTTTAAAACTAGTTTCGGAGGAGATTTAGGGCCGAATCACACTATGATTTGAAGTGGCTGGCGTTGGTTGACGTAGCACATTATTAATATTCTCAGTGAAACACCAGAAAAAGCTCACTCCATTGGTGCAAATGTCTTGTTATCAACATAGGCCAACATCGAGTTGTGTTCATATGTTTACATACCCTGGCAGATTTATTATTATTATTTTTTTTTTTTTTTGGCCATTAAAAAAATATATATTCTTTTTTCTTTTGAACTTTATATTCATTCATTAATACACTTAAATTTTGATTTTAACTTTTTCAGCAGCAGGAATATGTAAAAATAAGTGAAAGGTAGCCATTTTGGAAACCATCTTGGATTTTGAAACTGCCACAAAGGAGATTTTAGAAGGTGATGCTGGACATTTTTCTCAGCCTATCACGAGCCTTTCAACTTGTCCCACAAAACATCCAATGATTTACAATGCAGAAAACTCTTGGACTCTGACATTTTGCTCTTCTTTCACCAATCATATGGACTCGTCTATGGAAAATGTGAGTGCCCTTGGTCTTGGGTGATAAGGATTATCCATGTGTCTCGCAAACACTGGGAGCTGCCTGAGAATCTGAATGGATGTGAACCTGACTTAGTTAGCCCTATAATGTATGTATCAAACATGATAGCATTATAGGGTTAAATAAACATAAAATGTATGAATGAGCATTTATACATCAAACCAATGATAAAATTAAGTATAAATGTACTCCGAAAATATAAGTATTATGTGGTAAAGTATATCTATGATTATGTAAACTTGGGAATGTTGGAATATTGGACATTTTATGCATTTTAGTACTTTCTTTGAAAGTTTAATCGTTCCTCAAAGACTTTTAGAAACACTTCACTATAATACAGTGTTCAAAGCTTCAGTTTTGGTTTTCACAGCAGCACCCATGAGAAATTTGTGTTTAAGAATGCATGCGTTGTTGTAGCTGGAGGTAATGCTGTCAAAACTGCCTAGGCTATTCACACTACAGGGAGTTAGGCCATTCTGGGCAACCCAGCATGGCTTGAGCAACGGTATCAGTAGCTGGTCTGCACAGCAGCTGGGCTATTCAGGGAAGTGTTAAATTTTTCACCTGCAAGGCTGGCTCTGTTCGATCTATGCATTTCCATGCATCCACTGGGGCATTGCATTAGCAACAGGTAAAAAGGTCCTTACAGTTGAGCCTCCCCCCAGCTTCATAAACCCTTGAGTCTATGGAATAAAAGGATGGTCTGGAAATTCTGCACACTGGCAGCTCTTTCCTCTCAATTATAGCCTGACATCCTTGTCACTCAAGGCATTCTTGTGCAATGTGACCAAGACAGAGCTCCAAGCATGCCCTGCTTGATAATGGGGTTTGGGGTGGAAGACATTGTTAAATCATTACTCAGGTTCGTGGCCCTTCATAAAATTCTGTGGTCTCTCTTGTGGATGGATGGTCTATCATTTGTAGGGGCCTAATGGTTAGTCTGGAGCTTTTTTTTTTCATTTCAACCAGTCACCTCAGCAGGTTGTTTCACAATTTAATTCCTACATCTAATTGAGAAATTAATCCAAAGCCAATGATGAGATGACAGGCTATATAGAAAACCTGCAGATTCTTTGCTTTGCACAAAGCATAATTGCTCACCACTACAATTTGGGGATGTTGTGGGACTGTTGACCTATATATATAGCTTTTTAGATGCTGCCATGAGAATGGACACTAAATTGACAGATGGAAGCAGTTTCCACTCAAGATTTTTCTTTATTAAATTTAATTTAGAGCATCAATAAAACACAAAAAAGTTGTTAAAGTGCTTTCATGGAGCTCCACCTAAGAATGGGGTGGTTGTCTAAAATTATTGTGCTTACTGGTGAGGAATAAGTGGGCAATGGTATAAAATAATGCAATGAAAATTTGTAGATAATTGTTGGTTCAGCCTACCATTGTTACATAGTTCTTAGAGCCCAAATGATATTTTATCAATTTTATAATAATTTAAGAAATTCCCAGGAAGCACAGTGGATTAGTGGTTAGCACTGTTTTTTCCACAGCAACAAGGTCATGGGATCGATTCCCCAGTTTGCATGTTCTCTTCATGTTTGTGTAGGTTTCTCCAGGTGCTCTGGCTTCCTCCCACATCCAATGACATGCAAGTTAGGTAAATTGAAACTTTAAAATTGTCCGTGGTGTGCATGTCAGTGTGAATATGTGTGTTTGTCCGTATGTGGCCCTGTGACAGACTGGCATCCTGTCCAGGGTGTACCCTGCCTCACGTCCTATGACTTCCGGGATAGGCTCCAGCTATCCGCAACCAATCTTGGATAAGCAGTTGACATGTGTGTGTAAGAAATTCCCATTTTAAGATATTTTTCTTTGAGTATAATGCCATGTGTTGCATATCAAAATGTACAGAACAATCTCAGTTTTCTTTTTTGTGTCGAACACTGTACAAAAGTAGGATCTATTAATAAAAATATAATAAGAAATTTGACCAGGATGCAGGAGAGTCTTTAAGGGTTCCAAGGGTTAGGTACAGTGTCCTGATATCTTTAAAGTAAATTATTTTATTTCAAAATGAAAGCAAAACATCAGAATGGGTCAACATTAGTGAAGACTGGTTGGATATCTTTTCAATAAGGTCAAGACCAGTTCAAGGCAATGATTGCAAGATGCATGCTTCCTCAAAAGAATGAATCTTTACGACATTGTGTGGAAAAATACTGAATGACATCAAAAATATGTCATGGATTCCTTCTATTTTTCTGTTATGGTCAGTCCTCAACTCCAACTTAATACCACAGATTGTTGCTCCATGAGATATTTCCATAATGGCAGCAACAGAAATAGCCCCAAAAAATCCACTACACTTGCATCTCAATTGACAGAACTCCATTTTACAAAATTTTCTCAATCTACGTGTGAATACAGACGGTACAAATCCATGGTTTTCTATTTGTTGTGACAGGGTGTCAGTGCTTCTTAAACTGGTAAATGCAGTGTCTTGGAATACGGCTGAGTTTATTTTAGTCACATCTTTGTCATGTGATGTGGGTTGAGTACAATTGTGAGGTCATAAAGCGGATCTTCCTAGTCCCCACCCCCTCCAATTCCTTGTCCATGTACCATAAGGTTAATTATTACCTACTCGAATTGGTGGATCTCTACACTTTCCAGTATTTATTCATGTTGGCACATAGTTGATTTTCAGGGCATTTAAAAATGTGAGCAAAAACTAGCATTCTTCGTAAACCTTCAGATGACCTGAAGAGATTGGCAGCACAAGTAGTATTTAGAATTATTATGAATTTATTAGTTATGAAGATAAAACACATCAACCGTTACAAAATATTAAAACCATTTTTTCCAATTAATTTGAGAAAAACACATAATTAAAGAGAAGCTTTTCAACCTCAACAACATCATTTCAAATGAACTGTGTCCTTCCATGTTGCCTCAAGACGCTCGCTAATTTAAGAAAGCAATGGCAATTATGCCAAGCAATTAATCGAGGGGTATTAAAGAGTTATTACTTTACTGGCATAATATTCTAATTTAAGTTTTTGAAATGTCTTATACAAAGTTAATACACGTGTTGAGCAGTTGACAAAGGAAGCGACTGGACTTTTTCTGTACAAGATAAACATGTCAAACAATTTTCAGCTGAAATGAAATAGAGACGCTTCATTAAGGCTGATATAAATCATGATTAAAGTTGCTTGTAACATTAACTTAATGATGAACACATTCAACATAACTGATAACAAAACAGATTGAACAAAGATACACAAGACAAATAGACTGAACAAAATGAATTAATTATTGCTACTAATATTGCATTTCCTTTATGTTGTCTGAAAATACAAATACAGCAGAATGTTTGACAGCAGAAGAGAAATGAGCAATTGCACAAACAATAAAAGGCATAACAGGGTTAATACATCCCCTCTGCATTCTACACACAATGATATACATGCATGCATATGTCTCCATTGGAATTTTTGACTGTGTGTGACTTCATTCACAGTT